>NW_026636658.1:1277500-1877500 GCF_028554395.1 Pezoporus wallicus
AAGGTGATGCATCACCAGCATTGCCAGACCTGCCAGCACAGTCAGGCCTGAAAAGAGTAGGCTCATCATCATTTGTGCATCGGACCCTCTGCTTACATGGTTGTTAAGCGTAGGTGGAAAAAAGCTCCTGCATTTCAGGATGCTTGGATGAGGTAAACCTCATGCTGCCCAAAGCCGTAAAGCAGTAGACTTCACCAGTTCTGGTAAGTCTGCCTTGCTACCCCTGAAGCTAAAAGCCATGAGGGATGTCTTGAAAGCTCATGAGATGGATGCCAAATACATAACATTAAAAAAATTCATAAAAGTCAATTGGTTTGAGATCTGAGCTCCTCTCACCCCATGTTTAAAATGCCCAGGTGACAATTCTACTAACATTTTGAAGCTGAGCAGACCATTTTGACCTGCTCAGAGAGTATGGGATGGAACGGGAACACCACGGCCAGAGACATGTCTGACTGGCTGGGCCTCCTCCTTAGCACTAGGGCTGCAGCTCACACAAGTACCTATGTCCCAGGAAAAACACATGCTATGTGACTGCCTTCAGATCTCACTGATTGATTACTCATGAAGAAATTACATGAGTTGTCAACAAAAGCTAAGGCCATCCACTGCTTTTCATATGGCCTCCAGGACTCTCAGTGTCCAGGGGCACTTCAAGGAGCCCTCCCACTACTCTTCCTTGTTAATGCTGAGCTGGCAACTCACTCAAGGATCAAGAAGTTGTCAAGTTGGGATTAAGAATATTTTTGAATTTCTCTTCCACTTCTGGAGGCACGTCCTCAGAAAAAACTTGACCAGGGCAACACCATCTTAGTGACAGGTACGATTAACACAGAAGTCAGTGGCAAAGTGATTTCAGTGGGAAGAGATCTGAGCTCTTTCTCAGGCAGCAGTGCAGAGCATTACAGCTAGATGGGAACCAGGCACTGCCCATCCTCTGTGCCAGCAGTGGCCAGTGTGAGTCCTTTGAGTTGCTGTCTCTGGATATGGGAATTATAAATAGTCTGTAAAGCAAATGCTGATCACACTGGACAGAAACATTTCTTCTTCTAACACACAGACACACAAGGTAAGCTTCCCACAGACCTAACATCTGTGAAAGGAAATAAATCCCAGACCCACATAGGGTGGGAAAGAAATTTTGAACTTAGCCCATAGCAAATTGCTGTATAATGCTACTTATTTTGGCCTCTTTTGTTATTGTTTACTAGAATTCTTCTGTGAAATTCATCATCAGCTTTGAAATATGCAGAAATCTGCTCAGCATGGTGAGCTATGGTGAGCAGGTAGGAACAAGAGAGAAAGAAAGAAAATTCACAAATTATTTCCCCATGTAAGTGGTCAACTGCTTCTTACTCAGTTTGATTAATGTGAGATGTGCACCACCACAGCCCTTGGAAGAGAAACCTTACAAATCTCTTTTCTCACAAAACAAAGGCTGCTCACTGAAGTGTTCAGGTACTCAGTTACATTCAACACAAGCTAATTCACTTATCTTCAACAAGTGGGCTATTGATTTTTTGCCTGATTTCTACACTGCCTGGGGCTTTCTGAACTACAGCAATAGCATCCTGCAATAAAAATTCACAAAAAAAATAAAAGGACGAAATTCAGTGGAAAATATCCCTTTGCTCATCAGTAATTAGGATGGCTTCATGTTTGCTTAGTTCTGTCAATATATAGCCATAGCTTAGGAAACTTACACAATCCTGTTCACTCGCCTCTGCTATGTAACTTGATACCATAAACTGCATTCTACTTATTTCTGGGCTGAGAATATTGCAGATCATTTTCCTCCATCAAGAGAGGCTGTCCAATCGCTAGGAGTCATTTGCTAATTGTGCTACTCGTGTCCTTTCAGAGTCATAGTCAGACTCTCATGGCTTTTACAGTGATCACACATGGTCAAGAATGAAATGGCACGTGACTCATGCAATTGTGGTAAAAACATTAACATATAGAAATAATTTAAACTCATAAGTCATATCTCCTATCATGATAATGAGCATATCAACTTCATTACATTCAATAATTCAGTCTTTTAGGAGCTTATATAACAAAAGGTGTATTGTTGCTTTTGCCCCTGTACATAGAAAGGCTAAAATACATATTCACAATTTCAGGTATAAGATAAAACTGAACCATAGCAAAAACTTAGTTTTGAATGTGTAAAATGAGGTTTGCTCACTTGCAAGATAAATTATGCTTGTGTATGTATTTTTTTACCTTTTGTATCTGAGCTTTAAGATATGTTTAGCCTATATTTTAGTAAGCTGTTTTCAGTGGAGGTCAGGTACTGTTAATATAAAACCATAATAGAAAAAGAACTTAATTTACACAATAAAGCTTCATAAAGATGACTACATATTGTATTGCTGAAAAAAAGATTTATAGATAAAACTGGTCCAGTAAGCCAATATGCTGTAATTAAAGTAATTTTCCTTTATGTAAGAATAATTTTAACAATGGATTGTAGTTTTGAGGATGGGCTCCTACACAGGTGAAACAGAGTCCTAAATTTACATGCCAAAGAGAAAATCACAACCCTTAGTCCTAAAGCACAGTGAACTAACAGGTAATTAAACAGAATTGACAAGAATCTTCCAAGCCAGGCCTGTCCTCACACTTTCTCACTGAGGAAAGGCCTTATCTTCTCCATTTTTAACCCGTTTGTCTCTACCTAAAGTACAACACTACCAGAAATCTATATACAAATCGGGTCCCACTTACATATCTATTTTACAGATTTCCCCCTTTGCCATTTTTTTTATGTCTAGCTATACGCTCCCATGGACTCCCATGGTCTTTTTGCTTCACCTCATGCTTCTAAATTGCAAGTAAGAAAAAAATCATTTCTCCTCCTGCCATGTCTTAGCAGAGAGTGATGGTACTGCATTTTGTTTGACAAGGACAACAACAATGCCAGCTTTAGAAAGCCTGACATGGAGAAGCCCTGACCTGCAAGAGCTCTGCCAGCATCACACAGAGATCTTTCTACTGAAGAAGTCCATACACCGTGTAGGTCATTCCCAGCACTGCCCCAGTGTATTTAAAGGCATCTGCAGTATGAAGGGGATTCCGAGAGGCTAGGTTTTTCACTTACACATGGGTTGTGCTTCTTCCTATCAATGATCTATCCTTGCCAGACTGTTAACTCAGCTGTTTCCAGCTCTTTCCACTGTCTCTTAAAATGTCCATTTTCCAAATAGGAAACACAAAATGTGTATATATCCAGCTGGTCAATGGGATAAGATGGCACGCTTACACACCAGTAATACTATAGCAAAGCCAGACTGTAGCTGAAGCAATGCATGATCCCACATTCCACATGTGCCGTCAATACCTGAAGGTGGGGGGAGGAATCTGTCAACTGTAATACAGTTCTAGTAAAGATATCTCCTCTGTTCTCTCTGTCAAATTGACACACACAGATATTTCAATCTATACTTCACGGCTAAAATTGATCCTAGTGAGATATGTGGCTTGATCAAACTTGTGTAGGACTGAATCAAACACGATTGATGACAAAAAATACCTGCCTTAAAATAGAAGGCAGTTTTTCTTGTGACAACAGGGAGCTGAAGTCTTGGTGAGGGACAGACGGGACCAAAAAAACTCTAACATGGCCAGTTCAGCATAAATAAGCCAAATATCACTAAAGCCAGATAATATATAAGCAAAAATAAAACTTGGATGTTACTCTACATAAACCTGTGGCTTTAAGAATCCTGACACAGTGTTTAAAATGTATGTATTTTCAATTCCTGACCTCCTGTACCAACTCTTAGTTCACATCTCTGTGCTTGTGGAGGGATGTGAGAGTGCATGTGCATGTGTCTGGTTCTTTTAAGACCTAACAAGCTCTGGTCATTTAGGATAAAGTCCTAAAATAAATAGAAATGTAAGCACAATTGAGTTTTTGGGAGTGGTGATCCAAAATAGTTGTGATACAACAGCATTTATCAGAAATTAAATGGTAAAATCCAATACTGTATAAATATGACTAGAGGAGCATTTTATGTAAATTAAATTTAATATAGGAAAATAATAGATTTTATTTATCCTTATCTAATCATAAAATAATGTTAACTGGATCATAATTTTCACATTATAAAGGATCTGACCAGACAATTAGCATGTTATTAGTTTGACAAACAGTCTTAAATTCAGAATATTTCAAAGCCAAGATTCATATAAACTTTGTAACAAAGATTTAGCTCTCCAAAATCCTTTTTGGGCATTAGATCACACCTTTTTATTATTCTATATCTGAGCTTTAAAAGATTAGTTTAGGAATATATTCTAATAACTAAGGTGTATTCTGAAAACAATCTGAACAATTGCCATTAGGGGAAACTAGGGCTGCCAATCCAGTTTCAATATTCTTTCTGTCATGAATTTGCTTACTTCAGCTTCTTCTCCTACTCAAGTGTACTTGGCTGTAGTTTGACGGTCATCTTGTGTTTTCATGCCAAAAAAATAATTTAGATCATAAAAAAAAAAACAAAATGCTGGTGTAAAAAAAAAAAATTCACATTATTTCTGGATCTAGAATACAATACACTGGTTTGGGGAGAGAATCAGAAAGCAGCATACCATTGCAGCACTATAGCAGAGATACAGGAATCTCATGCTTATTCAGAGAAATATTAATAAATTAATATTAATAAAGCTTCTCTAACAACCAATAGGACCAAATGGAAAGCAAATGGAGAAGTAAAAATACATATGATAATTCAGGTAGAATGTAAGTTTAATAATAAATTTTGTACTAATGACAACAATAACTGTGTTGATCTACAGGTATTCTGAAGCCTGTCCTTCGAAGATAAGGACAGGATGTTCAAGTAATGCTGAAACTCTGGTATGATGAGAGCACTGGGACTAGTTTGCTGTGCCCAGATACACAGGGCTGATGGTCCAGTAGTGACCAGCTCCAGCCTCTCTTTAGCAAGATTTCAGTTTTGCCCGTGTTCTTCTTGCAGCCTTACAAATACTATCCCATTTCAGTCAGAAAACAGGTGAGCACATTAAATATTTCATACAAATATAAATGTTATTAAGCAATTTATTATTTGTCAAGATCTAGTCCTAGAAGTTTCAGTCTATTAATCATACGCAGGAGTTCTAATGATAGTCATAAAAATGTGAATTATAGACATATATCTAACCAGTATGGATTTTGGCAAAATAAAAAAGCATAACATGCTCTTCAATCCATTTATGCCCACAAATGCAGGAAAAGACAATACAATGTCACCATGTGCCAACCATATACCACAGAAACTTCCTGTAGTATATTTAGAAAAACTAGAGTAATATGAGATTCTAATCTGTATAACCCATTGACAAACGCAGTTCTATTAACAACATCTATAGTGTTGCCTAAAAAAGATTTTAACATTGATAGAAAACTGAACCTTGAAGGGCTAAAAATGTTACATAGAGATAGTTGAGGTAATCACTTAAGACAGTAAAACTCAATGAGGAACCTTAGCACACCTAATGTATCATTCAAAAAAAAGCCTGACAAAACCACCTCATGCAAGAATATTTACTCCAGTTACATATGCATGAATCAGGTTTCAACATTAGGCAGGTAAATTGCATGTCTGACTTAGCTGAATAGATAATATTTCAGTTTTGGGAATCTAGAACAAGGAGTCCCCGCTCTCCCTCCTCACTGTTCCCCTCAGGGCAAATGCAAGTCCTGGCTAAGAAAGTGCTGTTAGAGAAATGTGCAATTTTGAAGCACAGATCTTAGTTTCAAATGTGATTCAGGCAGTTGAAGTGTAAATACCACTGAAATTTGGTGAGATTCGGGACCTTAATTTTTAAATGAGGAATTAGTTTCTTAGCAGGTGTTAGGTGTCACTGACTGTATTTTCACAGGAGTTTAGAAACTTGAAAAGGAAGCTATGGGCCTGCTGGCATTTTCAAAAGCATGCATGCAGTGCAGTGGCTAACCTTCCTGAGCTGTCTGAATTTTGTATTGGAGATCATGAGATACATATCTGTAGCTCCAAGTGCCTACACAATTTATTTGATAACACAGTATCTAACAATTTCGGTGTGTCCGCTCTATTTTTCCAAAGAAAGAACCCTGAAAGCAACATAAGGAAGCAAACACTAGCAAATCACTACTTTCTGAATTTTTCATTGCAGCTGATGGAACTATCAAATAGACCCTCATAACCTTTCCACCTACACTAACATGTTATTTCTGCAAATTTTAGAACTGGGTTATCGAGTTAATAACAAGTTTATAAAACAGCACCAACTTCTATGGTACAAGGTAGAACTAACATTCTAAATTCTGAAAGACAGCCTCCTAATAGGCCCCTCTCTATGCCTTAACCCATGTTTGGCTGATGCTGCAAGTTTATATAGCAAAGTGAGACAGGGAATGTTTTGCCTAAGAGAGCAACCGAATGACATGGCAAAGCACCACATGGCATTTTAAACACAGTGATGTACTCAAGAGGTGAGATCTGCATAGGATAATACTCCTAGTATTAATCTCACCTGTCTCTATTTTCCACAGAGAAGATAACTTTGACAATCAGTTAACAAACCATGATTATGCAGCTATCTCAATCTTCTGTTATTTCCAAAGAACAACTGGTGATGATCACTATTCCAGTTCACAATTTTCATCACATTTTTTCCATCCTATTCTTATTAATGTATTTTACCTTGCTTTACATTTAACTATTACATACTTTTGCACTATGAAGTCTGTGGAATTAAGTGAGGATTTCTGTTTACTGCTCTACTTTTCCCTGCTCCCTAGTTATGCAGATATAAAGGAAAGGCATATACTACAACCTTTGGACTAGATGTATACATGCTGCAACGTACAGGGAAATGGTAGAAGAAGAGGATGGGAGTTGGTGCCTGATTCATGCAGGCTGTCCATGCAAGTGGGATGCAATGTAACTCATTCTACCAATGGCAAACTTTGTCTGGACACCCTGTTCCATGTGAGCATTTACTTCATTGCTAAAGTAAATTTCAGGGGTGCCTGCTTCCTGGCACTGATCATCACAGCAGCCAGCTACAGAAGGACATTTCCACAACCTATGGCTTGCTGTGGCAGTTTTCTACCACATTTCTGACAGTCACTAGCCAGAGCTAATAACGATTACTACTATCCTGCTTATTGTTCTGCTTAACTGTACAGGGAAATACAAACAGATGCAAGTCAGTGTTCCACATTTGAAACAATTTATGTTCAGCTATAGGTCCCATTTTCCTTTTAGGGATGTTGTGGTGCTGAAAAGAGCTCAAAACTCTTGTGTGATGGTGTCTTGCTCTTATCTAAAGAATTACCAATGTCAATAGCCTGAGAATCTGAGACATAGATTTCTGTGTTTCATGGGATCACCCGTAACTCCATAATGTGTGGTTAAGAATCATTTTTACCAGACATAACTTATTGATTATTTTGGAAAAGAACAACATAAAAGCCAGCATTTAGTCTTTTTTTTTCCTAGATAAGCATACCACATGGGTAGTGAAGGTGGATATATGTTTGTGTGTGTACCTACATGCAAGAAGCATTACAGGTAGAAAATAACGCTACACACACATCAGCCTCACAGGATTGAAATATTCTTTCCTTCCAAGAAACACAACAAACATTTTAAGAAACACAAGTAAACAAAAACATTGTCAGCACTTCACATTATTTATGCTTTACCAAAAGCAGGGAAAAATCCTGTGCTTGATAGAATGACTTCATGATAAGATGAAGAAATTAATATTACAAACACTCATGTGAACCACCTGACATAACCTCCCCTTCCACCTCAGAACACACCTGTCTGGGGGGAAAGGAACAGGGATGATGGGATTCATTACGCATGGCCATCCCCTTCAGGCAGAAAGGCTCCCATTTGCATCCAGACAACTTACAACTGTCCTTTAATTCTTCAGTGACTAAACATCACTGTTTATTAATTCTTAGTATAATGTCAGTAGTAACTGTAAGGTGCTAGGCGATATCAACACTCATTAGTATAGACCGATGCCATAAATGCTGAAAGGGTACCTTCTCATTTACTCCTTAACTACCTGTTTTGCAAGAAATAAATCAACTTTAAGACTGTGTAACAGTGCTGCAGTTTCCTAAGGCAAGGGTTACACATTAGGCTCTAGGAGAGAACTATGGAAACACTGCAAAGTTTGACTTAACATAGATGCCCTACCCCTTTGCACTAGAAAAGTGACTTTCACTGAACTAACGCTGCCCCTTTCTCTTAAAAACAAAAACAAAATCAGTATTAAAGTCAAGCTATGTAGTATATGAACAGATGACATATCCCAGCTAGGTGAATATTGTTTATAATTCTCTCAAATCTGAGTGATTGCTTACAGGTCTTCCTCAAGATGACTAGCTCATGAATCATCTTTGAGCCTATATTCCACAAAAATCAAGATGATGAGTCTTACCGACAAACAAAAGATAATTAAGGTCACAAGTGGACACCTGGGGGTCAGGCTGGATGGCATTACGAATGCATGTTTGTGTATTTTTCTGTACGCTTTGGTTTAATTTGGACTTAGGCTTCAGTGAAAGCTCAAGCAGCGAGATGGGATTTAAACTCTGTTTATATGTTCCAACTCACAACACGTCTACCTTCCCCATGTCAAACCTCACAACAGCAGGATCTGCTGCATATGAACAGTACACAGGTAAAGGCAGACGAATGCCCATCAGTGAGTAGGTTAATACAGCTAAACTGGTTCAACTTTAGTGTGACTTGTTTTTTAACCCACAATTCAGGAGGTGTCTACGTGGTATCTAATATGTATGAGCCTCTGTACACTACACAGCACTTACAGTGCATTTTAAAAAGCTACTCCTTTTTAAGTTAAAACCTACAATACATTTTTAACCAGTTCCTGAGTATTCTAAAAGGAAATGTTTTCTGTTTCCTAGCCAGAACTGGTCATTTCTTCTACAGAATATGATGTTTGAAAATCAGTTCTTCCTATTATAGATTTCTCCCTCAGCTTGTAGAAAATCCATGATTCCCTAAACATTGGTCTTTGAAAGCACATTGACTAAAACCTTCATGCCTAATTCATGAAGTGTAGTCTGGAGATTAGTGAAGCTGGACATAGACCAGGAATACTTTATCATATTCTAATAAGCAGAGGCTGAAAATTGCATTTCTAAAGCTACAGTATTAAAGGGCACACTGCAAAACATGACCCAAACATAACTCAGTAGTTCTACACTGTCTGTAAAGGCTTTGATATGATAAAGTATGCTGACGAGGGGAATAAACACAACTAGAAATTTCTGTATTTAAGAAGGGGGGGAAACAGCAAACACTACATGTATACATCAAAGCATATATTGTATATTATAAACTCATATAATGTGATCCCAATGGAACAACCCTTGTACTGCTATCGATTATTTGAACACACCGTGGAACATCATTGCAATAACATAAAATTAGGCTTATGTAGCAAATGTGACAGTAAAAAAGACTAGTAAAAATAGTCTGTAAGGCTAATGTAATCCTTACCATAAAACTGTTAATGGCATTTTGTTGTACAATACACCAGAAATTAAAGTTACTAGAGGAGAAACATGAATATTTTTGACTTATGGTGGTTTTGTTATTTAAGAAGTAAACTGCTCACCATTCTTTTTTTATTTGGTAGGTTTTTTGTTATTTTTTGTCACAACATAATTAGGTTTAAAAAAGGAATGATATATATACACCAAGGTTTCTAATTCCCGCCCCACCCCACACCCCCCACCGCCCCCCCAGCAGGATCTGTGGGTAGTAGTAGACCTGGGAAAAGGATCTTTTCATGTAATAGATTTTTCTTCTCATGTAGAAGGGTGAAGACAGACATCTCTCCCATCTCCTTTCACCATGGGAGCATGTTACAGTGTAAGGATCTGCTCTGGGAAACAGACACTTAATGGCCCTGCGTCAGAGAAGTACCACATACTGGAAAGAAAAAAAAAAACCACAGAGCACGTCACTATTTCTATACATCTTTCCTACCTCTGCAAGTGCAGAGACAGCAGAACATTTCCAGGAGATGTGCCCCAGCAAGAGGCAGGTGAGAAGATAGGGCTGTTGCAAAGCCCTGGGGAGCACTCACAATGATTCCCACTCACCCGAACATACATACATCTCCTGGGCATTAACTACTTTCCCATCCATGCCTGAAAATGTGTAATGTCTCCTGTCCCTATGCTTCCTCCCTGTTTCTTCACATCTTAAACCCCCCATGGAAGTCCAGCCCTATTTACAGGCTAAGCACTGTCTCTAGATGTGGCACCTTGGTCTGATCCTGGGAAATTTATAACTTATGTAGAATCAAGATATTGCTAAGATGGGCAACGCTCTGTAATTTGTGCTCATTACACAGGTAGTCAGATTGGGCAGAGCATGAGAAACAGTTCATACGTTATCTGTAAACCAAAAACAAGCAGTATGAACTGAGAAAACACTAAAATTATCAGTACCTGTGTTCACAGCAGTCATCTAGTGATACTGACACATATTACCTCTGGTTACCTCTTGCTTCATCTGTGTGTTTAAGACAAGGATTTCAGCAAGTGATTCACCCAGTTTTCCCAGGAAAAAAAACACCAGCTTTTTTTTTTTTAAAAACTAAATGTGCCTCTAGAGCCTAAGGAATTGCTACAAAGCTCTTATTTTCCACTTTAGCAGTGCTCACATACACGACTTGAATAGGCAGGGGTATTGTATCAAGAAAAATGAAGAGAAGGAACAAAGAACTACTTGGTCGGAGCTGCAAGACTTGGAATGAGTGAAAACCATCAGTTACAGTGACCAACAGACCCTGGCAATATAAACAAGGTAGAAATGATAGTCAATAAAATCACAATTAGGTACACTGAACGTCAGCGTTCCTGTGTGCTCACAATCAAGGGAATCAATAACTAACACTGAAAATTCTCCACTAGTTACTCTTGTTTTATATATTCTATTTATATTCTTATTTGGTTTTCCCAGCTGATTCCACCAAGAGTATCTTTAATAAAAAGCAGTTCCAATTACTGGCTATGGTGCAATAGGAACCAAGCACAAGAGAAATAGGGAGGCCTACTGGTTACTGTTGAAATTAAAGTGGAGGAAGTAAAAACAACAGGTTTACAAATAAGTGACTGGACACTGTTCTTCACACACAGTCAAATCATGGAGAGGAAGTTGTGTAAGTCTGCACCTTTTACTGCTCTGAAGTTCCTTGCCACAGAAGAGTCCTTACTGTTAGAAATCTTTAGAGAGAAGTAATCTACCTGCTAAGAACTGGCATGTCTCATGACAAAAAACCCACAGAAATTCACAGTAAAGGCAACAACTGTTGCTACTTCCAGGAAACCATTTCTTGCTTGGCTTACTATAGGCAGCATACCACATCTTTCTGAGTAGTTTCCAAACACCCATATATCCAAAGGAATTCAAGAATCTCTGCAGTGTGCCAGGAGTGTGTACAACTGCATTGGGTAGAATATTGAAAAAGGGCTCTTTTTTAATAATTCTTCAATATTACTCCTGGGAGTTTTCAAATACACCTACACACAAATCACACTGCTGATACAGTCAGAGTTACAGTTTGCCAGCAAACACAAGCTTCCTTACTGTATCTGCTAAATTGACTGGTTTCATCCCTATACTGATAAAGAGCACAAACTTCTTTATGTTGCCTGATCCTGAATATCCATCATTCAAAGAACTCTCTCCTATTGTACAAAGGTTTAAGTGCTGAAAATGGATGGCTGTAGAATGAACCCTTAATTACCAAAGGAGTGAAAAACATAAGCTGCTTTAACACTTCTCCAAGTATATTTTCACTACCAGTGTGTGTGCACCACCCACCTACAACACCTGGTTCCTACCTTTTGGAAATGGTATTTTCCAGACAGGAACTCCATGTTATTTAAGGTAATGCACATAAAAGCACATATAAGACAGAATCTTAATGATTTCAGTGGCTCCTGACAACAGTGAGTTCCTGCATTTTAGACTATTTTACACTTGGATGAGAAAGGCTTGGGCAGAAGTTTTGTAACACGGCACAGAATAAGAAGTGCACAGCCTCTTTCATAAATATGAAATCCTTAATCTCAAGTTGCATAAACAGAAGGTATCACCCAGGATAAATACCCTTCTCTATTCTTCATGCTGTTTTACATATGTAATTGATACAAATCACATAATATAGGGAAAGAAAAAATAGTGTTTTGCCTGATCAGCGTCTGTTTACAGTAATCAGAGAGAAAAAGTGAATGACTCTTATAATAACATTTTATAGCTTGTTTCCAATCAATAAGGCAGTTATTTTGAAAGATTCACATAAGTTTAGAATCAATTATAAATGGGAAGGAAAATGAAAAAAGTTGAATATTACTGGCTTGAGATTTGTTCATTTGAGAGTTGTATTTTTTCCACCTTGCCAGGCTTTTGTAAGTGATGCAGCATGGTTGAACTCTGCAATAAATGCTTCCACAGAATTATTCACCATCCTGAGGAATCAGTCTGGTAGCTTAAAATTGAGCATATTTATTTCTAAAACACATTTACTGTATGTTCTGTGAATACTAGATGTTCAGGATGTTATTTTTAAGGTGCTGTATATACTATACTACTGTGAAATACAGCTCTTGCTATGAGGAACTTTTTTTCTTTTATGCTCCTGAAAAATAGGTAATTTAAATACTTATCATATAAAG
The DNA here is from genome assembly GCF_028554395.1 of Pezoporus wallicus. Lineage (NCBI taxonomy): Eukaryota > Metazoa > Chordata > Aves > Psittaciformes > Psittacidae > Pezoporus > Pezoporus wallicus. The sequence goes on from NW_026636658.1 coordinate 1,290,234, forward strand.
ATAAAAAAAGGTGAAAGTATTAAAAAAAGATGGCAATTGAAACTCAAAACAACCATCACAATAAAGAAACCTTAATTTTAAAAGCCTATTTTCCGTTCTGTGAGCAAGCTGTGGTAGAGGAGGAGGGGGACGAGGAGCTCACACTGAGGTGATTGCAAACGAAATGAGAGAGATTCCATTAAAAGTTTTTTAAATGGCAAAATGTCCTTAGGGTCACTGGGGGGAGAGAGACAAAAGGAGACAGAGAGTCACTTTATGTGGCTGTTCTCAGCTCTTGTGTTTTGCCTTTAAAGTCAGATCTTCTTCCTTTTTAGAACAGGAGAGGAAAAGGGGGTACAAAGTGGATACAAATCAAACTATAGTGAAATGAGGCTCTTCTTTAACATGACACAACTCTTTGTAATAAAGAGGAGGCACAGAAGCCTCCTACCATTTGGCCCCATCACTCATGCTCGGGTGTTAATCATAACATTTCTTGGACGCTTTTTGACACACTAATATATATTTCTAAGTTTTAAACACTCACCCACTTTGGACATTTTATCATTTCAAACAGAAGAAGGTTCTGCATTTCACAGTCCTGAGAGCTTTCTTTTTAAAACTTGCAGTGCCCCCACAATGCTGGAAATTAGAATTCTCCAACAAAATGTTCAAATAGATGATTATATAATACTTTCAGGAATTCACCTTTTATTTAATTTTTTGTTTGTTTTTTTTTTTTATACTTTGTGGAAGGGGATCTATCACCTTTAATTTAGAAGGATTTTTTACAAGGGCAGGTAGGGATAGGACAAGGGGGAATGACTTTAAATTGAAAGAGGGTAGATTTAGATTAATTATTATGAAGAAATTTACCGTGAAGGTGCTGAGGTGCTGGCGCAGGTTGCCCAGGGAAGCTGTGGCTGCCCCATCCCTGGCAGTGCTCAAGGCCAGGTTGGACACAGGGGCTTGGAACAACCTGCTCTAGTGGAAGGTGCCCCTGCCCATGGCAAGGGGTTGGAACTGGATGAGCTTTCAGGTCTCTTCCAACCCAAAACCATTCCATGATCCAATGTGATATCAAAATCCTCTCCTTCTCTAACTATTCTTATATTTAATATTCAAATGAGGAGTTGAAATGAATCCAAATGGACTCTTTTACTCATGTAATAATAGTAAAATTGTGATTCAAATTTATAATTATTTTGCATTCTCTCCTTCCCCTCCTCCCCAAATGAAGCACTTTATAGATGAAAAAAATTAGTAACGCCCTAGCAAGTTCTGGTTTAACAATATTCACACTGAAGTCTTCTGGGTTAGCACTGACAAAGACAAAATGCAAAATAAAGTCCAAATGACAATGCCTTCATCTGTTACATTCACAGGCCAGAGAACCTTTGTTTGCAATGAGAATTACCCCTGACTACATGGCTATAGGAGCTGCTGTTTAATAAAAATATCAAATATCACAATACCTACAATGCAGCTTTAAGACTTAGCAAAAACAGAGGCATAAAACTTTGTCTGTTCACAGACATTTGAACACATGCTCAGACTTCTTCCTCTGCACAAACCTTCACAACCCCAGAGATAGATTGTGATAGAAGATTTCTGGCAGTTTAGTCTCCTGATAAGTGTCTTTTCACTAAATTCTTATGTATGCCTCTTAAAGGAACATATGATCTATAACTCTGGTCTGAGTGGAAACATTTCTGTATTTTACTATGAGGATTTATATCACATTAACAACATAAACATGCAATATTTATTCTTTTCCTAATTCCTTTTTGTGCAACTTCTCAAAATCCTTCAGCTTCTTTGTCACTATCTACTGAAATGCTAGAATGACAACAATGCCATGCACCAACCTGGATGAAGTAGAATTTATCCTATAATGTGCAAATGCATCCCTGACAGAATTTCCAGTGTGAACTGAGACCTCAAAGGACTTTCAACAATGTCAAAAAGGCACTTGTGTGGAGAAGACGCACAGCACCTCCCTGTTTGGTGATGAGACACTAACCAGCTTTCGTTCAGATAAGATGCTTTACCTGAGGTATTCAATTACACCCCTACCAGACTGTGCTGAAGGAATATTTAAAGTCTGCTTTGCCCTTGACTCTTGATTCTGCATGTCAAAAACACTTAACTCAAACCCTTTTGGATTACCAATACTGCATTAAGTTCATTGACTCCTGTACCAGATTATCCAGGGCCAGATGAACTGATATCACACACAAGAGATATTGATGCTGTTTTAATACACAAAACCAGCACAGCTTTATAAACATTTTAATTCTGGGGAGAGGGTGGGTGGGCTAGGAGAGAATAAACAGGTCTCCCACACAACCTCCAGTCAAGTATTTTATGGAACCCTGCCTTGAAACGACTGTGAAAATTCAGAAATCTAGTGAGATAGATAGATAGGTGCTCAAGAAAATGCTCTTATTTGAGAATTTCTTGTTTATGAAGCCACAGAACTGTCCACACTAATCTACAGCTCCCCTTGCTGGGTCAGCTGCTGAACTGCATTCAAGCGGTGGCAAACAAATAATGTATTTGAAACGTTTCAGCTTAGAAAATGTGCATCATACACACGTGCTGTTGTGCACAATGAGCCTCTGCGCTGCACACACTGCTTAGAGATGGTGCTTCACCAGTGCAAGACAAATTTCAGACCACACTTCAGCGCTGAAACTGAGGAGATGACTTAATCAAAGAACAAAATGTATTACCGATTTCCCTCTGCCTTCTATGATTCTACAGACTTCCTTGATTACCACAGTGAAGCCTCACTTTTCTTCCTTATCCCTCCCACTCTGAAAGATGTTATTCAATAGACTGCTATTCAGAATGGTGATGAATGAGACTCAAAATCTGGTAACAGGTTTACTCAAATGCTTAACCAGTCCTTGCTCGCTTACTAAAAATGAGTATATCACAGCACATTTTGTTCAGGTCACCCGCAAACTGAGTATTTGTGCTCTTTCACAGAAGTAGGGGCAGCTGCTGTTTGCCAGCTCCCGGGGCTTTTTTACTTTTATAAAATTTAGGTATCTCAGTAAATCTGATTATCTTTTTTTCAAGTACATTGTATCTGTCATCAGTTATCCAGATATGGCCATAAACATGATGCAAAGGTTTTTCTTTCTTGAAATGTCTTGATAGGTTTCATAACAAAGAGTAAAACATATGTTGTATCTCAGTCTCTAATATCTCTAATGGAACACCGATTGCTTAGCCAAATGATTTGACACAATTTCCTGTTTCAAACACAAGGTACTCAGGTAGCAGCATCCAAGGCCATTTGGATGGAATTCTATCTGCAGAAATGCTTGATTTTCCCTTGACCTTTCTGGTTGAAATTTGCATTTTTGGGTAATTGAGAGTGTTGCATGCTTTTGTCTGGACAAGTTTATCTTTGTTAGTTACCCTGACATCACTGTGGCAATGTAACGAATAATAGTATGTTACGTTAATGAAACGGCAGTGGTTTTGACACAAACATGAGACTATCTCTCGTATTGGTTTGGATATGAACATAGACATGGGTGTACAATACACATTGGTGTAGAATTTTGTAGGAAAAAGAAATCCTACCCAAGGAAAATGATAACATAGGCAACCATATCTTCTAAGGACAATTTTTATCTGACCAAGCGAAAATCTGGATGCACGATACATTTTGCTGGTTACAACCAGTGCATACAGAGAAAGTGTAATTATGATTATGATTTGTTTGGATAAGAAGTATTCCTCTATTTCCTTCTTCTCAGTGACTTCACATTCCTGTCATTAAAATAATTGTTACAACTGATTTAAAAAAGACAATAGAAATACAAAAAGAATGCAAACATATGTAAGCCAACAAACATACAAGTAAAAAATACAGATCTATTTTTATATGCCTCTGACACCCTTTTGACCATGTATTGACCATTTGTGACCATTTTGCTCAGACTAAACCAATCAATAAGTTGCTCATCCAGAATGTAAAACTATTTTTTTTTTTTACTCTTATAAAACTGATAATTTTGAATAAGATCAAATGAATATATTGCTATAAATTCACAGTACGGATATCAACAAAGCAGTGAGACAAAATCATACCAGAACAATACTACTAACTCAAGAATTACTACAGCTTCCAGCAAATGAAATATTTTTAAAATGTTTTGATAGTCAAAGGTAAATTTGATATATATGTCAATTTTCAAAGGAGTCTGGAGTGATTAGATTTAGGGGTCAGTCACTTTAAGGTCATTTTGAGATGACAGATTTCACTTTCAAATTAGGAACAAGAAAAATAATAACCAAAATTTCACACACACACACACAAAGTGACTGGGTGGTATACAGATTTGTGATGTTAGTCTGTATCCCACTGAAACGAATCCCACTTACCAGACATAATTTTTCTGACAAATAACCTTGATAGGTAAAGGTAAAGCACACAGACAATTTACTGCTATTACAAAGTTCTTCAAACTGTGTGCCAACACTCATCCTCTTCAAAATAAACCAGGGAGCACTAGGTCTCATGTTACAAAGTATCTACAATTACAGAACACTTTCCAAAATGCTAACAATAAATCTAAAACAAAAATCAATACTATTAATTTGTGAGATGGATGCTAAAAATATCAAAGCTGCCACTATTGAAAAGTGTTAAAACACAAACACGATGGAAATCACAAATGTGCTTTAAAACTCAGTTTAAAAATACCAGTTACAAGATTTCATAATCTAAATTTAAGACCCATGTTGCTTATTTACTTCTATGAGAAAAGATACAGCAGATGAATTGTGAATTAACAGGCATTTTCCCAGCCACAGAAATTGTTGGCTAAATGCCCAAGGAATACAATAGCCACATGTTCGCAATCTTTAATTATCCAATTAATGTAGTGTCGTTTTAGCAATTAGTTCAGATGACCATATGTAACTTTTTACAATTAGCTCTTTCTTACTATGACCAGAATGCCAAATGTACCAAGATGTGTTTATATTAAATGCCCAACTTGAACATTAGAAGGACTTCCATAATTACTTATGTTTAACACACTGTGACTTTTGCTGTAGGACTCTTTCTAAAATTGATTTATTTTCTTAAGTAAGGTTGATTTTTGCAGGCTTATTCTTTTGATGCTGCATTCCAAACGCCATATTGTGTTATCTCCTGTAATGGTGAAACAACATGGCCTTGATGAGGTCACAGCATAGCTGTCAAAAACCAGCTTAGTTTAGTTCCGGTGGTTTCTTCAGATAAAAATTGAAAACCAGCCTGATATAACCAACGTGTGGACACTATAAAACCTTCATCCCTGTATTTCTTACAAAGCTCTGAAGACTAACTACTTGCATTAGCCAGTGTGCTAGGACAGAAGTGTACATAGGAAGGAAGAAGGAATGGCACCTCCATGTTCTGCAGTACAGCACCACAAACCCAAGCACACGGAGTGTTCATGCATGGCTCAGGGCCAGCGGGCTGCTGCAGGTCAGTGCCTGGTAGCTCTGCAAAGGCAATGAGCAGAGGCAAAGCTAGGGCATCGTGCCCCTTCATCGACCCAGAGTGGGCTGCAGGAGACAGGGGTAGGATCTCACCAGCACAGGGGAACCTTGAGAGACACCATGTCTCCTTCCTGTAAAGCCATTATGCTTATCGAACATGATTTAGCTCAGCAGACCGAATTCTCATACTTAGTGTTATCTCATGCTTTACAGCTTAAGTTACACTCCAGAAGAAATGAAGACAGGATGTAGATTATATTACACTTTCTTTTTTTCCAAGCATATGGCATTGGCCATGGTTGGAGGGAAGAAATTGGCTTACATGGAACTTACATAAAAATTAGCTTCCCTAGAAAGTTCAGATTCAACATGTAAAAGCTTTTACTCCTTACATAAGGCATATTCCTATACTCTTGCAGTAACAAATTCCCTGTGTTCTCACTGAGTAGGTTCTCCCAGATGCAACTTCTAGTTGCTCCAGTGATGCAAACAATACAAAATATGCTAACAAAGAATAGAAAGTGGCAGAATTGATTCCTCAGTTCAGTACAATAGAACACAATAGAAAACTGAAGATGAAAGCAGAATATCCGTTTGAAATTAATACAAAACACTTTGTTTATTACCTGGCCACTACAGTATTAAGCATTAAACAAATTCAGAGAAAACTATTTTCTGTCACAGCATTTCTCTGCAACAAACAGATAAGTTATTTTCTCCTTAAGATACTCAAATTATAATCATAGGACACAAAGAATTTTTGGATAAGGGAAAAGAAAAAGTAATTTGTGCATAAATATCTTAAATTACTATTGTTTATACAACTGCATTTGGATAAAGGTATACATACCCAAAGGCATCCAGGTCTTTATTTCTTTTTAATTTGCTTCATTTCTCTCTAAGGAGTCTTTTAATATATAAAAACTGTAAGCATTTAAATGTAAAATTCATATCAACCTAAATGAATAGGTTAGCTTTACAATTTTCCGTCACTATAATTTCTGAATACCAAAAATGTTGAATTCTACGGTATACTATTGTAGATCACAGAATAAAGACACAATTTTTGCATCTTTTGTTCTCCCCTTCACTCTCACTACCACTCCACATTTCACAGGGCCTTTTTTACACTAGGGTTTTTAGGAAAACAAATGCAACTGGCTGAGCTCTGGTCTCTGATACAAACTACAGCTTTCAACATACGCTTCATGCTAGCCATAAATCTGCTATAGTAGCTGCACACGCTATTTAACAGGACTTGTTAGGGATCCCTCCAATTAGGCACCTATGGACTTGAAATACTGGAGGTGCACAGCTACCTCAGTAGTCCTTCAGATAATTTTCTCTGACAACAAGGAAAGTTATACCCAATTACACGGAAAAATGCTATCCTTAGTGATAAAAACTTTTGGAGGATAAAATACTTTGTTAACTATACATTCTCAAACAAAAAGTAACAAAACCTTTAAAATGCTGGACCCATTCACCCTCAGATTCACACTCTGATTAAAATCCAGCCCTCTGTACTGATTGTGTTAGAAGTACGCCCTTAGGAGTATGAAAAAGCACAAGAAATGAGTCAGCATGTGTTTTGACCACTCTTGCATGCGGCCACATACTGGGACAAGTGAAAAATACCTAGACTTTTGCCTTGGCGTTAAAATGTGCTACAGCCTGGTCTATTCTGCAGAAGTTTGCTTGAAGAACAAAGAGATAGAGGAGGCACATTTATAAGATTCTTCAAGATTACTCTGATTACTTCCTCCCTTTCAAATGCAGAGTATATTGAAGCCTCTTTTAAAAATTCATACAGTAGAATCATTCTATGCAATTGTAAGAAGAAAACTGTCAGACAACATTCCCAATTCAATATTACATTGTGCTTCAAGAGAATATTTCCATATATTCTAGATTTAAAAAAAGTCTCATAAATAAATGATAATCCATTGCTTGCCCTGAAAAATGAAAAATAATTTTCTGTTTGCATTTTATGTTGCAGAGTAAAATTTAATCTCTCTTTTAATATAGTCTTTGTATATAAAAAGAAGTAAAAATATGTGACCTTATGAAAATTGATTTTTTTTTTTATGTGGTTAAAAATATTTCTACTGGTGTTTATCTAGAAATCTTACTTTTATGAGTGCTAGTATATATCACATATTGATAACTTAAACATATTATTATATTATATATTTCAAATTATGATAATGTTCTTTTTTGTAAAGATAAAGGAAAAACAACAGGTTTGAAACACTAAGCACCACAGTGACAATGATGAAGAAAAGGGAAACTCCTAAGAAGTTTTACACGTGGCCACAGTTCAATAGAAAGCTGTTAGCAATTTCACAGAATTTATTGTAACAAGACTTCGATATATTTTACATAAATCTAAAATAATATAAACACATACTATATATGTGTGCATATTTATAAATAAATTTACATTTTAAGTAATGTGATGTGCTAGTGTTGCACAGAATATAAATTGTGTAGTACCAACTACCTATACCTAAATTCACTGGCAAGATTAGAAGTATAGTGAGTTTCTTTCAGCTGATATAAGAAAACGGAATAAAAGGTTAGTTCTCATAAAACAACCTCTTTTTAAAAACCCAAACTTTATTTTTTAATGATGAAATAAATTTCCCTGATGCTTAATTAAATAAAAAATAAAAATAAAAAAAAAGCCCCCCAAACCCACAAAAACCGCCCAAACAAACCAACTAAACCAAAGCAAACCAAAACAGGAAAAAAAAAAACAAACAACCTACTAACCCTACATAATTCACCATAAAACAGTCTGGTTTTGGCTCTTGTGTAGAAAAGCAGCAGAAAACGAGGTTAGATTCACAATTCTGTCAAAGAGGCATCTTCCTCTTGTGATGTGGGAGTAACCTGGTTTAATTCCCTTCTCTGCCTGGGGGGATTGGAAGGCATTGCCTGTCTCTGGTTGATAGCCATGTGGTGGCTGAGGGCCTCTTGCTCCTCTCCTTGATACAATTCCACTTTCTGTAAGTAATTAAAGTTTCACTGAAGCAGGTACTGAAACCCCAGTGGCCCACTTCCCAGGTAAAAGCCACAATCACCAGCCAAGAGGGTCATTCTCACTCACTTTATTTCTCAATTAGTAGTCACTACATACAAGATAAAACAGGATTAAATGCAGTCCTATTGCTAAAATGCTATTTTGGCACAGTCATTTAGAGACTTTTTGGGGAGAGGTAGGTTACAAGACAGAAATTGTGAACTTGAGATTGCTTCTAAGATGTCATTTTGTGTTCAGCTTTGTAGGGAATAACTGAAAATCAGTGTGACAAGAGAATGAAGAGCAATTCCTTGCTCTGCTAGTAACCTGGGAGTACTTATCTGACAACCCACCTCTAATGTGTGAACAGTTTTGGGGTCACAGAAAATATAGTGGTTCCTTCCATCCTGGAATAATTTACTATTTTTTTAAATACTTGGTGTAAAAGCCTTGCCACCAGGTAGTTGTACCACTTGCAAAGGAAATAGTTGTGCTGTCCTGTAGACATTACATAGCAGCCTGCATTGACATTCCTCCTAGTCAAGTAAGTACACGTTGAGGAAGCTGCAGAGAGATCCCAAAAATTGAGAAATTCTATAAGGACAATTTTTTAGTCTGATCTTTGGTCCTACAAATGACTTACAGTAAAACACACAGATAGGTATGTGTGTCTTTCAAACTGTGATGTTTTTATATCAGCATTTACTTAAACTGGGACTGCATCAGGAAAATATTATGTAAAACCCCCACGTAATTAACTTCTCATAGGATGCTGTTGGAATGCAAATGTAATGGCAACATACTTCTAGGCAAATTGTATACAGCTATAAGAACATTTTCAAAGGTGTGAAAATTATTTCTAAAATGGCACAAAAGTAGCACAGTTTAAGTGGGAATTCTTGCTAATGGAATTACTCTCATCTCTTCAGGAAGTGTTAATTTTCCTGCTCCCTGGAAGCTTAATAAAAGTGCTCTACATTGTCCTTAATTGTGATTAATCAGTGTGGCACTGTGAATGGCAGCAATTCCTTTTCAAACATGGCAATTTTCAAAATTTGGCAAAGTGTACATGTTATGCAAATTACTTCATAATTGTCCTCCATGCTAAAAGAAAGGAATAGAGCTCCAAGCAGGAAAAAAAATAAGCCATTCTGCATGAGAAGTAGCATCCTGGCCAATGCTGGGCACGGGCAAACAACTGCATAAGGCAGCTGCCAGCTGAGGACACCCTAACTTTGGTTCTGCCACCAATATGCAGCACTTGAAATCCAATCATTATTACCACTGACATTGCTCAAGGACACGTGGGACAGAGGAATTTGTGATGGTGGATAGACTGGGCAGGGAGACTTGGTGGAAATCCCAGTACATCTCTGTTGTTACCAACAGTTCTTCTTCCATCCCAATCCAGGATCAGCAGGGGCAAGCAAGCCCAGCATTCTGCAAGATTATCGAGTCCCAGTCCTCCTCTGTAGCAGTCTTTGCCTACAGCAGAAAAGGGGGATGCAGCCTTGGTTTGTGCATGCACTGTTGGGAAGCCTTGAGGAGGCTCCACCCAAACCTAAATGACTTCAGTAACATTTGAGAAGTACTACCGCAACATCTCCATGCAAATGATTCTTCCTGAAACTTGCATCAGTGCATACCTTGCGGATAAAGTCTGCTGCCAAATAAAGGGCAAATAAAGAAAAAAATCATTGCTTGTATAATGAATGTACCAAAGGCAAGTATTTCCATTGCTGCTTCTAAACACACAATATTTCTGTTCTTTCCAAAGCTGCATGAGTCAGAAAAGCGGGTATGTCACTGCTATTAATTATTTAGAAATAAAAAAGATATTATTAAAATAGAAACTAATATTCAAAGATGTAATATATCTTCTGACTATCATAAGCATCATTCTGCAACACTTTCTTGTCTCTAGGAAAGCTGAATCTGTACAAAGATCCTGATAACTGTAATGCCCATACATGCTGAAAATGAAGCACAAGAACCTCATTGCAGCAGCATTTACTAGATGACATTATTATCATACAGTCCAACTTGGATTATTTGTCCGTCCCTGGAAGCTAGGATTTTTCCTAACAGGAATAACAGCTTTCCTTTTTTTTTTCCTAGGATGTTTGAAACTGGCCCTTAAATTTAAAAGTGGTAGAGAAAGTTTATTATATACTTATTGAAATCAGTATCTGATAATCATACCATTTATCCATTCATTTTCTACCTTTTTTATAAGAGCCTGAATGTTCTTTTCTAGAAATGTGGACACATGCATTCTGGCGTGCATTAAAACGTGGTTATCAATCAAGTCTTCCTATTTTGTATTTTTTATAACAGTGAATTTCCAAGGTCTGTAACAATTTCCAAGGTTTTTCAGTGCTTCTCAAAAGAGGGTTTCTGATCATTACTTCAGGTTAAGATGACTTACCATGCAGCCATCTGGTAGCATGCATTAGTACACACTTCAGAAATCCACAAACATTTTATAACTGCACTCTCCACTGTGCTCTAAGTGCAGCGATGGTACCATGCACCGAAGTACAGTATGTAAATAAGACAAAGACTAATAATACCTTCAATCCTTCGAGCGCAAAGGCTGCTGTACTATGTAACATAGCAACACATTTTCCATTACACCCTAAGATTAATAAGCCTCATGGAGACCTGGAAAATCTGACAGAAAACAAGGGCAATACGATGTTCATTTCTGTTTCATTAAACACAGGATGAGCTGATGGATCTCTCCACACTTTGTCACTCCACACTGCTAATGGCTCTTTGACATTATTATTCACCATGGGTGAGATTGTGTAACCTCTGCTCACACTGGTGAGCATTTACAAAAGTAGTCCCACTGGCAACTGCTTTAGAGAGGTTACCTGAAGCATATGGTACTTCTCAGCTCAAGTAAGAGTGGCTCAATCTAACCATAAAAAAGTGTTTGTGAAGGATTTTAGCAATGTGCAGATAGCTGGTGAAGGGTACTTCGGTGGATACAAAGGTTTAATGCAGAACTTAAAAACTTTGCTCTCTAGCAGGCTAAACAGTTGAGTGACACTTCTGCATCCTTTTTATTTTTACCTGCATGTTTTTAGCTCTGATGGAACAGTTTTGCTATGTTACCTATTCAAAGCAAGCTAATAAAATACCTGGAACAGGGACACTGTAAGAAATAGGAACACAGCACAGGCAGTCAAAACATGCCTGCACAGAGGCCCAACACTTTCCAGCAGATATGACACGTAATGTGGAGAACCTTGGGAGAGACAAAATAATTTCATCAAAGTAAGCTTATTGTTATTTCTTAACTATGTATTCAGGGTTTTACTTGCTGTAATGCAGGTAAAGAACACAGTTATGCTTTGCATTACCTTTATTTCAGAGCTGAGTATGTCACTGAATTGGTAAACAAACACCAGTGTTGAATGAAACTATGAATGTGAGCAACAAACCAGGAGTGAGGCTTGTCTGTGCACCTTCCCTATTCTCATTTGAAATTACTCTAATGAATGACAATTCTTGCCTTTTACTCAAGGTGGTCTCCTTTGTGAAACTCAGAGCATTACAGAATCCAAATAAACATAACTATCCTTGTTTTACAAATGTTCCAAATAGGAAAAAGCTTCTGTTTCCAGTTCACCATAAGTTTACACAGACTTATTTTTTTTTCCATTTGAAAATTTTACCTATACACAACTCACCCAAAATTAATTCAGACTAAGATGCAAACAAAAATATTTCTCATTGTTAAGTGGCACTTGTGCAAAGCAGCTGTCATTTCTGTTCTTCTCTGTGATTTGCTTCTTGAACCTTTTCAATACTTTCACTACATACTCACTATGATGAGCTGCTGTATCTTCCTGTATCAATCCACCTACTTTAACATCACTACATGCTGATGTTTTAGGTTTTTATTTTTATTTTAACTTGGTAAATAATAACAATCCTTAAAAGCAAGGCACTAGGGAGGGGACATCACAGTCATATGTAAGTTATAAAACATGTAACAGTGAATGTGAGTAGTGATATCCAAGGGTTACTTGATGACAGTTTGCATGTGCAAACCATTATGTTTGAACTCAGATGATCATAGAATCATAGAATAGTTAGGGTTGGAAAGGACCTTAAGATCATCCACTTCCCACCCTCTGCCATGGGTATGGACACCTCACACTAAACCATATCACCCAAGGCCTTGTCCAACCTGGTCTTGAACACTGCCAGGGATGGAGCATTCACAACTTCCCTGGGCAACCCATTCCAGTGCCTCACCACCCTAACAGTAAAGAGCTTCCTCCTTATATCCAATCTAAACTTCCTCTGTTTCAGTTTTAACCCATTACCCCTTGTCCTATCACTACAGTCCCCAATAAAGAGTCCCTCCCCAGCATCCCTATAGGCCCCCTTCAGATACTGGAAGGCTGCTATGACACCTCCATGCAGCCTTCTATTCTCCACGCTGAACAGACCCAACTTTCTCAGCCTGTCTTCACACGGGAGGTGCTCCAGTCCCCTGATCATCCTCGTGGCCCTTCTCTGGACTTGTTCCAACAGTTCCATGTCCTTTTTATGTTGAGGACACCAGAACTGCACACAATGCTCCAGGTGAGGTCTCACGAGAGCAGAGTAGAGGGGCAGGATCACCTCCTTTGACCTGCTGGTCAGGGTGCTTTTGATGCAGCCCAGGATACGGTTGCTTTCTAGGCTGTGAGCGCACACTGAAGCCGGCTCATGTTCATTTTCTCATTGACCAGCACACCTAAGTCCTTCTCCTCAGGGCTTCTCTGAATCTTTTCTTTGCCCAACCTATAGCTGTGCCTGGGATTGCATGTGGCTTTTCTGTCCAACTGTTAGTGAACAGCAAAGACTGAGATTTCATGTAATAGAGATCAATATATGAGTTACCAAACAATAACAAAGGACATCCATCTAATAAATATAATTAATGAACCAGCTTGAGAAAATGACTATCTGCCTGTAGATATTACACAAATAGGAAAATGGAACATTATGTAAACATAAATCACTGCAGATTATGTGTTCAACTGCAGTTTCAGGTTAAAAAAGCAAAATTAATATCACCAATCATTCCAATTCATATCAGAAAACAGATTTTAAAGAAAGCTTTGGCAAAGTGATGTATAAATTATATGTTAAAAATTATAAATTAGATTTCCCCAGACAATCATGTGATTCTGCAAATAGTTTCAGAAATAAGTGGATAAGTGATTAGCTTTCTAAAGACTCAGCAGACAACTTGAAAACCGGGATCTTTATAAACAATGTAATTCATTATATGAGGACTGCTGCGTGAGTTGCAATACAGATTCTGTTCTTTCTTGAGCTGAATCCAAAACTAAAGTGGACACTATAATCACTGTGGGAGATACTAATGATAGGCAATTTTCTACAACACAGAGATGCCTTAAAAAACTGAAATGGAATCAAAATCTGAAAGGTTTAACTAAGTCTGATGTTCGACATCTAGGACATGGATGGCAGCATGCCACAAAATAAAAGTTATTAAATTAAAATCATGGCATACACTAAAGAAAACCAACTCTGTGAATGCTGAAGATGTCTAGGACTCAGATACATCTAAACCAGTTTGAGTTCGGTGAAGAACTGTGTTAATCAAAGCACAAAGACTCAGGTCTATTGGATAGAGTTGTCAGGAAGCAAATACAATGTGCCTGAATACCTGGGTTGGAAATGTTTAGTCTTCCATAACATTGTCCTAGAAGATAAATATATCTGCTGAAGACTGCAATAGAAGGGGTAAGCAGTCAATACAGCACAAATCCAAAACAAATAAGCAGCAGCCTAATAAGCAATCAGTTCAAGAAATACAAAACCTCAAGTGTAGAGTTTTAGCAATGAGACAAATTGCCACAATGAAAATGCAAGAAGTGGATCAATTCTCTTATATGTAGGTCTGAGTGCAAACAGTAGATGATAAGCAAATTTGGTGCCAGCCTACGCTTTAACAGTTTATTTCAGTAATCAACATGTGTAAAAGATAGCCATTAACGATAACTGAACTAGATCCAATTTTTTATTTTTTCTTTTTTTTTTTTTTGTGCAGAGAAATACTAGTTCTATTCCTGAAAATGGAATAGTAAAATAATACAAATCTTTAATATAGAAGAGTTTGTTTAAAAAAAAAACAGGAAAAAAAGAAATTAAAAAATAATAACTGATTTCTTGCACTCTAAAGAATCTGAAAGGGACAATGCCAAAAGTAACATCTGATCTTAGATCTGGAGACTGACTGATAAAAGAGGAGATATCTATTCTGTTCATATGTAGGCCAAATGCTTCATCACATCATACTGTTACAGAGGCAAAGCGTGATGCAAGCACACCTCTCTTCTCTGTGGATGTATATGTATCAAAACACTATACAAACAGGCACTCACGTATCTGTCTGCGTCTTCTGTCTTTGCAAACTAATTCCCTACAGAATATGGTCAAGACTGCTCATGTACCGTGACTTCCCAGCAAAAGAAAAACCATCTTCTACAAGTGTCTTTTTTACTAATGCTACTTAAAGAAACATCTGTGTTGATGTCACTAATTTCACTGAAGCACCACTATAGCAAACTTCTGACCACTGAACAATATAAAAAAGATAGACTCAAGTGACAGCTGAAGAATTGGGGTGATCTGCAAGAAACAGCACAAACTGAGCAAAGAGAAAATCAGGTGGATTAGTATCACATTCCTGTATGCTTGGGGTCACAGAGATGAATGTGCATGAGATCCTATTGTCCGTTTGTGCTATAATTTCACACACTAAGAACAAAATTGTGCTCTCTGATATGCTCATAGAAGTCCCTCTGGAATTAGTGAGAATTACACGCCTGCATCTAAGGGCAGAATTTGGTCCTAAGTCATTAGTTAGAACTCTCTGCTGAAACCCTACAGAGAATAGGAGGTTTCAGAGGACGGTGAGGATCAAACTGATGTAGTACACTATGAGATTTACTCTCACAGCAGACCATCAGATATTCAGACATTAAAAAAAAAAAAAAATCTGTAAAGATAAAAATCTGTACAAGACTAATACACCATATTTGTAGAGGCTGCTTTCACTTAAAACAGACTCAAGCAACATTTAAATTAAAACAGTGGCAATGTAATTGAACGAAAGTTTAGGGGAGAAAAATAGCCCAGTATTTTCAGATCTATACAGCAGAGCATGCCAATCACTAACAACCATGTCTGATGGAAAGACAAACTCATTGAAAGAAAAATAACTGCACTAGAGGTACTGTACGTCTGATACACGTGTTCATGGTGGCTTTACACCTATTGAAGAAGTTCTGCTCTCAGCTAAAGAATAAGCTAGTTATTTTACTAAGATTTGCTGCTACTTTGGAAGAGTTTTGAGGTGTGTGTACATGTATATATGTCTGTTCATTGAAATGTGTACTTATGTTTTAGTGTTATTTCCTAATTTCTGTCCTGAAAGAACTGCCAATGCATTGATGAATGCCACTGTAATTGTTTGTTTATATTCAGATCTCATACCTATTGTTTATTTTGGGTTTTATCAAGCAGTTGATGCAAAAAATAATTACAAACAGTATTCTGCATCAAATGCTTTTAATTTTTTTAATGCTGGTATTTAGCAATATTATTTGTGTCTGGTCCTACCTTCAGACAGATAATTCACTTCTATGGAAAGTACAGACTGTTTTATCTCAGACATTTCCCAGGCACTCGCAGTGCTCTGACTCTAAAAAACAAACCTGTGCTTCTCATCAACTGTAGTGATAATTTTTTCCTTTTGTTATGATCAAGGACTGACAATACTCCAATTCATACTGGCTGCAAAGTAACAGCTTAAAAAAAAATCCACACTATTTAATTCTAAACTCCACTGTATCTGTTGTAGAATAGGCTGGCATTTGCTGTTAAAGCAGAAAATTACAAGAAGGGCCTAATTGACCCTCTTGTGTCTTTGAAAAATCCTGTCTGTTGTCTCTAATTGACCCTCTAGATACCTTTATGGAACAATGAATGAATCTTCCGTAAATAATGGACGGTGATGATTAATAGCCATGGTTTGGCTGGACCTCTGGCTCATGGAGTTATGCTACTGAACTTTCTGTCTGTTTTTTTTTTATTTTTTACCATCACAGTTCTCTGTACTTCATAAACAAACTATTTTGAGATAACAAATATCCTGCTGTAAGTAACTGGAAAGGTAAAATAAAATTAAACACTATCTCATATAATGCAATGTAAAGCAGAATTACTGACATTATTCAAAATTGCTTTCTGTCACCATCTTTTTCATGTTTCAGTAACATGTTGTCATATATTCATATGCTTGCTTTAGAAAGAAGAAAGTTTACCATAATGGATCCCCTCAGAAAACATCGTTTATTTCTTTATTATGCATTTAGTCAATAACAACACTGTCATATTTCTTTCTCTTGACTCTTCTTAGCAATAAAAATCTATAATACTAAGACAGTTCTAGATTTGGTTTCATTATAATGCTGTCAGAAAACATTAGGAAAACACCTGTAAATGTTTCTTCTCTTATTTAATAACGCTAATGTCTCATGTTAATTAATTAATATCACTAATAAATTCCTGGCTCCATGACTGGTGTCAGCATCAATTTTTGGGGTTTTTCACCATGAGCTGGTTTACACAGCACCAAGCCTGCTGGCAGCAGATGGGGCACATCTATCCTAAAGGCAGAAAAGGATTCTAACCCAGGAGTTAGCAGGGCTCATGGAGTGGGCTTTAATTGAGTTTGAAGGAGGAATGGGGTAACATCAGGCTCGCTAGATGTGAGCCATAGGGTAGTATGCCACTGCTAAGAGTCCAGATCCACAGGGCAATTTAAATGCATTTATGCCCATGCCTGCAGCGTGGACAACAAGAAGGAAGAGCTGGAAGGCATTGTGCAGCAGGGAAATTACGACATAATTGTCATTGCAGGAATGTGGTGGAATGATTCACATAACTGGAGTGCTGCAATGGATGGCTACAGGCTCTTTAAAAGGGATAGGCAAGGAAAAAAAGGTGGTGGGGTTGCAATGTATGTCAGGGAGTGCATTGGCTGCCTTGAACTCAATGTCATGAGTGAGAAGGCTGAATGTTTGTGCATGAAGCTGAGGGGAAAGGGCAACCAAGCAGATACCCTGGTGGGAGTCTGTTATAGACCACCTAGCTAGGATGAAGCTACAGATGAAGCGCTCTTCAAACAACTGGGAGAAGTTTCATGTTTGCTTACCCTTGTTCTTGTGGGGGACTTCAACCTACCAAATGTCTTTAAATGTGAAAAACATGAACGTGGAGTGTATGATTTTATTTAGATATCTGATGCTGACAAAATAGTAACCTTTCAAAAAACAACCAGTTAGGTAAGTTCCACAAGATCTCAAAAAAAAAGAAGTGTTCCAAATGTCCTAGTGAAGAAATAGATCATATTTATCTGGTTTTCTATGTTCTAAACTCTCTTGGATACAAGCTGGAACTCATTTGCCTATTTATGAACCTTTTATAACATTTAACATAAATGGAGGACCTGAGGTTCATTAAGCAGCTTTGAATTGTTCTTAACAACACTTAGAAAGAACTTAAGTAAATACTACCATACTTCTGTTATGGGAACATTTACTTGACGAAGGTCAGAGAGCATATGTGTAAATTTACCCTTTAACTAACTCCAGGTTATCCATAAAAGATGGGTATTTTAAATCCAATAGCAACAGCTTTCACAGTAGGTAGCTCAACACATTGTAACTAAATTGAAATATGAGAGATGTTCCTTTTAAGGCTAAGATTAATATAATACATATTTAATCACAAAACCAAATCTTTGCTTACCAAAATCTCCCCTTCTCTTTAATACAATTTAGTTTCTTACAGGCATTTATCCTGATCGCTCAGCAGAGGATGTCTCTCACTGCTGATTCACTGACAGTCGGCCCCAGTAAAAATATGCATGCTTTTAGGAAGGTTATAGAATTTGGGCAAGTAAAGTTTGATGATGACTGTACTAAACTGCCTGCAAATTAGCACTGACTATGGGGTGAGGTTAACTGGGAAGAAAGAATATTTCCTAAGTTCATTGATTTAGTGTAAGTGCAGTGTCCTTCAAAGAATGACCTAAATAATCAGTCAAAGTCAACCTATACCTGGTGTTGCAATAGGCAGCAATATGTATAGTATTTTACATCTTTCAAAGTGTTATAGAAATATACCACTGTCTGAAAACCTATGCATAAGTTAAAGATGCAGATATGGCCTCATATCCAAATAAAAGTGATTATTCACACGCATTTGTCCAATTTACGTGTTTAAGAGTTGTAGTCACTAATGCAAAATAAATGTGGTCATCACAGGCAAATTTGACATGAACTTGCTTCAGACCATGAAACCAACACTTCAAAACACCCAAACACAAATACTATATTTGCAGCACATTCATGTATGCAGTCACATGAGTGTATAATAAATATAAACCCAAATACTAATTTCCATGTGCTGCCATTATAAATCATGCTTGTTACCCATTGTTAGCAGGTGTACTGTGTAACTATGTTGTGTATGCTATATGCCTGGAGTACAAGGCCTACCAGTTGTTTTTGTGGTTAATATTAAAGGTATAAAAACCAAGACAAGAAGTTAATTTCCTTATTTGACTACTAGTGGATATTTGATGCGAATTTATGCAATAATAAACTTTATCAAAATATAAATATACAAATGTATTTACAACTACTTTAAAAGTTCTCATCATAGAGATACAATGGTAGATATATATTCTCTAAGGGAACCTAACCTTTGTGACAGTAGGTAGATTCATATAAATCATAACACAATTTACAGTAGGAAGTTGTTTGTCTAAATACTAGAAAACAGCAACCTTTGTACAACTGGGGTTAAACTAATTCTGCTTTAATGAAAAGCAAAATTTACATACAGCTTTGTTACCACAATAGGGGTCTTCGTCTCTTTCACAGTCATTCCCGTTGTGCCTCTATAGCCTCATCTGCTTCCACGAAAATCACAGTATAAAGCACATTTTTCTTTTAATATCAGGGAGAATACAGCAATTCAGCCATTAGGTCTGTTTCAGTGCATAAAGATCAGAGTATAATAGATGTTTGTACTTTCTGCATTTTTTTATTTTTTTGTTCTCAATAGCATATACTGACACCAAACATTAGAAACTTGATTCAATTAGAAACCTGACTGCTAAGATACCACATCTTGTTTTAGTTACAAGCCTGCACACAGAAATGAAAACTAATTATTTCTCTTCAGCTTTTAGAAATATATATTCAGCTCCAACTATTCTCTCAGAAAAAAATAACATGGCGTATGCACAAATGTTTTCACAGTTGGTAACCCAGAACAGACATAAATGGATTTCAATAGTATAATTTTTATCTATCTCTTAAATTAAAGGTTGTTACTTATGGTGATGATGGTAACATAGTCTCTTTTCATGATGCCTGACACTTCCCATTTCAATGCTTCAGTGCTGCTGCTCCCAACTTCAGCAAGTTCTAATTGTTCTCACTGAAGTTTCCTATTACAGATGTCCATGTGGGGCATAACTTACGTGGGAAAGTTCAGCAAACGTGCTTTCATATTTTCCAGCAGGCCAACAAGGGAAAAATACATTATTTTCAGAAGTTTCAAAAATTCTTACAAGTGTTTTCTGGGAAAACTCCAAGCCCCTAAAGCAAAGAGGGACCTCATAAGTCACCAAATCCAGTCCAGCGTTGCAGGAGCAGAACATCTAGCTACTTCTAAGCTGCAGTTTGCTAAACCGACTGCATAGCCGGTGTGGGGAAGCCAGAAGCTCTCTCCCACTACTCTAATATTAAATGCAGGAAATTAGAGCTGTGGCTAAGCTAAAAAAGAGGCAGAGCAAAAGAAAAACAGAACAAAAAGTGTTATGGAAGAGTGGAACAAAATGTGTAAAAGACTGAAGCTGAAAAATTACATGGGATGGGAAAGACAGAAAGAAAGAGCTGAGACAAGATAGGACAAAAGAGAGAAAGTCAGAGTGGGTCCAGGAAAAACAAATCAGACTTCTGGCTGAAAAAGCTGAAAAAAGGGATAGGGAACATTGCCTTATTTCAAAACCCGGATAGAATACACAGTTCAGTTTCTGTACTGTCCTAACTTCATAAATATTTTAAATATTAATTTAAATATGTCACTATAATCACTCTTAGGTGGCATGTTGAGAAAAAAAACAACCCATTATTACAGGTAGAAATAATTAGGTCCTTTCAAAAGACAGTGTCAGTACTCCAAAGGACAGAATCCAGAACTTACTAATAACTCTGTATAGTTCTCAACCCTTCCCTCCTTCTTCTTACCACCCACTGACTATTAAAATAATAAATAAATAAACCTCTTAAACCTTAAAAAAATACAAAATTTAGATTTTTTTAATGAAACCTTGATTCAGTCCTTTGTTGCAGGCAGATTGGTAAATTTTCTTAGATTGATAGAAAATTTTTAATTACAAGAGAATTCTCAACTACGTCTTGTCTCATGTTTTTTTGTATTAGCCAGGCATTTTTAGCTAATTATTCCACTAAATATATGTCATCAGTCAGTGTATTTATCCACACCTACGTTTCCAATGGAAACACTAAGAGGCTGATATTTAATGATTATGCTAATATTTCTATCACTTTTGTTTCAGCATGCCACATATTACATAAATCTATACATACTGTAGCAGAAAATGAGTTGAATAAGTAAGGCCCCTTCAGTCAAACACCTTGAACTATCCCCAGATCTCTGCTGCTGCCAAGTGACTGATTTAGGAGATGGACAAAAGTAGACACACAAAAGTACAGACACTATGATTAATGGATGATCCAAATTCTACTGAACTGCATATCATGACTTAATGTGAAACTCTGAAGAGATTAAAGGCAGGAATTACATTATCATGAATAATAATAAAAAAAAAAGTGATATTCTGTTTAAAAGCTTTTGAGTGCGAGTTGAACAAATACATTAAGTCAGCTTCCAAAGATTCAATCAGGTTGAATGTTAACCAGAATTTATTCTGAAATAAGTTTTATATGTCTCATATGTGAAGTTCAAGTCTATTTGTGACTAGCACTAAAGCTATTAGCATGTAGATTTTAATTCTTTCTTCAGTTCTATAGAGCTTAAACTATCCGCATTGTCCTTCTTTCAGTAATGGAAACTTCTCTGAATTACATATGAAGTACATCTCAATGTTGCAGGTACAAGACATACAGACAAATGTGTATACATATATATATAACTGAATAGTTATTATTTATTTTTATTATAATGGGAAAAACTGTCTCTGTGTTATAGTGGTGCAGTAATATGGTTGTTGCATCTTATTTCCCACTACTGAACTCGTAAACAGGGGCTTGGAGGGCTTTTAGTGTTTCATATTATTTCAATCATATCACTTGAAAATTTGCATTGAAATAATTCAGGCAGCATGTAAAGCTCTTCTATAAAAGATAGCTGCACATTAACTTACAATTAAATGATGGGTTTAATGAAATTATAGTGTGTGACAGGTTAACGGACTGATGCTGAAAGGGAAATGTCGAAATGAAGTCAAGACGTTTATTTTCAAGCTGACAAATCTTAACTTGACCATAACATTTAGTTCCATTAACATTACAGTTATTACACAAAATAATTTGATTGAAAAAAAATACATAATAGACCAAGCTGCCAGATCATCAGTAGAAGGCCAAACCTCACCATGTTCCATGAAAGACAAACCAAGCCAATCCCCAAGCAACACATAGAGGTTTTTTTAAGACATCAGAAAGGGCTACAAACCTAGGGCTATAAACCTAGAACCAACCAGACAAACACTTGCTTTCTCCTGATTAATGTCTCTAATCTTTACCTTCATTTGGTATTCTCAGTACAAGGTCAAGCCATCAGATTCATCATTGCCTAAACACATCAAAAATCCTGTTAATGGGGTCCTTAGTTCTAACTTCTGCTTATTTTTCCCAACTTCAATGGCACAAAGTGGCAGAAAACTGTTCAACATTCAAGTGAAGGATTTCTCTTTTGGAACAGCATCTCTGGATGGCATTAAAGACATCATTCCAACAGCTTCCAGCAAGTTAATATTTTAGACTGCCAAGATACGATCCTGTTGCTACATACAATTTCACATACAGGAGTGATATGCTTAAAAGAACAAAACCCTTCTCTTGCAGAATTATTTCTGTCCAAACTGTTTACGCATAGGTGTAAACAGCAAACCAGAGAACACAACGATGGAGAACAGAATGACTGACAGGATATGCAGAGGTGAAACTGAGGATCTGTTCTTGACACAAGTAATGGCAGAGGACTAAGACAATGTACTGATTTTCAGCATGGCCACAAAAATACAAAGAAACAACAAAGGTGAAAAGAACACACCTGTAGCAATATGAGTTTTTTGGTAACTGGAAACAGAACAGAGACCACTGTAAGGAGAAGTGACATCCTGAAAGGTCTGCCTGAACACATTATTTCATCATCATCATCCTCAAGGAAACAGCTCATGGAACCAGCCCTGGATAGAGACCTCCTCCTCCTTGTTATTAGCCTGAATAGAGTGTGAGTGGCCAGCGACCAAAAGTGATTATCATACAGCAGATGTGCTACTGTGAAATGAGTTATGGTCTCAGTCCAGCTCCTACCCAGCAGCTTTTCACATCACAGAATCCAGGCAGGCTCATGTTGCAGGAGAGGCAGGGAATAGGTATGGAGGCTTTACCCTTTCACCCCTCCAGGTCACAATGAAATTGCAGTGCTGGGAAGTCTGCACTATGCTTCAAAAATTATAGCTGTTGAGGCCAAAAGGGACTCTTTGTGACCATCTAATCTGACCTGCTGCTTAACTCAGACCATAGAATTTCAGCTAGCTACTCCTACCCACATTGCCCTTTCTTTTCTCCCCAGTCTCCGTCTCTTTCTCAGCCTTCTTTTGTTTCTGTTTAGTTTGGGTTTTAAGTACAAGGATTCTTCAGACTCTCCAGCTGCCAGTCCCCCCTTTTTTTTTTTTAGCTTCAAAAAATTATCTTGCTTTCTCAAATCAAAACAACAGCTTGAAAGGAAGCATTACATGCATTTGACCTGTTTCCCACCTTGTTATCAAATCAGTGTCACAGCCTGGGTAAAAGTAATAGAGATTATATGATCCAAAACACACTTCAAGCGTCTCAGTGTATGTAAGGCATTCAACACTAAAATACAATTTATTTCACAGATTACCTTGAAGTAATTTTCAGTCTACTGCCACCTGAGCTCTAAGAGCTTCCTATACCTGTAACAACTATGGATACACAGTCTCTCAGTAGTGTTGCACAGAGATTCATTTTCCAGGGTGCTAGTTGTTCATATTTCGCTCAAAGGAAAGTTTGCCTTTGTTCACTGAGCTGTTGAAAAAGTCTGTGAGCATTTACATTGGATATGCAGATGAACCTACCCATTTATCCAAGTCGGGTTAGTAATATACGAGATACTTGGTTTAAAAAAATAGCAAACAAACCAAACCACAGAAGCTGCATTAGATGTTTTGGATTCTTGTTTTGGAGGAAAGAACTCCATGTATGTAATGACCTTTTTTAACATTGAAACCAAGAAACCAAGCATGTCGACAGCTGTCCCCAGCAATGACGAAAATGAAGGAATGTTGAGTGGTCAAGGGAGGGAACCAAGAGATCAGATCCCCTAATCTGGTAATATACCGTCCAAAAAGTGTGTCATATTCACCCCAGTTTGTTTCACACACTGAACCGAGATATGTGAAATACAGATATACTGAATTGTCTTATAGAGACTTAAATAACCATAGAAAAGACAAAGCCCTTAACTAAAACACCTTGATCAAATTTCTAAAAATACACGGAATAAATCATCACCACAGTTCCCACAGCAGACACAGTAATCCTCTCCTCAGCAGAGGCTTAAGGGCAAGCCCATCAGAGATCATGGGTGGCACTACCAAAGGGTGTTGCAGTAGGATCCTTTAAAAAGTTTGTACTTTTTACTCAGACTTTTCTCTGTACTAATGCTGAACCTTCTACAAGGGAATCTGGAGAGTTTCCATGTAGTTGTCACATCGGTAGTTACTGCTTATTAGGTGCTGTATTTCTTTCCTTCTTTACAAGACATTAAGAAGACATATCATATTTTAATGAGCAGTCACAAATGAAATCACAAAATGTCAAGGAGCAACTCCATTCAATTCTTTGCTACAAGGTGGAACGTGCATGGCAGAACTGATGCATTCCTGACTAAAGGAGAGACATTTTCTTCATTTTCTTTCCAAGTTCTTCGAACTCTGCCTTTGCTCTAAACCCAGCACATCTTTAGAGGGAGTTGCTTAATCTTTTGCAAGTTAAGACAAGACTCTTATTAGTTCCACTGCACTCCGTTCCAGACATGTGTTATTTCATAAGACCAAGCAGAATGTGGCTTGCAAGAACAAACTGAAACCATAAATATAATGTAGCATAATTCCAAAATGTATGAAGTATAATGATCCGTATAATGTTAAAATGTTAGTAATGTCTTTTGATATTATTTCATCACATGCTAGCTGCTATTTCCTGAAAACTCTTTGAAGGATTAAATAAAAACATATGCTATGAACACCCACTGTGTGCTGCAACAAATCAAGGCTAACTTCCTAGTTTGATGAAAGTTTCCACAGTGCTCAGTACTGTAAATTAATGTCACAGTGGTAAACTGCTTTGGAAATAGTGAATGCTGCCTTGATGCCAGTTAAGTTTCATATTAGTAATATAAGAAGTCTCTACAGTACTTAGAACTGAAACATAAGAGTCTTCTAAACCTAAATGTTGAGAAATACAGTCATAAAACGCTATCAACAGCTGGGTTGATGGAAAAGTGCAGTAAGAATTAACAAGTTTATATATCCAAAATAAACATATCATTTGCCCTCTTTGTGAACAAGCAAAGAGAGAGATGGATAGTACTCCTCATATGAATTCCACCAGTCAGTGATCTACTATGAAATAAACAGTATTTTCTCTGAAAATGACTATCTCTGGAAACAGTATTCAGCTATTTTATAAAAAGAAGTCTTAATAAATATCTTCCATTATTTGCTGTATTTTTATTATCAGTGTTTAATTAATTCATGAATTTATATATGCTTGGACTTATACATAGCTATGAGTTTCAGAAGCAGATCTTTTGAGATTTTTCTCCCTTTTAACAGTTTTAAATCTGAATAAGGATAGAAATACAGATGAAAAATTTCAAATTATACTCTTCCCATCACTGTCTGGAAAAACAACCTAATGCACCAAACTATTAGCTGTTTCACAGAGAAGCAATCCTACCATTTTCAGTCCTTCTTTGTATAGTAATATCTCGAATTCCATAATGTTCTACCGGTTTGGCATATTCACTTTTCCTCTGCACTGTAAACCTACTCTGATTAAGTGCTGGCAAAAATTTATGATCATTTAAAAATGAAGTATCTAACATATCAGCAAGTAATATCTTTCTCTACCTTAACAGAGCATCAAATAGTCAGGGAGACAAAGTACAATATGCCATAGGCTTCCGCTCACACCTTTCCTTCTTGAAAGTACTGGCCTAGAACAAAGGCTGAAAGGTCTTCTAATATACATGGGACACTTACTTATCCTCAGCTAGTCAGCCTTATTTGTTCTCTGCCTCATGTCCTCCTTGCACTGCTGCCAATGCTGATTTCCTAAAGCAATCCTATGCCTTGTTATTGTTTCTAACAATTATGCACATGTCCATCTGCACAAATATGTTATGAAAATTATAATCTTTCTTCATGATGTGAAGTTTAGCAAATTATATTTAAAAGCTTTCGGGGTGGTTTGGCTGGCATTGAAGTAGTCAATCAATCAATTAACAGAATAAACCAGAAGAAATAACAGTAGAATATGAGTTTTTTCAAAGTTTTCACTACAGATGGAGTTAGATAAACCTAAGAGCTTTTGAGAGCCTCGTACTTTATGTATGATACCAGCTGACATGAACTACATTTGAATGAAAAAAATAAAAATTTGAGATGCCCAGAGCAGAACGTGAGTTTTTATGATATTTGCATGAAGAATTACATCTTCCCATTCTCACTGTCAGAGTTCAAATCATTGATGGAGTTTAGGGATGGGGACATATAAAAAAGGTCAAGGAACTCCTCTAGATTTTTCATCTTCTATAACCAGTCTGACAATTCTGAACCTTTCAGAGAAAGAAGGCTAAAAATGTTTATTTGTTAAAGAAATAAATGTGTGCTGCTTAAAACAAGCATTATATTTAAGTAATTTTTAGCTTTAAGCTATGCCTCAAATATTATGCTTTCTACATATTTACTCATATTGAGGATTTTGACACCACTACCTTAATACAAACCAGTTTGATAATTCTCAGGATTATTTTCAATATTTTGAATTTATAGCATATAATTTTTAATTTTCTTGAAAAAAACTGTCGAGAACAATTAAACAAAAAATTACCTGTTACATTACTGCTAGATAATAAAAAGCTCCAAAGCACTCTTAAAAATGTGTAGGGTTTTGTCTCCTTACTTTCATTTTTAACACTAGCTGTTAATTGATTAATAAAAAGTACCTACATTGTTAGGAGCACCTCCTAATAAAGTAAGCAAAAGCAAAGATATGACTAACACACCCTAACAATTTTCTGCAAGTGGTAAGTCATTTTTTCCTGTTTCCCTTCCCAATGGAACAAGAAAAATACACATTCTTCTACAGTCTATTCACTGACATGCTGCTTATCTGATGATGCACTGCTTTGGGTCATTTTCAGCAGCTGCTATTTAGACAGAAAGGAAGAAATATTAATATGGGAAAAATATGACAAAACAACTTTTCAAGTGCACCTCTTAGGTACGATTCACTTCAAAATGAGCATAAATAAATAACTTCAGCATACAGAATCTTACAGAGTAAAGGTTTTTTCCATTCTTGCAGATTGGAGAGTAACAAATAAAGAAACCCCACTAAATTAGGGCTTTAAAAATCCAAGCTACTATAAAGAAACAAGATTAACTTAATCCCCTAACAATCCAATTTATGACTAGTAAAGGGTTATGAAAAATTCCATCTAGATGTCAAATATAAGGAAACACAAAGTCTTTGGAGACACATAATGATAAACTGCAGATTGAGCAATAAGCTCAGTGAACAGAATGAACAGTTCAAGAGTTCAGAACATGTTCATTTGAAAGGTGTTCAGTTAAAGAGAAGGGCATGGTATAGACAAAGGCACAGAAAGGTCATCATTACAGTCATTTCATCTTCATTACAATGGTGCAGTCATAGCATTGGTGCACACACTTAAGTTCACACTTGCATGTCAATGCACTGCTTTGGAGATGAAACAAAGAATGTTTTTAATGGATTAATGAATCCTGGGAACTACAGCAGGTATATAAGAACCTGTGCTTTATGAATTCAATTTTGAAAAACAAATAGGTCATGAAGTATCTGTATTTTCTCATCATGTGAGATCAACTAAAAATTACCGTCTACAAAGAATGGTCCTGTTTTTCATCAAAAAAGCATAAAGCCTGTCCTGGATGGAGTGCTTCTACCTGTCAGACTGCAGTCCCGAACTCACTTTTTCAAGCCAGTTGTTATCTCAAATGTGGTAGTCTATAATGAGCAGAAGGAAATAGATGCTTAAAAGGTTTCAGTAACAATGAACTCTGGCCTTTGAAATCAAGATTATCTACTCCTGCTGAAAATTTAGTGAAAAAACTGACGGGTGACATTCAATAAACCAAAATAAGATCTTGATTAGGATACAGAGCAGATAACCCTGCTCTCACAAACAGACAAGTAAAAACCAATGCAGGAAGCCAAAATACTGGTTCTATACATGTTTAGGTTTATTCAGCACCTAGCATTATGTCTGGATAAAATCACTTTGGCAACAAGCAATAGATGTTCAGGTCTTCATGGGAAGTGTCCAAACCAAGTTCTGGCCCAATCAACCCTGTCTGCAAGTGGCAGGCAATCACAACCAAAAGCAGTTCAGCTGCAGGTTAGGGACAAAGACATTCCAACTTTTTTTGCTTTGGTATTTGCATAGTACTTTTCATTGATAATTAATAGGAAGCCCGGGCACTATCTTGTCTCTGATTTCTAATTCTCTAGAATGCAAACAGACAGGATTTTCTTTTTCACAAGACAAGTATGAACTAGAATATTGAAAATTTTACATTTACTTATGTATTTTTTGAATAAGGCAATCTAAGATTGTCCTTCACCAATCATATGCATACTGTAGAAAGATCCATTTACAAAAAAAATAATCTGAGACAGAATTTCAATTTTAGACAGCAGCACTTGGTCAGTAGAGCTGTTCTGCACGATAATGGTGTTAGAATTCAGCTAACAGTAATCCGTTATGTATTTTGAAGCTTTCAGGAACAGTTACTGAATATTTTGCAATTAGGAATAATTCCCACAAACTTTGGTTTCAACCATAGATGATCTGCACTTTTCAAAAGCTAAGCTAAATTTGGTACAAAAAAAACCCCTGCTGTTTAAACATTTTCAAGAAGTATAGTCATTATGGCAGGTTGATGTCCAAATGCTAACTCACACACAAATAATTTGGACGCCTATTGGGTAAATTCTAAGATTATCCACCTCCAATAGAAACTAGGAAAACGGTATTTAAAATACCATTTATTTGATGTTGCTTACAATATGTAAGGATTTGGCAAAAAAAAAAAAAGTAAGTATTTATATATTTTGCTGTAAAATGTCTTTCTGATGAAAGGGAACAGAACATTCTAAAATTGTTAAAGGAAAGGAGGAAGTATCTGCAATATAGTACATATATACTGTTTGCATTATACTCCATAAATATCACATGGAGCCTGACAGTCATTGGTGACAGTCTGGTGCTCAGCTCCACAGGGTAGTGCATTTACAACTTAGAAAATACCAATTAACTACAGCTAATCAATTCTCTCTCATAAGAATGAAATGTATAATTCTTTTACCGTCTATAGTTCTTGCTACTTCTCCTTACAGGAATTGTGACAAACATAATACCTAAGATGCAGTAAAATGAAAAAATAAAGGATTCTATTTACAAGCAGCACAAACGTTAAACTCATGAGCTATCTTGATTAATTTTCTTCATCATACCCAGTTCACGGCTGTAAGAGATCACATTATTTTTAAATATATAAATAAACCCAAAACTAAATCTAGACTTATCTAGATTATGGCACACTAGGGAGGAAACAGAGAAGGTCATGAAATCAGAGACTGCTGTTTTCTTCTCATAATGTAATTACACTTTTGGCTAATGAAATCACTGCAGTCTCAGAGTAAGGGCTTGCAAGTCAGAGCTCTCGCATGCTTGTGTGAGGTGGGGTAAAGAAATGCTGTTTACCATTTATATCTGAGGGATGCACACTAATCCCCAAGATCCAAGTACAAGTTATTCTGGTTTTGAACTCTGAGCAAGACTGAATTTGTGATCAAAGCCCTTTTCTAATTACTACAATAAAAGGAAAATTAGCTGAAGGAGGAGGGAAGTCAGGTAGAGAGAGGAAAAGCATACCATTCTGCACTGTCAGTACCCTCCAAACAGCTGAAAATAAAGACAGCTTAGCTCAGTGAAGAGAAGCAGCAACAGAGCAAAGCAATGTTAAAAGGATGGCTGAGCACTAGAGGCCTCTGTGCCATTTAGGCATCCACAGCCTTGCTCCACTCTGTACAAACGCTAGTACTCACAGTCAGGGGAGTAATTCAGGTAGAGCTCTCTAAGCTTGTAAGGGACACACACTTTAGGATCTCAGTGGAAAGAACACAGAGGAAGCAATTCCAGTCAGAATTACAAACTCCTGTCCTTGATTGCTTTTTGAGATACTGTGCTAACACCTCACTTATGCCCCCCTCAGCAGTGGCTAACACTTTCCACCATGTCAGGTACTCCAGCGAGTTGTTTTCCCTTTTAGGCAAATCAAGAGTGGCAAGGTGAAGATTTTGACCCACAGCTGCTGGCCAGTCAGGAGCACCTGTATAATACAAAGTAGTATTAACCCCAGGGAAATGAATTGAAAACCAAGATTTCTCACTTGGATAAACCTGTCATCCTTTTATTTTCTATTAACAGTAAGGGGAAGGGAAAATATCTACTTGCTGTTAGTTGCCACTGGAATAACAGTTTCTAGCTCTTGGTAGCCAACAGCACACAGCTGGCAAATTCCAAAGGACAAAAAAATGCTGCCTTCATCTAAGCTAGGCAGTAGTAATATAAATTATTTCTGTCTTTGGCTAGATATTTAGGGGTGAAAAAGTTCTAAGAAGACACAAATGTTCATGTGGTGTTATTTTTAAATGAATGTTTTGGTCTTTAAAATAATTTTAATTAAAGACATGAAGAGATCCACCTGATCAAAATACTCCGTCGACTGGTAGCTTCATTTGCTGCTTCAAACCTAGCTTTAGGAGGCTGGTTGATACCCGAGCTCACACATGTAGTCTGGAACATACCTAACTCTTGGCTTCAAAGCAGGGAAGTCACCTGATGATTAACCTGATATGATTGTTTTTGAATCAAAGTTACATCCCACTAGGATATAGAACACCTGGAAGAAAATGAAAACCAAACCCTTTCCTTCTTTTTGCCCTTATTAATGTCCAAAGCTTTCCGTGTGAATGTTAAACCCAACAAGCTTACCAAAATGAGACCAGCTTACAAGCAAGGAGGCCATTATCACCCATCACACTAACTGAACCCATTTCATTTTCAAATCTAGTTGCAAAATTAGTTCTTGCCTATTAAACAATTCTCCAGAAATTAATGTCAGAAGGTTTAGCTTTGACTGTCATGAAGATCACCAAAACCACTTGTATTTAAGATGCTAATTACAGGGGCTCAATGCCAAAAAAATAATTCTGGTAAATTAAATTCCATGATTAATTCATAACGTCCATTTTAGCATTAATCCTAGCATTAAGATACACAGTAGTCCCCATACACACTCACATACACACATCTCTTTCACTTTGGGGAATAAAGTAATTCCTAGGGTTTTTTTAATAACTCTTTATATTTTATGTATGTTATTTAATTAATACAACTGGAGAGTTAATCCATTAGTTTGTATTTCTTGTTTTTAACTTCTGTTAAGGCCTGTAGAGTTAAAAAAACAAGTAAATTCTCAGGCATCTTAGGCAGAAGTGTCCATGAAACCACCAGGACTAATGTATTTACTTTTGTACATCATACTCCTCTACGGTTTTGGGACAACATAAATTCTCACCGTTTATAATTTAAGCCTTAAAAGTAATACCTGGCTATAAATACCCAAAGGACTGCAGCAATAGTATATAAAGACAGTAACATCAGGTACCTGGAAATTTCTTATAGAGTTTCAAAACAAAATAATTACTGGATGACAGAGATCTTAAATCACTACACCAACATCATGACTCTACTACAAGAATTCTCTACAATATTCTTTCCAATAAGAGCATAAAGGTTTATATTCCTGTTGGGGGAATGGGAAGAAACAGCAAATCTTGGATGTCTAACATCTTTTTCTTGTGTCTTCACTTGCTTTGATATAATGCAATTCATCACAAGTACATGTTTCTTCCTAAGCATGTTGACTAATGCAATTTTTTTATGAACCAGTGATGTGACAGGGTTTCTCAAACTTAGCTCTTCCATTTCCAAAAAAGTGACCCAGGAAAATATAGTAAAATGAAATAAAACTTTAAATGAAGTCTTTACTGTCTGAGCCAGCAAAACAGACAGCAAAGAGATTCATCAAGTGCATTATGTACTGAAAAGACAGCTGCTCATATACCTAACAGTTTCCTTCAGTTCATAACTCTAGAGGGGCTAATAAGCATTTAAAGTGCTAGTCCGAAATATTTGTTGATAGTAAAATGACTGATGTTTTCAACTAGCAGTTGAAAAAGCTTCTAAACAACTTCTTTATTTAACAACTATCAGTTTTCACTGTCTTTTGCATGTGGTTTTCATTGACTCTCTTTAAAATGTATTTAAAGTCAATGAATCACTTCAGTGAAAATATATTCTGAACATCAATTTGAATAAGATACATTTTCACCATGTTTTTGATAACCTATTGCTAACAACAGCATTACTACTATTAGTTTCCTGATGATACTGTTACTGACTGTTCACTGTAGACAGCACCTTCTGGGTTTTTTTTTCCATTTAGTATCTTAAGTCATATCTAGAGCTGCTCTTTTAGAGCCTCTACATACTGCTTTTTTCAAAGCAGCAGGGGCATCTCATCTGCTCAATTACTTATTAGTGTTGCTAAAGAATACCATTTCCTCTCGTGGCTGATGAAATATTAATCAAAAACAGGAACAGAGTGATTCCCAGTGTGGATGTCTTCTAATGGTAATACATGGAGTCTAAGAGAGATCTGGAGGTCATGTAATAGCTCTTGAAGGCAGGGAGGGGCTCAAAGTAATGACATTGTATACTGAGTAATGAGATCGTGTTCAAAGAGCACTGGATAGCTTAATTATTGCTGTTCTGTGGAAAAAAAATCACGTGTGATTATAAGGATGCATGCAAACATTTATTGGGGACAACAGCCCACAACTGAAAAAAAATCTTTTGTAAACCTAAAACAGAGACATACAGAGGTGAACTTCCAAATTATTACTGTCTCATGTCCATATATCAGTTAATCATAGTAGTAAAACAGTAAATAATTACCTGCTCATTCTGCCAGTTATTAAATGTCCATCCCATCCTGTCTATTGGTATTTTTGTTCCTATTTTTTTCATAGGGTTTGAAAGAGGAGGGAGGAATTAGAATGAAGAACAGGGAGGCAATTGAAAGATACATGGGAAAGAAGCGACAGCTCAAAAAAAAAAACCTAAATACCGTTATATATAATATTATATCACCTTATTTTCTTCTAAGCTTTGATGTAAATAATTTTGACTGACTTGGAAAAAGCAGTTATCTTCAACAACTTCTAAACAAATAAATATTGCAAAATCCTGGTCTTTCTTTGGTGGTGGTGGAAGTGTCCAACCTGGAACAACCAGTAAAATAATTTTAACACAATAAAGCCATCAATAATAGAAACAACCTTCTAGAAAATGTGACATCAAAGAAATCATGTTCAACTGTGTCTGATGGCAGGAAAACCTACTCAGTACTCAAAATGTCAAATTCCATCAATCTATGGATACTAATCAAGTCTGGTGGAGAACTGCCAGACCACTTCCCCTGTCAGTTCTGAAGAAGAAAGGAGGACAATGACATTTACAAAAATAAGGATATTTTTACCTCTAATAAATATGTCATATTAGTATCATCCTTCTGTGATTCAGTGAATTCTAAAGGTGCTATAACACTGGACGAGATGAAATATGGCCTGAATCCAGACTCAAAAACAAATGTCATCTTTTGGCACTTGTGTTTTGCAATTCTTTGAGTAGAAGGAGGCATAAAACAGTCCTGTCAGCAGTCAAAGAACAAAACAAAAAACAAACAAAAAAACCAAACCCAACCCAAAACTGGTTTTCAACACAGTTTTTATATTAGTTCACCTGGCAAACCTTTGTGCCTTGAAAAAACCTTAATATCACTATCTAAGTGGTGAATATAACGGACAAACATAGTAACAAGCAGGTGGGAAAGATGTCTAGGAAAAAAAAAAAAAGTTAAAACTTTGTTTTTAATCGTACCATTAAGGACACGACACTTTTCAGCTATGAATCAAAAAACACTATATAAAATATAAAAGTGTAACTGAGTTGCCTTCCACTCATACAGAAGTAAAACTGAGAAGCTAAAATGCAAATTCATTTCTACAAAGTCACTCAAACAGGTCAAAGCCTGGCTCAGGAGCAGAGAGAAGGTCACCTGGTGTTACTTCGATTTACAACTCCTTTTTCTTCTATTTTGCATGGCACACAAGATAATTCATGATTCAGAGAAAAGACCAAGAACACATACACAGGAAAAGTATATAGGCAGAAGTTAACAGCAAAGTTACTTAAAAATCTGTAACTTTTACTTACATTTATTCTATGTCGGAAACAATTTTTGTATGGGAACTGTTTACTGTTCATTTAAATTAGTTTTCCTCCAAGAAAATTTAAAGACTAATTTTGTTCATTAAAAATTCTGTGTTGTCTCTATGTGATTTTCATGCTAATAAATTGGGATCCAGTTCTGTTACAAGGATGCTAAAGTTACAATGCTTTGCTAAAGTTTCTGGGAATCTGCACTGGACATCAGCAAGACTGGAGTCTGCTCAGCATCCTGAAGCAATAGTCCTTAATGAGAAGAGGTGGTGAGCTGGTTTTGATAAGTAGTAATAGGATGAGCAAAAAGTAATATACCAGCAGTTGATATATTACTTGACATGTCAATTGTTGGAGAGTTGCTGTATTGAATTTGTACCTACAGCAAACACAATACACAAGATTCTAATATACTGCAGTGTTTGCTACATATTTTCCAAGTGATTGTATTGACTTTGTAAACAAAGATTATATGAAAAAATAAAGACTCCTGTACCATATAATATTTACCAAGCGAACAAATCTATCATAGCTGGAAATAAAAACACAATTTTACCAGTGTCAGGAAAGGAGGAAATAAATTGACCATTTGAAATGAGATCAGATACTTCAGTCTGGATCTCAGGCACCTAAGAGAGTCTTCTTCCAGTGCAATAGTTGATTATTATTTTATTTTTAAATATTGCAGGGAGGAGAAGGAGAAGAGGAAGAACGGCGCATCAAATGCTTAGAGTGAGCACTGCAGGTATTTTAAAAATCAAAATTAAGAAAAATGCTAAATTTACACTATCCAGGTCTAATTTTCCTCGTTATGACACTAGCTAATTTCCCATAGCAGTAGTACCAGAAGACCTCTAGCTAAGTCCAGAATCACTTTTTTTTTTTTACTTTTGCAAAAAGTTGCATTATTTAGATTCAGAGAAATGTTAAGATGGGATCAGTGTTTAAGTTATAAAAACAATATTTTATACCACTTGAGTATTTGTCCACATACAGGCACAATAAAGAGGTGAAAGGAAAGGACAGAAGAAACTCCTACAAAAATTACTGACGTGCTATGCCAATTCAAACATAGGTGACTCAGCCAGGAGTTCATGGTAAGCCTTAACATAGTTCTTCCACAGGTGGAAGATGAGCAATCCTCAGAAGTGACCCTTATTCTACTATATTCCTCCTCTCAGTTCTTTCCCACTGTTTATGCCACTCTCATCTTAGAATCATAGAATCATAGAATAGTTAGGGTCGGAAACAACCTTAAGATCAGCTAGTCCCAACCCCCCTGCCATGGGCAGGGACACCTCCCACTAAACCATGTCACCCAAAGCTCTGTCCAACCTGGCCTTGAACACCGCCAGGGATGGAACATTCAAATCTTCTCCTTCTTATCACTTCAGCTGATAGTGCCTTTATCGAGGCATTAAAGAAAAACAAACCCCAAACTTATGGTCATGTCTGCATTACTATCACTGCTGTGTTTGCACCTATATAGGTGTAGCAGAGAAGAAAATACCTTGGGAAGTTCAGCACTGTGGAGCTCCATGTAACCTTCCTTATCCACGCAGCTCACTTGTCCCAGTGGCTCTGGAGCACAACCTTCTCTAAGCACCCTCCTTTTCCGGCTGCACTTGGGCAGCACTTGAACTCACATGCATCCTCAAGTGTTGGCTGGTCTGGTTTTGAAGAATGAAAATCTAAGCAAAGACTTTAAGTTAACAGTGGGGCCTCGACAACAGGCAAAATTGTTGGGTTTTTTTGAAACAAAATCATAATTACTTCTGGAATAACATTAACAAAACAAAGTTGTGTTCCTGAAACACAGCACACATCTGAAATAAGTAACACTTTTTGTTATTTGGTGGACAGACTACTCTTCAGATTTTGTAAAATACTTTAAACAGTTCTCATCATAAGATTATTTCAAATACCTTCAACAGCAGAAAGTTACTGCTAACAAATCTGTGAAAATCAAAGTCTTTACAGGACTTACTATAAGATTCTAATTTGACAGCATAAAAGTTATTTTATATTTGCTCCAAGTACTTTCTCTATAAATTAAACTGAGAAAAAAAAAAACAACCAACCAACCATATTTATCTCAGATAAAGATTACTGTACATGGGATTTCCAACCTCCAACCCCATTACTACACAAATTTTACCTATTACCTTATCAGACTTCGTTTCTTTGTGCACCTCAGCTTAATCTTTAGATTATCTATGAAATTCATAAGTTTTGAAGCTGTATGCTTAGGTTTGAAGCTAATATTGTAAGTCTAGTCTTTAGTGCGCTGAAATACTTGTAAGCAACATATTTTCTTAAGTAAAATAGAGCGATGTCGCCCACAACATTCCCCACACAACAAAATGTGTATAAAAAAGGAACACATTAGCAGTAAGCAAACTGTCATAAGCAGAGCACTGTATTTAATATTCAGATCAAGGCATCTCTGTCTCATCCCAGCAAACCCTTTTGACAAAAGCCATCCAATGTCTGCCAGCAGTATTGAGTCCAGCTGAGGACAAATTTCAAGATGAACCTGAAATCAATTTGCCATCAAATTTTCATGCTTCTCCCAGACTATCTGTGGCATTTTAATTACAAGCACCCTAGGCGGGGGGTACTACAGATATTGACACTTAGC
This sequence comes from Pezoporus wallicus, assembly GCF_028554395.1. NCBI lineage: Eukaryota > Metazoa > Chordata > Aves > Psittaciformes > Psittacidae > Pezoporus > Pezoporus wallicus. The sequence goes on from NW_026636658.1 coordinate 1,327,484, forward strand.
TCCTACAATAAACTTTATTGGCAACCTCTGTCTGAATGTAGTACTCAACTAGAATAACAAGAAATATATGAGGATATCTAAGCAATAAGGTGGCATAATCACTTTGGAGTGGTTTTGTTCCAAATGGTGGACATCTCTACTAAAGAAACTTCTGGATTAAAATAAACATCTGTTTGATGGAAAATTCACTTTTGTAATGAACTTGTACAAGATCCCAAGTCCTTGATAAGCAACATTTAGTTTCCTCTCTTTCGAATTTAATTTGGTGGTGTTCTTATCTAACATTTATAAATATCTGAGGTAGTCCATGTTAGCAACTGAGTTCAAACTGCATCAGTGACAAGCTACAGAATCAGGGAATGTCTTTACATCTGTTTCAACTTCTGCTCCTCAGCATTCTCTTGTACAATTATATAACGGCTACATATCTTGGCAATTAAGGATCTAAACTGGAGATGAACCAATGATTCGCAATTTCTGCAATATACAATTTGGAGCTTTTATAGTAAAGATATTCAGAAGCAGTATGAATAGATGCAGTGTCTTATTAAGCACAGTAAAGGCAAGATTGCTTGCAAGCCAATTTTCCTCACTAGGAAGCGTTTAGGAGAATTAAAGATTTGTAAACGAGACATTTAGAGAGGTTACCATGCCAATACGAGGGTGGTTTGCTGTAAATGGTTAGGAGAGATGGAGGGAGAAGGAAATGAAGACAAGGTCACTGAGGACAGATCACAAATCTGAAACTTATAAAAGGTAGGTGCAACAAGAGGGTAAATATAAAAAATACGGAAGAAAGAAAATACAATATTTTTCTACAATATTACATCCTAATACAGGAAGAAAGAAACTGTAGGAAATGTGAACGATTCTGACAGCTGAAAAAGTCTCAGTAATTAAAAACTGTAGGATGCTTTATTCAGGTGTGATTTGCTATATCCTAAACTGCCAGGTAGGAGATGTCAGCAGCAAACAAGCTGATTTACATGGGATATCCATGTGTCTGGATTATTGCTTATGCTGGAACCCCAACACAAAATGCACAAAGCTGAAAAATGAAAGCTTGTAATATGAGGCAATTCTACAAATTACAGGATTAGATGACACTTCAGTCTCCCAGACCCCATTTATTCAATCAAAGTAGTATTCTCTATTTGTGTCCATTGTTCATATATGAAATTCAGGTTCTAACTGAAATCAATTAACTTGAAATGCAGAGTGACAGCTATAACACTGCATAAAAGCTGGTGGTATTCCACCAGGCAATAATAAAATAAGAATTAAATTAAATTGGAGAGATGTCAATTTGATAGGTGGACCACTTGGTGGATAAAGAACTGGCTGGATGGCCACACACAAAGAGTTGTGGTCAATGGCTCAATGTCCAGCTGGAGACCAGTAACAAGTGGTGTCCCTCAGGGATCGGGGTTGGGACCGGTCTTGTTCAACATCTTTGTCCCTGACATGGACATGGGATTGAGTGCGCCCTCAGCAAGTTTGCCGATGACACCAAGCTGTGTGGTTCGATTGACACGCTGGAGGGAAGGAATGCCATCCAGAGGGACCTTGACACACTTGTGAGGTGGGCTGATGCCAACCTCATGGAGTTTAACCATGACAAGAGCAAGGTCCTACACCTGGGTCAGAGCAATCCAGGCCCAGCCACAGGTTGGGCAGAGAAGAGATTCAGAGCAGCCCTGCGGAGAAGGACCTGGGGGTGTTGGTTGATGAGAAAATGAACATGAGCCGGCTTCAGTGTGCGCTCACAGCCCAGAAAGCAACCGTATCCTGGGCTGCATCAAAAGGAGCGTGACCAGCAGGTCGAAGGAGGTGATCCTGCCCCTCTGCTCTCGTGAGACCTCACCTGGAGTATTCTGTACAGTTCTGGTGTCCTCGACACCAGAGGAGGGCCACGAGGATGATCAGGGGACTGGAGCACCTCCTGTATGAAGACAGGCTGAGAAAGTTGGGTCTGTTCAGCCTGGAGAAGAGAAGGCTGCGTGGAGACCTCATAGCAGCCTTCCAGTATCTGAAGGGGGCCTGTAGGGATGCTGGGGAGGGACTCTTCATTAGGGACTGTAGTGACAGGAGAAGGGGTAACGGGTTAAAACTTAAACAGGGGAAGTTTAGATTCGATATAAGGAAGAAGTTCTTTACTGTGAGGGTGGTGAGGCACTGGAATGGGTTGCCCAAGGAGGCTGCGAATGCTCCATCCCTGGCAGTGTTCAAGGTTGGATTGGATAGAGCCTTTGGTGACATGGGTTTAGTGTGAGGTGTCCCTGCCCTTGGCAGGGGGTTAGGAACTAGATGATCTTAAGGTCCTTTCGAAACCTAACTATTCTATGATTCTATGATAATTAGGTTTTACTGCAGATGCTTCACCACTAAAACTCAGTTATGTTCTTTGCTGTTGAGTATAAAGCAAAATATTGCAAATAAAACAAAAAAAAAATCCACATAAATATTGATCAAAACATTTACAAACTGTAGTGAAAAAAATCTCCCACAATATTACTCATTTTCAGAATTCTCAAATGGTTTTAAAACATGCTGTCTAATCAGCCAAGTACTGCTATTAAAGTCAAGTGTGTATCACTTTTAACTGTGGCACAGTCTCCCATGTGAGAAAGGGAGAGGCTGGCTCTGAGAGCAGCAAAGGCACCAATCAGAAACGTGGGGACACCCCACCCACAGTAGGCACATCTCTCAGCGGGCACAGTACTACTGCTTGCATCAATGAGAAGTTCGTCAAGTGTTAACAGAGGTCTTTGAGACTCACATTTTAAAGGTGCTACATAAAGCATTATCTTATTTTCATTTTCCAACCCAGATTTGTTTGGTTATGGTTTTTATTTTGGTTATTTTTTGGTTGGTTGTTTTTTTCACTGTGAAAGATCTAGTATGTTGCACTTCTCTAAGTATTGAAGTGAATAAGTTTTGAATAAAAAATTTGAATAAGCTTGAAAAAATTTCAAAAACTTTGAAAAAGTTCAAAAATTTGAATAAGTGTTCCTTAAGCACCAGACAGTACACTTGGCTCAAACCTTAAAAGTGATGTCAGCAAAGTGTCACCCAGCCATAATTCCACCTAACACCTCGTAGCACCCACTACAATATTCACTGATCAGTTGATTCAAGGTAAGGATTCTGCTTGGTACCTACAGCTGTGCCTACCAGTGGGGTGGGTATGAACCAAAACTCCTACGTTGCGCTACAGAGCGGCGCCAGTCACTGCTCGCTATGACACCAGGCACTGCCACGTTGCTCACAATGTGGGCCAAATAACGCCCCTGAGCACATACGATCCATAGCATGTGGATGCCAGGTTGGATGGGACTTGAAGCAACCTGATCTAGTGGAAGGTTTGCCTGCCCATGGCAGGGTGTTGGAACTGGATGAGCTTTAAGGTTCCTTCCAACCCAAACCAGTCTGGGATTCTATGTTTCTATGAAAAATAACCAATATGTTAATTATTGTATTTTAAATATACAGTGCCCCTTCTGAATCAACTTTTTTAGGTTGTCTGAAAATCAGATGTCTGAAATAAATTCTATTCAAAGTTAACTTTTATTAAGTATTTTTCTGCTAACAACATACTGGAATAATCTGGCCTAATGACTTAAAACTAGACTGTGAATCTGAGAATCAAGCAGGTATTTATCAGGAGTGTCCCACAGTTTCTTAAATGAAGCATTAGCTTGACCCACAAAGAATAAACAAAGATGTTTATGGTTCAAACCCTCTTGGGATATATACTCCTTCAATAACTGAACTAATAAGATTTCAACTGCGAACATGGTTTGGACAACATATTCTTTCAATTAGTTTTATTTTAGTATAAGTATGCCAGCAAAATGGAATCTAATGTCACATCGGGAATTTCCTGAAATGGAGCACTACTGCTATTAAAGTTATCTGATTCAAGCTTTTAGACAGAGTTCCACATGAAGCGATGTATTCCCATATGGGAGTGAATGCAGTTATCAGTAGCCAAGAACAATATGTTGTTTAAGCCACTCCCTGAGGCATAAAGAGCTCAAACACCTTTCAGAATTGGTGTGTGACAGATAAATCACCCATACATCATTTTACACACCCATATATATAACATAATGAAGCCAAGTTAACATTTGTGCTGTGCTTTGAAGATGGGAGGTGAGAATGCTTTTATTACTAATAAACTGTATTTTTTCATAGATCAGCACTGAAACTTTAATGAACGTCTGGATATTGAAACACACATTACAAATCATTTAGTGATTCCAGTTTTAACTTCAGGATCCTTCATGATGAAGGGAGGATTTAAGTTTACACTCACTTTAGGGTGCCATGTTGAAAAAAAACTGTCTTGTTTGAGGCAGTTTATTCTGGGTCCTTCCGGCATATATTAGGCTGTCATATAATGAGAATACATGTACATGTATTACATTGAACAGAGTGCATTGCTAATACATAGTCTTGTGCACTGGGAAATTCTGGTGACTCAAGGGAAGCCATTAACTAGCTGTAGGTCAGCTTCCCCTGCTGACTAACCCAGGAGTAACTTTAGCATTTTAGGCCCATAATAAAGTAAATGTAACACAGCTGGAATAAAATGGCTCCTCAGGATAATGAAGGGAAATTGCAGAAGCATTGTAAATTGTATGTAACATTATGAAAAGGAAAAAATGCTCTGAAAAAAAAGATTAGGAAGCACCAACAAGTAACTTTAAGATAACATTTCAGCTCTTTCTGGCTTTCTTTCCACAGAATACTCAGTTTAATAAACTGCTCTGTCATAAAGCACATCAGCTGTTTAATCTGTTAAAGCCAATAATAGCCTTCAAATACTAAGCTTCCTCAAGTTTTTGAGAATTTTACTTGAACAAATCCAACAACTAATCAAGTTTTAACAATCCATGAATTTTAAGTGAGTTTGTCTTTCAGGTTTTGGCTGGCTGGTTTGTTTTTTAATTCAGTGAAATAGGCAATCACAACACTTTTTGGGGAAGATATATATTAGTGTCCTGGGTTCAGCAGTAGCAGTCATGTTTCGCCTTCGTGGTAGCTGGTGCAGGGCTGTGTTTTGACTTCCAGCCTGGGAACAGTGTTGGTGAAGCCGATGTTTTCGGTTGTTGCTAAGTGATGTTTACCCTGACCAAGGACTTTGTGAGTCTCATGCTCTGCCAGGGAGGAGGGGAAGCCGTGAGGAAGCAGAGACAGGACACCTGACCCAGGCTAGCCAAAGAGGTATTCCATACCACAGCACGTCATGCCCGGGGTTGGGGGGTAACTGGGAGTTACCCGGAAGGACACGGGCTTCTGGGTGGGACTCGTTTCTTGGCCGGTGGTATTGTATTCTCTTCCCTTGTTATTTCTCCTATCATTGTTGTCGTTGGTGGTAAAGGTGGTGATTTGTGTTGTACATTGGCTGCTGGACTCTTCTTGTCTCAACCTGTGGGAGTTGCACTCTTTTGATCCTCCTGAGTGAGTGAACAAGCTGTCTGGCTAGGGTTTAAACCATGACAATTAGGAAAAAACAAAATTCATTATTTCACTTAGCATTTCCAAAGAACCATTTCTTTCTAGGTTTTGGGAGCCAGCTTTCTCAAATGATTATTACAGCATAGGAGGAGCTGTACATCCACAATTCCGCTGTTAGTCCTGTTAAGACTAAGATGATCACACTCCTTTGCCACTAAAGTACTCCTCTTGAGTTACTCCCTGATTAGTCCACTTCTTGTGTGGTTTCTGCCCAGCTAGAACATGTATGTTTCTACTCACGTATTGCCCTTCCATAGAGTTTTGGATCTGAGGAAGTTTTGACAATGACATATAGTCTTCTAAGCAGTAAGTATCTCCAGCTGAAGTTGTTCACTATCTATAATGTACAGCAGAAATAACACTAAGACTATCTTACCCTTTTCAGTGTAGCACCCAGATCACATGGGCAAGTCTAAGAACACACACAATGTGGCAAAAGAAAAAGGGGTCTCAATGAGAGTGATCTATGGAGATCACAGCATTTTAGAAAAGGAGAGGGACAGAATTAGCCTAGCCAAAACAGCTATGTGCCAAATGGGAAAGGGTGGAAAATGAAAACATTTCATCAACACCATTTCTCTCCTAGTTTTGTCTGCTTAAGTCAGGCAAAGGAATGGGCAATTCCCACCTCATAGTCCTCCAGGGACACACAGCATTTGAAAGAATAGTAGAGGGAGCTCCTCACCAAAGAAGATGTAGAAACATAGCAAATAATAGAAATTATGTACAGCACAAGTGTTTTCTTCAAGATGCCCACTGAACTACTCCAGAAACTCAAGAGACTACATATTGCAAATGAAGGCACAGAGAAAGCTTAGAAAGAACATTAAGACCCAGCATAACTTTGAAACACAAAATGAATAACTAAATACTTGTGCCACCTACTGTGCATACAAACAATGTACAAAGCCACCCACCAGTGAAGGAAAAGAAGCTCACTGACCTCACAGACTGATTTTACTCCATTTGTCACATAGCCACAGGGTAGGAGTAGGTCACATGAGCCCACATTCTTATCTCAGAAAAGACAAATTGACAAGAATGGCTAAACCTCCTCCTCCTTTGCTGAACAGCCAGTATCTAAAGGGGGCAGGAAAACAGGCTATTGGGGATTAAAAATGAAACTCAGGAAAACACACAGCAAATGTACCTTTCATTTAAGTCCAGTTGTGCATTTCTCGGATTTGAAAAAGATCCATATTTGAAAACAAGCTGACCTTCAGACCATTTTCTACTCCTTGATAAAAAACATTCAAAAGCCATTCAATTAAACAGTTGCATCTTTCTGCACTAGGCGCCTCAGTGAAAAAGACTTTCTTTTCTTTCATATTTTACATTTTTGAATGGGTTTCAAGACAGAACAGGTAAAAGTAACGAAAACCAATGTGGGAGGGCGACTGCAGTGTTCTCAGAGCCAACAGATCACTGTAACTTTAACCCTAAATCATTTTGGAATCTAAGAGAAGTGCATAAAGGGACAGCAGGGTGAAACAACACAGCTGTTACTTAAAACATTGCAAAGGCTCAAAAGCAACAGAAAGGCCAAAGAATGAATGCAATCAGAGAGTGCAGTTCGAGGGAATTTCTAAAACTATTTTGAAGGTGTAAAAGGAGAGGAAGCCAATTTTAGCACAGGTAAGGGTTGACAGTAGTTTAAGACCTCTTCAGAAAGAAGTAGCTGATTTCTGACCTTGGTAAGAAAGAGAAGTTCAGTAAACTAACACATTATTTTGTTTTTTAAATTAGGGTGTTCAGCAGCATAGTTGAGACTTCTAATCACCAGAAAGGTTTGGGTTGGGTGGCACAGGGGCAGTTGGTTTTAATGCATTCTTATCCCCAGGGTCCCTCTGTATGGGCAAATGAAAGCTGTAATGACCCGCTGCATAAATTAAATCTCTCAAAGACAAAATACAATAGAAGATTGATGCATAAAGATAAAACTGGGCATAAAATAGAAGGATAACTGCAAGGCCATAACCATATCTTGATATGAGATTGCAGACTTGGGGAGCTTAACATCTTGTTCTGAAGATAATGTTGAAGGAAAGACTTTAAAACCTGTGTATTAAAACTAATGAGCTAAATAGGCGATGCATTAAAAACCTAAAATCTGGTGTCATTCTTGGAAGAGTGAAGACAAGCACGATCATTTTTTGCTCCCCTGAATGCTGAATTACAGTGATTAGATTCCTCTACAAGCTGCATTAATTTGTTATTTGCATGGAGACAATGTAATAAGAAAACATCTTCCACATTAGTGCAACAGACAGCTTTTATGCCTGAGCTCTATAAAGAACAAATTTGCAATTTTCCAGAAAGAAATAAGGTACTGGAATTCCAGTATGGAATGGGAATACTCCTTCTCCGTACAATAGCCACTTCAATTAAATATACAAGATTTGAGACTACACCATTTTCATAGCTGTATCCTAAGAGGCATTGGTTTCCTTGAGCCATGTGGTCAGACAGTTTCAAATCATGTAAGAAAAAGTTAAATTTTAATAATCAGCAAGATTATTAAAAGAACACTTAGCAAAAACAGGCTGACATACAGAAATGTTAAAATAGGCATAAATGACTCATGATTCATATTCCATTTCTGAAACATGTTCAGACCCAAACTGGGGATACATTATTTTCTTGCTGTAATCCAGCAGTACTTTTGCCATTTTTATTAAGCAAGAGCATTAATAAGGACTCTTATTCTGCTTCAAGAATCTCACTATATTTCCTACAATCAAGGAAGGGACAGAAGTAGATAAATGCCAAAATTAAGGATGATCACTCAAAGCCTAATATTTTATTGGCTAGTATTTTATTGGCTTCAGTGAGGGCTGAATTTCATACCTGTTTTCCATATTATAACCAAATAAATAGGCAGGCGATTGTTGTTTTCTTCTACAGGAAAACTGCTGAAGTGTTAATAACATTAAGTTATTTAGCGTTATCTGCTGGTTAAATTCAAAACTTATAACCAGGTTTTTATTTCAGATTTTCATAGGTGGCAGACATCACTCTATTTACTCCAATTTGCTTTGTAGAAACTTCTGATTCTTTCAATTAATTTTTAATAACTTTAACAAAAAACAGCTCTTAAAAAGATAATGGTTCAATATTGAGATATAAAGAGGTTTCCAAAAATGCAAATGACCTTCATCTTTAACCTATTATATATGAAGACAACTACACCATCCTGCTGCAGGACATGCTCTCTTTTTCAGTTACCATCAGTGGGCTATAGTTTGTATTTTTATTGGTTTAGTTCAGATGCTTATTGTGAACATAGAATGGTATGCTAAATGCAAAATGGTGACAAAAAAGGGAAAAAAAACACCCTAACAATCAAACTACTGGAAAAGGTTACTGAACATCAAGATAAAGCGAAATAGAATAGCTTCCAGAAAGCTAGTATTTGTATCCCTGTAGTGTTAATTATGCCCTGGATTTTAAGGAGATTTTAAATTGCCTCTTTCAACAGATGTTCTCGTAAAAGAATGGCTTATCTGGGAAATGACAGGTCTTTGTCAAAGCTTACCCAGTGGAATACAAAAATTAGCACCAACTAACTATAGCCCCAAGTATGACAAACTCTTTATTCTCAACAACAATATGCCACCCTTATTAGCAGCTAGCTTACTAATTATATCTGAGATATCTTGAGCAGCTATAAAGAAGCAGCCAGTTCAAGTACACTAGTGAAGTTGACATGTATCCCTTTTCAGAGCTGGTCATAGTGAAATCAATCATATATATGAAAGTGGTTTGATGACCAAAAAAACCCAAAACCACCAAAACTCATCCAACCCCCAAAAGATACACCAAAATCTGCTCACAGGTTGACTCTCCCTTCCTTCAAATTCCAAACAAGAGAATGACTTGCAAAAAGTGATCAAACATTAATATACTTATGATAACTATGGTTATTTATTTATAAAAACAAAGCCTTAAAAGAAGAACTAAACCTCAGTTGTTTGTTTTTTTTTAAATGCAATGCTATATTTAGGATGTTTTAATCAATAATACAAAATATCCCTTAAGCAGATTTCAGACAAGCAAATATGAATATTTTCATCAAAATATATATTAGAGTTAGACCTAGGAATAAGGTATCTAATAGTTTGGCATAAATCAAATTTAATCAAAACAATAGGAATCATGGATATTAATTTTTACAACTCATTATCACATTGTGGTTTAAACCCAGAATTGTACTACCAGATAAATTTGAACAGTCTTTTCTAGTTTCCACGTAATCACCCACAATTAATCCAAGCCACTATTGCTACGTAGTTCAACTATTTGTGCATTTAGTTGCTCACCAGTTTCCTGTTAAAACAGTTAACTATACACCAGGAAAAATACAAGAACTCCTTTGACCTCAGAAGAGCCAGGATTTCAGCCCATGCTCACCCTGATATGCTTCTGGGCTATTTTACTGAACTAAACCAGTGGGATTTGTCTGCATCTCTTTAGTAACACCAGTGACTTCCTACCTATTTGGCACTCATTCTTAGAATATAATAGGCTTGGTACTGCCTTTTTCATTTTTGAATTCATGGTTGCTTGGTGGTCTTAATTTTCTCAGAGTATTCAAAGATGACAGATTAATAGGTGGTTCTTTGCAACTATGTGGGCAGATCTTTAATGGAGCTCATTAGTTTATATTAGTGAATAGCGTACAGAGATGTAGAAGCTGTTCCTAAAGGACAACACTTCTACTGCTAAATTAAAAAAAAAATAAAATTAACAAAAATTAAAATCTCACTTCTATGATTAAATAGAGACCAAGTATGTCAATTTATGTGAAAAGAAGCAAAGTAAATTATTTAATCAGTATAAACTTTAAAGAAAATTCCAAAACGTATGGTGGTGCTACAGTTGGGGGTTTTGCTACAAAATTCCTTAATACCAGAAAAAAGGAATCTTTTGAGATTTACCAAGCATACCTTGTACATCTGTTTATCATCTAGGACACTCAGTAGCGTAATAGGCTGCTGCTCAACCCAGCAGAGAATTCTGTGGGATCTCCTATCATAATAAGACTTGAGCTAGGAATGGATTATGAAAAAAATAATAATCACAACATTAAATGCAAGTCAAGTTTGGCATACAACCAAAAAACCCTGGACATTTATATTAACGTGGCACACATAAAAAGATTTCATTTTACACAAACCATTCTTTATTTAACTTTATTAGACTTTTTTCGAGCACCTGCTTAGGTTTCCAGGTAACCGCGAAGTTTAATAAACCTGTACAATGATAATTAAACACTGTAAATAATGTATCTGCTTAATCTTCCTAACCGGGGTTTTATTCCTTTGTAGAAAAGTGATCCTTGATGACATTCTAAATAAGGTTGGCAAAATAAGTGCAGTGAGGAGTGGTAGCATAAAGTGGATTTTCTCTCCATAATGTATGAAGCCACATGCTGGGTAGAGGAATCCTCACAAAAGCAGCACCACAGCAATCTGTTCCTTTCATCTGCAGCCAGCATTTAAAGTGAAGGTGCTGCTCCGAATCAAAAGCACAATCATTCATTTGTGAGCAGATGTCCTTCACACGGCAGGCAGCACTTTTTCAAAACAGAGCTGAACAAATGCACTGCTGTGAGACAAGTTCCCCTACCCATTAAAGAAAGAACACAGTATATATTAATTTAGCAGGTTGTTACATGTTTTAAAGTAGAATTTATGAAGTGGAAAAAGCATGTGGTGAAACAAAATGGCTTTCAAACTAAAATATGAAAAAGCTCCTCTAGTTATTCATTTGCAAAACACATGATTCCAAAGCTCATGACAATAGTTTATGCAGGAAAAAAGCTTAAATGTGAGGTGTGTGATTTTCCCCACTACACTCAGATTATTAACTAAAAGAGAACATTAATTTGGTAATTTGATAACATTAATTTGATGGTAAGAGTGCATGTGTATGTACTCTGTGTTCACATTTGTTCACAGAATTTAGGATTAAGTCAAAATGAAAGTTGTTTAAAGCTGTTGGGACTCTGTGCCATTTAGTAAAGTAAACCCAAATGCTACTAAGAAAGGGAGTTCTGATGCTTTTGGTTAAATAGATTTTTCTAGCTCCCTCTGCACGCACCAACCTTTTTTGGAGAGCATTTCTTTTTTTAACAAAAACTTTTGGATGTATTTCATGCACACTGTGGTGGCCAGAAATATTCACGCTGACTCCTTGTGTGAGCCAGGCTAGGATCTTTGTTATGAAAATTACGGTGGTTGCTCTTTTGTTTTTTGGAGCTCATTCCTATTATATACTTTAAAATATAGATTATAAGAGAGAATACAAAGCCTTTCCTCCTTTCCCATAATAATCTCAAGCTCCAAGCTTAACTGCCACAGCTACCCCCCAGTTATAGCAACTGCACATGCTATATGTATGCTGATAGCAACACGAGACTTTTCAAAAGCAAGATGTCATCAAATGAAGGCATGCAAGTCAAACTCTTCTGCAATGCCTAAGAAGCAGCTGCATACCTTTATGTGTAATATTTTGTAATTATCTATAGTTTTATAAATAGCTATTGGTTAGGTAGTTCCTCTGTCTCCTTCCCATACTACGGGAGGTCTAAAGCCTTCATGCACGCCTTGCTCAGCTCACCAGTAATTGGTCACACCCAAACACACATCAAACCTTAAGAGCTATCTGCCTCAGCCAACAAAAGCCACATCTTTCCTTTCCTTCTTTCTTCGCTCCCATAACATGGCTTATAAGTACATCGATATTTACAATTACTTATCCACATTAAACAAACACACTGAGTTTTGCTGCCCACGCAGAAAAAGGTTGATTTCTTCTTGTAGAAACATACTATTTCTAGCAGTATAATTACTATAAGGCGTTCTGCAATTTAAACATGAATCTCTGTTTATGTATGCATGATTATTATACCAGGAATCATTTGTGGATAGCGCACAGCTAAAAATGTGGCTAATAACTCTTACTGTAATGATTAATCAATTTATGAATATATTATTTAAACTAATAGTTCAGGTACGGTATCTTAAACAAGTTACAGAGTACATCGACCAATTCAAATACCAGCTACTAGATCAATAAGAAACTATAAGTAACTCCAGGGAATAGGGTACACTTGCATAAGAAACTGTGAATTTTTAAAATCCTTCTATTGGGAGAACAACCTCATCAAAAATAACTGCTTTAGGCCACTACCTTTGGATTTTGGCAAACTGTATGGTAAAGTATAATTTGAAATAAGTATTTTATATTGTATAACAAACTATATTTTTCTAATAGTCAGAGCAAAAAAATACCTGATTCTTCCAGTTTTCAACTTAGTGTTTCAAATAAAACCTGGTTTACATAATGTGAACACACTGTCAAGACTATTCCCTGGACTCAACATAAATGAAATCTATTTATTTATAAACATAAAATATTTTCTTTCGCAACTTACATGAGATAAAAAAGAAATAACTTTAAACCAAGTATTTTTAAGGCAAAATTAAAAACAAAACCAAAATCCAAACAAACCAAGGCAAAAATTAAACAACCAAAAGTAAATCCCTTGTTTTCTCATAACACATTTCAGAAGCTGTTAATCCTAGTGCAAAAGAAATCCTAGTGCAATAATAAACAGACATTTATCTAAATATCACCAAAAATAAGTTCCTTATGTGCATGTGCTAAGTACAACTGTACATATTGAAAAGTCCAACTGGGCCAGTAAATGGCACAGGCAGTACTGCAGGTGCCTAGTGAAACCTAGCAATTTAGCTTGTTGGCAACCACCACAAAAAGGTCTCTGCACTTGATTCAGAACGTTTTTTAATCGGAATGTATAACTTTAATCTTTCAAAGTAGGATTTTTAATTAAAGGTACCCAGTGCAAATTCACTAACGAAGCCACTGGCTGCACTCACTCTGATGCTAAAGGTGTGCTTTATCTCCGTTTCAAGTGATACTGCATTTTAAAAATTAATTAGTAGCTTGCAAGAACAGCCACACATTATTGAGTAAGTAACAGCATTTAAGTGAAACAGATGAAATATTGGTAAGCAATGCAGACCACAGTATAAGTATGTGAAGGGGGTCATAGGCTAATCCCTATTGATTTTCCAAGTATGCGTACAGCACCGCTGGGAAAGGCCAGTTCTGTTGGCAATCAGCTAGCACAAATACATTATAAATCTTACTGTCCACTTTCACTGATCAGTGTCACTTACTTCCTCCACTAAAGAGTATGAGGAAACTACAACAAATCCATCGACAAACAACCAGGAAAGGATTTGAAAACCTTCTTCCTAAAGCATAATTTTGAATGCTTCTGATGTACATAAGGTAAACAGAAACGAGTTTCAAGGAGCAAAATGGTACTTGCAACAACTGTTCAGAGAAATAATCCACAAGAAATCTGCTTGATGACATAGAGGAGGAACACAAATAATGATAAAGATTCAAATTTGGAGCAAATACTTTGCACTGGCTGTGTGCTTGCCTGTTGATGGAAATTAAATTTCCCAAAGCTGAAGATGATCTTGCCCTAGCAGAGAGGGAGGAAGCAGACTGCTCTCTGGAACTCCACACGATAACTGCCCCTTAGTGCAAAATTCGCAACACTGCAGAAGAAAGAAGCAGGTCTGCTGCAGCTGTGATTGCACTCCCTTCTGCTGAATGGATCTTCCCAGCTACCTTTGTTCAGTGGTGCACCATTCTCTCATAAGTAAACTAAATGATACCAGCCTAGCTTCATGCTCAGTTATTAATAAGGCTCCAGGTCAGCATAGATTTTCTGAGTAACTCCCATATTGCTGCTAGAGGACCAATTCACCTCCTCCCTCTGCCTACCTCCTCTTTTACCTCCAGGAAACAACACTAGAAAAATTAAGTTCATTCAGGAACACTGCACGCCATTTTAGAAAGGTCAGTAAAAAAGGGGTTTCTGAAAAGAATGAAATCAGGACGTCTTTCTTAAGAAATTCTGTGCCACACGAGCCCATTTGTTGTCTGTTTTACCTTTTAAGCAAGCACTGCTGCAGTTAAGATATTTTTTTAAGAGTCACTCAGCTGCCCCTGTGAAGAAAGATATTCCCAGTGCAAGCCTAGGAATGCTGTGCCATAGGGGAGGAGCATGGTATTTTACATATTCAAACCCAAAGATTCAAAGCCATGAGTCAACTTCCACAAGTCACAAAACACCACAGTCCATTCCTTTGATCCACAAACCATGTTCTTCATCACCTTTCTCTGCTGTCTCTGTGATGAAATTTCTTGTATAGGAATGGTAACAGTACTGCAAAACAGCCAGAGAAGCATCTGGTCTTCATCTGATATAAAAATGCTTGTCTCAGTTGTGTTTCTTCTTAGATACCTCATAGGAACAATTCACCCTAATAATAATATGTCTTACTGATGGGGTTCGCCCATACATTTCAGATAATTCATTATAAATACCTACACAATATCACAAGTTGCATAGATTCTATGATTCTATGATTCAGGACTTTTCAAGTTTAAGAGGGGTTTCTTTTATTGTTTTGCTTTTAGGTAGTGGTACTGAAAAAAGAGTAAAATACAACTTATATAATGTTAATTTGCCATCTCAGTGGGTACATGAAATCAGACCAATAGGCTGATTTTGGAATAATCTGTGCTTATATAAAGGCAATGTAGGAGCTTTAAAGCAAATACATAATACATTTAAGTAGCTAATACAGTTAAACACAAATTGGTTAGGTTCTGATCAGTGAGAAAGTAGTATTTAAACTGGTTCTGTATTAACCAAGCAAAGTGCAAAAATCAAATTGCACCAATTGCTCTCCAGATAAGACATTCTGAAACAAACATTTTCACTGTGGAATGAGGTTGTGCTACAATTGACAATTCCAACCTAGTTGTGCGTAATATATCACAGGCAATACAATATGCAATTCACCTCTTCTTAAAAGTAACAGATTTAGCAGTTCTCTTTGCTGAAAGTGGAAAAACCCACTAGCTTACCCTACAAATCTGAAACACCTCTGAACATTATTCCTGTGGTATCAGCTTCTGCTGGAAACGCAGTTTACATTCACTTTCAGTACATGTGTTTGCAGAAAGCAGCACATAAAATAAGCTCAAAATTTCCATTTAAAAATATCATTTAATGGAATTTTAAACTGCCTAAGAAGATGAATACACTGTGTTTGTTTTCTACATTAATGATCTATAAAACAAATGGAATAGACCATAAATACAGTACTTTTTTTTTTTTTGCAACAGCCTTTACTAAAAATGCTACTCCTTGTGTTTATCATTTATATCCTCATACGCAACTTCAAAATTGATTACACTTTAAACCATACATAACTTGCTGTGTTTTTCATTTTGAGTCATATTGCTAACATTTTTATAACTCTGTTAATGTATTCCATACCTTGTATTCTTATTGATTATGAATATTTCTTTAGCAGACTTTACTGCTTTTCAAATAAAAAACGATAGGTATCTAAAAAATTTGAAAATAGTATTGCAACTTACTTTTCTTTCACATGATAATTCTAATATAAAATTGTTAGCATGAATATTTTCAGACTGCCATTTTTCACATTATAAACTCAAGAAATAAAATGAAATCTATTAATATAAGGTACTGCATATGTTCCAGATTTATTTTCTTCCCTCTCAAATCTCTATTTAAGCTGTTGGGCTGAATCCATAATCGTTTGGAACACTTAAAGAAATTAATATACCAAAGGAGTGTCCATATAAAACATCACAGTTTTATATCAGGTATACATTATCTTTCCTAATTACTACTGCAGTATGCAGACTGAAATACAATTTCTATTTAGGATATGATTTTGCTATTAATTATCAAATTGAAAAAAAAAAAATAAAATCTTGCATTATAAATTCTCTCTTGGAAATTAATGTTACTCTTTTTTTCCGTAATCCTATCACACAAGCAATAAGTGCATTGCAGCATGAACACTTTAATTTTTCCAGTTAGTTTTGAGCAAGCCCAGAGGTGAGGTTTAATAAGGATCAATGGCACTTTATCTGGGACAGGGCCACTTCACAGCATGCAAATTACACAGTAACACTTAAAAAAAGAAATAGATTTAATTAAAAAAAAAAAGTAGAACCACAGGCTCTGGAAATTCAATTAAAGGATTTATGCAAAGGTTTGCTAGGTTTTTATATGCAGTTACTGCTTATATAATGAGCTTTTCATATTAAAAATCAATAGGTAATCTAGAGTAGAAGATCATCCCCTTAAATACATTTTTGAAATCAATTTGAAAAATAGTCCATCAACTGCTGTGACTACTCTTGCTGCTTCGATTAGACTAAGAGCAATATTTAGATTGTAAGACGTGCTATGGAATATCTATGCTTGGATTTTGCTTTCAAGTGTTGTTATGCTTTTAAGTGCCCAAGCTAATCATACAGTAATTCAAGACTGTGTACAATGGATAAATAATTAATTTAATTACTAGCCAGAGCACAGAAGTCCTGAAACGTGAAAAATCTAGGCATCCAATAGCACCATTTGACAATATTTTGAATATATGCAAAATGCTACCTCTATTAATGCCTTTGCTATCTTTCTTCCCTGCCTACTAGCCACTTACCACACCAAGATAGATATTTCTGTTTATAACTTAGTAAAGTCACCAGCTAAGGAAGCAATTAGCCTAACACTTGTCTGAAGTACAACTTTCACACATCATGAATTTAAAGATGGATCAGGTTCTGTGTCCTTCAGTTTTAATCTAATTTGCCAAGATGCTGTGGTGATATAAGAACATTATATTAATGTCCAAATATCCTAGTTAATATTCAGCACTTATCACAAATTCATATCTCATGCAAGCAAGTATACGTTAGAAATGAATGGAGATGGACCCATTGCGTCAGTACTTAATTTGCATCTGTCTAACCACTTGCACAGAGTTTGTAAATATTCTGAGGTGTACATTATATAGTGGTCACTCAACTGTACTTTTTGCTCAATAAAAAAAACCCAAAGCAATGACAGCTATCAAGCACAAAGAATCCAAGGGATTCACTGACACCACAGACTGTTGCTGTTGCTATTGCAGTATGATAGTCTGCACACAACAGAGGATAAACAATGTTCATTCCTTGCACAAGTAGACTTTTTATGTTCCCAGGCATTCATAGATCTTTCCAGTTCACTCCTTATGACCATCAGGTTGTCAAACATACATTTTAGCCACTGAGAAATTCTTCAACTAAAAGATCCTTCTGTTACATGCTTACACCTAATACCAAGGCACAGTGCTTTGGTGAGTTTGGATGCTCATGAAAAGTGGATTCTAAATAATAGAATCTAAATAATGAAACACAGAGGGAAAACCAGCACTAGCTTATTTTATTACCTCACACATTCATATGATGGTAAGAAACCTTTATTTCTGTTGTTGGTTATATATTCACATATATGTTTCATTATCTTAATTCAGTACTTTAGAAGGAACACAAGTCATAGAATCATAGAATCATAGAATAATTAGGGTTGGAAAGGACCTGAAGATCATCCAGTTCCAACCCGCCTGCCGTGGGCAGGGACACCTCTCACTAAAACATGTCATCCAAGGCCTCATCCAACCTGGACTTGAACACTGCCAGGGATGGAGCATTCACAATTTCCCTGGGCAACCCATTCCAGTGCCTCACCACCCTAACAGGAAAAAATTTCTTTCTTTCTTATATCCAACCTAAACGTCCCCTGTTTAAGTTTTAACCCGTTACCCCTTGTCCTGTCACTACAGTCCCTAATGAAGAGTCCCTCCCCAGCATCCCTGTAGGCCCCCTTCAGATACTGGAAGGCTGCTATGAGGTCTCCATGCAGCCTTCTCTTCTCCAGGCTGAACAGACCCAACTTTCTCAGCCTGTCTTCATACGGGAGGTGCTCCAGTCCCCTGATCATCCTCATGGCCCTTCTCTGGACTTGTTCCAACAGTTCCATGTCCTTTTTATGTTGAGGACACCAGAACTGCACACAATACTCCAGGTGAGGTCTCACAAGAGCAGAGTAGAGGGGCAGGATCACCTCCTTTGACCTGCTGGTCACGCTCCTTTTGATGCAGCCCAGGATACGGTTGCTTTCTGGGCTGTGAGCGCACACTGAAGCCGGCTCATGTTCATTTTCTCATCAACCAACACCCCCAAGTCCTTCTCCGCAGGGCTGCTCTGAATCTCTTCTCTGCCCAACCTGCAGCTGTGCCTGGGATTGCTCTGACCCAGGTGTAGGACCTTGCACTTGGCATGGTTAAACTTCATGAGGCTGGCATCAGCCCACCTCACAAGCGTGTCCAGGTCCCTCTGGATGGCATTCCTTCCCTCCAGCGTATCAACCGCACCACACAGCTTGGTGTCATCGGCAAACTTGCTGAGGGCGCACTCAATCCCACTGTCCATGTCAGGGACAAAGATGTTGAACAAGACCGGTCCCAACCCCGATCCCTGAGGGACACCACTCGTTACTGGTCTCCAGCTGGACATGGAGCCATTGACCATAACTCTTTGTGTGTGGCCATCCAGCCAGTCCTTTATCCACCGAGTGGTCCATCCATCAAATTGATGTCTCTCCAATTTAGAGACAAGGATGTCGTGTGGGACAGTGTCGAACGCTTTGCACAAGTCCAGGTAGATGCCATCAACTGCTCCACCCCTGTCCATCAGTTCTGTAGCCCCACCATAGAAGGCCACCAAATGGGTCAGGCAGGATTTCCCCTTAGTGAAGCCATGCTGGCTGTCACCAAGCACCTTGTTGATTTTCATGTGCCTCAGCATGCCTTCCAGGAGAATCTGCTCCAAGGTTTTGCCAGGCACAGAAGTGAGACTGACTGGTCTGTAATTCCCCAGGTCATGCATTTTCCTCTTCTTGAAAATGGGGGTTATATTTTCCTTTTTCCAGTCTTTTATAAAAGGTTTGAAAATGGTTCTGGCATATAGCTTCTATACATGAAACAAAGCAAAATGACAACCCTGAGAGTCAGGGATTAGACAAAATTTTCTCTATCAGTAACACGCTCTACCAAGCAAAGCATTTCGCTATGGAATATCCTCAGAGGCAAATACATTATGTGAAAGCTTCAGAGTAAGAAGAAAAATGAATACTGTCTTGAAAGTAACTAACAGTTTTCAGCAAAAATTGTGATATTTAACAACAAAACTATACTCTTCAGGAAATGAATTTACCAATAGTTTGCCTATTCGTATTGTTTAAACCTGCTCAGCAATAATACCCAAAATTTCTGCTTCAGTACTTTACACCCATTCTGTACCCTTCATTGCAGAATGCCATGAACTGTGACTGCAAGAACAAATACCCTTGCTGTCATTTCTCTATTAAATCAGTTAAATATCTTCATAAGAATTCTCTGAAGTACATTTCTTTATTGGATTTCAATTGTTTCTTAAAAGCAAAATCTCAAAGGAATCAAAGAAAAATGTCTGCTTACTCTCATTTCAAAAGAAATGTGGATACAGACTAATGCTATCTTTTTCGATAGGCTTGAAACAAAGACGTTAATGAACAGTAGGTTTATTTTAATCTTTCTTCCTACTAACTGAATTTCTCGCACACACCATATTTTTCTACACTTTTGCATTTTAAACACAGTGTAAGTACATGAGGGGATCAAAGAGTTTCAGATGAATCTGAGGAGTTATAGCAAGGGTAACGAGGGTCCTTAGTTTCTAATGACAGAAGCATATGCTCTCAACTTTTTTAAACTGCATCCAACTGAGCCATTTATCAAGGCCTGAAACTTTTTCATTATTTAAAGCACTATGACAGCTTTCCACTTGATGCCTTGGAAGTACACAATAATAGAGGCTCTATATAGTCATTAATTATAATATCAGCTGGTTGATGAAGTTACTGTACTTGCTGCTTGGTGATTTCATTTTTAATTGCAGCAGGTGGTGTGGAAATAAAGAGATGTGCTGACACACACGGTCACCTCAATAGTATTTTCTTTTTTATGTATAGATAAATGCAACTTGGGTTTTTGAAAATTCCCTCTGATTTATATCCCACTGCATACAGTACCTGTGAGGAAAAATGAGCACACAGAACACACTGAAATTACATGCCTAGAAATTAACTGATAACGGACATATTGTCCCCATTTTTTTTTTTCCTTTCAAAATATTTCAGTTACTGGGCTCTTTCCATTGTAAAGATTCACAGTTTCCAAACGCAGCTGTATGTGTCTTTTTCCTGAAGAATAACAATCACAGCTACATGTAGTTTACAAGTTTTTTCTCCTAATTTTTGGTCTTACTTGTTTATTTGAATAAGTGCCACTTTTGAACTCTACAAATCTGACAATATTTAGTTAAGCAAAATTAAACTTCAACTGTATTAAATTCTAAAACCATTCTAAAAATGAGTGAATGATATTCTAAATGGTGTGTTTTGTTTTTTGCTTTTTTCTTTATTTAGTTTGGAATTAGTCTTATGTGCTCTATTGTTCTAGTAATTTGCGAACCCATACATCCACATAGGTTTTTCCAATTTAAACCCCCTGAGCATACTAAAAGCAAAACTCGGATTAAGACAGCAACTGTGTGTATTTATCTATCCTTTCGTTGTCTTCAGACTGCTGTTGTATATGCTTCCAAATAGTCTTTATTGCCTTTCTCATAGTGTCCACTCTTAAAAGTGTGTATTCCTCCTCTATAATGTTTTCATTTCATTAATCTCTAATTTAACAGATTAGATAACTATTACAGGAGATTTTGCTGCCATAGGTTTTCCATGAGATTGATAGGTAATAAAACCTGATGTTTCCTAATGGCCACAGACAACCGTCTTCCACATAAATCAGCAAACTCCCTTAAGAATCCCTTATATACAAGTCATAGATCAATTGTACTCAAGCCTCATTAGAACACACACACTCTGTGTTCTCTGAAATAAGGCTGTGCTACCTTAGCTCAAAACTACATTAAATGTAATTAATACAACTGTGATGTAAATGGACACAGCACTAAAATGGATATCCCCAGGGAGAATAGGTTGTGAAAGCAGCTATGTGCGCTGTCATGCATGGCACACATGACTGGGGAAAATGTTAGCACACTTTCATACTTAGGATTTATAGTAGTTACACCATAAAATTAAGAAGCTGCAGTACCAGGAGGAAGCCAGCTTTGCCTCAGCAGCACCCTCCTATGACATAGGAGCAGCAGCTGAGTAGCAGCTGGATACTGTCTCCTGTTTAAAGAAAGATGTTGCCATCTTGGAAGTCCTCCCAACATGACGATAGCTTCTATTTTCAAAAAAAAAAAAAAATAAAAAAAAGAAAGCTATGCAAACTTCATTAGAACTCCAGAAACTAAAAAGAATGAACATCTACTGTAAGTACTGAATGAAGGGAGAAGTGGCTGTATATTAGGGAAAAGGCAGGTTGCTTCTAAAATTTAGGACTTGCATACAACAACTATGTTAGTTGAAAGAGAATGCTGTAGAAAGAGGGAATCAACCAAGCAAAAAGGAGTATGTGGAACTGCTACAAGACATCCAAACCAGGCAAACAAAACCAGAGCTGGTCTTCTATAGACATGTCTTCGGCATTCCCTTGATGACAGTACTATTCATTTTAGGAAAGAGTTTGTCTAGAAAACCAACTAAAAAGCAGCTTCAGATTCTGACCATAGCCCCACTAAGCTCTGGATCATCGGCGTAATATGGGTCATGCTACAGACCCAAAAGAAATTTACATGGCCTGAAATCTGTGGTTTTTGAACCTTCTCCTCTAAAGATGCCCCATCAGACCCCTGTTACTACACATAACAGGTAACAAGGAGCTAGACCTCATAAAAATAGAAAGGTGAAGTGCTTTTGGAGAAGGCAATGCTAGTAATAGTATCTCTTTTTCAAATAGTTCTAATAGCTAAATGCTGTATTTGTTAAATATTTTATTGATTCACTGGTTAGCAGGATGGGCTTTATGGCTGCTGGAAAGCAAATCATAGAATTTGGGATTACAATCAGAGGCAGTATACCCACAAAGAAGGCTGGGAATCATTGCTATGAGGTATTTATTATCTGACATAATATAACCATTACACAATTCTTGAAATGTTCAAATTTTGCTGAGCTCATATTCTGAAGAAGATACTGTGCATCATCCCTTTAATTCACTTTTTACATTGCTACTATAGTGGCTTTTCTGTATGGATAAGGCAGGAAACGAGTTCTGGGTTGGTTAAGAATACAACTGAGGCATTCAAACATGCAAACAAACCCTTGAGCCAAACTCTGCTCTCATGCATGTCAGTAGCAGCTCAGAACAGGGAGAAAAGTTTGGCACCTTTTGCTCACAAACAGTAAGCACAGATGTAGGTTATCTAATTTCAAGGGACTAAGCTCTCTCGATCCTGGGTGACTTGTTTCCTAATGCAAGTACAAAATGCAGAGCAACCACAGCAACCACAATACTCACACTGTAGGATCATCCTGTCTTATTTTCTAATTCAACATAAAGGCAGAAATAATTACAAGAAAAAGGTTGGAATTTGGCCACATTAAGTATTATTTCTTTCTTTCTCCTTGTAGTTTTGGCTTCTTTTTTTATTTGGTGGAATCTTAGCCCCTTACATGTCCATAGTGCAAATGTGCAGTGCAACCCAAACAGCATCAGCCATATTCATAATAAACGTGAACATTTCAACAGTCTTCACATTAACTACTCAATCTAGCAAGTAGGAGTACACATTATATATTAATTTTACCAGCTAATTCATTACTTTCTTTGTCCTGACTTACTTTTCTGTCATTTTCTATGAAAGAACTTAGATATTTCAACAAGGGTACCAGAGGTAATACCGTATTACAAAAAGCTGCACAGCCTCATTTGCTGTTGTACGCTGCACAGATGTAAGTATTATTAACAATGAGCTGAGACCCACAATGCCATATGATCCTAATGTAAATCCTCAAGGACATTTATTTCCTCCATTTCAGTGGTAATTGAGCCTTTAAACCACCCACAAAGATTACACTTGTAAAAACAGTTAAGCATTTGTGCCATAAAATATTTATACTGCAATAATTTGTTTGCATCTATGAATATGAAAACTAATAAGATTGCCTCCAAAATGGAACTGTTGTACCCTGAACTGCCAAATCCAAAATGTAGTTGCCCACACTAAAATGAAGTAAATGAAAATGACAAACCAACATATAAATGAGAAATATTTGTCTCAAACTTAATACAAAAGATGGCCTTTCGATCCATCCAGCATTGAAGAAGACATCCTTTTTGGTGTCTCACATTTAGCACTGGACATAAGATTTGTAATATGTGTATCATACCTGGAAGACAGTAAAACAAAATCTAGCCTAGAACAGCTTTGCTGCTCTGTCCCTAGCCATGAGCGAAAGCAAGGGGTAAACAAGTGTAGCGTTGCTTTTCTTTTTGAAGACAATCTCCTTTAAAGCTGAAGCAAGTTTAGGCAGTTACGGAAAACGTGCAATACATATTTCTCATGAAAAAAAAAAACTCAGGAAACTCTGCTATCACATTAAAGGAATTGTTGAGGTTTTTTAAATACATAAAAAGGTCTTGCAAACAACTTCTGCAGCCTGAGTCAGAATCTTTTGATCCTCAGTAGAAGCCAAACAGATTACCTGATATTTGCAGATGCTGCCCTGTCAGAAATACACAGAATGGAAAGGGGTGTATCATAAAGTTACCAGCATGCCTAATATCTACCACCCCCAGAGTAACAAATGACGTCTAGTATAAAACTATGCCAGAAATTGCTAAAACTAAGATTATGCCATAATTACAGAAAAGCAGGGAGCCAACAAAACTGAGGATGTATTTCAATCAACACTAGCAAGAAATTAACCAAAAGAAGGCAATTAACTCATCCACTTTACAGAATGTGCTTCTACTGTTGGGAATCATTTAGCCTGCCATACATACAGCTTCTGAGAAAAAAAATGGAATGCACTTCATGAAACCAATTAAAATTCCCTTTGCATTCAGAAGTAACATGAACTGAGTCTCACAGAACCATGTGCAAAAGATGTACTACAGGGAGAGGGGAAAGTCAAGTAGTCCTATTCCTCAAGTTCACTTTTCAACCTCAAAATACTAGGGAAAGTGCATGCTATTTCCCAGAGAAATCTGTGCCAAGGACCTTGTCTTAACTATTCAGCATAGCTTTCTGAATTTCTCACTTAGCTCCATACCATTAAGATCTATATTGTCATTATTAGTTACTATTACTAAAATAATCCAGAGACTTCAAGTCATCAGGGATTGGTGAGAAAAGCACAGTCAGTCATTTGGGAACACAGTAAGAGCAGAAAGTCTCTAAAAACATTCCCAACAATACAAAAAGTTTATGCTTTATTTCAGAATTCGTACAACAAATATGCTTTTGGATTTTGATTTTTGTTTCCTAAAATAGCTAGTATCAACAAGACAACATCCTGATTAACTGATTAATAAATACAGAGGAAGAACTCACATTGCAATACTACTCTGGAAAACTAGAGTTTCAGTTTAGCAATGTCTATTTCAAGCTTTTATCAGCATTAATTTCAATGAAAAAAATGGTCGTAAAATTCAAAACAGAGAGAAAACAGACCTTAATTAAGCACAGTGTTATCTCTTTCCATTACAATGAAAGCAAAGTTACGGTTATATTTTTACCAAGATTTTTTCCCACTTAATGAAGACATTATCTGTGAGTTTTCAAAGTCACTTTACAAAAGAGCATTCAAGAAGACATTAAAGTCAGCTTAAACTAAAAAGTCTTTTTGAAGTCAATAAACAATAAAAAGAACAACGAAAAGACAGCCTTTGATCTCTTCTTACTCTAAAGTCTTTAATTTCTGTTTTAATCTACTAGATGCATTAAGTCTTGTTTTCAAATATTTTTCTGCAAAGCGTAGTAAGCTTGCCTTGATTTTTTTTATACCTATATATTCTTACTGTATTAATGTACAATTCTCATTACCAAGGATTGGTGTCATCTGGAAGTTCTTCCACCAAAATAAACAGAAAAAAAACCTTCTTTAAAATTATTTTTCATTCTGTTCTTCTTCAAAAATTCTTTTCAAATAAAAAAAAAATTAAAAGGAGAAAGAAAACAGCATCTTCAGCTTTGAAATTTGTGAGATCAAAGACTATAATGCACATAGATTTTTTCAAAGGATTAATTATTAACAACAGGGACGAACATACAGTGGTCAATAACATGGTCAAAGAATGGTAAGTTAAGAGCATCTCTCTACAGCCAGTTGCAATTAATCTGATTTTACTGTTTGCAAGAAATTCCAGTTATTCACTAGATTTTTTGATACAGCTTTTAAGCCTCATGTAGCAAAGCTGCAAATTGTGACAAGCTCTTGACCAGGTTCAGCAACTTGGCATTTTTACATTTCTTAACTTCTGCTTATCCTTCCCTCAGCAGCATGGGCCATGGACATAAACAGGAAAATATAAAAATGCAGTGAATGAAAGCATGTGGAAAGCTTAAAGGCAGAAGCAGCCATTAGCTCCCACTGTGCCACCAATTTCTTCCAGGTATCAAGTATAACCTCAGCAAGAAGGGGTAAAAACTCTTCCCATACCTGTCCACACTTGACATATAAGCCTGGTAAATTTCTTTTGTGTAAACAAGTTCATCCTTCCGGCATTCACACACCTTCAGGAACAGGGGATCATCCACAGGGTAAGACAGAAAGCAGAACCATACCCTCCATTTCAGAGTGTTGTAGCAACCTGCTAATTCACTTTTTACATGTGTCACATAATTTCTGAAAGAAAACTCAATATGGACCGTATAGAGAAGGCTGAACAGACATTTTAACATGCTATACAGCTATCTCTCTACAACACCACTGTTCTTGCTGTGTGCTTGCAAAGATACCTTACCAGATGCGAGGGACAGATGAAAGCCATCTGTGTCAGAGCAGCAACCTTCCCCTTCCTCTGCTATGCACAGTTAACCTAGAAATCTGTTAACCAATTAAGTGGCATTATTGCCTTAGTTTCTCTCATTCGCAGATCAAGTTTTAACTTATAGTGTTTGTAGGATTAAATGCGAATCCTGGGACTGACTGACCTAGATTAAAAGGTCACTGCTTTTGGGGTATCTTATCACACATTTGGTCTTCAAAAGATTTTTTTCACAATTTCCCCAAATGAAAGCATTCTTCACCTCCATTTGTTATTGAAGTTGACAATTTGTGCTGATGACTTTTGTAAACTAGAAGTATTTATTTCAGAGAGACAGCTGAATATCTGACAGGTGTGAGATCCTAGTCATTCATTTCTACAGTGGGATATGAATGGGAACACCTAACCACTGGGCTCTAAATTTTGCTGATACAAAATTTTTATCATTTTTCATACAACATATTTCATTTTTATTTAAATAAAACTAAATTCCATGGGACAGCTCTTCTCTAAGAATGAAAATAACCATGTAGAAATTGAAGCAATTTCTTTTTCTTACATCAAGTTAAGCAAAAAACCTTAAA
Source organism: Pezoporus wallicus (assembly GCF_028554395.1). Lineage (NCBI taxonomy): Eukaryota > Metazoa > Chordata > Aves > Psittaciformes > Psittacidae > Pezoporus > Pezoporus wallicus. The sequence continues at coordinate 1,354,515 of NW_026636658.1, forward strand.
ATTTTCACTTTGCTCATGGCAGATATACGTAATAAAAAGAGTAAGACTGAAAGCACTTTACTACGTTCGGACTAGCCTTTTATTGATTTGGATGTGCTATGAACCACATTATCTAATCTACAATAAGCCATTTACCAAGTGCAATGATCTATGGGCTAAAAGGCTTAGATTTTTAGTTCCATTGTAGACTTTTTGATGAAATGGTAGATCAGCAGAGAATAATACTATAATAAGATTGTGAGAGACACAAGTGTCAATATTAGGAAATTAGAAAGTTTGGCTTACTGTTTTAAATCCTCTTGCTGTTCATTTAAAAGCCCAATAACTCTTTTTCTAGACTAATTGCATCTGTATATTTAACAGAGATCCCAGATGACATCCCAGAGGGTGTCAAGTTCACAGGGGTTCAAGGGCTCATCCAACTGAAAATATTTTTATTTTGAAAAAACAAAATCATCCATCTGAGCACATGGCAACTATTTGGTAATGCATGTGCTACAATTATGTACGGATACAAGTTATCATGATCCTGTCTCTTGCTATTAATGTTTGACATGGTACAAGTTTCATCTGCTGCATCAGAGATCTTAGCAGTTTCCCTTAAAACAGTTTTGATGCATTTGCATCAGAAACTTTTCTTTACCCATATGCACAGAGCCCAGAACATGAGGCTGAGATCCCAGTTAGGTTTGTGACTTACACAGTAACAAACCTGGACTAATGCTCCCAGAATCTCTTCTCTGACTTCCTCCCCTTTGAATGACAACTCTGACCACTCTGGCAATTCTGCAGCTACCGTAGAAATCTCCAGATGATTCATTCATTTATTGGCAGTTCTACACCAATCTAGGAAAGATCTACACATATCAGATCTGCTTCCTTATTTTTCAATATTACGTTTTGATTGAAATGGTAGCACTGAACTTCCTGGCAACAGATACCATAACTTCCTTCTTAAATTATCAAGCAATTCATGCAAGGATAACTTCTTCCTAAAAATGGTTGCATTGGCTAACTGACTTGGACTCAGAGTTTCGTGAAAAACATAACAGTGCAAACCAGATTTGCAACATCACAGGAATCATCAAAATAACGTCAAGTTAGCAAAGACAAACAGAACAAAAAATCAGTGACCTTCAGCAGACAGAAATAAAATCCACTATTTAGCACTAATTAAGTGAAAACAAAAGCATATTTATAAGATTATTTTATCCGCAGTTCTATGTCAAATTTTATGGCATCATTTCTGAGTAAGACTGACAGGTTACATGCCAAAGTAAATGTACTGAAAACATTAATGTCACTTTAAAGTAACTCAAGTTTTGATGTTCTTATATTTTTGCTGCACTGCAACTATTAGGATGCCTTGCCTCATTTTTTTGAAAATTAAAAAAAGAAGTGTAACTGGTTCAGGCTACCATGTAACTTTACAACAACTGACACTAACTATAATATAAGCCAGTTTGTATTAAGACATTATTGCACCTTTCCAGTTCTAATCGCCAATTATGACTCTATTAGTCCTACTTGGCAGTTCATCTGCTCCTGCATCAGCTAAGGGGGACTTGGAGACGGACCTCTGATCTTCATGTTTCCGCTTCAGTGAGTGCTCAGCACAGCGGCTGTCATCTTGAGACATTGAGGAGGTAAGGCATTGCCTTTTCCAAGATAACTACACCTGACCTTACAACAATTTACTAAGGAAATACCTGCCTAATGGCAGTGTGAGTGCAGTTTCTTTTACACTCACAATAGCACTGCAAATTAGAGACAACAGGATAAATCTATGACCAGCTCACTAGACACTTCATTAAATCACTGTTCCCTTGCCTTGTAGAGCACTAATAGAATCACAGCCCTCGTTAGCTACTGAATAAAAGATCAATCACATTCTTTGAGAGCTCTTGCTACCAGCTTCCAGAGGAAACAAGAGAAAAAAAAAAAAGACATATTTAGGATCATCAGTAAGATTCTGAATGGCCTCACTGCAAGTTGGTTAAATTACCTTTTCCACAACTGACTCCGACTGTAATACTCTGAGGAACTTGTTAAGTCTGCTTTCAAAAGCTGCTATCTAATATATGACTACCAGGCCCTGGTCAAAAGTTCATAATGTGCATATGTAAAAAGGTACTAAATTGCCTGAGGGCTAAAACCAGAGGAGTTTAATTGCAGCAAAATGCTGAAAATGGTCTGTTGAGGGTCTTTCTATTGGGATACTGCTGGCACTAGCTGATTGAAGTACAGCACATAAAAGCCTTACAACAATATTTCCTTAAATGCAGCTGAAACTGCTAGCATATATGGTGTACCAAGAGGAAAAAAAAAAGAAACCTTCTCTAAAACAAACAAAGATTTAAGAATTGATATAATTCATAGTTCAAAAGTGTGTAGATAAAAGGAAGAATTAAAAGTGTGTACCTGTCACTATAAGTCGTGTTGCGGGTTTCACAAAACATGGTGGGAAATGTAAGTGCACATGTAAACATATTTAGTTGGGACCCATTAAGGTTCACTGCAATGAAAACTGGAAAATAGCTTCCATCACTCTATTTATGACCACACTTGGAAATTCTGGAAATAGTCACCCATGAGACTAAAGATTCCTATAGCCTGAAACTTAAGGACTTGATTGCAGTAATTTGAGAATCATTACTCCAGTTATTTACATGATAAAATTTAAAAAGGACAGTAAGAAAAAAAAATACATTTTTCTCTGAATATATTCAAAATACACTTCTTCTATTGATAACTGTCATGGTTTAAGCCCAGCAGTATTTAGGAAAACTGGTCATCATCTGCAAATTCAGAAGAAACAGCAAATTCTTCACTTAATTCTGTTACATCTGATCATCTCAAATAAAAGCATTCTTTCATCTAAACAGAAACTGTGAACATTTTAACTCTTTACACAGTGAACACAAGCAGAATTTTTTTTTCTGTGTGGGTATTTATGAACAATTTGGATTTTGACCATCAGAAAAAAAAAGAAAAAAAAAAACCAACAAAAAATAACCATTGTCAAATTTTGCTCTCTTTGTAGAAAACTCTGTGATTTTCTACTCAATATTTTCTTTAATTAACTTGGCCAAAACATATAGTTACAAATATTTAAAATTTTTACAGTGAAACATTTAACTTTTTTCTAATTTTATTTTTACCTCCTGAAAAACACACTAACATGGTTATCTACAGCATGTAGACAACACGTAGACAACATGTAGATAACATGTAGATAACATGTAGATAGCATGTTTTCTTCGGGCATGTCATGGCTGAGAAAATTATCTACAGTTTTTCGTAAAGGTTTTAGCTTAAATACCTGTATAAGGTTTTAAAATACCTCATCTAATACTCAGAAAGCAAGAAAAAGGCTAGGCAGCTTTTTTTTAGTTGTACTTGAATGAATATAATATAGCAGATAAAATAGCCTTTAGCCAACCATTACCTGGTGACGTGGGAAGTTAGCATACCATTAATATCAGTGACTTTGCCATTTTTAGTTGTTATCAGTTAACAACAGCAAAGTAAGAGTCTTGGACAGAAGCTACAGACAAGGTAACAAGAACATGGTCAAAATCAGGAGAACTGGCAGTTCACAGGACTTCTACTTTCAGCCTTGAAAAGTTCACATATCTATATTCTGCAGCAGCTTTACAGACTGTCTCCATGGGAAGACAGTATCACCTCTGTTTTCTGATACGACACTTAGATGCCAAGTCTCATTTTACAACTGAAAAAACAGAGAGGCCACTAGGAAGCCTCAAAAGTAAATTCATCTTCTTAGTGGAAAACAAAGAAAACTGTTAATTCATTTATCTCACCTAAGCAGATCAATTCAGAGAAGTTTGAAAAACCATGGTTGTAGCTTATTACAGCATTTGCTGCAACAAATAAATCTTGTGGAAATACCAAATCAACTGTGCCTGACAACAAATGACGAATATAGAACAAGCTTTTATTTGCTTATTCTTGACATTCAGTACTGACACTTATGCAGTTAGTTAGGAAGTCATTCAAAATATATGCTTGGGAAGAAGTCACAAAAATCTCCCAAAACAGAGGACAACAGACGACAAATATATCCATATGTATAAAAGCTTAAAGCAAATAGACAAAGGTTATTCCATCTCTAAGTCTGTATTCCAGACCTCCATAAGGGGAAATATGGAGGAACCTTTCATATGCCAAACCAGTTCAAGACTCCAAGCCTACCCCCTCAACTGTACTGATACTCAGGGCCTTTGCCTAGGGGAACAGCAATAGGAAAACTGCCTTCCTACATAGGAACAATGCTGCTCTGCAGTGGGAAGTGGTCTCTTCAGTACTGGGCAGGGAGCACCAAGACATCTAGTATTTGCAGATCACGCCTCTGGTTCATAATTAACACCATTATATCAACAGCACTATTTGAGATGGGATGAGCTATTCGACGTGAGTAGACAATCAGATTCTAAATGACACTGTTACGAAGTCATTAGCATAAAAAATTACCAAGACAGTTGTTTTATTTGAAATGCTAAATTAGTTTTCTTGTCCTGGTAGTATTCATCATAATGTAAGTTTGACATTTCAGGACAACATTTTAATAGTAATCCTGTTCAGAAGAAAGAAATAGTTTTTCTCATTTTGTAGCAAAATGAAAAAAACATAATTAAAGTCATTAATAGATTACAGTGACATACAAGGTAGCTCTAAGAAAAATACCTGCATTCAGAAGTGTTGAATTTAAATGAAAACTCTTTTCCCAGTATTTTCAAGTATTCTTATGCTCTAGATTGTAAATCTGAAATGTTCTTCAATGTTCTATGCATAATGATGGTTACAGCATTCAGACATCAGTCAGAACGTGCCAATTCAGCACAAGGATTTTCAAATGTGTTCCTTCTGTGTAGTCTGGTACTCTACACTTGAGTAAATACTTTCTTTAACAGTTAGGAGTCTCACCAGCCATTTGTATATCCATAGTCATCTATTAGAAACAAAAGAAATTAGAGAGGTGTGATCAAACATTAAAAATAACCTCACAGCAAGTTTCACTCCTATGCCTACTTTACACTATTCTGAATTAACAGAAATAACCATCTTAAATGCATGAAAGTTGAAAGTACCACCCACAGAAGCAGCACACGTATGAAAACTCCATTTCTGGAAATGTCAAATCTTAAGATACTACTGCCATAACAGATAGAAATCCAGAGCACTATCAGATCTATCCTGCATATAAAAACAAGTAGATCTTGTTTCTCAAGACAAACAATTCTCTCTATATCTCAAAAAACAATTTCCTTTTATATAAGATGCATCATCCAACATTGCTATCTTCATCTCATTTCAATTTGATGCTTTTACAATTAATAAAATTCCTCAACTACCTTGCATATATTTTTTTTTCTTTCTTTTTAGGCATGCACAGGCTGTGTTATATCCAGAGTGATATTTATTAACTGCAAAAATGTTGTCATCAAAATAGTGGATAGACTTATGATGTTTATATTTACTGTCATCCTTCTTGCTAAAGTAGGATTGATGCTACAAATCTAAAAACCTCCTAGAAACAGTGAAATAAGAGGTTGAAAAAATCCAAATGATTCATGTATTTTAAGTCACAAAGGAAAATTTAAAAACTAAGTAAATTTGGAAATTTTCTGATTACAAATCCACGTTCATACTACTGCAAAACTAGTAAGTAGTGCATCTGTGCTTTTTTACACTGAACAAAGCATGATAAATTCAGTATTATGTTCACTTTCCTCCCTCAAGAGAATGAGTACATTCTGCCACTTTATCACAAATAAATCATACAAATTCATATCATGTAACACATAACAAAACATGGAACCATTTAAATATTTCAACTGGCAAATGGATTCAAGTTCCTCTTTTGCCAAACCTTCCTCTTCTATTCTGAATATAATTCTTGAATCAGATGAATATTTGAAACAATTCTTCAAGACATTACCTCCAAGGTATTTAACATACAATCACACATTTGTGCTTTCTTCCTTTTTTGATAAAGGTGAGAAACTAGAGGACTAATACAGTAGATTAAGAAAAGGAAGAGGAGAGGCAGAAGGGCACATGATCTCACACTGGTACTGGCAATAAAACCTATATAGAATTCAGGTCAACTTTTTGGCTTCATTAATTTTTCTGGAACATATTCCCTCCATCTTCGCCTTCTTTATAAACTCTTACCTACGCTTACCTACGCTTACCTAGGCACAGGAACAGCAAAAACATTAGTACAATGGAAAGAAGTTCAGGATTTGAACAGTATCTAACTCTAGGTTTTTCAATAACTCTCATTGATATACAATGGAAGCTACTAAACTACAAAATACTATTGAATATCCAGTGGAAAAAGTAAACACACTTCCTAAGACAGTCTCATTAACCGCAGACCTATTTCCCTCCACATGGAAATCTAGCCAATGCTCCAAGCTGGCCAAGGAACATCCTGCAGTTTCAGTCTTGCCTTTAGAGAAAGAAAAAAATATATTACCACACTCATATCCATAACGCCAAAAAAAAAACCCACCCCAAAATCAACAAACCCAACCCAGTAAATTCCCTCACATTTTCCTCAGGGGAAAAAAATAGATACCTATATATATAGTAAACTTTGAGATAAAGAACTCACAAGAACTGGGAACATTATTAGTATCACAGTGGGATACCTCCCACTAGAAAAAGCCTAGAAATATGAAGTTTCTATACATACATGTACATTTTCAATAGCTTTGTTGGAAGGAAGTTTTAGGAATGCTAATTCAGTTAGGCAGTTATCAAGTCCAGGGAATGCCAACATGATGATGAATGGCATGTCACATGTGAAAAACAAACAGATGAATCACTTTTTCAGGAAAACAGACCCTTTTGTGTTTGCCTATCCAGGAATATTAAATATATGGAAAAAAAAAAACCTATATTTTTCATTTATATAGATAGGTATATATACACATTTATAACTAAAAATAGTGAGAATACTGAAAAAACATTATGTAGTTCTCTGCATTTGATATACTGTATTATTTTTGGACCTTGCAAACACATTTTTTTAATGACTTTCCTCTAAAAGAAGGGACTCTCTAGCTCAGATTACTTGAGCACTCTTACTGTTTACTCTTCCATCTTTTTTGTAAAGTCAGAAGAGATTTCCCTGAGAACTTCAAATAAATAAGATATCCAGCTGCACAAACACTATACATTCTGTTAGATTACTTTGGCTTCCTAAGGAATATTTGACTTTCTCTGAATGTAAATGATTAAAGAGGATCCATCATATGAAACTGATTGGTGAACTGTTTAAAGTGGTATGGCACCTCTTCAAAGATGATACAGAGAGAAATGAAAAGACCATGTTATGATAAAGCATCTCAGATATCCAAGGAGTTCTAGGGAAACATTAATGTAACTACATCCACCAATTAAGAAATAGTATTTAAATGACAGTTCCATAAAATAGGATCTACACTATATTCGTTTTTTAAGTAATTTGGTATTTCATCTACTCTAAATATGGCCAATAAAAGCTTGGGGTTTCCTGAACATCTGTCCATTCATAAATAGCAACTTCAAAAAAATGTAAGGAAAGATAAACCATGTTCTAGAATCTGCAAAATTTATATTTCTCTGTGAGTTATGCTCACAAATGATAGACGGTAACAATGTTCAATTATGTAATCTCATTTCATAACCATTTGTCATTTTAAATAGGATTTTAATTTCTAGAGGTCAAACAAAAAAAACTAAACATTGTCCAAAAACACTGCTTTTGCTGAACTTTAGATGTGTGGATTAGCAGTTTTAATTCCTAAAGAGCTAACTAGAAGGCTAGTACCAGCAAGTATGTATATGCATATATTAACACAAGGAAGAAAGAACTACGATGAAATCAAAGATGAATTACTGCCTACTTACCATGTCAAGTGACAGGGACAAGAAGACCTGAGTTCAGAGTTTGGTGATAAAGGAAGAGTTTGAATTTGATTTCTCTTCAGTTCAGAAATAAACAGAAGATTTGCATTTAAAATAAAAAAAAAAAAACAACATATCCAAAAATGTTTCAGTTCTTGGACTCTGAACTCACTAAGAAACTTGATTTACGAGAAGATAATTGGGAAAGTGAAAAGCACACCAATAAAGCACAACTACTTCTTACAGCCATTTACTCCTAACTTCCCACCATTCCATCATTAAGGTCTTCTCACAGCTTCTATGATTTGTTAGATAGCAACAGTTTGAAATGGAACCCAAATTTGCTGTCTCACATCTTATCCATCATGGGCTTTGTTTTTCACATTTCATATCTCTCAAAGCACTGTAATTTCAATAGCTGAAAATGTGGTTCAGTTGAAGTGCCACGTATAACTTGCATTTGGCTGTGCTTAATTTATTTTCTAGCTATACTGCACACTACCTATGTCTGTCCAAAAAGTTTAAAACCATTATTTAAAAAGAGGTTTTAGGGACTACCTTTTTCAATAAAAAGTTATTAGACACTCACAGCTAAAACCTCAAGTTTTATCACTCTGAATATTTGAAACTATCTTTCTAGAATCTTATCAACAGATCACTGCATCATTATAAATGAACTACAGTGCTCTGACTCTGCTTTTGACTACAGCTATCTCATTCATAAGAACGTTACCTCTATTACTCTCTTGTTATTAAAGAAAATGAATAATCCTGTGATTTATGTGCTAGCTGGTAACTAAGGAGCTCTGGATGTTACCATGTTATTTACAACAAACTGTCTAAGTGACCTTGCTCAGGCACACAAATGAGAAACTGTGCGGCCCCCACACGGTTGGGTCATCTCATCTGCAGTACTGTAACCACAGGGCTCTGGGGTGCAGTGAGAGGCACCCACATGGCTCTGGGGTGCTGTGATGGCACACAGAGGGCTCTGCAACAAAGCAAAAGGCAACGGGGGACTTCTGGGCACAACTGCATTTGCTCTTCAGCTGTAATTTCAACCAGCAATTCTCATTGCTACCTAGGCTACAAAGTCATCAAAGATTAAACCCTTATTAGGCAAAAAGTACAGAATCATGCTATGAAAATACCTTTTATTTACCAGGTCTTCTTAAAATTATCAATATAACTATGAACTAGCATAATCTGAAGCCTGTTTAAGAGTGGGTGAAAGAAGATCAGTAGCAAAGGCAAGTATTGCAACCTTCAGAGACACATTAAGATGACCTAGGTTGGCACATACCATAAAACTATTTTAGACCATAGCTGCCATGTTTCCAAGTTAACAGCCACGTTTGCATTACCACTAAATAAATGCATGAAAAAAAACAAAACAGAGGCAATCTGGTTTAGTTTTTAAGATCTTCAAGAGATTAAAGTTTAATTGCCTGTATAATACAGGAAAACACTAAATCTTAACTTAGATTATTCCCAGCTAGTTATTGTTCTAGCTAAGGGTAGAAAAAAATATGAACATACACATTTACTTCTTAGTTTATGCAACCTGAGTAATACATTCAGGGAAGTTCCTCACTGTGTGTTTTCCCTTACATACTCTTTCCCAATCTACTATTTTTAACAGAGCTATATGATAAACGCTTTGCTGTTTTCTTAGAGACGCTTGTCAAAAAACATTAGATTTATGAAAAGCACACAAGGAATACTTTTTTGTGTGTGGCTTGCAGAAGTGTCACAAACCTGTCCATGGCCAGAGTTTAAACGTTAGATCTATGTGGCAAAACAGCATAGACCTACTTTTGAGAGAGAACATATTTGTAATCAGTCAGAAGGAAGGGAGGCCAAGAGGTCATACATATAAATCCAGAGTATTATCTAGTGCTGCTAATAGCGATTTTCTTCACTGAAAAAAAACAGGGGAAAAAACAAAAAGAAAATAGTTTTTCAGAGCACTGTGAAAATACAGGTTCCCATGAGAACCCTCCCCACCTCCCCAAACTTTAAATTTTTATCCTACTTTCACATCTGCTTGTAATACCTGACTTTGAAAAACAGAATACCTGTACAGCAGCAAGCAAAAACAATACAATCACAAAAATAAAAAAACCCTCAGACTTTCAAGCACTCTGAAAGTACTGAATTCCACTACCCAATCACCTAAAAAGATATCTTCAAACCCACAGCTCTAAATTTTAGTCATCTTTGCCCATGGAAAATCAATCCCTTACTTGTTTTCAGTTATTGCAGTAAATAGTTTTTGCAGCAAATAAAACAAATGATGTTTCACTATGAGAAAGATCTCAACAAAACTACCACAGGGATGGGGCAAATTCCTAATAGTAAGTATAGTTATGACATAAAAAAGAAATGAAGGTCAAGGGACAAAATAAAAGCTAACTCTCCTGTTCAGCTGCTTCTGTCAGACTGCAACATCTTGCCCGTCACCCAAGGACCTCAACAGTTGTAATACAACAGAAAATTCCTTCCTTATGGTTTCTCAAACACATTCTGAGCAGATCAATGCTGCAAAACACCTCAGGGACACCACAGCACTTCAGCCATGTTTAATTCTGCAAGTGATGGTGAGTGAAAGGGGAAGAATAAGAGTCGGAAAAAAAACAAGAACTCAGGACTACAAAAGAATGAAGGAAAAGAAGTCCAGTGAAGGAAAGTCTGGGACTTTCAGACAAGAAAGAAATTATGGATGCATCATACCAGAGTGCAAAAACAAAAAGGATTCACTTTTGAAACCTTTTGTTAAGCACTCACTATTTTATTTGTAATGCAGCTTATACCCAAGAATCTGATACTCCCCTGTTATTCAATAAAGAGGTCTGTTTCTAGATGGTATAAAAATCTGGATCAAGAAATGAAAATAACTGAATGCAAGACTGACTTTCTGCAAGTTTCAGAAAGCAATATTATGTTCTCTGCTGTTAACTACCTATGAGGTTAATCTTCAGGTTTCAGGCAGGAGACGACAAGGTATCAGACAGGGCTGTATGTGAGGGTGCACAAAGATTAGCATTTTGGGGCAATTCAGACCTGTATGCAGACATTCCACAAGGTGTATATATAACTTTCTAATCCAAGAAGGTTTTTCCAGGCTGGAAAATAGGGAAACATCCTTTTTAATTTCAGATTCTAATTTAATTACATGTAATATAAAACATTATGGACCAAATGTTTCCCTGCCTTGCAGCCCACGTACTTGGCAGGACATTCTGAAATGCTGCAAGGATCTAGGGGGAGAGAAAGAAATTCCTTACTTCCTCAACAAAACTATAGGACATAACAGAGCTGCCCCAAAAACAGCTATGGGGGTGTATTGGACACAGCAAATACCATGGCCATTACTCCCACTGAGCACTGCCTTGCACACTGAGATCCTGAGCTGTGGTCTTTGGCATCTGGATGGGTTTTCATAAAGACTTTCCATTCCTGTGGTGTAGGTTATGGAGAACAGATTTAATTTACCCTCATATTTCATGCTACATTCATTTTAGCAGGAAGTTAAAATATGTATCAGTTAAATGTAAGTTTGATAATAAACTAGATTATGTTTTATTTCATTATTAAATAGGATGCAGAAATTCTAAATGAATAGAAGAAATGTTGGCCCATTCTTCCAAAATGATTCACAACTATTTTGGAGGAATCTCTTTACCATCCTGCTACAACCAATAAAAATATTCTTCCACAAATGCCTTCTTTCCTTTATCCAATTTCCAAATCTATTTAAAAAAAAAGTACTCCACAAGGAAGTATATACTGTCAGGGTTCAACAAAATAGCTGTCCTTCCATGTTACTAGAGAGACAGTTCTGTGTGTTAGAAAGAGAGATGTTGCTTAGCATCGCTTTACCATTTACACTTTAGGCATTAACCCATGAAACAGGAGAATTGTGTATGTGATATATACACTCTGCAACAAGTGCTAATATCTAGTAGATAGTTAATCCAGTTTCATTCTCCAAGCCTCTTTCACTTTCTGCCCAATACTCAATTTGAGAACAGAAACTGCCATTTTGATCAAATCTAAACTGTGAGGTTCTTTTCAAAGCAACTGTTTGTTGCTTTTCAGGAAACCCCAGTGCATTTTCAGGAATGTTTTAGGGATGAAATACAGGCCAAATTCTATGCAGAAACGCGCACATACCCACCCTGCTCATGATTGCTCTGAACATGCACAGCTGAGGGCAGAATTCAGCCTGAACTGTGAATTCAGTAATGGAAGCCAACATCAACTCAACACAGCCCACACAGATCTTTGGACAGCAAAAAATGTTTGCTCAAGGAGGGAATACTATCCCCAGCTCTAAGGGTTATTCCAGCTTCTTTAGCAAGGAACAGGGGAGAAAAAGATGACGAGACTGCAGGGTCTCTTTTGAGCTTTTATCAAACAGATGTGATCACCAGGTAGAAGAAAGTCATTCTTACAGATGCAGATTCATCTCTTGCCAGAATAGCATTTCTGAGTTGATGTTACGTGTGAGCATAAATCACCACATGAAATGTAAATTTAGACACTTCCAACATGTGGCAAAATTAAAAGCAGTGAAACAGTTGTAGGCACAGGGGTTTTCCTTCTACTCAGATGAGGATTCCAATACATGTACACTGCCTAAACCACTCCTGGGATAACACCACAATGACAATTCATTGTTTTATGAAAGACTAATATATGCAAAGGACTTTGGGGCCCTTAAAAATATTCCTTATAATTCCCAATAGCAAATAATTTAAATACAAAATCCCATTCTGAAAAGCTACTATCTTTAAGGGAGGAGGATCAAAGAGCAGTTCGAGTATCAGTCTCTTACACAGTGAAAAATTAAGGCCAGAATGGTCTTACTGCAGCTAACTGGCTGTTTAAAGGCGACAGGTTGAGCTCTTCTAGATGTAAAGTATATTTCAGTATGAGAACCAATGTTTTATTCCCAACCATTAGAAGGGGGTAACACATCTGCTAAAACTCTAGCACAATGGCTGGCTTTGCACTGCAACAGGAAATGTAACCCAATAGTCTCAGAACTTCTACAAACTCTAGCCATTTCTTAATGTAAAAGGATTTGAAAACTCAGTTCACTGAAACATCTGTTAAGCTCTTGCTACTCTAACACATGATATTCTTTCTGCTCTATTACCTGCCAACAAAAATATTTGGTTCTATGTAAGACTATCACAAGCGTGCAGTAATGGCACTCTGCTTCTAATTTTATATGCCATTGTACACTCACAAAATCACTGGGGGGTGACACTAGATAGCACACTCAGTGTAAGCTCCAAACTTATAATAAATGTATTTAATTTTAATCGTGTGTGTAAATAAGAACAAATCAGATGGGTCCTGAATGACTTAGAATTAACTTAAAGTAACTTAGTCAAACTGCACTAAAGACAACTTTAAGGAGAGGAAAGAAAAGAGAGACAGAAGGAGAAAAGAAGAGCAAAAGAGCACAGAGGAAAGAGCTAAAAAGAAAAGAAGTTGAGAAAAAGCAAGAGGAGTAGAACCGTGAACCCTTAGATCAAACCAGCTAAGCACACGCACGGCCTATGCAGTAACATTCAGAGCTTCTCTTCCAAACTGTTATTTACAGTGGCCACCTGTTTCAATTGACATTTAATTATACTACAAGCTTCTCCAATTTACTCAGTAACTATACAGTAGTAAGTAAAAGAGAAGCCCTTTGAACATTATTAGAGCTACAGTTACTACAATAATGAAATGGTAATTTACTTGCAACTACTGCTTACTACAAAAACAGACTTGTTCTCCATTTCTGTCGAGCAAATCCTTATAGATTTTAGATCTTAAAAAAAGGTGGGTTGGAAAAAAGGAATAGTCTCAGTTTCCAGTTTCAGCTCTACTTAATAAGCATCAGTGATTTAAATATTCTGCTGTTTCAAAAGCTGACGAGACAGCTCCCTGTGATTCCACACAAGGATTTACTATAACCAGTACAAACATAACACGATTTTTATGCTGTAGTGACTCATAGAACAAATTTTCAAAAGTGGAGTTGCATTTACTGCAGTAAGGTATGACCATTTACACAAGCTACTAAAATTGAGTTCCTAAAAACCTCACACTTGAAAGACATAAACCCTAACTATGTTTGTTCTTTTAGAAAAATCAGATTTTAAGTTAAAACAGCCTGACTTCATAAAGTGTCCTGATTACTGAAATTAAGTCACAAAATTTGCAGCAAATAACAGCAAACAGGTAAATTAGAGCGCGATATTAGACTATTCAACTCTTCAGGGAATCAGCTAAAACAGCTATCAGCAGTGTTTACTAAGCTAAATTCTGTCATGCTGAATAACCCCAAGTGCCACATGCCAGAGGCTTCATGACCTCTCTCTAAGATGGTGATTCACAGTAGACAACAGCATGCATTTCTGAACAAAATACTACATCCTCATCAACCAAAGTGCAGCTTTTCAACACTCAAGAACTGAACAACTAAAAATATTATTAAATATTAAAATATTATTAAAATATTAAAAAAATACATTTTGGATACACAATGTATATTTCTTCCTTGTCGGAAACAAAACAAAATAATTACTAAAAGTTATGATTTCTAGTAAGTGAACGTTAAATAGATGATTTTACAAGTACCACAGAAAATGATGACAAGTAAGTCAAATGTGTGAAGTAGCAACTTGCAGCCAGGATATAATGTAAGAATTACATTGTTCTGGAAATAAATAGTAGGGAAACAAACATATTTTCTAATTCTCTAGCTTCAAAGTTATCAAAAGATCTGAAACTTTAAGCTATCCACCTCTCACAGAACATCTAGTAAGTCTATCTTTATGAAATGCAAATTAAAGATGTGATTATTTTTTTATTAACAGCTTTTACAATAACACAAAAAGGTCCCAGTTATAATCTGGTATGTGCAGTGGAACTCTGTGTGTATGTGTGTATACATATATACATATATATGCATGCATCTACACAGACCCCAGGAGTCTTTACAGATCAAAACGTAGCAAAGACCTTCAAATGGTCTCCAGAAGGATTAGGTTCTCCATGTATCACAATGCTGCAGCATCTAAAGCTACTGCCTCAGAGACCAAAACCGGTACAGGCATATCTGCAAGTCACCTTGCCTGAGCTGATAAACCTTACCTCTCTCCACGCAACCTTGACACGGATCTCTTAATTCCAGTTACGGACCCAGCTCAGACTCAACTACATTAAATGCTGCTGCATCATGCTGCATTGTGCAATGCAGACATCCTTGCAAAATACAGGAACATAGAGTTCACAACCTTTGGACTGTAGCTTTAAGCTTAAGACACACACACAGTACTCTGACAAAAACACTCATCTAAAATCTTAGGTGAGCTGCCACAGAAAAACTGAGAGGAAGCCCCCAAAAGATCCTCAACAAAGTCTGTTCCAGGTTGGTGACAGTGCAACCCCTAAAATAAAGAGAAGCAGCAAATAATTTGTTCCCTACAAAACTTCAAACAGAAAAACTCTTACACTGATGATGTTGAGAGTTTCAGCTCAGCGGGTTTGCCTACCCAGGAAGGGGCACTCTTATAATTTTACTGGCAATGAAAATATTGGTAAGGTTCAGGGGAACATAACAATTCATATCAGAATATGAGCTATAAACCTGATGCTTACACTCATACCCTCCAGCACAACATTCAAATAACCTCTGTGAAATACAAACAAACACAAAAGACTGAAGTGATTGGGTTGGAACTGGAGTGTGCTGATATTCAGTGCTGGTATTTTGCATTCTTTTTTATGTACCACCCATAAATAAATAACTATTTAGAAAAAAAAAAAAATCTATCAATTGTTTTAAAGAATTCAGAATTAACTTCATTGTTCATTTTGTTCCTTAGAGGTTATTCTGAGCAGCAAACACAAAAGGTTCCTTTGTGAAGCCATGTCAGAGCAAATAAAACTAACAATTCATAAAGTTCCACAGGCTGGATCCTTTTCATGGGACATTGATAGCATACATTCACTTACCCATTCTCAGGAGAACTTCAAGCATTTGTTTTACAAACTATCCCTAACACAGCAGAGACATGGTTTTAAAGGTCCTGGTCAAAAAAAAGCATGCTGTTGAAAGGTATTACTTGTCCCAGGGTGCCAGAATGCTCACTTACCAACATCATGGACATAAATAGTTTTTGCATATGTACAGCCTGCAGACTGCAGGCAGAGGTTAGAGATGTGAAGACTCCCCTGACTGACATATTACCAGTGTACCACATTACAGTGTTTTTAATTTTGCTCCACGAGTCTTACTGGAGATCCAATATTGTTCAAGAAGCTGTTCTTTTTTGGATGTGTAAGCAGAGTGTTGAACACTATAAATGTTGTTTCCACTTATACTGACATGGTAAAAATTGAGATTAATATCATTATCTAGATGACAATGAAAATTAGAAGCAAACTTTTTTGTGCAGGTATACATGCAAGTTCCACCACGGATTTGCTCAGCTGCTATAGCTTATATGGTAGATTAAGCTACTTAACGATGGATTCCTCTGCCTTAACAATTTCTTCTCTGCTCTTTCTAAAATAAAGCTAATTGGTCTGAATCCCCAGCTCAGCAGACAGTAAGTTACGCTACAACACAACTACTTGTCACTTGTGAAGTCTTCTGCAAAAACAGCCTGGTTTGGGCTTGAATAAATTGCTGTGCCTAGATCAGTTCTGTAGGGGTATAAATCTTCCCATTTCCGTGATTCATAGCTGTAAACATTCAGGGAGACTCCCTCTCTGCTTCACTTTTGGGAATACCCTTCTTTGTCTCTGAATAAGGGATGAGAAATAGAAAGGTAAAGGAAGGCAGTTCTCAATGAAGCAACAGTCATCCTCTGCCTAAAGAGAGGATAATCTGGGCCAGAGGTTCAAGGGATAAGAGTAACTGGTGATGCTGCAAATTCTCATCTAATGAAGCCTTATGCTGTTGGTTATGAAAGAACTGTGCAATCTTTCATTATGTCCTGGTCCCACTCCAATGGAGACAAAGGGAAAACACCCATTGCCTTCGGTGCTTTGGAAGAATCAAACAAATTGCTGGGGTTTTGTTTTTGTTTTTATTTTTATTTTTAAATATGAATGAAGGTGCTTTTACCACTGAAGGCACTTTCTCTTAGCCATTAATAATGTCTGTAGTATCTTTTTTAACTAGGGCATCTGTTTACATAAGAAATGCAGTCAAGCGTATTCCACTGAAAAACCAAAGCAATTTTTTTGATGTTTTACATATACTGAGCACAGAAATAACTCTAAGCTATCCCATACCTAAGATGTTCAACTACCTTAATCACAGTGAAAATCATGTATTCAAACAAGGAAGTCATGCATTCCACCTAACAAGGTACCTTTACTGAAGACTGACAAAGTTGATCTAAAATGACTGACGAATCCTCTAAAAAGAACACTTCACTAATGTGTACTAATGAACTAATGACTTTTTGTAATTAAAATCAGGGTCATAGTAATAAAAGACAATAGGTTAAAGCAGGTACATAAATCTGGATTTTTATAACTTTACTCCCCTGATTAGAAAAAATGAATATGTGTAAAATACTGTGATTCACTTACCATGGACTTGGTGAAGGGTCGAGCCAAGGTAAACAGCAGGGTATACACCCACCAGTTACGATGAATGGAGGAGTAAATCATATTTCCAGGATGGACTGAGTTAGACGTCACCCCATGGGGAGAAAGGCGTCGGTTCAGCTCATTGGAGAACAGTATATTGCAAAGTTTGGAACGATTGTAGGCCAACATAGCCCAATACTCCTTTTTAGACGGAGAAAGCAGACTGAAATCGAGTTTTCCAGAGTAGTCTTTAATTTCTGTAAATCTAAAAACCAGTAAATATGCCTTAGATAGCCCAGAGTTAATTTTGCTCTCATTGAAAAGAACATAAAATGTAGACAACAGAGTAGAACTTGGCCAGATACAACTCATTTAGCAGTTAAAAGTATCCACTGGAAATTGTTTGAGACCCAGCAAACAGTACCATATAATATGGCAAAAAGATTTTGAATAATTATCAAAAGTAAATTATTAAGGAATTGAAATAACAAAAGGTTTTCATGATTTAAAGGCATCATATGTAACATACAAATAATTTTATTTTAAATCCAGAAAAAAGATTTTGCCACAGATTCACAAGAGCACAATCAACTTGGAGGAAATAATGTAGGATAACTGCATTATGAGCACAGTAAACCAGCGTACTTTCATTTCCTTTTCTTCCCTTCCCTTGATTATTTCATCCAGTGTTCACATACTGCACACTTTCATTTAAGTGTTCAAGTAGCTATGGATGAGTCTCACTGCCTCTTAGCCTCTTTTTCAGATTAAAAATTGATGAATATAAAGGGGTTATAACCTTGGTAACTTGCCATCAATAGTCTTATATGTTTAAAAGATAAATGTAAACAAAGCCAAAATGAGTTCTGGCAGAGTATAATGTTTTTAAGTATACCCATGGCATGGCTGAACACAAATCAAAGTAACTAGTTGATGTTTTTTAATTGGGTCTGACAGAGTCATTAAACACCAGCTGTTTGTTTCTTTCCTTCTTTTTTTTTTTTTTTTTCATAACAAAGTAGTGAATGTTCTAAAGACATTTAGATGAAGAAAAGGAAGTTTCCATATAGCATTTTTCTCCCCAGTTCTTCTGATTTGATTTATCAATTTACTGTTATATCTTAGTATTTGAAAATAATACTACATTTAGTTACAGATCTATGTTTTATTCAGAAGAGCTACTAAAAATAAAATGGATTTAGCAAGCTCTTTTTAATACTCAGAGTTTTCAGAATCAGCTGGAGAGAACAGGGATAAACATAATTATAGTACACACTAGAAAAATGCTTTAAAATATCTTTACTAATTTTGCATCTTGTGCCCAGAAATGAAGAGATCAGCTGGAATTTCTACATTCAGTCTGTGAGCAGAATTATAATACACTCAGAGAAAAGCAACTATGGTATTTGAACTCAAGAGGAATCCAGGATGTTCTGTGTCTTGCAGAATTACCCCTTCAATTTCAACAACAAAATTTCTTTTCATAATTTCCAGTTAGATAAAATACATTTCTGAAATTAATGATACTATTCTGGGAGGAATTTCCTATATTCATTCCTCAAGTAATCATTCACGACACCAAAAATAATCTATAAATAAAATACTGTATAATGGAAATACGGTGGCATATTTTGAATCCAACCCTGCAAGTGTGCTTATGTGAGTCAATCTTACTTATGTCGGCAATCTCATTGAATTCAGTAGGATAAGGGCTGTACAATCAAATTAACAACACAGAAATAAATACAGAAGGAAACTCAACTATTTATTATTCTGATTTTAATATGATGTGCTTAAAGTACGCAAAAGCTTAATTTAAACAGAATCCATTTGTGCTGAATCCAGAGAAGTAACTAGAAATGAACAAAGAACCAGAGAGGCAAATAAATATTTTGCCTTGGAGCAGTCTAGTATAATATTTTCTCCAAAGAGGAGACTTTATTTTTCCCCTAACAGGGGGTCTTGACTCCAGTGAAAAGATCCAGCCAAGGTTTATGGAAGTAATTAGATACCAACACTTCTGTTTTACAACATAGTTTAAGGCTCAGAGTTCTCAAATAGGTCAGAAAGTACTACTACCCAATAATACCTAACGTCTAAACTAACTCCTTACATCAACTTCTTGCTATTAAATAGATGGGGGGGGGGGGGGGGGGGGGGGGGGGGGGGAAGGCACAGTTATTTACAGTAACTAAGTGTTAGTGTTAAGATATTCCATAATACATGAATTGGACCCCTTAGAAAAAGGGAAATTTACTAGTTGCATTTACCATTTTATTCAAACATGGGCTGTAATTATTTTTTGATAGGCTTCTATAAACCTTGTCTGATCTTACTGAGTTAGCAATGAGCACTTCAAAAATATTTTGAAAACACAGACAAAGATGTCCAGAGATGCGTGGTCTAGTTACAGATAGCGCTTAATACAGTGAAAAACAAAGATGTCATTTAAAATACTATCAGAGATGGAAACTTACAAAAGGGGAACAAGCAGCTGACAATTCAACATAATCTCCTATTAAATAACAGCTCATTTATACGTATCCCATTGTGCCCTCCACATCTGGCAAGTGATTGGAGTTGGCAGATTTATTTCTAGAGCTATCTTGCCTGCCCCGCAGTAGCCTCCCTCACAACTCACAGGACTCTGCTACTTGCTTTCACAAACCTGGTGTGATTTGCAAAGATAAGGATGTCCAGATTTTGTTACCACCTAATTACTAGACATTTCATGTCTTTTAACACTGGGGAGGATTATTACTGGCATTTTCTATTGCTTCCTTTCATTTCAGCCATCATAAATTTAAAATGGTAAAAGTAAATCTATCTGCAGTGTGTCATTTATACCATAAGCCCCTGTGTTTGGAAGTGATAAAGGTTTCAGCCCGACCCTTGGCTGGTCTCTCTCTCCTAGGTCCCTGGGGTTACATTTTATGGAAACATGATTAAAAAAAATAAGCTTCATTCTGGGTCACTAAAACATTTCAGAAATATGAAGGCAGGGGGAAAAAAAATAGAAAAAGCACTTACACATTCTTCCTTTCTGTTTGCTAGGGCTGTTACACATGACCAAAAGTGAAATAGAAATCAACAGTAATGTTTAAAGCTGGACAATATAGGTTTAATCCTGCAGAACCTGAACTACATTGGAAGGCAGTAAGTGTTTTGTGCCCACTAAAATTCAGAATTGGGGCATGCATTTTGCACAGAGAACTTCATTTAAATCAAATACACCTTTTCAGTTATTAACACAAACACCACAAGCATGTCTTCAATAAGGCAAACCTCACCAACATTGTCTTTGCCAACTTTACTTCTCCTGGCAGTAGAAAAGATGAGCATCTAACATTTTAATTAAAAAAACTCACCAAAAGAGGCATGGCCAGATTTCTAATATGTATTAACTACACTACTTCTCATTTTACAATTATACAGCTAATGTCTGCATTGAATTCCCTAATTTCTCATTATAAAACAATTGGATTTCATCTAGCAGTTTTTAATTGCATTGTTTCTCCTGCTAAAATAACTGCACATTCTTCTTGGTAAGATGTTGAAGTTGTTGAATGACAAATCAATACGGGTCATGCCATTCAGATTTGATCAATTATTATTCCATCTCCTTGCAAAATCAATGAGCGGTCTGAAATGCGGCAAAAATCTGCATTCATACAAAGAATGATGAAAAAATATCTACATACCGTTATAAAACTAGAACACGCTTTATTCATCGACAGAGCCAAATCCAGTAACATCCAGAGGCATTAGTAATGCTTCTATTTCTAAAAAGATTATTCAAAAGCAAATGCTTTACAAGAGCAAGGCCATTCATTTCCAAAAACTTTTGCAGTTCTGCCGCAACCATTCTGTGCTCTCAGGATTAAATGTTTCAGCTAAATCAAAGCTAACTTTCACCAACCTGTGTGATTCGGAGGACACCACCACCACCCTAGCAGGAGACGACCGACGTAAAACATCTTCCAGAAGCTGGACGAGGTAGAAGTGTCCCAAGTGGTTCACCTGGAAGGTGGACTCCAGCTCATCCTCCGTCAAGACAAAGGGAACACCAAACACGGCAGCATTGCAGATCAAGATGTGGAGAGGCCTGGGTAATCAGGGGTATTGGAGAGAAGTGAGTCAGGGGACAGAAATCTCAATGAAATACATGTAATTGCATTCCTATGTGAGCCAGCCAGCCATGCCTCAGTGCAGGCATGAGGGCTCTCTGTCAGTGTGCATGTCCAGTTGTGTGGCAGCCCCACCGCAAGGCACAGTGGAGCCTTCAGCCACAACGGTGGCAGCTTTGGGAAAGCAAAAGCACTTAGGAAGAGGGGAAAGGCCATCCAGCAGAGAGGGGTGAGAGGAGAAAGTGTGAAAGAGCAGGGTGAGCAGCATGGTGGGAGAAGAGGAGAGCTGGTGCTGCAGGCACAAAGAAGGAGGCAGAGGTACCCAATGCCGTGAGGAGGAGGAAACAGCAGAGAGGAGATGCTGTGTGCTGACCACCACTCCTCATCCTTCTGCCCTGCTCAGGATAGGGAAAGTAGAGGAGTTGGGATGAAGGGGTGAATCTGAGACTGGGGAAAGGGATGGGTGGAGGAGAGAGAAGAAAGCGCGTGTTTTAACCTCTGTTTCTCACTATCCGAATCTACTTTATTTAGCCCACTACAGCATAGCAGAGCCAGACCCTATGGGTTCTCCCCTTCCCTCAAAAATACCAAGTAGAATGGTAATACTTCACATCTCAAGGACCACAGCAAACTCCATATGTCCTGAACTTTCACAACAATAGTGATTAGCGGATAGCTGACTGATATGCATGAGCAGGTCACCAGAAATAGCTCAACAATAACACTGCTCTCCCAACTGCTATCCAGCAAACAGGCTCCTTCTAGGGCATTTAGAAAAGAAACTGTTCCTAAGGGAGAAGCACCTCCTGTCACTTTCTAATATGGGGTACATATCTGCACAACTGTCAGGGCAAAAACGATTAAAAGATAAAGACACAATGCAACATGACGTATGCCCATGTTTTAAACTGTTGCACCTTGTGAAGTAAGCTGTTAAAAAATACAATTTGAAAAGAATGAGATGGAAAATATAAACATCCTCCAGAAACTGTAATCTTTGGTGGGAAAATGCACACAATACATAGGAGAGATCAGAACATTTCTAAGGTTCTAAGAGAGCGACAGAATCCTTCCTCACTGAACCTCGCCAGCCCAGTTTGCAAGGAAGGAACTTGAAGTGAAGCATTCCTAATTTGCTTTGCAAAGGGTAAGATTTTACCAAACTAAGGTAAGAAAGAGCCTAGACTGTCACACACCCCTCTCAGTCAAAAATCAGATCCAGAAAACTTCAAATTCCTTCATATCTCCACTGTAATCTCAGGATCCGATGCACCTTAAAGCCTTCCCAATCTCCAAAACAAGATCAAGGACAAATAACCTTTCTGCCCTTTCTTGTATTTTTTGAAATCCTTGTGAAACACAAGACTCTGGTTCTTGGACCTCAGATGGGTCTGCATTTGCTAGATTGTTCCATCTCTGGAGCAACCTTGACACCGACAGTGTATTCTTGTCCTTGAGTTAGTCTGATGCACAGACCTCAGCAAGCGCACCTGAGCTGTAAACCTCAGACTTGAGAGCCTGCTTCTGGCATCCCTGGCCATAATATAATTAAATAGAAAGGTCACATAAAATAACGATGGCCAAACAAGCACCTTTCCTTCCTGCATTAACAGCGCACTAGTACCTGTGATGTCCTAACTCCACCACATTAACACATTTCTTTGTTTAGCCCATTCCAGCCTATTATATCTTTACTGCGACTGGGCAGTTTTGTATCCCATGATACAAAATCAACCACCCAACATAAACTCTAATTGTGAAAATAACAAATGAAGCACAACTAGGAAAAACAGCGGCTGGCCCTCTGCTCTTCTCAAGTATTTCCTTGCAGCCCTACACACAAAAGATGACAGGAGACCCAGAGTCAGTCAGTTCTTTTTCCTGTATGGTTGAAGGACACACATACTCCAACTCTGAGCATCTGCAAAAGGAATTCTGGAAAAGAATGTGAAACATGAAGCCCCAGGTTGTCAAACAAACCTAAGTAATTAGACTCCTTCAGGCATGTTTGAAAACCTGAGATTTTGATAGCCCAGCTTTCAAAAAGACATTTCTGAGGGAATCAGATGTACCTTTTCAGCTGCATAAGCACTGACATAAACAGTAGGCTGTATTTCCTTATTAAAATAAATTTCAACTTCAAGCCTGCTGGGAAGTTACCAATGTTGTCTGCTTTAATACAAAGTTAACAACCTAATATCTGTATGTGTGCCAACTTGGAAAATCTGAACAAAAGCTTCAGAAGCAGTATGAAACATTTGTGTACTTTGGGAAGCTCATTTTCTGAAGTCCTGGATTTCTGATTTGCCTTTTGGTCAGTAACACTTATACACATAATACCTTCACATACATACTACACCTGCAAGAGAAACTGCAGACAAAGAGGGACTGTCCTTTTAAAGGCAAGGATCTCTCATGTGCACGTGTGAAAACTTTGGATGATTCAACATCTCTTCTGAAAGTTTATGAAAAACTCCAGTGATAATTAATTTACACATTTGTAAATCTGCTGGGAAAAAGGAACAAGCTTCTTCAACACAGGTGCAATTTTTGGCATAACAGACTCCTGTATTAGGACTGAAATATATGAGTACAGCAGTAATGCAGAAAATACCATCACCATTCCCTGTGAAAGCAAATATAGCACTTTTTAAAAGACCTTAATTCTATTTGATAGTTGTCATTAGCACTGTGAGGTAACCAACTGCAATAAGACAGAAAGAATTCAGATATGAACCAAAACTATATTCCACCTATCTGAATTGTAGTATCCTTCATTAATTCTAATTACACAATAACTACCAGAGGCAAAATATGCACTCTATACCTAAATCTGTCAGGTCAAGTGATTAAAAAACAATTCTAGAATTATAAAACTATAAAATGTAGTCACTCTTCAATTGTTAGGGCATTTAATTGGGTTCTATAAAAGAAAATTATGCTTCAGTCCTGTTCATGAGATTTGTATTTTTCACACATTTTGTTCTAATTTCTTTTTAAAGTAAAAGTAATTAAAATTAGAAGACCGTAGAGTTAATAGTATTTACAGTACTGTATTAGAAAAATCTGTGAAGAAATATAAATACGGAGGCATTTTAAACTAATAGCATATTGAAAAGGTAGTATCAGATTCACTTTTAGAATTCTTTTATTTTAATTAGCATTAGTAGTTTTAAATGGTTAAAAGCTGATTTCTCTAGAAAACACCACAGAAGAGAAACCTAAACCACCTTATCAATAGATACTGTTGTTGTGCTTCATTTCAGCTCAGAAAGAACCACCTCTCAGATTTGGATCTGTGTCCATTAAGCTATCGGTGTCTCTCAACAGACTGCTAACAAAGGTCCAATTACTGAAAATTGCCATCTAAGTTTTTGTGACCTGGACATTTACACACCAGGAAATTAATGAGATTAGGTACGTAACAGCCACCATATCGTTATGAATTTCAGCCACAGATGACAGATTCTAATCTCAGTGGTGCAGAGCTCTGTATCACTGAACATATCATTATGCAGGAACCAAATTTTTAAGATACATGACAATTCACACCACACATCTGGCACTACATCTTTGCTTTATGGCAGGAGTATTTTTAAGTGATAGCAGAGCTATGACCTTGATTTCACAAGTTCATTAAAAACATTGCTACAATCTGCATTAATCTTCCTCCTGAGCCTAACGAAAAAATCTCTCCTTGGTTTCAAATAGTTTGTATTTCTACATCAAAGGCACAGCTAAGTCCAACAAAAAATGTCAGCAGCAAAGGAAAATTTTCTTTAGAGTTTACTCTAAACCATGCTGCTCCCTCTAACCGTGACTCCTATTTGATATCTCTGTAAATACTGTATAGTCAAAACCTTGCAGTGTGTTTTGAATATGTACCCCTATGCCTCCTTAAAATGCCTTCAGTCAGTGACTTACATCACACCAAGTGAGCTAACATGGCCTACCATTACGATTTAAGTATGTACTGGGACTTGAACATGAGCTGCTCCATCATAGCACCGTTTCTTATCCTTCACAGCATGACTGAGACTCAGGAATACACTGCTTTAACTGCAAGCTGCACATTACTTCAAGAAAACCTACTGTACTGGTAACTGTAGCTACTATTTATTGGAAATAAAAAGCATATAGAATTAACAAGGTCATTCTTAATAGTGAATATCCCAGCTGATAACAATTTAACATCTTGTGCATTTCACAAGCCGGTGATACATTACTAACCCTTGCACTGGGCAAGTCATTCCCATCTAATATGCTGTGCTCAATTCACCACTAGAAGCAGCAAAGCAATCCAGACGTCCTGCGCTGTTTGAAAATACAGTCAGTGAATACATTAGAGGTACAGAAATTAAGTTCTTGCTATGAATCAGTTACTTATGAAATTTAATAATCAATTTGTTAGCACCTGATGTAAAACTATGATCTGTCAGCAGCCTCCCAAGCTGGCTGTGTGCAGCAGTAGATATTTCCAAGGGAATTAATTACTGATGATTTGCAAAGGTAAGAATAATATTTTTCAACAAATGTAGCCTGTGCACTAGGAGGTTAAACAAGCACTGCCAAAATGTCAACAGAGTTCTTGGCTTTGGTGTTCTCCCATTTCAAGCGTAATGAAATAGTTAACCAGAAATTATGCAAAGGGAATACTTTCAAATCTTCCCATGAAGCAGAATGTCACACCATCTGGGGCACTTCTCAAGTGATTTGAAAAGTTCACACTGTTTGGAATTACGCAGAAATTCAACAGAAAAGGCCTTGCCATATCCCCAAAGTCCCATAAGCAACTGTAAGCCTATGTCACGGCCAGCAAAGAAGGCAGAGTTGTGACTGCTCTTCCACAAAGAAGTAAAGTCATGGCCCACTGAACTTTTACATCCCATAACATCACCCATGTTGCTTTCTCTGGAAGTTACAAAATGGCACTTCCTTCTGCGAGGGAATGGCTACTTTCACAAAGGAGATGACCAACATGCAGGCTAGGCTAATGGCTCTCCAGGAAAAGGGCGAGTTAGACAACCCTCTCCAAAAATCCCTCTTAGTTTTACAAGCAGCACTGACGGGAAACTGAGCAACAAGAAAATCACTAAGAATCAGGCAGCAGCAGGAAATCTCAGAACCATTTATAATCTAATAATGGCCCAAAAATATGCATTTGTGTGATGAAAACAGAAGAGCATTGCTTAACCAATGCTTTCACAAATGAATGCTTAACGTCAAACTTCCCTTTCTCTAAAAATATTGACTGAAAAGTCAGCAAAAAGACCCTCTTTGCCACCTGTCAGCTGACAGAATTGTGGATCCTTGTCAGACAGGCTTCATTTTAAGGCAAGCTACTAACACAGGACTTAGAGCCCTGATGGATGACCTCCTGCTGGAAGCAAGGAAAATTCTCTGAAATTGATCCTACTGGATTTCTTTGCAGGATTTGACACTGTTGATCAGCAAATACTTCTGCCCCACCATTCAAAGAGATTAATGGGAGTGCGCACTTAAACTGCTCGGCTTCTTCCTCCGTACGAAATACGTGGGAATTATTATCAGTAGCTGCCCTTATGTCTTCATAATATATTATCTGCATACGGCCATATAGGTCAAACATCTCTCAATCATTATACATTGCCACTATAAAATCTTCAGTATACAATTTCATAAAAGTTTGGAGAAGGAACAGACATCTCAACAGATTTAGAAATAAACAGAAAACATCCATTAGTTCTCATTTTCACTGTAGTACCTGTTTTTACACATAGGGAAGGAAAAAAAAAAAAACCAAAAAAAAACCAAATCAAAACAAAAGCAACTAAAAAAGCCCCATATCATCTTATTCAGCCAGAAATTAGTAAATTATCTTCCTTTATAGAAAAATTGCTATTTTACCTGTAGGGGGACAGAAGAGTTTTAAAGGCCTATTCTTCCTCTTAATGAGTTACAGAAGCAATTTCAGCTATAGTGAAAATTTTAAAGTTGAACTTCTGAAGAGAAATTCAGACCCAATGTTAAATAAAGAAACACTTAGACATTTAATGTTTTAAAATATTTAACCTTAACACATTCAACATTTGTAATCTGGACCTCAAACTGGCCTTAGAAAACTTGCATTGGCCAAAGCATCTTCCCTCACAAATGATCCAAGCTGGAAGCTCTCCTTCTACTCCTGTATGAGTTTCACAAGGACAACATACAAAATAAGAAAAGCAGAGATGAGGTTTAATTTCCTGACATGATCTGTCTCCCGCACTTGGCTAATTTATACACTGCAGTTATAGAATCATAGAATTATTTGGGTTGAAAAGGACCTTAAGTTCATCTATTTCCAACCCCCCTGCAATGGCCAGGGATACCTCACCCTAGACCATGTCACCCAAAGCTCTGTCCAGCCTGGCCTTGAACGGTATATGATGATAGAAATCTGAGAAATTAGGACCTTTTTAATCAACATTTTCTTATTTAGTATCACTTCATCAGCAAATCACTTGCTTTTGATAACAACTTGTTAACAACAGGTGCCAGTACTGCTCTTCCTTCACCTCAGTGCCTCCTCAGGACTACATTTCAAACCAAATCCATCAAAGAAACCATGACTGCCTTTGTAAATGTTTCTCTTTGCTAGTCCTGTAACTCAAGGGCCTCAAAGTACGAATGGATTTTGAAAGTCCCAGGGCTAGGTTGGGGTAGAAGAGGGCAGGACAGGGCTTTGCAACTTAATTTCTGTACCTCTTCACCCTTCCAGCATATCCATTTTGCATCCTCTTCCTTTTCTCGAGCCCTGGCACAATAAGAGGAGCACTTTGTTCTATTCCTTGCAATGCCTTGAAATGATATTTTGTTTTGTTTTAAGTCTCCCTGATGCTTAGGTGACAGCAGCAATGGAAATATGCAGAATCTGTTAATCTTCATTCAGCAGCACACCTAGGGACATTCACTACCTCCAAGCAGACACATACATCTTTTTCAGAATCCCAATAAAAAATCATTATTTACATGTATACGCAAGCAGTTACAAACAAGCATAAGCCAGCTGAAAAGGAACATCCATTCTTGCAATAACCGTGGAATGATTTGTTGCTTCTGTGAGTACTTCTAAATGTACAAATTTCATTTGTATACAGTAAGTATTTGTTAGAAAAAAGAAAGTTACAACTCACAAGGAAGGTCAATTACTACTTTTACTACACATTCGCGGTATTTCCCATTGAAAATACTTAACTCCTTGGAAATATTTTTGGGACCACGCTTGATCATTCAAACAATAAAACACTTCATGCATTTTGGACATTTCACCTGCCAATGACAACTCCTTCCTCTGTTTTGCCTAGAGATATATAGAGCGGTAATAGAGTTTAGAAAGCTCCTGCAGCTGCATGTTGCTATTCAGACCTGAGAGTTCCCATGTTGTGACAAAAATTAATGTAGTTCGACATCCTCTGGGATTTTTGGTACCTTGGGAGGTACCTTAATGAAGAAATACAACCTTCTCAGACTACAATGCAAATTTTCGGATTCCAAGATTAAGACACGTGGTGTCTGCGTGGCCTGGCTAATGTCAGCACGAAAGCTTCCACACCCAAGTGCCAGAAGTCTCTGCCTTCATGTGTTTTAATTATCTCCCATAGAAAGCCTTTAACTAAATAGACTAAATATGTTTTAATATGTATGTAATTAAATAGCTACTCAGACTTTTTAGAAGACATTAAACACACAGATCTTCTTAAAAACTATTAAGCTATAATGCTGCAAAATCCTTGTTTTATCTGTGCCAGAATATGTTTTAATCAGGCATATTAAGTCATATGTATTTTATTTCCTTAAATACCCAAACCAGCCTTCACATGACAAGAAGACTTTATGATTCATTTTAGACTTAGCTTAGGCTTAGGTATAAACACATGGCTCTGAATAGGAACCAGAAGAGCCAGTATGCTGAGCAGAAAGCCACTGGGGAGTTATCATTAAGCTACACTGAAAAGAGTGCAAAGTGTTCAAAACACAAGCATCAAGTTTTCAAGATTTTGAGGCAGCACAGTTATAGCCATAAAACTGTGTAACAAACACCTAACAAAATCATTCTGTTAGCAACATTGATATTTTGTAGATGCAACTATACGCAAAGTTATGGTGAACTGTCTTTATTATAATATAGACTTTTACTTAAAAAAAAAAATAAATGTTCTGAGGCACGAGATATTTCCATGATACAGCAGATGAAATGAAAGGTGATTGGTGAAAACATGATCTCTGCCTCTCTAAAAGTGGGAGGGGTTAAGATGGAGATATTTTTAATTTAAAAAATATGGAAAACAGGTTTTGGATCCACATGACTTGACACATGCTACCACAATGGGGTAATTGTGTATGAGAGCTTAAAAACAGAAGAAAAAAGAAAAAGAAACAGTATTTATGCAGAAAGCCAATCCCTAGGCTTTAATAAGGCACGGTACCATCACAAAGGGAGGAAAAAAAGTTTCACCCTAATATTATTATGTATGTTTCAAGTGCAGTCAGGCTTTGATCTTATTTAAATTTAAGATACGTGCTGTCTGCAACAGTAACTTCTGAACTATGCATGCTTCAATTCTTAATTCAATGTGGATATTTTTTGATATCTCAAAATTTACAATGTTGTCCAGAAGTTTGTGCCTCAATGGCACTGTCAAAACACCAACTGTATTCCAAGTTGAAAAGACAAATGGCATAGCTTAACTGTAACTAGCTTTAATTCACAAACAGTATTTCTATAAATGGCAAAGAGCTAACAGATTTGTTCAGTGTTAGAAAATATGTTTAAATTTGGAAAGACAGTACACAGTGTCAACTATCATCTGTGACAGAGATACATCTACAACAGAACCATTAAGCATATTGGCATAATGGCATCACTAATAATTTGTTTAAATTATATATTCATTTTTTCTGGATCTTTTAAGGTATATAGGCAACAATGTGCTAAACAGATCCCATTTTACATATGTATTTATATGCATGAATAGAATTTATCACACAATGTGTATGATTTAATCGTGGTTAAACTGGAATTAAAAACAACACACCTGCAATATGTCAGTTATAATACATGTAAGAAAAACAGTTTTCTGGAGTAAATTTTCAGCAGGCTCTGAAATCTTAATTGCACCCACAAGATTTCAGAGTGCTTCTGCTTGCAGCATGAAAAATGAATGTACTCATAGAGTTTGAGGCCTCAGTTAAGGAGGCCAGCTGAAAATCTGGCCTTCTCCATTTTGGGTCTGGTTAGGGAAATAAGAAGAGACTGAAATTCCAAATGGAGAATCATAATTCGTAACTGCTGTCTTTTCCATATTTCTACACTTAGTGTAAGTGAACAAACTGTTTGCAAATGCCGATTCTTGCCACAAAAAACACAAACCAAACCAAACCAAACCAACCTATTTTAAAGTGTAGGAAAATAACTGCAGCGAAAATATACATGTTGAAGTCCTACATAACTGTGAATTGCTGCTATCAATTCAGAAAATTCCAAGTAGTAGATGCTGACAAACACTATTTTCTATCTTTATGATAATTCAAGATTTTTCAGGATAATTTAATTTTTTTTCCTTGAACATTGAGAACATTAAAATGATGTCTTACTCTTTGGCTGAAGATAACTTTATTTCAAACCAAGTGGCACTGTGTACCACTCAAAACTAAAGATACAAATAAAGTTCCATCTGTAACTTCAGTGCTCACTTCTGCCTGCTAACTGTTTTGATGATAGAAGTGTTCTCATGCTGAGGATCAGGCAAATGACACGACACCATGACTGTAAATATTGACAATATTAATAGGTAGTTATTTAGAACTGAAACATCAGTGCTGTCCCCCAGTTAAAGTATGCTGGGTTTAGTCAAATACATGATGATTAAGCTGAGAAATGCAGACCAAAGGATCACATCCAGAAATCCACATTCTTACTCAAATACCAAACCGCACAGACTCTGAACTATCAAACACTGATGCTGGCTAAATTTAAATGCTACGTTGCATACAGTCACAGGAGGGCAGTCATTTTGTCTATAAAGTGGATTAATACCAACCGTAATTCCTCACATTGTGCCCACTCAATGAAGAGGAGATTCAATTCAGTGTTTTTTTAGTTCCAAAAGCCTAATATGAAAGATTGGTTGGTCTTTCTCTTCCACCCTCACAAAAATCAGCTAATACCAATCCATCTGAGCTCAGACCATTATTAGAAATAGATCATTTATTTGATTTTCCATAACAGAGACATTCAATCAACTCTCTGAGCTGGTAACCAGCAGAGAGGAAACACTAGATGTAGATAAGAGAGGTAACTTGAACAAATCTAGCCATTTAGGTGTACTAAGACCTCTTCTCCTACTCTCATCCTAACCCTAGCACTGTCTTCACATGGAACGAAGGTTGTGGCCTTCACTCCTGGAGGAAATACCCAGTGAGGAAGGTATATCTAGACAACAAGCCAGGAATACTAAAAGACGCAGAAATCACAGGCAGGAACGGGGGAATAATCATAAATCACAGAAATAACAGCTTTGCATTGCATTTCATATGACAAGGGAGGCTAAAATTAGTTGCTATTACTGCAACATAACAAACGGTCTTTCTCCAAATAATTTGATTTGTAAATCCTACAGCACCATCTTTCACAAAGTTAGATTTCCATTTTATGTCCTAGTTACATTGTGTTCAGGCTGGGCTACAAGGAAGTAAGAGGTAGATCAAGACTTAAACAGCAGTTGTCTTTTATTCTATCTTCTCCCAGAGCCAACTTTAGGAGATCCAATGAACTTATCACATTTAGGTTATTACAGAATCTTTGTAATTGAAGGCAAGAAAAACTGGAGAGCACTCTTCTTCTCATAAGGGAAGCTCATAATCTGCTGGATCTGAAGTTTAGATCTGCAGGATCTGCAGGATCTAAAATAATCTGGAAAACCCTTCTCCCCCAAAGCTTTACTTGAAACTGCATGGATAAAAAAGGTCTCAGAAAGAGAAACAGCTGCATCAACTCAGGAGTACTGGTAATGCAAACAAAAACTTATTTCCTTCTGTGAGGATGAAGGATTTTTTAGAATATATTTACAGGAATACAGCTTAATTTACCTGTGTTTATATACTCTGAGCTCAAATTTTATCTGTGGACAAGGCTGCAACACCTTGCAAATCCAAACAGGAATAAAAGATTCCTATCAAATCTCAGAAGCATGATAACTTGAAGATTAATCATCCGATTTTTACTTTCAAAAAAAAAGGAAGCCTTCTTAGCTCTGAAGTACTATTCCAATTTATGGTAAATATTTCTTTTCAGAGTAACTCTTTCCTCCTGTTTATTATTTATGTTTTTCTCCATGCTCCCTCTGTTGCATGATTTGTTTTCTGTGTGCAACCAGACCCTGTTAAATTCCTGCTGAGCAGAGGATGGCATTTCTTCATTCTTCACGTAGTTTCCACAATCTCTAAGATTCTCAAGCATATTCAAGAAGGATTTTTGTTTTTCTGTCTCTACAAGTTTTTGATTAAGGTAGATTTACAATCTCAGCAGTTTTCCCTCTGCTCCCTGCAATCCCACCACCCTCCCCAGCTGCAATAGGTTTTGATGTTTAACTCAATAAAATTTAGGGATCCTTTTTCTGGAGTTGTTCCATTTTAGTTTTCTTATCCTGGAAGACATCTGTGAAACACAGTCCTTGAAGACCCTTTTCCAATAGCTGTCAACCAGGGAAGATCAGGCTCCCGGGCTGTGATGTGACTGAGTACACCCTTGTATCTGCTGATAAAAAACAGTACCTAGGGTCACGAAGTGCTCCAGAAAAGCAGAATTTCAAAAGACAAACAAATCTATTCTCTATCTTGTAAATTTTAGTTATTGGGTCAGCTGTCATCAAGACCAACCAATTCTGTAGCATCCCAGTTTCCCTGAAAGCAACAGTAGACTGGAGAAATTAAACAGACAATAAAACTACCTGCACCCAGAAGTGTAAGATGTTCACCACTGAACACAAAAGGCCTCTTCACATAACATTTTGTGGGAAATAAAAATACAGATTTTATTAAAATGTATGAGTTCATATAAACTTTTTCCTTCACACTTTAAAATTATCATAGTTGTTTTCCAAGAAACCAAGATCTATACAACTTAGAACTCAAATGATAGTTTTGTTTAGGAAAAACAAACACACACTTAATTTGTCTTTCCTACTAGTTTATTGTTAAGAAACCTGTAAAAGATTTTGTAAGGAAGAAAACTCTGTACTTCTAACTTATTTCCCATGCTCAGGACTTAGAGCTACCTCATGGGAACTGAAGAGAGTTTATCACAGAATGCCTTCTCCTACAGGTGCATGAGATCAGAGATACCAAAGTCTTTTAAGAAAGTTAGGCTACCAGCTGACAGACTTGCCAGAGCATAAACAACGAGAATCAGTCTGTCACCGAAGCCTGTAAGATTTCTTTCAATTGCTCATAAAGCTAATAATGCAAAGGAAACACTGATCTGACAAAACCCTCTGGATGCTACGGCAAAACAAATACCCAAAGAGACAAAAGTAGTTAGCATACATTAGGGCTGGAAAACACACAGGGCTAGCACCGTAGCAATAAGATGCTACTGCTGTATAATTCCTTTTCTGTACATATCCAGGCATACTTAAATCACAGAAAATCAGAGCCAAAAAGCCCTAGCATGTCTTCAAGTCCATTCTCCTGCCAGTGCAGATGACTGTAAGGTAACTCTTCTGTATCTGCATCAGATAAAAGATCCACTGCTACAGGCAGTGTGTGGGTTCTGGTTTCCATCCAGCCTCAGACTTTAAACAAAATATAACTGGAAATTCATTTTGGTCAAAACCTCACAAGTCTCACAGCAGATACAGACATTAAACTTTCCTGTAATGCCTGGAGTAGCCCTGCCGGACACACATACATCTGATCACGCATTCGAGACACAAATATCTGAAGGCAAGGCAGAGGCTATAAATGCTGTCTATTACTAAAAGTTTGCCAAATAAAATGGGAGTAAAACATTCATAAAACCTGTCCATCACTGACAATGTAGCTTAACAGACCTACACTGGTTAAACAATGCATGCCAACAAAAGTAAAACAGGTTTTACTGATTATATATCTTTACTGATTCTATATCTTCTAATTTTCTAAGTTCTCTGCACAATTGATTTAAGTATGTTCACTTCAAAGGATTTACAAACATCCATACCAAATGGACTAGCTAGGATGACCATGATATGATCTACAACACACAAATCGTGTTAAGAACTACATTTGGAAGAAGGGTAGTTTTAACTTTTCACTGTACTATATAGTTTTTAAATGAATGTAGCATACTAAAAGCATGAAGAAGCTTAATTAAAGCATTTACTGTTTGCATATTATGAAAATGACTTAGTATTAAAGCATCAATATTGCAAGGGTATGTCTTTCTATTTCAAGAAAATTTTAATACATGACAATAATATATGGTAAGAAAATATTGTTACTAAGGATTTTAGCAGTAAAGGAACGTGTTAGAAGTCAGTTCTGACAATTCTTTGAATCTAAAAGATCTATAAGTACTAAAATGTCATCTGTCTATCCATGTGAGATTTAGCTTTGGCAGTATTTCAAAAGTGAAAAAACATGCTTTGTTATATATTTTCCCTATGACAATATATTTTCAAAGCTAAGAGGCCAAATTCTCCTGAGAAGTTCAGTAAGATGTATATGTGTTACATAAATATTTGCAGAAAAAAGTGAAGTTTGAATACTCACAACAATCAATGGGTCAAACTGTGTATAAAAGCACAAAGTGCAGAATTTATTGCCAAGAGCTGGCAATTAAAGATTTCAATTCATTTCTTCGATTTAGAGATTCATTGTTCTGCTCAAGCTAAATTAAACAAGCCATTTGGAAGCTAACCTGATTATCGCCATATAAATTTGCCTATTGTTAAGTGATGTCATTAGGAACACCTCTCCCTCCTTTTTTCTTTTTTCCTTTTTTTCTTTTTTTTTTTTTAATTATAGACTGTTCCAGAAAGAGGTCTGAAAAATAGAGCTGTCTGGCTCATACGGCTATTTTTTTAATGCTTTAAAATAAAAAGAGAGAGCAGAAAGGTTAGAAAAGAAAGTAAGACAAGAAGTGCAATAATTGCTCAGCCCTGACCTCTTCCAAGCCACTGCAAAACTGATAAAAGTTGCCTGAGCTGTTTTTTATGCAGTTCAGCTTTGACCTTTTCCAATAGCCACAGGGGTACCAATGCCCCCTTTAATCCTAGGGCTACATGGAATAATAAGTGATCCATAATTATTTTTTTTTTTTAGGATGAAAACAAGTGATCTTTAATTTCCATTAAAGAAAAATCCTGTGAAAAGATTATCCACTAAATCAGTCCAGCCATGGCGAATTCTGACAACTGTGCTCAGCTGATAGAGATATTAAAATAACAAGAAACTCTTATGTGTAATTTTCTGAGTACTTACACATTCTTGGATTTGAATGCTTCAGCAAAGTGCTGCACACTCTGAAGAGAAGCAAGGTCTAAGGTCATTGCTTCTACCTTGGCTTTATGCTGGAACAAGAGAAAATATAAAAAAAGATAAATAAGAGCAAGTTTAGTTCACAGTATCATGTTACAGTAAATGTGTTATGAAACTTACCCGATTCCCTTGTTTAACATTATAACCCCAAAGTGAATACAAATCATCAAAACGAATGGACAAGCGCAACATTTAGTGCCAAAAGTAGCATTGCAATTTTGTGGTTCTGCTAAAAACATATGCTGTGCAACACACAGCTTTATATAATAAAATGAATCAACACAAAGTAGTGTTAAGGTTAATATGGTATCTTTTAGCTTCCATTTTGCTGGTGAAACTTATGTAACTCATGAAATATAAAGTACAGGAAGCATTATTCTTAATGCATGGCATTCTTTACACAGCATACCAAAAGAAAAATACTCAGCAACTACTCTATAAAAAACAGTTAAATTCAAACTCGCACACAGTATTTCAAAACAATCTATTGTTCACAGCAGGTGACATAAAGGTATAAAATGAGTGTAGAAAACAAGTGATCAGACAATGTTTTTTCACAGAATAAGAGTTTATGAGTGTGTATCTTCTAAAGAAATTGTATATGGACTTAAAACAAACTTTTCCCCTAGCAGAGGACATGCAATCCCACACAATGACCTTGGGCACCACCAAAACAACTCAAAATTTTCAGCTTTCAGCTTTCTCAGACCTTTTGAAACACACTTCAAATCTTGGAACTAAACAAACCAAGTCTATTTTCATTGCAAGCACTGAAGTGAAAGCAAGTCACCACAGAACCCAGCAGGCTGTAGTTGTTCTAAGCCATAGTTATGAAGGAGCTTTCGACTGCAGCTGTGCGCCTGCACCACCACATCCAACAACTGTCTAGTTCTTCCACAGACACTGTATTTTAAGACATCTATGATCCTCTGCAAAAATACCAACTCTCATGACATATAAGTCACATAGATCCCCTAAGGAATTATGAACTTCTGTTATTTGTGCTCACCTTCACTTTTAGACTTACTACTGCCCATCACCGCATACACACTCTGGTACATAAAGGAAAGCTGGCAAAAGCCCTGTACTCTCCCAAAACCTAAACATGCCAACATTCAGCCCTCTGCTAAGCCCTCTGCTTAGCTTATTCAGTAAAAAAAAATGAAATTAAAGGGACACTTCATGTAATCCCAACATGCCACCTACACCTATGTATAGTGGTCATGGACCAGACTGGACATTGGCACTGCTCAAAGAAAGAGGAAGAATAAGAGAAAGCAGATACAGTGGTACTATGCAGTCAAAGGCAGCATTTGAATGGAGAGGCAATAGGAACTTTGTTAGCACCACGATGTAAACGGGGATCTATTGTGATTACAACGTTATACAATGCCTGTTTCTGAAGGAACAAGAAGGAAGCAGCACACGTCCCAGCACAAAAAGAAACCAAGAAGAGTGCTCCCATTGTCTCCCAAGCTCAAGCAATTCATCTGATCTCTGTGTTTCATTACATCTGGTACTTTTCTCCCTACATCTGTTACTCTTCTCCCTACATCTGTTTTCTGTTTTGCTAGCATCCATTCTGCCCGCCACAATTACCTTACAGGTTGGGTTTAAACAGAATGTCACTCAAAATCTTTTTGTTCCACTCCAGCCAGACTTATCAGCACAACAAAATAAACACAACTAAAATTTCAACAGGTTCAGTTTCCATAGGAAGTATCCATTGATGGAGTCTGAAAACTCTAAACCAAACTTAACTTGGTTATGAGGAGTTTTTTTACTGTCACAAGATGCACATCATCCTGGAATTCATTTTGCCCCACTGGGTAAATATTTTCTTCTGTTTGATGGTCAGAGACTTGAGAAAGATGATGCTGCCTTGCATTATGCAACAGACCTCCATAACAACTTTCCGGTTCAAAGCTGTTTACTTAATAGAGAAGCAGTGTGCGTAGCTGGGTTTACACTGCTTCTGCTTTCCTCAGTTGAAACATTCTCTTAGCTCTCTCAAGGGTAAAAAAACAAGAAGGCTACAAATACAGGCACACAAGAGGGTCAAAAAAAATAATAATCAAGTAGTTTGACAGACTATACCGCACGCTGGTAGCTACTGTCCTCTTGGGGACACAGACTGAAGCCCACACAGTATTACTCATTGATGCTTCTCCTCTTGGTGTCATGTGTTAGGCTTCTGCTACTGAGTCCAAGAACAGAAGAGAGGTACCTGTGTATTTCAAGTCCAAAAGGGAAAAAGAGTGAGGCCTGCAAAATACCTTCAGAAATAGAAATTAAAAAGACTAAGATTGGCCTTAGATTTGTGGATTAAAATATTGAAAAAGTAAAAACCATAAGTCTAGAAATCATATTCTTGAAAATGATAAATGGTTGACTGTTAGACAGCAAATGCAAACTATAATCATGTTTCTTCTGTACCAGTTTCGCCAATGAAATGAGACCATCTTTCTATTCGTACTACATTTTCTTCAGACAGTAAGATAATTTATTTTAAACAATGTAACACCACTTCACCTTTTAGTTTTGATACACATACACAGAAAAAGACAAAGAAAACATTCATTAGGAAATTCAGGAAAATGTATTTAAAATGATCTGAAAAAGGAAAAATTAAGAAGGAAAAAGAAGTATGGGTTTAGTAATTTTTTCCATGGAAAAGGTCAGCAAATGGCAAAACAATTTATTTTTTTTTAACTTTCTCCCTGACTTTCCTTTATAAAAACCTGACGGCATCAGCCTGCGTTTCTCACCGATATACACAAGGTCCATACTGAGCACAGAGACAGCCATTAGCTTTGTTTTCCTGCTTCATGAAGGCATGCAAGAAACCAAACTCATTTTCTCCAAATAGTAGCCAGCAGATCTGTTTCAGATTCTCCCTTTTCAACTGATATTCAAGCACTCCTCACTCCAAAGAGGTGTTCTGTAGACCATCAATTCTTACTATAGTTTGAGAAAGTGAAATGCTAGGCCTTTAATATCACACCATTTTCATTCCAAAATTTCATTCCAAATTTTCCTACTCATACTTCAATGTCACAACTTCTTTTAAAAAAGCTATGAAATAAGCAATATATTTGAAGGGTATGTTCTTAATAATTCTTACTGTAAGAATAGCTCCAACCAATGGCAAGCAGATACCTTTTTGTTTATTTTCTTACAGTAGCTCAGTATCACCTTTCTTGCGTTTTGCATCTTTTCCTATAAGCCTATATAGCAAGTATCACATATTGTGCTATTTATAGAAAAATAAAATATTTTAAAATAAAAAAAAAAGTTCAAAACCATTTTTGCTAAAAGGCACTGCAACTGTAATTATAATCCACAGTCAGAACGGATAGTTAATGGTATGCTGCAAATCCTAATCTAATGCGTCATAATAGTATTATTCTGATGTCTCTCGCTATTTCACTTCACATATTTTCAGTACTGAATTATGCCTCATTTTATGTTGTGAAATCTTAAATGCGACTTGCCACTTTCCCAAATACAGAACACAGTCTTAAAACTGACATCATAAGATCAACACGCTAAGGCAGAAAGCTCCAGAATTTTTAAAATTAAATCAACAAAAGACATTAATGGTTCCTTTATTACTTTATTTTAAATAACATAATTTAAGGGAAAACTAAGGAACATAATGAGTGTAGAGGAATTTAAAGAGCTCACTTCTAAATCTCAGGATCACTACTATGTGGCACAGTTGAGAACCTGTGCAACATGAGCTGGTGCCCTCGCTGCAGATTCCCAGGCCAGAAGTCCCAACGTACCCTAAACCACTTCCAGAACAAGACTTAGGCCAGCTTCGTAAACTGGCCAAAAGGACAATAGACACAAGGGCAGATACGCTTCTGCTGTCTACTGAACTGTGTGGAAACAAGGTCAGCTAGAACCACCTGAAACTGTGCTTTTGTGTTGGGGAGTATTTGTGTTTCATGAAGCCCAAAGAGCAGTTCGAGGCTCACAATGTCTAGGCACCAACATCCTGTCTTTGAAGAAACAGCCAAAGGCAGATTATCCTCTGGTTCCTAACAAGTCCTCTTTTAAACACAACACAATAACATTTTGCAAAGTGCAAAGAAAAAACTTCATCTTGTATTTCATGATTTTATGCCCATTTCTAAAAGCATTTTATCAATATTTCCAGGTAACTTTCATTACTCTAAATAACAGCAGAAAAGAGTTTGTTCGGTTTTGTATGTAAACAGCTCCCTATTGGAGAAAAAAGAATATTAAAAGTGCTTAAGTTCAATTGGTTATATTTTGCACTCATGCTAGAAAAATGCTTATTGGGCCAGAAACTAACAAGGAAGTGAAAACATCCAAAAAGCAAGCAATTTCACTATATGCAATGTATTCACTTTACAGCTTTAAAACTGTTTAAAAATGAACACTGTATGGTAGAGTAGTTTGGCAGTAAACATGATTGTGCATTTGTGTCTTGGTACTGAAGAAGGAGCCTTTTTTCATAGTGAATTTTTCATTCAAATGTAAGTGATGATTTACGTTAAATATAGGTAAAGCATAGTTACATTTTCCTGAAGGATTGCAAGGAAGTGAAGAGCAGTACAATAAGTTGAAGCATAAAAGCTTTCTCTGTCATAATATTTATTATAATGGCATATAAAATAGCTGAAATAAATAATAGATGACTAAAAGTAAATTCATATGATAAAGAATCTTTCAGCAGACACCATTACTTCTGACTGCTCCAGTTTCATACAGAGTTGAAGAGTCTTAATAAATATGCTGTAGCCCCTGTATCTTATGTAAGCACAAGTCATTTTGTAAGGGCCTACTTAGAATGTAACATAGTGGACGGTACATAATTTACTGTGTAATTTTACTCTCAAAAAATACCGTGTATAAATCTTTGATATTTAGAAGTCCTTAACTCAAAACTCAATACATAGCACAACAATAAAAGCATCTGTCTTTGAGGGACTGAAAGTATAACAAAATGGTAAAAAGCAGTTTAATTTCATTAAGAAAAATCCTGATGACAACACCTTGGAATGCAGTGTGAGAAACAGAAAACCTTCAGGAAAAAAATAACTTGACATCAGAGCTGTTGAAAAGTCTTAAAATAGATAAAGTAAATAACCAAAACTCAGCATATAATAAGCAATGCCCAAATAAACCCATATTTCCATGTTGAGGACAAAGTAGAGGATGTTTTAGAAGCACATCTGACAATTTGACACATGGCTTATGGCAGTCAATAGCCAGTGCCATGCACTATTTATGGAGGTACATAATAGGGAAAAAGGCTTTCACTCAGGATTAGGATTGTAAGTATTATTGTAACTAATGTAGGCAACATTTGGTACTTCATGCAAAACTGTATTTATGTAACACCAGCTTCATCTTCTTGTGTGCTTCGAATGCCATGCAGCTACTTCTTATGGAAGTGCTTTAAGAGTAATACAACATGTATGCTAGATGCTTCGGTAACATGTCTTTCCACTACATGTGATATACCTTAATAAAGTTCATTAAAAGTCACCATGGTGAAACATCTTTATATTCATTTTCCTAGGTTTTATTTCCCTTCTATCCCCCAATATCAGCAATTTTTCAAATTTTCACTAACTTTATACAAATGAAGGTACACA
Organism: Pezoporus wallicus; assembly: GCF_028554395.1. Taxonomy (NCBI): domain Eukaryota; kingdom Metazoa; phylum Chordata; class Aves; order Psittaciformes; family Psittacidae; genus Pezoporus; species Pezoporus wallicus. Next base: position 1,396,345 of record NW_026636658.1, read on the forward strand.
ATGAAAACAATTTCCTAACTACTAATTATTTTATTAACCCATATATGTGATATACAAGGAAAATGCTGGGACTAATCACGATTCTTCATGAAAGTCAGAGATTAAAAGCATTTTCTTTCTTTCATGACAAATACAACTTATTTATTAATACTTGGTTTCACTATTTCCCAAACATATTTGTTTTACCTATGTTCTGGCTGTAATTACAGGTGTAAATTCTTCCCTCTAGTCATTTTGCCCATCCTGTCAAACATACTTTCATGCTGCATGTCAGCTCTCTCAAAAACAGATTTTGTAAAGTGGGGCTCTTTCTGCTTAAGTAACTACATCTTCATGTTCTTTACAAAAATGGAAATCCTGCAAGGGTTGCCTTCATCCAAGTCAAGTGAATTAACACATATATAAAGACCTAATGGGTCAGTATGATCCTCAAACTGCTAGGATTACTGATCATCCTTGGACCTATATTTTATCATGAAGAATGAAATACAAGAACAACTACTACTACTATTATTATTATTACTATTCCTATTATTATTATTCACCTGTCTCTACCCTTTCTCCAGAACATGACTGCTTGACAGAGAACAGTGTTTATCTTCTGGGCATCATCTACAAATTAGAGCAGTAAAAACCTGAAGCCCTCAAACTGTAGTAGGATTGTACTGCAAATGAATGTCTTGGAGCTACAATGGCAGTTCCCTACACAGGACAGTCTCAAATGAACACCTGTATTGCAGATTTAACTATTGAGCTCAACTGGGTTATAAAAGCAACAGAAAAGTCTGGATCCTCCTTTAGCGAGAGATTAAATACAAAGGCCACAAATGAGCCACTGAACTTCTGAAGATGAAAGATGTGAAAGAGTAATATATATGTTGCAATGTGAAGGAGAACAGTTTCTGAGGATGCCATACACCAACCTGGCATTTGGTCTTCACATTTAAACAAATATAACAGCTATATTTCCCTTTCTTCTAAACACTCAATTTACCTGCAATTTAAAATTTACATCACAAACACAACGTGACTGTAGTCTCTAGGTACAGTTCATGTGTTTAACTCGGACGTGAAAGGCTTTCTTGGTCATGCAATAGTCATTCTAAATTCCCTAATAATTTAAAAACTGTATCTCTTTCTACCAGCAAATGTCTACACATGAAATGCAGAATACACTTATTAATTTCTTTGTTGTTGCTTCATTTTTCATATTTTAGTATATTTTTTATAAATCTTCTGCAATAAGTAGCACTACAATAAGCAATATTATTATTTTGCAATCTTTACATTAGTCAACTCTCAGATCAATATCTGTAAATTTGTCCTTTTATATATTCTGAACATACTTATAAAGGGAAAAAAAAAAAAAGGAAAAACATCTGCATTTCTTTCTGAAATTAGTATCTTTAGAGAGGTAAACTATGGCATAGTAATCTTAAATCATCCTTTAAAAAAAGAGTAAAATAATTCAGTCTCCTATGGGCATTTTTAAAATTACTTATTCCTTAACCAGAGAGAACAAAAACACACACACAAAAATTACTAGACTAGAATTTCAGCGTACTTCGATTTGTAGGTTCCAAATGTCCCTGATGTTTCCTGGATGCACATGGTTCCATTGCAGGCATTACACATCTGCTTCAGCAACGAGAAATTACATGCATTTTAAAAAAGAAAATAAAAATCTACTGTAGGTTTTGGCAATAGGAATTTGTTTAGCTCTTAATGTACATGAACTGTGGGTATTTACTTAGGAGCTTACTTTTAGCTGGATATTTTTCTTTCCCCGGATTTAGACCACTTCTTTCCGTCTCCAAACGCCCATTCCTGTAAAGCTCATTTGAATTTATCTTGGGGAATCTCAAATAATCTAGGCAATATATTACATGTATGTGGTTTACTATTCTAATAAACATATCTTCTTGTTTATAGAATAATAGAGGGAGCCTGGGAACATGTAACAGACTCTCAGCTATGGAGAGCCTCCTATTCAAATGCTTTCAATTCTTTTCATTCTGCAAGATTTGAAGTGATAGCCGAATACATTTTCAAAAACAGCAACAAGGCAAACAGCATCAGGATAATTTAGAAGCTACAGACTTGGGTTCCTTTTAAAAACTTCCTCAATTTGAAGTTTTTTTTTAGGATTAAATAAACCTAGTTTATGGGTTGCTGAGGAATATGCAATACAGGAGACAAACTGGGTAATGGATTTGTTGCAAATGGCAGAGGGAAAACAGTCTTTCTAAACAGACTAAACCAGTAACATCCCTACTGCAACAGAATACTATTGTTAATTATCCATAAAATTAAAGGCATGTTTTATGTACAGCTATGCATATGCTGATGTATAAAACTTAGGCAGGAGTTTTTACACATAAAGGAAAAACCAGCATCGCTACTGCAGATGACAAACAAGAGGAGAAAAGCATGATGGTCAAAAGGGCAACAATGTTTAAGTAAATACAAAATGAACCCTTTTTCCCTGTTCTCTCATGATCCATAATCATAAGCTATGTTGTTGCCTGAAAGTGCAGACATGCACTGTGCAGTGCATTAATCCTTCAAACACTAACAGATGCTGGCAGGGATTTAGGCTGGAATGTATTTACAAAGTGACAAATTATGTTCCGTATTATACAGAGAGAGAAAGAGCACCCACAAATAGGCTGATAAATGTCAGCTGCAGTCACGACAAACGGTTTATTTTTATTATACTGTAACCACAAATGTTTTTTGCAGGGAGGCCCAAAGATTTATTTGTTGCAGGAAAAAACAAGATTATATATGACACAAAGTAATAACTGTGAGATCCCTGATGTTCTGGGCAGCTTGCCCTCCTGGAGGGCAGACTGAAAAATGTTGCTTAAAAATGGTATGTTATATGACACAAAATAAATAGTTCATAACTCTGTATCGAAACAGCAATAACTAATAATTAAAGACAGTCTTAGGACATGGCTTATACAAGTTCAAAGGAAAGCATACTATTTCCTTTAGCGGATGTTGAAAACGATGTTACAATATTAAAATAAATCTTATTAAATTGTTTTAGATTAAAAACAAAGTGCTGTAATTGCTAAATGGAAGCAACATATATTTTAAATGTGGTCAGAGCGCTATATGAGCATTAAGTTTAGCACAATTAATTGGCAGAATAGTGACGTCTGCAGGTTTAAAAATGCATTGCAGCTATTTTGAACTATGACAAAGCTCACTAGTAAATTTAAGGTACAGTTCATTCCCTCATTCTTAATCCTAGGAAAATACAAATATTGATATAGCTAAAAGTCATCACTCATTTAATCGTTAATAATATCAGGATGCTTCAATGCAAACAAATACATGAGAAAACAAAGAAATTAAAGAACTTAATAATTATCTATTTAAGGATTTTTAACTGGCAGCTTACAGTGACAATCTCCTAGCATTGAACAGTATAATACACATATCTGATGGAACATTATCCTCAAAAGAAATAAACCCATATAAAATTCTTTTGTTCCCACAACTGGGCTAAGAGATACATTGAAAATGGCCACATGGTTACGTACGCAATCTTAAAAAGTGAAATAAAAGGACTGAATCGCATTAGCAAAGATTTATTGCACAAATAAGGGTTGGCAGGATCAGGTTCTTAATATACGCTCAACATAAACAATACAGACTTGAAGAAAAATATTATCTTTCTGGAAGCACAAAAAAACATCAGGTGTATCTGAACATTATTAGAATATGGAAACCAGCTACTGTGCTACCTGGTTTGTGAGCATAAAAGGAGGAAGCTTTTCTGTACTTTCTTCCTAAAGAAATAAAGATTGTGTGACAAAATATGAACAAAATAAACACAAAGACTGGAATTAAATTTCTGTGAAAACATGGCCCATCTCAGGAAACATTTTGCTCAACTTGTAGTCAGCAATATAGAAGATAAAATACCAAACACATCATTAAAAGCATAAGGTTGTCTAAAAATCTCTGATCAAAGTCTAGGCCGTGTATTTTACAGATGCATAAAGCTGATGGCATTCAGACAGAGACTGAAGGGGTCAGGAGGCCATGTCCCATTGTTCTAACAATTAAGAAAGTTTAAAATTACTTCAGAGTAAATGTGAATGAAGTCCAAAATCAAGTGCCTTGTTTTCAAGCACCATCAAAATTAAAAGCTCTGAAATTTTCATTTAACAGATACAGATGAATTTTCTGATAAAGTTATTAACTCTAGATAACAAAAGCATTCCAGAAAATAATAGTCTCATGCAGCAATATAGTGAGAGAGTTGACAATCACCTATGATTATAGTCACTAGAACACTTATTTCCTAAATACAACCTGCCAATGAACAATATAGTGACAAGGATGGAGAGTATGCCTTAAAAATCGCATTCTTATGAGCACTTGTACATACAAAACACGGAAGTGCTGCCATTACAGAAAGAAATGCAGCAAGAAAAGCATAACAACAACCTGCTTTTAACTTTAAACATTTTCCTGAAGAATAGGTGTACAAGACTGATATAAATGCTTTATAGATGAGAGGGACGGGGAAGTGAGGGAGAAGAAAAAAACATCACCACTGCCCTTCCCTTTTATAAAAGAAGCAAAACCGAACACAAAGAACTGAACATGAAGAGAAGCAGCATCCTAACTGTGAGCAATACTCTTTCTCGTGGACAGAAAGTCTTTTAAGATGACTTCCACAGGTCTGCACCCACAAGTGTTAATGACACATCTTAATGTAGTCTTTCAATTATTAAATTGGTTTTAATTTAGCAGCTATTATTACATAGCTAAATAACTGGCACATAGTCTCCCTTAAAATTTCGTTTTTTAAGCAGTAGCTTAGGCTTTTCCCCAATTTTAAGGTAAATACTGGCTGTACCCACCTGAACACCTGAAAACATGGCAGCTACAGTATATCTTACCCATATGCCACATGCAAAAATGTAACACATATTAAAAAAAGAATCAAAACGAAAATTTCCAAGCAGATGTTTATAAACAGAAGGTAACGGATAAAAACCCAAACACAATGCTGCATTATGTTACATGATTCACTGATGAACCCATTGGAACTACAGCAAAAAGCCCTTCTGGAAAACTTCCAGAAATTAAAAGGTGCAAACAAGCTGCCTAATACCCTTGCGTAGACTGAATTCTTATGAAGAAAATAAAGTTTATTGTCTGGAAACAGAGAAAGCATGAGGAAAGCACTAAAGCAATGGAGGTGAACAATTAGACAGATGTTCACTTAAGGAAATAAAGAGAACAGAAGAAGCCATCACTGAGGAATTTTACGAGAATACTGACAACTCTGCACCTCATCAAGGGCACTGGTAAAGTTAAAGCCACTGAAGCCATTTCTACTCAACTCCAGTATAACTGCTGACCTTGCAAAAGTCTGCATTTAGCAAATGTGGCTTAGGAAAATAGCATTATACTTTTCATTCTACTATTTTTTCCCAAACTGCATCTATATACTATACTGTATATTTCAAGAAAATTAACTTTATTTCCTTATATAATATTACATATACTCAGAATATTTTTCTTAACTACACTATACACTATATAGGAAAAACCTTTATTTAAAAAACTTTTGTTATTGAAGTAAAATTAAATACTGTCAATTACATCTGATCTTTACAAAAGTGTATACATGAAAGCTTTTGCTTAATATGATGATTATATATGTTTCTAAAGTAGTAAGGACGCTGCATAAGACGCATATGGCAATCTGGACATGTTTCAGAATATACAGCTTCTGGCATTTAACTAGTGAAAGAATAATAGACAAAAAGCATGCTTTGTTGACAAACTGTCTTGCAAAGGGAAAAAAAATGAACATGCATACAGGCAAAAAGAGAAGGAATGAATAATAAGAGGTAATTTTTTTTAGCAAGGACAAAAGTCTTACTTGTCTGTGCTTGTGAAGGCTGAGGTACAAATGTAATTTGTTCCACTACTATATCTCTATTGTTTAAAATATCATTTCAAAACTCTGTTTGGTTTATGACAATACATTCCTTGCAGATTTTCAGAAAGAAAGCATTCTCCAAATCTCAAGTCTGTGACTGATTTCTCCTTTTATCTACTCATGTATTTTCAAAAATTACTGTCAAAGCAATCAGCAACTGTAGCTCAGTATCACCAAACAACTTTCATCATGTTATTCCATGCACTGGGCTAGTTCCCACAACATTCACCAGCTGTTTCTGGACTGTAACTACAAACATGATACCCATCAACTCAGTTACACAGCACAGGGCACATGACTATCAGAAATGAACTCTCCAGTTATCCAATTGCCAAGGGGCTCCCATCAGCAGGTCAAACTCATTCTGAAATATATTAGCATCGACTCTTTGGGCATCAGATTGTAGAGATAGGGAGAAAGTACTAATTGAAAGCTGGGTCCTAATCTGAATATTATTACTTGTGCAAAAAGAAAAAAAATACTCTTATGAAGCATACTCTTACAAAACATTCCTAGTCTTTAACAGCCCCAGACTGCCTTTGTTGAGCATCAGCCACCAGTTCCACCCACAAAAAAAGGGACAGCCCATCCATTGCAGATGGTTTTGCAGCGTTTGCAATACAATCAGCAGTTCTCTCAGGTCTGCAGGGGACAGCCTGCATATTTCCCACACACTAATGTTTGAAAGTTCTCAGTAACTCAGGAGAAATGCACAAGAAAATTTCATCATTCACATTTTAAATAATATAAAAGATGTGGAATGTGATTGATTTCACACTAGAGAGAACTGAAATTACAGTTATGGGATAGGCTTTTTCATGTACGGTAAGGTCAAGTAATAGTAAATAATTAATGAATTATGAAACAAATTTTCGATAAGGCAACACATAAATTCTGTGCAATAAGATCCAAAAGTGTAGTTACACCAAAAAGCCATATAATATATCACAAAATGAAGAAAATGCCTGATGTTGAGGAATAAAGGGGAGGGTGCCATTCACTGGAATAACTATTATAGAACATAAATAACACATTTCCATACATACAAATCATTTTCATAAGTTTTAAATCTCATGATCTAGAAGAAAAAGAAAAGAAGAGATTTTCAATTTTTATTCCTGTTGCTTTCTATATCATGATCTGTGCCATCATGTAGGCTCAATGTAGAATGTAGTAGAATAATCCAGTGGATCACGGCCTGGACAAAAACACAGATGACCTTCTCTGATCTTACTGCTGATTTGGTATTGGCTAAAATCTATGGATTGCTGATCCATATTCCCACTCTACCAGTATAAATTTCACATTCTTCAATGCTCAAGCTGTCTCTTAGAACTTACTACAGTGCATGATACAGTATTGTAGTGGTCACGGTTAGACCTCTGCATCAGTGGCATACAATTAATAACATGAATGCTAGGTGAGAAGTCAAAACTGGAACCCCAAAACTCATCAAAATGTATTTTTTGCCTTGATACCATAAAATTAGTTGAAGATTTCTGGATCAGTAGATGGGAACTTTGCTTCTTCATCTGCATAAAATTCTGTTGTGACTATGATAATAATGTTCTGACTTGCAAGACCATGACATAATGAATTGTCTTGTAGATAATTTAAAAAAAGAAAAAAAGAAAAGGTTTTTCTTATAGATTAAAACATTCTGGATCTCAGATTCAACTATGGCAAAATATTACATGCAGAAAAGGACAAAAGCAAGGGAGGAAAATAATCAATTTTCAAGAAATATATTTCTCACTTCTCACTCACTGCTTAGAGCTGTTCAGTCACTTGAACTTGTCCCAGGGGCTAATAAATGAAAAAATAATAAATCTGGTAAAGTTGAGGCCAAATTTATGTATCAAATGCAGACAATTTATCACATCTATTTTATAAAGAGTCCTGACTAAAAGCCTTGAAATAAATGCAAGTCAGATGTTAGATCCCCAACAGCAGCTGTCTCACTCTGTAACATAGTTCGTTTGGGTCACAGTAACTGCAGATCAGAACAGAGCCAGTGACACAGTGCACAGCCAAAATAGAGAGTAAGTTTTCAGATAATTTACAAATACCATAATTTGCATAGCAATAAATTTAAGTCAATATCATGTAGTAGTACATAGAAGCAACTTGAACCCAGTCCTACCAAAATAGATGAATTTCCATTTAGATTTTACTACTGATCCACAAACACCCCATGGCAACATTGTGTGTTCTCTACCAGACTATTTTTCTCATATAGGTGTAACTTGAAAAGCCCATGACTGCTGCCAGTTCCTACTTTTAACTATGCTGCTGACAAAGTGAAGTGAAAGCAGCCCTTTTCTCCCCTCCCACAAAACCAATTGGCATAATTTTTGAGTCTTTTTTTTCTCTTTCACTTCATTCTGTGTTCTCCAAACTTAACAGCAAATCTGACCAGTTGAAGAACACTCAAGTGCACAAGGTAGAGCACTTTGAGGCATGACTCACTAATTCCCGTGTGAAAGGTTATGCCAAGATGATAAGGCAGAGAAGTTTATGTTTATAAGACTTTGATTATTCAAGCAATTTAAGAGGACAGAGAGAAGTTGAAGGAAAATGAAAAGGCTCCAAAAGTACTGAATTGTGTTTAAAAAGATCAACAGCCTCCCTGTAATCAACTAGATCCATGCATTATTTACTAAATGAAATTATCCAGCAATGAAAAATGTCATCAATAAAGTAGATGAGGCAATGACATATGTCAGCCAACTATTTAGATGCCTTTCAGCACTTGTAAGCATTTGGTTTCAATTTAGTTTTTCAGATGCTTCATGCTATGGTGCTGGACTTCTCTTCTGAGAACTCCATAAAGAGCTGTACAATAATTTCCTAAAGGTGTTAAATTTTAACTTTCTTTCTTTGCTCCTGAAGAACAGGATGATTATATACCTAAAAATAGAGTTACACCAAGTAACTGCCAGACTGTAAAAGCACACAGTACCATTACAAATATGGCTCATAATTTCCTGAGCTCGATCCAGTAATTTAGCAAGTTTAAGCAAGAACCTATTTGTGTTTTTAAAGGTAAACACCGTGGCATATCTGAGCCCTGTACACTTTTGAAAGGTTTATTAGCATACTCGGTTCCCATTACAATTGACAGTAAAGCACACTGAGTATTTAATTTTCCCTTTAAAAATCTTCTCTGTGCAGTTAAAAAGTTAAATTACTTGATTTCAGTAGGTAAATATCTTTAAGATTTAAATATTGTATCAAGAGCGGCAGAAGGATGAGAGCCAAATCAAAGGCCTGAACTGAATCCCTTTCAGCAGACCATTTTTCCATTTCAGTTTGCTGATGTTTGTTTCCAAGCTACGATGTTGTTCTGAAGGTGCCACAAGTTGCAGGTCCCCGTGCTGACCAGACCACATGAAAACATGTTAATTTGGGCTCCAAAGCTAGAAACGTTAATTTATCATCCTGTCAAAATAATGACATTCATTCATAAATACCATCCAATCTACACCACACCTGGCTGACTCTTCTGTGCAGTCTAGTAAAACACACTAATTACATACTTTCTCTGCCTGTCCTCTGGACAGGGTACCTCACTATATCTGAAAAGAGTAATGATACAGAGCTACAAATGGGGCAAACACCCTTAAACTTGACAGAATAGACAGGCCAGAGAACACAGGCATGTTAGGTGCCATACTTAGTCCATCAGATGCCAAACACACTTCTGAGCACACTTCTTCCACATAGCCTTTTAGCTATCTCGCCCATGCAAAATTAACTTAAATATCTTGGGCTGTTGATGACCTCGGTCAGAGCGTTTAGCTTGTACCCATGGCTCTCATCAAAGGTGCAGCGTCAAACTATGACCAGTGCTTGTACACTCTCACTCAGGCAAATGAAGGAAGACACAATAAAGATTTCCTTTCCAAATCCCTGCGTGGTAACTAACCTACTTCAGCTGTGCTCATACACTTCTTGTTTTAGTAAAGCCTAGAACATCCCAAATGAACAGCGCAATCTTTTCTGTCTCCAGGTGAGTGACTACTTAGTCTTTTTAGGCAAAGGAATAAAGAAGGTTACTTCAGACACAGTCACCTTCTGCTCTGAACATTCACCTCAAACTGAAGATACTAACTTCTTTCAAGCACAAAAAAAGAGGGATACAGATCTCCCATTAAGCATTATGATTCAAACCAAGAGGAGGTACAACCACATTATCTCCCAGAGTATCTCAATTCAGTAGACGGTATCTAAGAGCATTCATCAACCAGGGCTCAGATAAACAAAACACACCTAACATGCAGCTCAGTAAGCTTTATGTATCTAGAAATATTAGGACTAATTGAATTCTAACAACAGGCAGAATCAAGGATGTAACTTACCATGGACATTTATTTGCAAAATTTCATGTGCTTCAGAATTTTAGGTTCTTCCAGAAGTTAAAGAAAGAATTTTGAGGATCCACGTTCTGAAATGCAGTGCCTGATGAAGCAGTAATGCAAAATTTAGGTCCCAGTATTCTAAACTGAACTAGTCCTAAGCACTGAGGACAGCCTCTTGCTGTAGCATTTTATCATGAGCATGTGAATTCTACTGAACTCACAAAGGGCATAAAAACTTACTACTCTGTGTGCCAGCCTGACATGCATTCTGTGGGCTGCAGAAACTGCCACCTCTGTCCAGACTGACAGACAGCCTGACCTATCAAATCCAGGTTTTAGGCAATGCTCAAGTACTCTTTCTTCTTATCTGTTTAATTATATTTGCTTACCTACCTGCAAAAGACCTGTGCATCTTTGCTGCGCCTTGGTAACACTGAGCAGCTGCAATCAGGCAGAAAAAGGGCTGAAATGACCCATCTGCAGCCAAGCCGCTCATTAAGCAGTAACTCTGGTCAGAATCCTGAATTTCAAAGCATTAAATTCAGAATTATAACACACTTTCTCAAGGTTACATGGCAGATCGGAGACAGAACCTAACTACAGTCACCCAGGCCTCACAATAGGTGTTTAAATCTCCATGGCATCAACTTGATCAATGTCCCTCTTAGTAAGGAATAGAAAAAAGAAAATTCAGAACTGACCTTTAAGAAATATTCTTGTTATGCATTTTAAACATTGTGGTGATAAGGAGGAAATGTTTTTTTCTGAATGAGTATACTGTACCTTTAATGGTTCATCTGTAGTTCAGAATAAAATCTGAACTATTTGCTGTTCATTGTTGCTATATTCTGTTCCAAGGTTCATAATTTGAAAATTGACTTTGGGGACTTTTTGCTTGGTCTATTAAAATGATTCATGTTGCATTCAACATAAATTGTGCATACACAGAGGAGGTTTAGCACACGTATTCACAGTATAATAACTAAAGTGAATTTTGTATAAGCTGCAGTTTGTGGCAAGGATGCAGTATCATTTGTCTTAATTTTTCTTCAGCATTACATTAGGCTGGTGCATTTACATTTCCAGGTATGGCTAAACACTTTAAAACTTTCTTTTTACAGCATGAGTAAAGAGAGAATCAAATCTACATGTTTATATGATGTAACATAGTAATGCCTTTTTACTGTCTAAAGTACACATGGATTTACTTTCCATTTACCTTCCTGCACAAAGGCAAATGCAAAGTGCATGAAATATTCACCACCTATGAATCACATAGTGTTCCTATTAAAAAGATGATAATGTTCTGTTTTACCTTTCAAACCATGATATGGTAACAGTCACTGTCTCTAAGTGGTTTTGTCACTCAAAACAGCCAAAGTAATATACAGTAAGGAAGGAGGGTGCTTAGTGTTTGATAAAATTTTAAGACAATCTACTGTCAACTAACTAAATAATTAAAAGCTGAGATATGATTTCAGATAGAAGGTTTGGGAATATTTATTTTGCAAATCTGGGTAAGTAGATTTGCCAGAACAGCATGAATCACTCTAAATACATGGAGAGGGGGAAGAGAAACCAAGATTGCAATCTAACTGTCACCCTGTCTTCACGGAGTCTTAGAAAAAGTTCATCAGTGGTTATGCATGTATTTAAAAACTCATTTAATATTTGTAACATGAAATTTTTGAGAAGATATTTTAACTTCAGCTGTACTGAGTGTGTTTTTTCACCATGGTTTTCCCTTCTCCAGTGAAATTTTCTGCTCACACAAATTTCAAGCATACAAGTGCCAATGCTTGAGGCTTAAAAGCATTCAGAAAATTATATCTACAGACAAATGTGTGGACAGACAGTGGGGACAAATAGGTTTTGTGTACAAAAATTTCTGCATCTTATAAAAATAGAATGACCTGAATATGCAGGAACAGAGAAATCCCTAGAAGTTCATGTTAGCTGGCTATCAACTACAACAACAACAGAGAAAACCTTAAAAGCAAACAACTTTTGTTATATAAAGACCAATAATCCAGAATAGATTCTGCACAAGAACAGATAAGAAGCCATTATACACTTAACATTGCATTATGAGGGAGACAAGCTCACACGGCAAGTTTAGCCAACACATTATTTTGTCATCAGGATATGAAGAAAATAAACTTTTCTTTATTTTTGATGATTAAGGCAGTCCAGAATGATTTCTGAGATGTAATACAGAAACCGTCGTGAGAGAGGTTAGTTTTACCCTACTGATGATGTGTTGTTGCAATAGTAATCCTGCTCAGTGATGGAGCTCGTCTAGCCTTGTAAGGCCATCCATCTAAGAGAAGGATACTCTAACCAAACCTACGACCTGAGGACTTTGCTGTCACCATCTAAGTTCACTAGGCCCTGGCAGACAAATCTCAGGTGTAAATGGTGGGACCAGTTCTGCGCACGCTGTGCCTCACTTAAAAAATCCACTGAGCAGGTCCGAAGGATTTACCCACACTTGCAAAGCCCTGTAGTGACAGGTGAGGGACAAAAAGGAAGGTGATAAGGTGCACTGGAAGCTGAAGATCCAGCCCTGCATGCAGGCGGTTCAGGGCATTGGTGAATCGAGATTGACCCAGGAGATGACAGTCTTGTTCGGCAACATCCTGAATGACCAAGCAGCCTTTTTTCCAGCCGGATTAGCCTATCCTGTATTGCCCTTTTAGTCCTCATTCCACTTGTAGTAAGCATGGGTAAAGCCCTTCCCAAATCTTCGTTTGCGAGGCCAAGCCATCAATACAGAGTTCTCTAAACTTTAACACAATCTGAGAAGTGTTTAAAATTGCAGTATACGTACACTGAACCTATTCTGACCGTCAAAGTGGACAGAGGTGAACCGCACCTTCAGTAGAGCAATAAACATTCATGCCTGAATAGCAACAGTTTCTTGCCATTCTTTCTGGCCTCAACAAAGTTAGTAACATGAATGCTCACCTCAGAAGAGTTTTCAACCTTAATTTTGGTGGCTTTACTAGGACCTCTGCCATCTATAATGGGAGAACCTGCTTCCATCACCACGGCACTAAACCAGCCTGACATCCACTGCAGAAGAGCTGGTAACTCCCATAGAGACCACATTATAATAGCCAAATTTTCAGCAGCTAACTGCTTTTTTCTTTATTTTTTTTTTTCTTTTTCTAAGTAAACCCCAAAACTACCACTATCACATAAGAGAACATAAACAAGTATCAGAAGACTGCATAACTAATCACATGTGCCCTGTTAGGGTGAGGATAAGCAGTTTCCCATTGCAAGCTTAAGTATTAAGGGTTTGCTTCATCCCTTACTTAAAATTTATATTTTACCCCTGTCTGTTTTTCTGTCAGTTCACAATAAGAACAACAAGAACAAAAGTCACCTTTTCCCAGTAAAACACTTCTGACTATGGCTCTCAGGCAGTACAGCACATGAGCAGCATGGCACACGCCACCTATGTTCAGTCAGCAGACTGTGCACCATTAGGTCTGGGACTGCTTTATTTGCAATAGGCCAGTGTGTTTATGTATCCAAGGTTTGAGAAAAGGCAGTCGTGCAATGGAATAAAAGTGAAAGAGTTCACATGCTATCAGGCAGTTTACAGGTCCTTGGTATGTCTTCCCTTCATAGGCAGAGCTTAAGAGAGATAATCCTGACAGATCACTTTCCATACAGTATTCCAAGACCATATATCTGCAGAGACCACCTCAGGCCAAAAGAGAAAAAAAAAAACAAAACTAAAACCTAAACTAAAAAAATAAATTAAAAAACCCTCTTGTTTAACATTTGTTCCACCTCCATCAAGCAGAATTTTCTCATAAACATATTTAATAACTACTATTTTAACTATAAGCAGTAAGGCTGATATTCTGTAACACTAGTGGAAGAACAAAAAGGATAATAACAGATTTTATAAAGACCCCATAATGAGCAGCATAAAAATTCTTGAAGTAAATATGGCACAGAAAACAAGAGCCAAAACACATCTTTCCCTACTTCTTGTATACAGTAGTACTCAAACTGAGAGGACTTGTAATTTATTTTTACTAGCTGTGCTTTCATAAGGAGTATCAGTTTCCTGTCAAATTCTGAAATTATATAAACACTTATTAATGCCTTGGAAATACAGAAAAACCTTTATTGACTATACTAATTGAAATTCAGAAAATTCAAGTTAAAAGTGCAGTGCAGAAAATGAAGAACAGAAATCCATGTAAAGGCACTTAATTCCAAAATGTATTCAGAATCATAGAGACGCAGGTACTGTATGTGTTAAATCATATGGGGAAAAAATAAAATAAAAAAAAATCTATATTTTAATCTTTTTGGGTGGAAGCAAATTATCTTATTTACTACATGAATGATTTCCTCAATTTTACGCCAATCTTTGGAGGCAACTTCAACCTGTCTGAATTAAACAGTCTGCAGAAGAAAAGACTAGATTATTTATATTATAGAATACTGTTAAAAAATAAAATTGAAAGATTACTTTACCATACATTGCAAATAAGAACACGCACATCACTCCAGCTTACAAAAATCTAATTTTGCTTTTTCTGTTCTGGGAGAAGCTTGATAAGTGGGAAACATGTTTATATATACACATATATATATGTGTCTGTATGTGTAAATTCTCCCCAGATGGACAGCACCTAAGAAAATGAGAAAGTCACAGATTTTTCTTGTATCTACGTACCATGTGATTATAAATGTTGCAATCACAAGATCCTTTTGGTATTTGTCTTTTTATCTGGAATAACTGCACTGTGTATATACAATATAGATAAACTTCATATTTCATCCTATACCTCACAAATAAGTCTCGGCCTACGCTTTCTAGAGAAGTCACATTTGTTTTTAATACCTACAAGCACACTGGAAAAAAATCATAATCGTAATACATTGAAATTATTCATTGAAAACGTACCAGTGCCCATTTGAAAATATCTGATAGATAAACATTTCCTAACCTCTAATTTTCAGATATGTAGACAAAGCAAATGAACAGGTTTAAATAAAGTCAAACTCGCATTGTCTACTCATACAATTTTACAGTCCACCAATATAGAAACTTTACTAAGTCATGGCCTAATTACACAAAAACCCACAACAGACAGCAATACTTCTTCATAGAGATAAGTCTACCATGTATTATATCGTTTACTTTAGTATACATGACCTCCTGCACTGAATGCTTACACAAGCAGCTCTCGTATACCACAAATATTTGACAGAATAGACAAAACTCTGCTTTACACAGAAACTCGTGGTCTGTTTCACTACTTGGGGTAAACTCCATTGCAAAAGGCTTAGCAGCCCCAGATGAATTCTGATAGAGAAATACATTCCTGCTGTGACAGAAAGCAGGACAAACTCCATGTGGAATTACCCAAGGCTCCTGGTGCTGTGCTAGCCAAGAAGGTCCTGTGTCTACCCAAGAAACACTCTGCTTTTCCCAACTTCTGCCAGCCACCATATCCCAGGTAATTTCATTAATAATGACTTAAATTTGTTCATGATTTGCCCAAGAACTTTCTTAATTTACTGCCTATTTTGATAGCAGCAACCACTAAACTACTGAAATTGCAACTCACTTGAAGAAAAAGGAAGAAAATTTTGCAAAAAAAGGGCATGAAAGAAAAAAAAGAGAAAGGACGGTTTTGTTTTCAGTGTATGCATAGTTTGGAGGGGGAGCCTTCAAGAATTGTTTTATCCCTTATTAACCACAAACCCTCATAGTTTGACAACTGTTCACATACAATGAGATATATCATTCACAGATAGGAGGATGTAGTGCTTATACATTCCTCTTACAAAAATTAAATTACTGTAATAATGACATTCTTTAACAAGGCCAGTGATCTCCATTTAACAAATGGGAAAACAAAGGCAGGAAGAGATGACATCCCCAGGTGAAGTCCTGTAATGTTTCCATGGCAAAGCTGGAAACACAACTACATGTATGCCCATTCCTTGTGCTAAGCAGCTGTCGACTCTCCCTCTTAAAATGACATACCTCCAACTGCTTGGGATGCAATGGCGTTTAGTAGCCACAGAGAGGTATGTGTCATACCTAATGGAGCATAGAAAATGAGACACATTCATTGCTGACATAACATAAAGGGTTTGTGCCTGTCATGAACTTAGGCCAATACCTCAGGTCATGTGCTATATCTTGCTACCCAAATATTCTTTCATTCTCCTGATTTGAAGAGCTAGTCTATTCAATTTGTAGCTGAGAAGCCTGCATAGCCCTTCAGCAAAAAAAAAGGTTATGTGATCAGTACAATAAAATAATCTCATGACTTATTTGAACCAAAGCACCTCTTTTTATTGGTGAAACATTTTAGAGATACTTCTGAACATCATCATAAATAACTGCTGCAACTACTGCATGAGAAATTAAGAAACTCACAGACAATGTTACCCTCATCAAAGCAAAAAATAAAATTTGCATGAGTATCTTAAGCATAAACTGAGATAACCAGACATAGTTAAGTCTTGAAGTTCATGCAACGTTGCTGTAACACGTGCAAGCGACAGCATGTCATATTAAATTAACATGTAATGCTCCTCTAATGACACATTGTTTTACAAAGAATAATTGAATTTATATCTAAATTGAAGCCATAGTAATATATTCAACTATTAGCAGAATAGAACTGATCAGCACACAAATAAGTTAAATCTCAGGAAAATGCTGAGAAAATGTTACTGGCATTTCAGTCTTGTAGAAAAGCTATTTTGAGTATTTTTAAAAAAGTAAATCACTACTGAGGACAAACTAAACATGGATGTAACACTACACTCATCATAGAGTCCTGGCAGACCTTACAAGCTGCATGGAGCTTGCATGAATCTACAGCCACTTAGGTTTACGACCGCCATTATGAAACAGCTCATGACTTCTTGAAGCCGCACAAGTGGTATGAGATAGAAAAGGCCAGGAAAGAATGCCTGAAGTATGCATAAATGGTCCATATGTCACATACATGAAGACATTGTGGGACTTTTCCAGAAGATATTGTGGGAAAAGAACCTTCACTACAACTTCATATTCTCGGGTCATTCTTCCTTCCCTCTCCTTTGACTTAAATATAATGCATCTCAAAAAGATGTAAGCTGCATTGCATCCAAGTACTAGGGCCAGTCATTTAGTTCTTTAAAACAATACACACAGAAATGTCAAGGATTGTTTCTTCAAAAAAAAAAAAAATTCCTTTTCAGAACTATCAATGAGTGCTTGTAGTAAAGATCAAATTTGAAACATTCAAAACCCTTCAGTTCCAAATGGATGAACATTCTTGGATACACAAAAGGCTAATATAAGCAGTCACTTCAACTAAAGTCCCATGGAAAACACTGGGTGACAAAAGCCCCTTACAGCAATCTGCAAGAAGGAGAAATAAATTAATCAAACTGCCAAACGAAGAAGGCTGGGTTTGACCTCCTTCTGATCTCATTACTTCTCTATTACCCTTTTGAAAAACATCCTCTTACAAAGATCACTAATTGAAGATTATGTGGAGGGGAATCGCACCTCTCCATCACCGTGGTAACTTTGACTCATTTGTCATTCTAATAATTCACTTCTTTTCCTTTCTGAACAGACAGAGACATTAATAGACTATCATCAGCTAAAAAAAGGCAATTTTTCCATTTAATTGCACTCATTAAATACTGCACTAGAACAACTGGAAAAGCAATACTCTCAATATTTAATCATGCAATAGCAGTAACAAAACATTACTTCAAAACAAATGTGGCAACATACAGGATGATGTGAAATGCATGTTGCAACTTCAGAAGTATCAGCATTTTTCTGGTAAAGATATTTGAACCTTTTTTCTTACTTTTTTTGACAATCAGTATGTGAAAGAAGTGGACTAATAGAACTGACTACAGCTCACACTAGAGAAAAAACAGTGGGCAAACTCCTTCGTAATTGCTTCATCTCTCTTGCCAGTGAACCACAACAATATAAAGCATTTCATAAAGCAAAACAGCACATGAGTGTAGCTGTGGAAAACATTGAACAAGGCTGTATTTGCACACTGTTTTACTGGAAAAAAAAAAACAAGCATCACTTTGGAATGTAATTGAAGATAAAAAGGTTAATCGCACTGGTTGGTATATTGACTGCCATGGGCACAGTCACCAGGTGTCTATTTGCCTGGGATATCTTATTTTCTATCTTCTATAGAAATCGTACATCAGCCTTCAGTGTAACTGCATTCCCATTATGGAAAGTTTGCTATAGTTTGACTACTAACATAACATAGTAGGAGCTGGAATAAAACTTTTGTGTTGAGGAGATGTGCAGAAAACTTAGAAATGCCTGTTTCAATTTCAGATATCACAACACACAACAGCTGTCAAGAAATGTTTCTATTTTTACTGCAATTCTATCTATAAGCATAAATACACAAAGCCCAGTCAAGTAGTCAGGCTAACTTCAGTGGGATTATTCCTGTCGATAGATACCACTTTATCTGTCATTTCTCATCTAGCTTTCCTAGAGCACCAAATTATGTAAATATTTCATTTAGGATCCGATGAGCACAGCAGTCAGGGCTGGTGACTGATATCCAAGCATGCTTTGTCATTCTAGATTGCAGTTTTTGAAACTGAGCAGGTTAAAATTTTAGAAGGAAAACAGACAGAAATACCAGAAAGCCATTTGATTGGAAATACACATTTGCAGATTGCCCATTTCTGTTGCACACACTGAGTAGTATCACCACTTTATGAATATTCCAGCTCAAATCTGTCAGGCTATCAGGTAGATACAATGCTCGGCTTGTTCAGTGGAAGAAATAAGAGGTAATTAGTAAAAGGAAATAACAGAAGTTTTCAAAAAACAGTTATCTGGGCTACCTTTGCTAGGAAAAAGATGCACCAAGTGTAGTACCTCCTTAATCAATTATTTATTCAACACTTGCATGTGAGTAACCTTATTGATTCCGGTGAAAGTGCTAGACCAATATGAAAGAAAATGACAGCAGGACAGGAAGTCAAGAAGCATCATGCAAGGCCAGGTCAGAAAGGCTAAGATGTATAAGATAGTGGCATATTCAATTTAGGAAAAATTGTAATTTAGTTTTATACTTCTAACTACAAATCTAAATATCATAAAGTTTTCAATGACAAATCTTTATGTGTAAGATTTTATAGATGGGGAAAAGTCCCTGAATAACTATAATACATGAATTAAATATACAGTGATACCAAGGATTTTATTTATATATAGATTTTATTATAGTTAGTTACACCTAGCTTTTATTATAGTTATTTATACACTACTAGAACCTATACAACTTGTACAAACTCTTACTTACATAATATTTAGCCATTATTCTTTTTAAATAGAATTTTATTTCCCTTTAAAATCATACCTAACTATCGCTAAACTAGCAGTTGTGGTCCAGCTTGGGATCTGACAAACATCACATGAGTACATATGGCAAGAAAAGAGCAGGCAATGGGGCAAAACATGTTTCACCATCATTTACAACATTCAAGAGCAGAAGCACAAGATGTCTTCTTGGGTTCTGGGATAGAAAGTGTTTAAAAACTTGGTTTTCTTTCATCCCAAACTCTCCCAAGCCAGTCAGTTAAATAATAATAAGCACTACAAGATACTTTCTAACAAGAAAGACAAAAGCAGAGAGTGAGGCAGAGAGACAAGGCTACCTAGGCACACCTTAGAACTTCACAAGTAAAAGCATATTTAATCAGCGTTCTCCTCAGAGTTGTGAGGTTTTCATAACCTTTACTGTTTAGTACTCACGTTGAACATCTAGATATAATGATTCAGAAATTACTTGTATGGAAAGAGTAGTTATGATACACAAATTAATGCTACATAATGACTATATAGTAAAAAAAGAATGTCTTTGGAAAGGTGCTGTAAAAAAGGACTCAGACTTGGCAGAAAACAACTAACAAAATACCATAGTTTCATACTTAAAATGCAAGTGAATAATCGCCCATAAAGCCACAAAATACCATTATGCTCATTTAGAAAGAAAAAAAGCATTCATTTTCATTCCAGTTCAGATGCAAAATTGCCTGCAAGAATAACACTTGAGCGCATGCTTTTTCCTTCAAAACATGGTCTTGGACAAATTCCAGCTGTGAGGGTACAATCAGGCTTTTAGAGGGGCACAGGGAGAAGCAAGCAATGTCTCCCCCTGCACATGTGCTTTCCAAATTCATCTCCGTAACTGGCTTCTGCCTACTTCTCAGCATGAGAATAAGCTATATGGCAAGGCTATCTTGTGGTTAAGAAAATGTAACCTGTTATGCTTCATTATCTAAACAGGGTTGAAAGTGATTTTCTGACACCCCAGCATCCTCTATATATTTTTTACATATAATACAAGTAAATCTAGCTTTTCAGTCTGTAATCCAATAAGTGCAACACTAGGCTTGCTCTTAATGATACAGCAGTAATCTTTCATCTTGAGGGAATTCAAGTTATTTATCCATATTGATTGCTTGTTTGGTGTTGAGATATGATTTTGTTTTTTCAATTTCATTATTACTGATAGAGCTGCTGTATCAATAACCCCATCTTCATTCTCAGATGTTCCTTGTTTCAAGCCAGCAGATGGTAAGAAAAAATGCCCTGTCTGGCAGATATTCACATTCTCACCAAGTGCAAGGGAGTCAAGCCACAAAAAGCGCATCATCAGGCACTTCATCCTCAGAAAGCTCTCAGGAAGAAAGAGATGAAGCACAAATGCACTATTTTATTTATCAACCTATTCCAACATGTGTCTGACTCTTTTTTTTTCCCAATATATGTACACAAAACTCCATTGGGAAAGAAAAAATATAAGCAGGTTGAAAATGAGAACAACTTTACATAAGATGAGTCCACTCATGCATATTATGTTCTTCAGGTGGGTGCAGCCATATTAGCAGTACCTAAACTAATTGCTGACGACAGACGGGTATACCACAATAAAAATTATTCTGTACATATTCTGTTACTTGCTCTCCCTCTTTTACCATCTGCTATTGACCATCACTTGAGACAGGACACAGATTTGATGAATTTTCAATTTGACTTAAATGCTGTACTCAGATTTTTAACACTAAAGTCTCAAATAATAAAAGTAGGTAAAATGGCTTTATACCAGCCATTATAAGACTTTCATTCTAATGGTTTATTTCAGCCACCTTCAGTTTTGCATAGGCAGCCCAGAGAAATTGAGTCAATATACCTGTATGCACATAACATGATTTATTGTCTTCCACTGGAGGCATCAAGTGTAACCTTAGGTTGATGCTTTATTGATTCAATATCTATCATGTAATGGATATAAAATTGGTTTCCTGCTTTTAAGACCAGTAGCCCAAAAATGTACAAACTTCCTTTCCAGCACCTGAACCCTGTACTGTGGGCACAGTGTGAGCAATGACAAGGACTAGGGTCAGGTAACTTTAACTTCAAAATCAAAATCCTGATCAAAGCACACAGAAATGCAGAAATTAATAGTTCAGGAATAGAAATTCTACCCGTTCAAATAAACTTAGGAAAAAATGGACTAATGAGCCGAGTTACTGGCTGGGCTTAAACCACGACAGTACTCATCACAATTCAGTTATCATTGTGAATATAGCACAACATATACCTAATGCATTTACAAAATATTTCTCATTTATCTAGCTATTTGCCTAAAAATATTTCAAAATTTAAAGAAATCTAGGAAGAACATCTAAACAACAACAATCTACACACAGGAGGGATTCTGAAGGTAGCAGAGTCACGGCAGAGGAGAATGAAGTAACTTCATCAAAAGCTAAAGTAGCAGCACGCAAAGGAATAAAACCTGTTCCAAGAAGCCATAAATCGAGTCCAAATTCCTGTGTTCTCATGTCTTTTTTATGTTTATTTGGCCAGAAGGGAGAAAAAAATTAAAACCTAATTTTTCAGAAGGACTAGTAGCAAATCTCAATACCAGCAGAAAAAAAAACAGGGTGATTTATAGAGTTGAAAGAAAATGCAAACTAGGTCACCTATGGTATAAACTAAGCGAATGCTACTACAAGCAAAAAGTAGATCATTTAATATAAATACATAAATAAATAAAGCACAAGTTGACTTTTAAAGCACTGGTTTAAAAACAAACGACAGGAAAAAAATCCCAAGGAAAAAATTCCCAAGGTTTTGCACCGTTAAATGTTATAACTGATAAGACTTCAAACAGGTCATCTGGTGCCATAAACGGGCAACAGCTCTTCAGCCCTGCTGGTATTCTTATTTCTTCTGAGGCACTGGCAGGAAATAATACAAGGAAGGAAAAAAAACCCTGAACTATATCACAGCAAAACTAAACAAAGTAGGCAAAGAATATGGGCACTCTGTGCAAAAAATAAAAAAAATAAAAACCATTAAAAATAAAAAATCACTAGTTAGCTGATAAAACACATTTTTCTTCTTGCTCTGAAAGTGCTAAGAACTTTGCATGGAAGCACTGAGAAAACATAGCAATAAATACTAGAGAAACCTACATGCTATGCACTGTTTTCAACCACAGTAAGAAAAATACTTGTTGTTCTTCCCTCCCTTTCAGATCTCCTAAAGGTCCAGAGATTGAGATCCAGTTAAAGATGTTTAACTGTGTGTGACAGGAGCAACTCTTTTCTCTGGGTATTTCCAGGCATCTCAGTTGCACAGTGTGTAAAATATTCCACTTGTGTGACCAGTCATTGCAAAAGGAATTATATGGAAAACTGCTCTTTTACCAGCATAAAAAGGGAGGGAACAGGGAAGATAAATTCTCCCTGTTCCTACAGATAAGAGAAACTACTGGGCAAAAGTGAAAGGGAAAGCTAATTTTTGGGGCAAGCTTAATCCCACCCCCATCACAGGCACCAGCTCAGTAGATAGGAAACTGCTTCACTACATGTCGAAGAGATCCACCAGTTCTCTCAGAACAGAAAAAACACTGCTAAAGCAACAGATTTTCGAAGTCAATGGCCAAGGACTATATAAAAAGCTAGTGACTATCACACTTAAGTTTAAATGAGATGGTGCATGCAATATTCTACAGTTGAAAGCATGGATTAGTAGAATTACAACAAAATTTATAAGCAATTTTTTTAAAATATATATGAAAACACAATTTTCAGCGTCTTTAGTATGACAGAAATAAGAGGAAAGTAAGAATGCTACTTGCACTTCTTTAGCCTTTCCAATAAAAATGCATTTAGCTGCTGTACAAACATCTACTGTCAAAACATTTACTGAGATTAAAATGATAAATTAAGTACAGCAAATTAAGTAATTTAGTAACTACATAAATCAGCACAAAGGAAAAAAAAAAGAAAGCCTGAAATAGTCCAAGCTTTCGCCCTACATTAATTCCCAATTTGCACGTCTGAGGAGGATGTTCATTGTAACTACACTGTCTGCAATAGGGACTCAGGGTCTGTCATAACTAAACAGTCTAAAAGACACCATCCTTTCATCAATTTATAATTACAGAAACAAATACACAGATATTAGAAGATTCTCATCTCATAAGATGTTGAATTCTAGTGACGCTTAAATAAACCTGAACATACACCATAGATGTGAGGTGTCCCTGCCCATGGCAGGGGGGTTGGAACTTGATGATCCTAAGGTCCTTTCCAATCCTAACTAACTATTCTATGATTCTATGAAACTACTAAGGGAAATCAGCTTTCTTTACAAACAAGACCTAAGGTCAGAACCTCATTCAATGACAGAAACAAAAAAAGAGTTACAAATTCTGGGCATCCTGGTTTCTAGTCCCATGCTCAACTTATGCATGAGCATATCTCAGATTTTACAACATAGGCAAATACATTTATCATATGGAAGAACAAAAAAGCAAGTTCAGTATTCAGACAAACTGTATTGAGCTGATAACAAATAAATCAATTTTGAGGTTTTTAGCTCCTTCATCAATAGCACTCTTACAGATGGAGAATTTTCTAACAAGAAGCTTTGACTGCTGACTATACAATTTCTACTTCTATTTTTTTTTTAAGAGTGTGCCAGATTATGCTTACCCATATAAAACCAGCATAAATTCACTTCCTCTGGATTTACACTGCTATAGCTAAAATTCATTTCTTAAGTCAATAAAACAGGTTTAACGAAAAATAAAATTTAAAAGTTACAATAAAAAGAAATGATTTTCCCATAAAAATGTGGTGATACATGTCAAAGAACATGAGAGTACAGGCAGAAAAGAAGTACTATTCCGAAATCAGAGGGACTAACTAGAATGGTATTCTATTAAATGCAAGTTAGTGCATCGGAATTTATCCCTGATATAAAGCTAGAAAATCTTAAAATTACTTTTTACTGGAAACTTCTTTTTCTAGTCCCAGATCATTGATGATTTATTTAGATGCCACAGACTTCAGTACCCTGTGCAGCCTCTCCTGCAACCTCCATCCATGCACTCTCTTCTCTGTGATCCAGGAGTTCCATCTACACTCCTGATGGTGTGGCCCTTCTGTCATTACCTGAGCTCTATTGTATGCATATCTGTCTTCAGCCCTGTCTTCTAGATGGACCTTGGACCTCTGTTGAAGCCTCGTCTCCAGTCCTGTCTCTGGCCCCATCTCCTGCTGCTCCTGCCTGGATGCCTTGAATAGATCCTGGACCTGAGTCAGCCTTATGCCTTTTCTGGGACTGTCTGGGGAACTCCTTATCACCACCCTACTCAGGAGATGCTGTAAGACTGAGCCATGGTGGATGTGCTTGGCTTCTGGCTCACCCTCTTTCACAAAGCAGCCCTTCTCTTGCTGCACCCTGGCAGTAGCATTGGTGTGTCTTCCAAACATTAACATAATACACTGCCAATGTCACTCTTTCTCAGCAAAATTTTTCTATGAATCTTAGTGTTCTTTTCTGGCTGTTGTTGTCTTTCACTGTTTTTCAAGAATTCCCAGTTCTTCTAGGAGTCAGATCTCTGATATAATTCATTCTATCATCTCCACATGAAATAAAAACACATCTTCATTTCCATCCACACTGAGACCAATTCAGATTTATTAAGGCTTCCTTGATATTCAGTGGTGTCTTATAAGCACTAAATCATCATGAAAGCTACATAAGTGAGAGCCTGCAATCCTAAAAAATACCCAAAACCCAATCAAACAAGAAGTCCTCTGAGAAGTATACATCTATAAAGCACAAAGCTTTCTAGACATCCCCAGAACAAGCATTGTACATCTAATGCTCCTCCTTTCCTCTTTAGGTGATCAATCACTTTCAGCAACAAGACGAAATGGAAACACATTCTTATCTCTGGGCTTCTGGGATGGCTAGAAAACCTGCAGAGTCCCTCCTCTCATGCTAAAAACGAAACAGTAACAATGAGAACAAGCTTCAGCTTCAAAAGCATTTAAGATCCTCACCATTTAAGTGCTGGCCTTAACTTCTCCTTGGACTCCTTATATGCTATTGCTGTATAACAAGCTCTGTAACCAGCAAAAGACAGGACTATCACTACATTTAAAGACAAAACACAAGCATTGATATATTTTTATTCAGTAATTAATAGCATCTTAAGAAATTAAGTTCTGGAATGATTTCTTTCTTTGGTCCTCTCAGGAACAGTGCCATACATCATTACTTCTACTTTCATACACAAGTTTTTTAAAACCCTACAATTTTGTTTGACAAGAAAGTATTAAATCTGAAAACAAAAAGGGTATCCACTGTCTCACAGTATAATTATCACCAAAGGGACCTGAGAGATGTTTATGTTTGCAGAGGCTTTCTCATACAGATTGGAAGTTAAAAAAAGCAAAAGGAACAGTGATTGAAGAGTGTTTTCAAAACTTGGGCACAGACAGTGGACAGCTACACCTGTCAATCCCACGACATTTGGAGGAATTTTAAGCCCTGCAAACCAGACTGAACCTATTCTGAAAAGAACTCTTGGCAAAGTTGATAGCCTACTCCATGTCACACATCCATAAGCCTGCTTAGCAGAGACTGAATAACTTTGCATAGCCTATGTCCCTCTTCTTGGCCTGATTCCTCTGGCAATGCAGTATGAGAAGTTTACTGAGGGTTTTTCCTCTCTCTGTTACAGTAAGAATACCTGAAGGATAACAGAACAAATGATGAGCAGAGGACATAAAGAGATACCAATTCCAGCATACGTAATGCTCACTTTTGTATAATTTCAGATGCTCCAATGACCTTTTGATAAATCAGTAACACAAGGGCATTACTGTTGAACAGTACTTACTAGAGTACTTACTCCCCTCCAGTGTAAAAATCTGTATTTAAGGTTCCCTGTGAGGTGGCTCAAAGTATTGGACACATTTTACACTTTTCTTGTACTTAAGAACACAATGCTTTCAAAACTTCACTGCAAGGAAGCGGAATTGGTTCCTGCTGTATCACAGAACTTAGAAGCTATTTTAAAGAATACTTTCATCACACCAGAATCCAGCACAAATGCTCAAAAGCCCTGTAAGCATTAAGACAGTTTTTGAAAATTGCTAACAGGTTTTGTGCTTTGTGGTATAATTAACACAGGATGTAAAATTGCCAAAATATCAGAGAGAGTCAGATATATTCTAAGTACTTCAGGAGGCAGCCCAGCAAAGCTGTTGATCCATCAAAAGATCAAACTGAAGCTGAAAGCATCCTCCAGTTTACACAATTGTAAATCGAAGGCACGAGCCACACAACAAATGCAATCTGGATAGTAGATAATGACTCTGATTTGGAGTGAAAGGGCATTGATAACTCTGCACTAGATAAAAGTGAAAGCTCTCAGACAATATAGCTAGAAAAGGGTGAAAGGAAATTTGAAGTTTTCCAGCCTTAGTTCCAACCTGATCTCCCGTAACTAAACTTGCACTGAAAAGAGGACACTTTCACAAATTAACATAGCAAACAAGTCTTATCTTTGCTGATTTTTCCGCACAACAAATAATAGAGTTTACTCTACATAACTGAGG
Organism: Pezoporus wallicus; assembly: GCF_028554395.1. Taxonomy (NCBI): domain Eukaryota; kingdom Metazoa; phylum Chordata; class Aves; order Psittaciformes; family Psittacidae; genus Pezoporus; species Pezoporus wallicus. The sequence goes on from NW_026636658.1 coordinate 1,423,663, forward strand.
AAAAAAACATTCAAGGAATGGAGTTTAATAAATGTCAAAAAGAGGGGGTTGGTCAAATTTTAATCTGCTTGACCATGCAAACTGTATTGAATCTGATAATGTTCATGAGAGGTCTACTGAGGGACTTGCATCCTGTATGAATTATACCCAAGGCTCTTAAATTCATTTGAATGCATTAATTCCTAACCTAAATCATAGTAAAGTAATATACTGTTATTGTATTTTTAAATGTATACCATAACACAATGCACAAATAGAAGAGTAGTTCATTTATATCATGTAGATTCATTAAAAACAAAATCACCTCCTAAGTCTGTGTGTGCTGATTTTTGAGTTGCAAACATTCATATTTCCCATGTGTAGAAAAGGAATAATTTTATACTTAGGTGTATTCAAAGCTTTGGACTTGATATACATATAATATTAGAGAAAGAAAATAAAAATATAATGAAAGATTCTGTATTTCATGTGTTACAAAACAATATGTTTTCCTCATTAAACCCTCAGATATAAATTCTACAAACCATGAAATTACCTTTGAGCCCTTACTGAAATAACCAGTTCACAAATAAATGATCCATGCAGAAAGAAGAGAAGATTAAAATAAAAAAGAGAAAGTTATATTTTTTTATCAGCAGTCAAAAAAACAAACAAACAAAAAAGAATCAACCAAAGAATACTTACTGGTATAGACTTACACAATAGAGATTTTAGTTGAACAGGTAATCCTGGGCACTTTAATTCAGCCACAATCTGAGTCAGCTATTAGTCGCATGTTCCAACATTATGAGGAATTAACTCTCACTAAAAATAAAGTTGGTCAAGGGAAATGTTTGTACAGCTTTTGTTTCATTAGTGTTCCACCAACAGATATGTTTCTCCATCCTTTTTCAGAATAAGTAGCTAAACAATTAAACATTATTGTTTGAGTCAACCATTCTTTCTGCCCCAATATAAATTCAGATATTTCTTTGGACAACACCACGTTAAGAGGAGAGTTACAAGGCTGACTTCCCTGAAGACTATCAGGCCAATTTTCCAAAAGCAGCTAGCTCACAAGCACTTAACGCCATTAAAATTGATCCTACCAAAACAAAGGCAGAGTTGGTAAATTGAGAAAGAGCCAGCTGGTAGGATCAGTGGCCCCCATCAGAGCTTGACATCAACAGCTTTCCCCTTAGAACCACACTATTCCAAGGTACATCAATCCACAGGAATTATTCTCCCTCTCATTCCTCAGCATTCCTGCCCCAGTTTTCTCAGTTTCACCCCATCGCAAAGCATGGATTTTCCTCAAAATTCCCTTGTATCAACAAAGTGGTCATGACTCAGGGTTTTTTCTGCTGTCTATGCACAATATTTTGCTACTTTGGGCACTTCACTGCAGTCGGGTACTGTTTTGTTAAGCTAAGTGTGCTTCCAAGGTGTGCAGCCCCCACTTGCTAGAATGATCTTGACCTCTTCTGCCCAACAAAAGCAGTTTTGCTTTCCCAATGCAAACACACCTTGCTGTCAAACTACAGCAAACAGAGAGAAGTCCAGATCTGAAGAGACCTTAGGTAACCTATAGAACACTGAGAACAACCCACCACTTATACAATATTCCATACTGCAGTTAAATAGGGGTTTAGTGGGTTACTTTCTTTTCAAAGCATTTTACCAAGGTCATGAGCAAAAGCAGATTAATTTTAGACATATGGAAAATCAGGAACAGAAAAAGAAAATTACTGCATTAAATAATTTGGTTTTCTAGGGACAAGCTGCAGGGTCTCTGAAGACAGAAATGCAAACAAGAAGCACATGCCCTAACATCTTCGAATTGAAATATAAACAAACAAAAAAACAATATGAAAAAGATATGAAAATGTTTAGCATTGAATAGATGAACAGAAAGAAAGACATTTCATTATATGATACAGAAAGAGGGAGGGGAAGTACTGAGGTGGAAGGATGGGAGAATGCAAAGCTTGGAGCTCAACACCAGCCAGCACAATGGACAAAATCCTGACAGTGAACAGCAAGCAGGCTGATTGCACCACCAGTAACAGAGCTGGTACTGCTTCTTGCTTCCTGCTGTGCCAGCTTCAGCCTCTGGCTGACCCCTCCGTTCAGCTACTTTCCCCCCAAAAAACATGTGCTTGGGAAAGGCTACGCTGCTGGTCCCTGGGGAGCCTCTCATGCGCAGCTTTGAGTCCGCTGAGCATTATAGAGGAGAAGTCATTACGCTCCACTCAATTAAAACAAGGGGCTGAAAGCATTATTGCCTCTATTTTTTAGAGCTGCAGGGTATCATCCACACAAAACAATGGTGATTCTTCAGGTAATCAAGTGCCAAAGCTTTTAAGTCAAAACCAGTACTATTTACCTACCCTACAGTGATAACAACTCTAGAGCAAGGCTAGGTAGTCAGTTCTGCTTGGAAGTTAAAAAACAAGAAGACAAACAGAAATAGGGAATTACCTACTGAAAATCTATCAGACTGCACCCATAATTCCATTAGCACTCTGAGAATTTAGCATCTAACTTCAGCTATATACATTACGTACTCAGCCTACTGCCATTCCCTTAAAGTGCAGTAGCAAATACAAATCATGTGTTTTGGAGTTAAAACATCAAAAGTGGAGAAGCTCCCAATTTTTTATTTCATTTGGAAGGCTTTGATAGAAAGGAAAACTAGTATTCTTGAAAATTTACTTAATAATACTGACTTTTATTTCTTTTCAGTAGTCCTAAAAGTTTAGATGACTAATGTCAGGATGACAGGAAATTTTAAGACTGAATTATAAATCCCTAAATACATGGGCCTATATGTTGAACACAGTGGCAAACTCTTAAAAACAGGCTGGTGTCACTGGTGCCTTTTAAACTTTGCACCGATAATTCAAATAAAACCAGCTACAAGCTAGCTCCAGTCATAAAGACAGAAATTTAAGTTAGCACATATTAGCAGCCCACAGTGGGCAAATGTTCAAACACATTATGGTTTTAATATAATTATAATTGTTGAACATGTTCAACCGATTAAGCACAAATATTCTGTTTATCTGAGATGCTGCCAAAAATCATGAGCTGCAGTCAAACTAACATGGTACTGTAGTCCTTCTGCAAAGTATAGCACTAAATCAAAGGAAAAAAAAACATATGGGAAAAGCCAAAGCAAATATCTTATCTGATATTTACTAAATGGTCAAATACCATATTTTAAAAATTTTACTTGTAGAGATATAAACTGCCACATATATTTATTTGATAAATTCACATTTTAAAAGTTCACGGCACCTACAAAAAAACAAGGGCTTCAGAATAACTTTCTGTGCATGTGTCTTTTTTTCTTCTCCAGCCCTGAGATATCAAGATTCCACAAATCACAAACATAAAATGCAAGTAATTGGGAAACAACAGTTAAAGGCTGCCGTGCCTGTAGCATTTAGAATAAAATTACTCTGTGCCTGCTCTTATGCCTCAGCTGCACAAATACAAAAATATTTTTAAACAACCAGATGATCTCCATCTGAAGAGGAAAAAAATAAACCACTACAATTTGTCGTTAAGAAAGAATTACTAAAACTCCCTGTTGTACAGCTCCTATTTAGACAATTTGCAATGCTGAAAAAGCAGTTTTTTGAACGGTGTCCCCTAAATAATTAAGCTGTTCCTTTTACCATACTTCCTATATTACAGAAGTCATTTTCTTACAACAAATCAATAACTCATTCCTTATGTCAGTCATTTTTCTCCATTTAACTGAATGGACTTAAGTCCAACACTGAAAGTTATATTACCTTTGAATTATGTGTGTGATTTAAAATTCAAAGTACTACACTAAGGAGCTTTTTAGAGTGACCACTCCACAGCCTCTTCATATAGACAATCCCTTACAGACCTTCCCGACAGATTTAAAGCAGAACAGCAGCTTTGAAACAGTTAAAAACGTGAACATTAAGAAGAAATAGCTGTCACAGACCAGAGTCAACACTTTCCTTTATTTACAGAATTAAAAAGCTAAGCAACTTGTGACACTCACCGTTCCTAGCACACCCCCCCATGCTTTCAAATTAACTAATAATTGCATTGATGGTATAATTTAATAATACAGTTTAAGCAGCTTCAAATGACCTTTTTTGTTGTTGTTGTTGCAGACCCTATCATTTAAAAATTCAGACACACTATTAAAATATTTGAAAACTGCGCTTATTTCTTAAATAACTGAACCAAAACTAAGAAATTCTAAGATATCAGCTTCTCCACATTTTAATCTAATAGAATTGTCTAGTAGAATATCTTAACATCAGCATGTAGTTTAGTCACAGGTTAAGAGAAACACTGGAACATTTTACATAAGTTTATAGCCTAAAATGTATTCTTATTAGAAATGAATCACTGACAAAAGAATCATTAATATAAACAAGGAAAAAAGATAATACGTGGAAAGTGCCCTAATAAAAAAGTTTATGCTTTGCGTAAATTGTAAAATTTTCGTAATATTGTAGGAAAAAAAAAATCCTAGAGGCCATCTTCAAACAGCACAAGCCTGGAAAACTTGTATCAATTTAATTAACTGTCCTCTCTCAAAAGAATAAAACAATTTATTCTGTCCTTCTATATTAAAGGTATGGATTTGATCACAATGCTTTGTCATCTGTTAGCTGTCTATTAATCTAAGGCACAAATTGTTGTGACACTTGTATTCTCCAGAAACAATAACTATCCTTTCACTACCTGCCCTACGCCCCATTTTAAGCTTTTCAGAAAGAAGCTTCCTGGGCTGATTTCCTGCCTCTGATTGCCTCTGATGTTTCACACCAGTAACTACAGCAACTGAACACCCCCAATTGCCGGGCACTGCATAGAGTCATGAAACGGAAAATTTTGGATTTGTAAAACCTGATAGCTTTTATTTTTACCCAGCTTTATGTTATTGTCAGGTTTGAGTTCCCACTGCCTCCCCTGAAATGAGCAATACAGATAAGCACTTGGTGCCAAGATCTCCGATGTAGAGATATGCACAGCCCATCAAATCAGAAATATTGTCCACATTAGCACACACGTACAATCAATCAGTGTTTTCTAAGATGACACAACTACAAAAACTGCAAAAAGGTGGGTTTTTTTAAATGCAGAAATTCTAATTTCTCAGCCTTAACATTATCACACCAGACTCTGAACCTCAGCATTACCTGAAGCAATTAGAAGAAACCAAAGTGGCAAAGTAGTGTTAGGTAATGCTTTATCTTCAGCATTCTGGAAGCTCAGCAAGACTTCCATTCAAAGCTGCTCTCCACTCCATTTCTGCTCAGCACCCTGAATCTGTTCTTTACCAGCTGCTGATGCTCCTTGTATTAAACTGAGAATTTGTGAGAAAAGCAAAACTTCCCGCTGTGTGTTAGTTTTGCATGAGAGCACTTGATCCTGCCGTGGTACTCTTCGGATGCTTTTTTGTAAATATTTTTAATTTCAGGTAAACACAGGGGGAGAGGGGAATCAATATATTCAGTACTAATTACAATTATTGCAATTACTTGAAAGCAGAATGACTGCATTGTACAGTTTTGCTAACATAACATTACTTACATTAATGTTTTACTGAAGGGACTACATTATTTTCTGATTGTTGATCAACAAACTGCTTAATTTTGATTTCTTTTACATCAGGAAGCAGAAAGGGAAACAGCATGAGACGTTAGAATTAATCAGCCAATTTTGTTGTGAATTTATTATTGATGGGAATGTCCTTGTTACTAAACTTACACACTTGTACAGCTATCTTAAATCAATCAATTTATGAAAAAACTAAGATTAAACAAAATTCTAACCATTATTGGCTGAATTATTAAAAAGTTATAGGTTCCAATCTTTATACAGCAGGGCTGTAATTCTTCTGCATGTAGAGTTTTTGTGAGATCAAAATACGATTTAGCTTTAAATCAAAAGATTTGTTATTTTAGTTAAGTCTAACAATACTAGAAAGTAAAATTCCTCAGCTGGGGCTGTAATATTTGCTGAAAAAAACCTACTTCAAAACATTAATCAAATTTTTCGCCTACTGGGCAGCCATATGGTAAAGCAGCATGTGAAGCTCACAAACTTGCTGATCTTCTGTAACTGGGTGCTATTAATTACGCTTGCTGCATCCATCTCTTAGATTTTTGCTTTGTGAAAAAAGTATTTATTGCAACAGCTTTTACAAAACAAGGGAATGAAAATCACAATTGATTAATGAGCTGAATGGAAATATTTCCATTAGCAGGTTTTTAAAATGAGTAAGAATTAATACCATGGGTAAAACTGAGCCCTACTTGTGTTTCCGCACAAACACTTTTTGTTTGGCGGGGGGGGGGTGGTGCGTGTGTGCATTAGCAGGAAAATGGTCTAACATGCATTATTCACTGTGTTGGTTTTAGGTGAAAAACAATAGGATTTAAACTAAATAGTTTACTACTATAAAGGCTGAGGGTTTCATGTGTTTTAGTGCTAAATTCCTTAGTATGAAATTGAATTGTTACTCAACTGCAAATCATACTGGGTTTGGGGTTTGTTTTTATTTTTCAAATATAACTAAGAGTTTTCCCAAAATCCGGAGAAGTAAACAATTCAGAATGATAGTATCCGTTTTGTCTTTAATTCCTCAGGCCACAGTACTGAGGCTGTTTCGGGATCTCAGCCATAAATCTAGTTAATCATAAATTATAGCTAGAATATAATCCTTGACACTGCAGCCTTGTGTGCCAGCAAAAATGGACTCTCAGGAATTACTGAAAGAAGATTGCAGGGGTTGTCCGGAAAAGGTAGCAAATAAGTTCAAATTGTGTTAGTTCACATACAAAAATCCCAGCCTGGGGAAAGGCGAGGCGATACAATTAGCCACTGTACACGTCCAGAGCAGCAGAAGTCATGGCACACCTGTGAAGATTTGCCGTATCATCTCTTCCAAGTTAGATAGGATGATTTTTCTTGCTCTAATCCTCACATTAGTCTCCTCTACAAAACTAGCTTATTTCAACATTTGGCAGAGTGTGTGAACTTCATCCTATGTAACAAGGGCTACAGTTAGAAGAAGAAAGTGAGGATTAGCTCTTGAGAGGAACTGGTGATTCTATCAAAAGCATAAAACCCAGACTCACTCCTTGTTTTCACCCAGTGTAGAAGAATGAGACTGAAAAAACAAAACTGCTCTAACCTGAAATATTCTGCATATGTGATTTCTCCCCTCAGATCCAAGAAAAAAAAAAAGTAACTGGGAAGTGAAATATCAAGAATATTCAAATAATTTTAAGAAGTAATTAGGAGTAGAAATAGTTTTCACTCAAACAATACTGGCAGCTTACTGCAGGTGGAAGAAAGGGAACCCAGTCTCTTGAATATAGATCTAGGACTTGCTAGAGTTATGATTTATTAAAAAGGACCTATACAAATACAGCAACTTCATGTGGAAGGAGACAAAGAATCTTTGCAGTAAGATATATGGCTGAATGATTTAAAATATTACATTTTTCACAGACTGTCGAAACACAATACTCAGGTATGCAAAGGAGTAACTTCTGTCCTGCCAAGTCACCTTCTTGAACTACGGTGTACATTCCTCTTCCTCCCTGAAGTCTTTATGCTTTTTAGCTTACAGAAATTTAAGCAGATAGTTATCAAAATGGTAAAATATGTAACTACCAGCTACTTCGAATTACAAGGCCACCCACTGGATGACATTTCATTCATCCTATATGTATATATCTGTATGTATAAAGAACAGGAAGGAAAAAAGTCAAGTAACTTCCAAGTGCTAGACAAGCAAGAGAAGTTTTACATTTAGAATAAAATTTTAATAGTGGAAAACTATATTTTAAACAAACATGTATTACTCTGAGCATGATTCTTATAGAATAGAAACTACAAAAATTATTCAATTTCTAAGTCTCCTTTTTCTTTCACCTTGTGTCATCCCAACTCTACCACTCACTACCTTCATAAGCAATGAACAATAAATAAGACAATTTTTTGATTAAAACGTTTGAAAGCTCTACACCTTTAGAAGGAAAAAAGCCATTTAAAATATTAGTAAGAAACCTTCTAAACAAGTTTTACTTAGTGACCCAAAATGTAAGCCACAACTTTTCATCACCTCTTGGGTGATCTCTGTACCTCTCCCACACACATTGACTGTCTGCTTAAAAGTTTAAAGAGCTAACAAAATGTTTTAACGAGATACAAATCTCAGAGATCATTAATCAATATGTTCAATGTTATTTGTGATAATTCATCATGACATGATATTAATGGGTTACTGTACCCTTCAGAGGTGAGATTAATGCAAATGAGCAGCCACAATTAACTTTACTGCTCCCAACTCACAGGAATGGACAGATGATTATAAATGACAACTATATGTCAATTACAATATCCAATAAAGTGAAGCTTAGAGGGCAATCTATCTCCTTTTATAGTTCTTGCTTGACATAGCTGAATTTAGCTCAACCCACTGTTGTCACAGGGTAACCACTGCTTTGAAGGCGGGGTCAATTTTTTAATTTTCTGTTTCTCAGGAAGGAATTCAAATTGTGCATTTGAATGCATTGTCTGAGGAAGGAAAGCGGCAGGAAACCAAGAACAGATGTTGCCTTCTTCATCAGCTGAAGAAAATTGTATCTGCTCTCAAACTGCAACAGCAAGGCCACAAAGAAAATAATCTGTCCTGCTGTGTAATATATTTATTCAATTAAAATAAGACCCAATGTATTAATACAGCAATCGGGGGGAATTTACATTTCATAAACTGCTTTGCCATACATAGGCTGCTAAGTCCACACAGGTTAAAGATGTTGAGTGATGTGTAGACTGGCATGTGCATTTTTGTATACAAACAGATATTGCATGATACCCTCTTGAGCACCAATGCTTCTGTAACAAATAGATAAGACTTCACAGGAAAAAAAAAAGAAAAAAGAAAAATTTCTAGTGACCTAAAAGGAGCTAGAAACAAAGATGTTAGATGCTCATAAAATACAAACAGCTGGCCAGACTGAGGAGATTTTGAAAACACAACAGGTAAAATACACCATTCTGTAAGTATATATTAACATATAAGATATATTTACAAAACAAAACAAAAAAAAAAACAAACAAAAAAAAACCCCATATGATTTCCAGAATAAGTTAAACGTGCAGGGTGTTCTTGGATAAATCTGGAGTGCTTGAGACAATTTTCTTTGAGAAAAATAACTTACAGGAAGTCTTTTGCTTTCTATTTCACTTCCTTAGCATAAAGCACTGGGAATTTATTTAGCTCCAGTTAAAAGAAAACTAATGAAAAGTGATTTGTGATCTATTTTTTAAATTATCTTCTCTGCTTTTACACCCATCTGAAAAATAAAAACTGACCCAAAAGCACTTGCTTTTGTGGCTTCTGCTAACTACTTCTGCTAACTACTACTAACCCCTAACTACAATGAAAGTCCCACACAGGCATTGCAGCCTATAAAGACCTACTGAAATCACGGAAGGGAAGAAGACAGTGAAGGGGCAGGGTATGGAAGTACCTCACAATATACATCAGCAGCTCCACTTGGAAAGTATTCAATAAAAGTCAGTGGGGGATTTGGCTAAGTAATCTGTTAGGCACCGCTCTGCCACTTATACTAGCACATCCCTAAATTTCCATCATGCAAGCAGTAAGATCAGGTATGTTCATATCTCAATACTGCTAAAGGACAGCAGGAAAGTTAATGATTTTCTTTGGAGCAATGTTTTCCAAAAGCATCTCTCTCCCCAACCCCATTTTGTTTAATCATCAAGAAAAATGGTTTTCAACTGAATAAAATTGCTGACACTATTATCATTTTCAACATGAGAAAATAGGAAAAATTCTTTACTGTTTCCAATAAGGATGTTAATACACATTTTTGTAACACTATTTTGTCGAAGTCCTGACACATTCTGAAAAAAATGTGGTTTTCAGAAGAGTTTCCATTCTGACCTCTAAAAAACTGAAGTCTATAACTACCCCGTAAAATAACTTTGATAGATAATTAGCTAGTATTTAACTACAAGCAGTATGTCCTATACATCCTCATCAATCCCAAATCCATCAGCAGAAATAAGCTGCATTCTATAAAAATAACATGCTACTTTGAGCATGAACAAATATCAGATAAAGTCATAATTTAAATTAGGTTCATATGAAAGAAGGATTTCCTTTTGGCTTTTCTTTGGTTTTAACTAATTAATCAACAAATTTGAGTTGGTTAAATAAAACCTCTTCCAACGCCTCCTATTTAATTGCAGTTTGGCACCAACAAATATATATCAAAATTATAGCATCTCCCTTGACAGGAAGCTCCTTGCTTCCACACACAGTTATGGCTCTCTGCAGAGTAACCAAGAACTGCTGACAGCCTTGAACACTGCTACAACAATATTACTATACTTGGCAGAGAAGTACCCTTGCGGCAAGAGAAAAGCTGTAATTTTGACTGTCACTTCACATTACACTAGATATTATTTCACTGTATACACACACACTCACAAACTCTTAATAGACTACAGTTTTCTCACTGCCCAGCTCTCCTCTTACAAATGACAATATAATGCTGTTGACCTACTGGTAAGATGGCTAATACAGCTAACATTTAACATCACTGAATATTTTCTTTTAAAATACAGCCATCGTAAACTGTCCGGTCCTCATCATCTCAAACCGCTCAAATAGCTTAAAGTTATTTCATCTATGTTGTTATTAATTTCAAAAGAAAAAAAAATTTAAAACAAATTGGAATTATAATTCAGCTGGATTTTGATGATGCTTGAATAACTAATTGCTGGCATCATAAACATTAACAAATTCATCCACAAGCTGCTTTGGTGAGAAAGTGATTGCTCAAAAAAAAAAAACAAAAAAAAACAAACCAGCAAAACAATCTTTCCATATTTCCAACAATAACATAAGTGCAAAAGTAACAATAGGTGATAAATAAGTAGGAGTCAAAGGCACAGTTAATTTACAGCCTTATTCCCTGGGCCCACTGCAGCAACTATGAATATGAGTACGGAAGCATTTAATTGAAAAATTTTAATTTTAAGCACGTAAGTACATAAAGCAGAGTCACTGCTTTAAGATTTTAAGAGGTACAAACCGTTCAAAGATTATTATTGTGATCCAATGAAAAGACTGTTTGGTTCTTTTAACTAAGATCCAATTCTAGGACTCTAAACCAGTTTACACATAACTTTTGTCTTTAGTTTTTATTTCATATGCTGCATTTGCTCAATACATAAACTGCTTACTGCTTTCCAAAGAATTCGGCCTGTATATATTCAGAAGTTTCACAGGAGCATGGCACATTAACAGAGTAAAATAGAAACACAGGCATGATCACTTACTACAGGTAAGCCTAACTTGCTAGAAATCAAGTAATATGTTTTGGAATACCCTGGTATCGATTCAGTATACTGCAAGCAACTCCTATGATTTTGTTGAAAGTAAAACAATATTTAATTAAGCAAACTGGATTTAAATAGACCTAATTAACACTTGGAAACAGTCATTACTAAAAAGCTTCATTCTGATTTTACTGTTGTTCTGGCATATTTTGCTTCTACCCTTGTGTTATTGATATAGTGTTTTCAAATGCATTTAGAAAGATACCATCTCACTTGTGTTGTTTAGATAAGGAAGCATCACTGAACCTCTTTGCCCTTCTCCAATAAAATGTATCAGAAATTTCAGTTCTGTCTGCTGACCGCACCACATTTAACAAGATTCGCAAATGAACCCAGAGTAAGTTTCCCACTGTGACACATTAATAATAAGTTCCTTACTCCATCTATCCCAAGCCATGAATATGTAATGTTATAAAATGAGTCCTTTTCACACAACAGAACCTCAGACGTGAATAAATAAAAACTATCCATCACAAGCCTGTGAAAAATTAATGAGAGTTCTGAGACATAAGAAAAATTGGTTACTGAGATGATAAGGTCCAGTATGTAAAAGCTGTGTTCCTCACTAACTGTAAATTTTATTTTAAAACTTTACAAAAAGAGTTAAAAAAATAGATATCTTTCTGTAGCACATTTACCATAAGAAACAGAAAAGGGGAAAATGCTTTAATGCTGAGACATATATCTAATCCAGACAGTATTTAGAACCAGGAAGCGTATCAAACACTGCCACAACAAGGAGTTACATTTCCAGTTACAGCAGAGTTGTAACCTTAGATATTTAGAAACAGTGTTCTTATTCCGTTTCTTTTCCTTTTGGAATGGAAATCCCTGATGAAATAAGACACTATATCTCCCTAAGCTTCATTTACTTAGATAAAAGAAGAACACATAGAAATAAATTCCTTTCATTCATGTTGGTGTCTCTTTACTGTACCAATGTAAAGTGAAGGTTTTAATCTCTCAATATGCAGTAATCTGTTCTGCAATATGAAGAGGAATAAAGAAAAAAAAAACATTTTTCAAAAGAGTCCATCTGCCACTATGTTTATTAATACATTTTTTCCTAATCTTGCCCAAAAAAGCATGGCGATATCTGAGGAGTACAAGTGCTGTTCCAGGCCTAGTCAAACTGCATCACCAACAAATGCTGCAATTTTGTCTTCAGACAGGGAAACATGCAGATAAAAACTAAGCCTGAGTTCTTGAAAGACTTTCCCCAACACAGACAGCACTTCCTAAACTATTCTACCAAAAGACTTGAGAAAAGATCATCTGATCTACAGTCAATTTGGTGAACTGTTAGCCATTTTAATGCCTAGTGGCTAAAATTAAAATGGTGCCTCATGATACCAAACTTGACCACTTATTTTTCTCTAAAATCTGTTTCTGCTCACTTGGCTCTCACCCATTAAGTAAGTTTCTCTCTTTTATATCCCACCATCACTCCCACTCCAAGAATCAATGAATTCCTCCAGGTTTGGCCTCCCAAATCATTAAATACTTCTTTTGTTTCTGACTAATAAAAACGTGTTCGACTCCTCTTTGTTTACTTCAGTGACCATTTTCTGCTAACATTCCTCAGGCTACGCAGGGTCTGTGTGAACAGGCTGGACAAATGCAAGGTTCCTCCTTTCCCAGTTGCTGCTTGTGTATGAAACGATGAGATCGGCAAGGGCGTTACTGACCCTTTCCTTATGTAACAGGACAGGAAACCAAAATGAAAAGAAACAGCAGCACAGCCTCCCTCTGTCCCCAGTGTACAGATGAGATTTCTCTACTAAGGAGTGGCTTCATCACATAAAAACCTGAACAAGCAGGATGTTTTATTCTTGGTTTCTTGAAACTGGTTATGTCTGAAAGGATGGCCTACAGAGTGCTGTCAGAGGTGTCTATCTGCAAAATAAATTACCATTTGAAGTCTGTGCTGAGAGTGACTGAGTGACTGTGAAGAATTATTTATTAGTCTTAAAATGCCAGTGGATACAGTTAAGGAACTATTTTTTCTACAAAACTCTCACGGTCTCAAAGAAGAAAGGGAAATATGGCACAATCCACTTAGACTGCTGGTGTTGCTTGAGAGAGGAACAGGTCCCCTCTACAAGAGATCGGTCCCTTGTTCAAAATTCCCATTTTCCAGACTTTCTTCTGGTGTTCTCTTGGTCATCTTTGTCATGAGCATTTGTCTTTCCTCCACTTAATACTAGAAATGCAGTAACTCAGGGTACGGGAGAGCAGAAATCATTTTAAACAGACAAAAACCCAACAAACAAACCCCAAAACAAAAACCCTGGCAGCACAGTCCATTACTATAAAGCTTTTCTTATCATGATAAAAAACCCTCTACAGCCTAATCATTTCTATTGCAGCCCTGCTTTTTTGTGTACTGTTTTGCTGAGCAACACTTAAAAAATATTATTGTAGAATATCTGTCATTTAAGTTCTTTGATTTGCATTCAGAACTAAGGATTCTCCCACATTTTCAAGGAATTTTCTTACTCCAGCTCTTTTCTCCCTTTACTCATGAAATTTCACAGTCTCTCAAATACGCTCACTGGACTACTTATAAGACCCCCTCTGCTTAGACAGGTATTAGATTTCCAACTGTGCCAATGCAGCTGAAGATTTCTTTCTTAAATACCCTTATTGCAGGCTGACCTTTCTTGACTTGTTACACATATTTTGCAGGGGAAGAGCCTTCAGGTCCATAATCAGTCCAGTCATACACCCGCCATACCTATATAGGCACACATGGCAAAAGCCTGCTAAATATCTTTGACATATATTACTACACCTTGAGGTCAACTTATATATCAACTCCAGTGAAGAAAGGCCAGCTAAGGATTGATTAATTTCCAGACATATCTTAACCCTTACAATATCCATCACCACATGTGAGCAAAAGACATTGAAATGTGCTTTTTATACTTAGAGAAAATAACAGACACTGCTGGTTGTTCTTGAGTTTTCTAAGCCACAATGGAAGAAACAAAGGACAACCAGAAAGGATTTCAATATGCTATTTCCGTCTGAGGAGCAGCAGCCTCTGTAATGCACTTCCTATGCTGCTGCAGCATCAACGCTGTTCTGTATTTTCATGTGATCTATATTTTCAGTTATTTGGCATCACAGTGGTTGCACCTGGCAGTGCAATAGATGAGTGGGCAAAGCACGAAATTAAAAGATATTCTTCCGGCATAGAGCTGACTGTGCAAAATCTCAGCCAATAACGGCCAAACCCCACAATGTTTATTTCTAAACTAGGGCAATATACCATTATTTCTCAAGTTTAATTCCATTGATTTTCAAGGAAATAACAATAAAATTAGCCCATATATAGAACAATCTCTTGGTGATGGATGACAGTGTTACAGCAAACACCACACCTCACGCAATGAATTCTCCACCTTCAGACAACTCCCCCTTAGGAAAGCCAGGCAGACCTGTACAGAAGTTATTCTGGGGCCAAAAGGAGTTCCCCGCTTCACCACCTCAGCAAAGACAGATTCCACGACCTTCTGAGAAAAACCTATATATAACTTTTGCTGAATAGGCCCCCCAGTTAACAGCAGAATCCAATTTGTAATTTAGCCTTAAATGCACACTCCACAAAAAACTACCAGGTAAGAAAAAGACCTGACATGTAGATAAAACTGCTTTTTGACACACGTAAGTAAAAATAATACTACGGCATTCCTCAAATTAGCCATTTGAAGCAAATATACACTGAAAATGTTTCCGTATGTAAGCGTTTACTTTGATTTTATATTTTTTGACCAAGAAAATATTTATTAAAATAATAATAAATAATTAATTTTACTGGCTGCAAGCTGGGATTCTTTCCTGGTTAAACTCTATGCAGTGAGATGGCATTTAAATTATATGAGAGAATTGATTCAAATGGCTTCCATTAGCAATTTGGCAGGCTGCTGTGAATTGCTCCTAATCAATTTTAAATAATGCTATTTTATCTGCGAATGGAGGCATCCTCATGTTAAACATCTCCATGTTGCAGAACTGTAAATCAGTGGCTAAAATAAAAATTTCTTCCTATCTTCTTACAACTCATTGTGTTTAACAGTGTGCCATCAGCGAAACTAATGCAGAATAAAATGGCCACATGTGTCCTCAGAGAAGTGTTCCAGGCTCTAAAGGTTTTCTCTTTTATCTTATGTTAATGAATATTTCAAACTAATGTTGTTCTAGGCCACTTTATAGTGCAATTGTATCTTAATTTTGCTTCAGATTTTATCAATCAAGAGTAATTAAATCCATCTGAGCTGTAAATATTCAGCATTCATGTAGCATAACCATTTGAAGCAGGCGTGTTTGTATTATGAGAATTTTTATTAAAAATAATGAAAAAATGTAAATATGTCAGCAGACATTCAGAAAGTTTTGCTTCTTGTCTCTGGTTGCTGTGTAGAGGAGACATTTGCAATTTCAGATGGAACACTTTTTCCTGCAAAATTGGAAAGAGAACAAATTCTACATCTAACATCTTCTTTAACTAGCATGAAGCATGCACTTTCCTGATGGGCATAAGAAGACAGACACAGAAATTAAACCATAGCAGTTTCCATTAATCTAGGGACATTGTTAAGATAAACCTGCAAATATATTTATAAAACATTAAGTGTGAAATATCTTAAATCTATCCTATCATTTCAATACCATTTGTTTCAGTTTAACCTCATGTGTCACACAAAGACACACCGCTGGTTTAAATGCTGCAAAATTACCAGATGTAAACTCCATAACAGTTTCAGATGGCACAATCTGCATTGGTTTGACATATCTGACAAAACAGGTACTAAGTAAGTCATTAAGTGTGTGTTTCTCTCTCCTTTAGAACAGAATCTCAAAACAGCTTGTCCTAAAATCATTGTTTCAATGATTCTGCTATTCCGGCCTTAGTTTGATGTCCTTGCAATGCCCACGTCTTAATGGATGTATTTCATACTCAGTCTTTAAAGAAAAAAAAAAAAGAACAAAAAGCATAAAAAGCCACAACAAAACAAAACTCAAACATTCTTCTTATACACAGACGATTGAGCCTTGGTTCAGAAAGCTTTTCAAATACAAAAGCAATTAACATACTAATGGCAGCAAGCACATTATAACGAGACAAAACTAATGAATTAAAATGGAATTAGTTTAGAAAAGCACTGTTTAAATGTGTTCTGTTTACATTTTATATCATCTTCCTCACAATGCAAAAGTATATAACAAACTGCCGTAAACCAGGGAAAAAGATTCAAAAACAGAAAAGGAATTGATATTTTGTGGGCTGAGGAGACCTGGGGAAAGAGAACATGAAGTTCTTTTCAAAAATGAACAGTTCTTTAACAGACTGTGACTGCTAAAGTAAAGTAACTCAAAGATTTCCTTTACAAAGCAGTAAACATGGTGACGAGGAAAGACTTCCAAAAGACTGTAAAGCAAAGTGCTGTAAGTAAATAAAGCTGTCCCACACACTTCCACTGCTCAGTTCCAAACATTAAAGCACAGCTTTCAAGAATCAAATTAGCACAAGTTACTGCACAGGATGCCTCTGCGTATATTCTACCACCCTCCACCTCTCTTCCAAAAGAAAATGTGGAAAAATAGAGGATGACCAGGCATATGGAGTATATGCAGGCAAATAGCTGAAATTAAGTAATGGTGAATTCTGCTACATTCAACTTTTAGCTGAATACACCATCTGGTCAGTGAAGAGATGCTATTGTGACTGAGGTTTAAGAATGTGTATTATATGCTTATAATTCCACAGCACCTACACAAGACAGCTAGATGGCTTCCCAGATAACTGCAACCATGCACGCCCTTGAATGAAAGGGGCACACTTCCAAGTACAAGGCTGAACTTAGCATGCCAAAAGTCTGGAGATAAAAGGACCTATAGGTAGACAGCACCATCTCCTCTGAGGACTAAGCAATGCCATCCTTAAGGTACCACTAAATCTGACTTGAAGTCAGAATGTATTTCTGTACTGTAACATTTTCATGAGCTAATCTCATCCCCAAATCATGCTTAAAATACTCAGAAAATAAGGGATATAAGTTTATTTCTCTCCTCAACCTGAGGGGCTAACATAACCTGCAGAACCCACAGGAATATATCCCAACCACTCAACTGTAGCTCACTTTGCACGTGGCAATATTTCAGCTCTACTGCTGAGGTTTAGCTAATGTAGGGGGAAAACAACAGAAACAAATTGTTGGAAGTACAGCTAAAAGGTGGTACACATGAAGCAGCTTATTGCCAGACCTACTTCGTTCTGAGCCTGCAATGAGCTGCAACTATGTTCTTAGCTTTGTTTTAGGGCTCAAGATGTACAGGGCATAGGATCCACCTCTGCTGGCAAAGTTTGCCCAGTGTTCCAAAGAGCATGCTGCTAATAATAGTGACATTATGCGTGCTACTGCTGGTGTCCAAATAAAAGCTGGGGAGTCTGTGGCTTTCTGCCCAGTAGGACTCCTGACAAATCCCTTTACAGCACCTTTACTTCACTTAAACCAGACAGCAGATAAAACAGTCCAGTCACCTACAAGAAGCAGATGGCCATCACTGCTTCCTCTGGATTCAGCTGCAAAAAAGATAAATTCTTATTCATTCTTTCAGTTTGTGTAGCCGCATTCCTGAACCAGCTTTAACCCAGTAACAACAGACTCAGCACATCAATGTAAGCTAGCTACCTAAACTTCCACGGTGCCATGCACATTCTGCAGCCCCCACTGGACCCCACACTGCTATGCATATATGATATAAGCCCACCTTTAATTCAGCTTAAAACCCGTTGAAGTATGTCCTCATTGCATGCCCTCACACTTTGTACCACAAAGAGAGCTTAAGGGAAGCTCATCATTGGAATCTGTGGAGCCACAGTAGCTACCACACACTATTATGTTGAAGCCACATGCAGGTTTATCTTTTAGAGAATGTCATCCCTGAAATACCTTCCCCTCTCATTTTTTCCACAATTTAAACTTCCATTCTACTGGACATATATTAATTGTACCAATTGTTATGTGAATCCATAGCTATCACCTACCCTCAAAAATCTTTTTATCTGACAGCAGGGATGATACTGTATCATCTTACTCTAAATTAAAATGACAGTTTCTTAGTTAGCATAGTGTGAATATACAAGATGATAGTACTTATTATAATTAGAAAAGTAAGTTCAATCCAGACTCAATTATACTGAACAGAATATTTACAGCAGTACATTTTCAAAAGCATTCATATTCTTGATATACTAAAATAATATTAATATCAAGAACATCTAGATCATATCAGCAGGTGCCAGCTTTAAAATATATAACTTTCTTTCCATTATGAAAGCAAAGACACTGAAAAAATATTGCCTCTCTCTTCCTTTCGTTGTGAAATTTACTTAAATAATTACCTACCCGAAACAGAAGCTGAAAATGCTTTCTCATGTGAGAAACTAGATACAAAATTTTGTCTTGCAAAAGATTTTCATGGTATGTTAACTACTGCAAAATAAGAGGTTTATTAATATCTCTATTATTAATATAACCTACAGAGGAAGCGATTAACACAATCTTAATGCTAAACAATCTTTGAACTCAGCACATTTGGACAAGACTACTTATCAAAAAATTACTGTTCTTATTTCTTTTGGTTGCTAAACAAGGTAATTCAGTCATACTCACCACAACAGTATTATGCAATGATCCAGTTTTAATGCACACTAGCATTCAAGAAATTAGATATAGTGAAAATCTCTCATGACTACTTAAATTTTAATCACTTTTTTATTGTTATATTGCAGGAGTCAAGAGTAGAGTAAACAACGTTCTGAACCCCACTGGGCCTTAAGCATGTACTCCTTACAGAAATGCGAACATGTTAGCAATTTGTACTGTTCAGAGATGCTAGAAAAGTCTGCCGTCATTCAATGCCCCCTTGCATCATTAAAAGATTCTTATACAGCTCATTCGCTGTCAGTTCACCTTAAATCCATCAAAACTATTGGAAAATATCGCTAGATTATCAACAAATAACATTTCAACAGATCTTTAAACCAGCTTCTTAGAAAAATATTTGGTTGAAGGTTTTTCACAAACCCGTAGAAGACGACCCCCCCCCCCCCCAAAAAAAAAAAAAAAGGCACACAAAACCACATTCCCCAAGCCTGCTAAAGTAATCTAGGATTTCTACTGAGAATGAGTGCTGTATATATAAGCAGTATTATTTGGCTGGCTGAGTAGGACAGCTAATAAATTATATCTTCCATGTCTTTTACAAATATTTTTCATGAACAGGTTTGTATCTATTCCAGAAATAAAATCCTGAAGGTTCAAAACCACATTTTAATACACCAGTTATGGCCATGTGTTTGACACATCTCCTCCTCAAACACAAAAGCATACACATGTGAATTGAACCTATTAGTGTTCATACAAACTGCAGCTTTAAGCCACGGGTGCATCTGCTCTTGAGCACAACTTCACGGTGCTGATGCGTGTAAGGTCACCCAGATGCAACTAAAATCCAGTGCTGGATCCACCATTGCTTCTACTGGACAAGAGTTTTCTCACCATTGTTACCTGACAGATTAGGAAAAAAAAGCCCAAAACTCCCGAATATCTCAGTAAAAAGAGAATCTATGAATAGGTGTAATGAAGACAGAGGACTTTGTAAACAAGGGAAGACAAACCAGTGCTTAGGGCCAGCCACCACTGAGCTTGTTACCAGCAGGCATGCTTCTGCAACAAGTTACTATAGGAGACAGAGTTAGGACATCTATAAAAGTCCTGAAATATATTTAATCCCTTATTTAGAAGGCAAAAGAAAACCCACCCTATATAATCTTCTTTCATGCTGTCTCTTCATACTGTCTCCTATCAGCAGGCTTCAGAAAACCCCACAGCACCTAATCTCGGTACTGAATCCCCGGTAACTTAGAGATTTTTTCATCACCAAGCTGTATCATCTCTCAGCCAACTTTATGGCACTTTGAATAAACTATATAAATAAACACTATGAAAAGTTTTGGACCTTAACTACCTCTATTTTTTGTATCATTGGTAATGCATTCTTCAGTTTAGAAACCAAAAAAGAAACAGGTACAAAGGCAAGACCTTTTCTGATATCAAAATGTCTGATAAATACCAGCTTTATCTACATGCTTCATGACATCTTATGACATTTTAAAGTGTATTTAATAGCTTAAAAAAAAAAAAAAACCTCTAAATGGCTTTAGTCATTTACTGTAAATGTCCACTATAGGTCACATGCTTATCGGATGGAGTACATTTAGCATGCATTTATGGGCTTGCTGTTGCTTTTCAAAACAAAAAGATATAAATCTTAATACCCTCAGTTCTAATGTATGGATACAAGCCATTAATCACTCTGACAAACATATGTAGGCTGTAACTCTGTATATCCTTTAAGAATAGAGAGCAAACAAATACAGCTTACACCTTCAAGTACATGTGTATTCTCTCTAAGCTACATCATTTGAAATTTGGTAAAGAAGTTATGAGATGTGCTCTTCCTGCTGTAAATATCATATATCAAATTAGGTAAACCACCTGCAGGCCACCACCTTTAAGGTTTTTTTGGTTTGCTGTGATTTTTGAATAAGCCAAAGCAGACAATGAACATTCCACCATGAGCTGTTAAATTCTTTATGCAGATTCAAGGAGTCTTCATTTTCCTTTTTTATTCAACATTGCAAACAGAAAAGGACATTTAAAATAGCAGTGCATAAGCACCACTCTTAGAGATCCCAATTCTGTTTCTACTAAAATCCCTATCAAATTAACAGTGATTTCAGCAATCACAAAAGAGTCATTTCATAAACTACTACCGCATATTTTATGACCAGCTTTCTTCTCTGATTCTGCTACTAGAAATGTTCCTATTCTAAGAAAATGAAATAGACAGGTTTAATTTGATACATTTTTACATTATTAATAGAAAGTCCCACAAAACCTGCACATTCATTTTCAGAAAAGACCATTACATAACAGTCTGCAAAAAGAATTGAATACTGTGCATCTCAACCTCAAAATTCAGCAGTGCAAGGTAATAAGAATATGTGATGCACTTTATGGGTTAGTTAAAAAAAATCTGTAACCAGTAAAAGGAGTTGTCTGATAAGAACGTAAAATTAAATTGCAACCATTTTCTTGCTAACTTAAACAAAACAGGATGCAAAAAATTATTGCTAATATTGACAGGTGTTATTTCCCTCAGGAAAGCTTGCAATGCATTCTCTCAGTGACAGTGCTCACTAGAGAGGCAAATGCTTCCTGTATGGATTGGAGGTTAGGCTAAAAACTTTAAATCCTGTTTGCAATTCTGGAAATGGGGTAAACAGCAGAAACCAAAACAAATCTGACTGTGAGAGATGGAAATGGGCAGATGTCAAACATTTTTGTCCCCTCTTGAAGGCAAGAAAAGGAGGGAGAATCAACAGAAAGCAAAATACATTTTCAAAAATCACATCTAAGTTTTCTTTGCACATGGAAAAATGACAACCTTCCCATTCTTGCCTCCTCTGCTCTACTCTTGCTCATGCAATATCTCGTTACATCTTCAATGTACTTTTCGTATTCCATGACGGGTTTTTGCTTCCCCATGCTTGACCTTCTGTACTCTTTCAGGACAACCTCTACTCTATCAGCAGTTCCCTATTCATTCTCCTTCCTTAAATTTTAAGCCCAATTTCATCCACAGAGCCTCCAAAGTTTATTTCCTTACAGTCAAAGCCCTGCATCCTAGCATTTAACCACTCACACAACTTAGTGAGTTTGAACCAGGACATTCTCTTCTTAACACCTTGCAAACAAGAAGGCCAAAAGATCTTAAATGTGTGCACTTTGTGTTCAGCAGCTCTGTTTAATACAAACATTTCTGTGAATTGCTGATTTCCAAAGCTACTGAGTAACTAGTCTTTCCAATGATATACTAAAGAACTCCGATTCTAATATAGATTTTGATGTCAGAGACTTAGGGTATTTTAATATGAAAATCTCTTTGTTCCTCTTCTCATTTAACATTGTCTACCTAGGAACATGTGTAGCTTTACACTCTAGCAGTATTTAGTGTGTCAGATAGGAGGACAAGGGAGAAAGCAAATAAGAATTTTTTGTCAAATTAACAGATAAAAAAAGACATGGGAGACAAACCATATCAGGAAAGACTACTGAGACAGAAGAAATGGCATGGTTAGATGGATCACCTGGAGATAAGAGCCAAGCCAGTCAGCAATGGATGGAGTGCATTTTGCACTGTCTCCAAGCAGTGGAGCAATTTGCTGCAAGCAAGGGTAAGGTTATTTTGCCTTGAAGACCAGATTTTAATCTGCAATGCAACACAATATTGTCGGGTATTTTATGTTTTGCTTGCAGCTCAGGCAAAAGAGATGCTGAATTAAAAGTGGGGAGAAGATACCTATGCTAATTTATTAAAAAAAAAAAAAAAAAAGAAAAAGAATAAAAAAGTACCTAAAATGCTAGGAAGGGAGACCGAGAAAAAATTTAGAGTACATTGAGTACAAGCATTATGTTTCTTAAACTTGATATATAGCTACAACTTTGAAACAAATTATGAAATTAAGGTTTCTGAAACCCATTTGCTTGGAGATGATGACACACAAGACACTAAAAAACAATTTGTCTGCACTCCAGTAGAAACTATAAGCAATAACAAGAGCCTTTGTACATTTAAAAACAAAACCCATCCTCTTTTAAAAGTCATAAATAGTACCATGTAGAATTGTTACTAATATTGCAACTACCCATATTGCCCTAGTTCATATGGGTAGTACCAATAAAATATTCTCCCCTGAGTCAAAACCTTCCAAGGTATTCACTTAAAGAATTATCTACATTAGAACCATTAACCTCAATGCTCAACATAGCTGCAATTCCTGATACAGGCAATGACTTCAGAGATTAAATGTCATTTCTGAAAAAAAAAACAACAAAAAACAGCATGTTCTGCAGAGATATAAAGATTATACATTTCTAAAGATTTTATATTTCACTGACACCAGGAAAAGAAAGTTTTCTATAAACAGCATGCCTCAAACATGAAGAACTAAATTACCTTAAAGGTTTAGACTCTATTGCTATGAAAATGAAGAATACAATGTTCACTACAATAAAAAACAGAATTTAAAGGACTATTTCATGCTAAATGCTTTGCTTACAAATGGATTTGCATTGTATTTTTACTGGAACTTTGCAATGTCTTGTGAGAACACTAATAAAAATGTTCATTATAGCTTAGGAAACGTGTGGAGAGAGATGTCCTTAACCAAAGCAAGGCTTGTTCCTTGTTATCTGAGTATCTATTTAGACCACACACAGTGGCTAATATTTGCCAAAGAATGTAGCTTTTTACAGCAACCAGGTCAAAAAGACAGTATATCAACTTTCAACTAAGTTAAAAATAATGCAAAAATGTTTAAGTTACATCTACAAGACCTCATCAGTTCTTAATTTAAACGGCTGCTGGGAACAGTACACAAAATTATACTTTATGAAGTTTTGAAATCTGGGGTCATCTTTCATAACAAATAATCCAATAAAACTGAAGTTAACCTCTGAATGAATAATTTCACCTACAATAAAGTAAAAAATAGTTTACTGACACAAACTAAATATAATGATACTTCAAATACCTTTGAAACTTAACCAGCAGATTTACAATGCCACAAGAAGCTATCAGATTTTCATCACTGAAGTCAGAGCAATTACTGAACCCCCATTCTAACTGCAAAAGACACTGATGTCTTTCAGCACAAAAAGCAGCCAACTCACATTAGTACTCCCAGAATACGTTTTTTTGGGGTTGTATATATTCTTTTTCAAACATATTTTCTTCTCCATGGCCCCATACGTGTTCTAGCTCTTCACACCCATACAGAAACACATACACATTTTCTGCTAAACACTAATATTTACAGTGCTTGGTATGTTTTTACGAACATTTGACAGGTTTCTAACAAGAAAGACATGGAGGAATATTTCCTGGCCCACACATTCCCACAATCATCTTAGGAGAAAAGAACCAGAAAAGAAAACAAAAATTAGATTTGTCTTAAACAAGTGTTTTCTTTTAAGGTTTTTCTTCTGATTGCGATTAGAAAGTAAATTAATTAAATAAATTCAAAACATTCTGTGATTCTCCAAAAGAAAACCAATTCTCTCCATACCATCTTTGCAGGTTAAATCCATAGGGGAAGAAGAAAATTTGGTTGCAATACAGAAAATTTAAGTGTTCAAGTGGGAGTAAGACAAGCACTAGATGGACCTCACATAGTCACCCATCCTACTACTAACACATGCTCACTACCACAACACAGGCTGCCATTTTCAAATCCTGCCTGCTCAAGCTATGATAGAAATCCTGAGGCAAAAATAAATACATCATATATAATTAAAGACTATACCCATATATTAACAGAAGCAGAGTTCTCGCTGTCTAATGCCTAAGGAAGAATACAAAAATATGACACTGCCTTGGGATACTCTCCTACTCTCTAACTTGAAGTTTTAAGCTCAGGACATCCAGAATCAGAGATAGTACCTTGGTGTCTAACAATTTAATAAATTTTATTTCATTAATCTAATTGTTCTTGAATCCATGTAACCTTCAGCAGTCATGAAGTCCAGAAACTTTCAACTTCGGTATTTCCTTCTGCAGAAGTGCTCAAAGACAACTTTGACAAGATTAATTTGAACTGGTTTTATATGCAAAAGAAAAAGCATCCTGATAAAATCCAGAGCAACAACAAAAAAAGGCAAGAGAAGATCAGAGTCGCACCGCGAGCATAACCACATTTAATCAGTTAAAATACAGAAGCCTAAGTCTTCAGAGAGTAAAATTCTATCAATTTAAACAGAAAATTCAATAAAAATGTTTCATAAATCTGAGCAGAAGCTTTAGGATTTGACTCATTACTGCTACTTCTTGCTGATTCTTAAATCTTTCTCAAGTATTCTTATACCAACAAACAGATGCCCACCACAACTGATGTTATTTGCAGATTCAAAACCTAAAGTGCAGCTGCACAACACACTATACTTTTTTAAACAGAGGAGCAAAACAAAACATGTCTCATGAGTAACTCTTAGTCTGCCAGAAAATCAATTACAGATTGCTTCTGTAAAAAGCATCTGAAAATCTGCTTCCAGTCAACACAACTTAGCCATCTGGTTCCCACAGATATCTGCCAGGAATGGGCTGCAAAACCAAATTAACGGTGATTACACAAAAATATTCAAAATTTAATTTAACTTGCCAATCACTTTTATAGTCCTTCACATGCATATGGAAAGAATCCTTCACTAACTCCTTTGAAGTTAATGACATATTTAACCCCCCCTAGAAAAATGGCTACAACTAAATTTAGCAGATTTGTTTTAAATTAGCTTTGTCAACATCACTGCAAAGTGTTAGGAAGGACACATTGACTGTATGGTCTTCACATGTTCTTCAGTTAGAAAAGAAAGGGTACTTTCCCTCAGTAATTATTTTAGTAGTAATTTAACTTGCTTAAAAACAGAGTGATACCTCTACTTTAACTGGTTTATGAATGCTGGCTGAATACAATTTTGGACAACATCAGAGGTGTCAGTTTACCTACTGATAGCTATTTATTATGCTTCTGTTCACCAACTGTTCCATCACACTTGTTGCCAGTAACCCAAGTCTATTCTAGATGCTATACATTCAACCAACTACTCCAACACTCCTCCTCATTTTTTTCTCTTTCTTTCTTAGTATCCCAAGCAGCCAGTTTGTAAAAATTCACACAGTTTAACGACTACCAAGACAAAGTTAATCTTGCAAAGCGTCACTTATCATCTGGTCCTTTTTCAGCAAGCACAATGAAGGATGCTGATAACCACATAAGAGACACAAACCTTAGATAGATGTGCAAATAACCCTTCCACATGGGGATAGTGCTGTGATTTTGTCTATCTATATTTTTAAACCAGGAAAAAGTGTTCAGAAAAATCCCAGAAACAGTTTCATATTTCTTACTGGAAGACTTGCAGTGATTTACAATAGAACGTGTAAATAATTCTCCTTTTAAAATTATTGGAGATTCTTTCATTCCATGCATTTAAAAAAAAAAAAAAAAAAATTCACAGAAGAAATGAATGAGAAGCACAACCATTACTCAGCAGACAAAGCTTTATCATTCCAATAACATCAAACTCCCTTTTTTTTTTTTTTTTTGCAATTTGATAAGGTATGGTATATAATTCTATGTATAGCTTGAAAAACAGGAATCTCAGGCATTATTTCTGTTATTAGAACTAGATTATAAGGTACTGTAGAGCGCACATTTTTATTAAATTTAGTTGGTTGGGGGTGGTTTTTGTTTGTTTTTTTTTTCCAAAAAAAAATATAGGAAAGTTAATTCTCACAGCTTTTGATTTAAACAATAACAGCTAAAGGAATTGAAATAAATTACCTGAAACTCATTTAAAGATATGCTAAAACCTAAGTATTATCTTTAGAGGAAAACAGACATGTCAAACGTCCTAACATATTAGGAATCCATATAATTGAAAAATTGTATTAATATTTCAAAATTTTAAGTTGGGATCAAAATAAAACACAAACACTCCTGTTACACAAATCATTAATTCTATCCCCCAAAATAGTGTCAGATAAAGCACAGAAAGCTATAATGCTCTAATCATGGTTCAGGAGGGATACTAATTTACTTTTGAGACACAGGGTTAAAAAAATAGAAAGATGACATGGATAAACCCAAGCAGAATCCAGGATGACTACAGAAGTAAGCTTTTGTTAGTATCCTTTTTAAACCTTTCCCACAGGATGTCACTATTGCTCTGTGTCAGCAGGGAGTGTGACCAACAGGCACTGGGTAGTTCAGTACCCTACTCTCCACAAGGCAGTATGACACAGATAGTCAGGTATCTTCTAATTTTGTAAATAAGATTATAACAAAGAATTTTCCTTCTCAGCTGCCATTTTGCAAGCCCAAATATTCGCTAACCTACAGATGAGTTAAAACCTGCTACACTCCTTCCAGCTTGGAAAACTAAAACACTAATAAATGCGGAAACAGTGATGTTAATGTCAGTATGTTGCACATATTTAAGTAGCTCCATGCTCCAACTGAAGACATTAAAGAGTTCTTGTCCTTAAATTCCTAAATTTTCACCCTTTAGGGCTATGTAATTTATTTTCCAGATATTCATGCCATTGGATAGACTTTTTCCTAACAAAATAGTGACATCTCGTGGTGACACTCAGAAATCCCAGCTCAAGCATATCACGCTTCATGAAGTGGGCGACAAACCCACCACTCTTTAGAAGTCACAGTCCAAACCCTACCAGCTTCTGGTGCTGTAGTCACATATCTCTGTAAAAGATGACGTTTGACAGTCATCCCACGTCAATTCAGATACTGCTGTCATCCCTTCAGAGGTAAGAAAAGGCGTCCACATTTCCCCGTCTTGAGCCAATCAGCCAACCTCCCACTAGTCCTGTTGCATGTCAGTCAGACATTAAGCTGTAGGTTTGGAAGTAACCTCGCCGAATCACACACCTCTAGCAAAAACGTTTGCAAGAAGAACAAAACCAATGAGAATAAAGATTTTAAAATTCAGAGGGCCAAATTAACCTTAGTATACTAACACAGGGAAGTAAACTCACAATAGATCTTAATCAACATATCTCTAACTATATTTTCAATGCTAACTCTTTAAAAAGTCAGGTTTTTTCAGTGTTTCTGTTGTCTAGTCAGTGCCTTAGGCAGATGGATATGGTTTTTCAAAGGTTTTCTTGTTATTTGTTTGATTTTGCTTTGTTATTGCAAATATATTTGCCTCAGTAGGGGAAATAAGTTCATATTTGTTGCCAGTTCAAAAAAGTTAAAGTAGACTTGTTTGGTTTTGTGGGGTTGTTTCGGCATTTTAGTATAAATCTTTTCTTGTTACAAACATGATGTGAATGTTTTGTAAAGTCCTTCTGCCTGTTAGTGCTGTTATAATGGATACTGATACTTAATGAACAATGTATTTATAAAGTGCTGTACCTGAAACAAGGAGTCATCAGCAGAAACGAGAAATCTCCCATTCTGCCGTGACCATATATGCAATGTAACAGTAACGAAGACCAGGTGCACACATGTGTGAGTTACTTTATACAAGAACAGCAGAACTGTCACTGTGGTCAGCAGTCTGTGAAGAATATAAACTAGAAAAATTACAATGTTGCAGAGGAAAACCCCCTAAAGTAATTACTGAAGTTTATTTAGCAGAATATGCACCTTTGGTACTCTTAAGTTATTAGTGCTACAGTTTGTGTTACCCAATATTTTAAAAACCTGCCATCTTCAGCCTTGCAGTTTAAGCCAATTATGCAACCTTTTATTGTGCTGTCGTGGTTTAAACCCAGTCAGGTTTATTGTGCTGTCGAGGTTTAACCCAGTTAAACCCAGGCCGAAAGTCAAAACACTGCACTGCACCAGCTACCAAGGAGGAGAAACATGACTGCTACTGCTGAACCCACGACATGTGCTCAGACTGAATTAAAGCCAACAGGAAAATATCCCATGTCAACAACCCACTGATCCCAAATACAATAACTCAGATGTTCTGCTTTACATGTTCCAAAGTAGCCATTCAAAATGATGCACTGTGGGTACAGCGCTCCAAGACAGCGAAATCAATTTCCATTCACAAAATGATGGATGCAATAATACATCTGCAACTTTTCTGAGAATACCGATTCTTGCAATATTTAATGATTATTCATGGTTGCAAGGCAGAATTTAAAACTGAGATGAATCTAAATCCATAACGCAAATGACTACACTTTTCTTTTTAAAAGCCTCAAGATATTAAAGACTGTCTGATAACTTTTTGGCATCTGACTCTTGGCATGGTCTGTTCTTTTGCCTAACTCTACAAGCAGTTGTGTAACAATGAAGATCAGAAACAGTTCAGGAGCCAACAACCCCAAACATGCTGTTGTTACAAAGCAATTTATTCTGAAATTAGGCCAAGAACTCTACCAAAAACAAAATCTAAATCTGTTCTTGTTCACTGCAATTATCATCTTTCTCCAAGAGTAAACAACCTTTATTGTTTCTTTAACTGCTCTCTGTATATATTCTTAAAGCTGCTGCTATACTGTAATGTGAGTTAAATACTGTAAAACTGCTACTAGAAATAAACTTTCTGAACTCCTGGCACACTTCAAACGACTGAAGGGATTAGCTTGTTGTTCTACAGTTTTCCACATGTTTTCACACACCTTGATAAGGTTTAATCATCAATAACTATCAACAATTCATATTCAGTGTAACAGGTCTAAACCCAACCAGATCTGGAGTTTTTCCAAGAACCCCAGGAATTTTCAAGGCTGATTCGCTCTGAGATGCCCAGGGAATCAATCAGCCTCCTTAGCAATAAAGGGGAAAAAAAAACTAACAAAACCAGAATAGATGTAAACTTATGATGTCAGCGTCTGAAATCAAAGGAATATGTGACACAACCACCTGTAAAAATAGCCACAAAGAGTGGTCATGAAGGAGTTAAAAGAAAAACCTACACAAATTATAAAGCATATATTATGGCTTCTCATTTCAGGCGTGATACCACAAATCTTAATCATGCAGAGAACTGCTTTGTTTCCTCATCAAAAGATAGGGAACTAGAGGGAAGTTTTAGCTCATTTAACTCACTGTTAATGACAGTGCAAGAATTCTTTCATCAAAATAATTTAAAGTAATGTATTCATTCCTTTATATCTAACTAAAAATATCCTGGGGGGCAAATCCAGATAAACCCACAGTCACCTTGGTAAAGATGGGTTAGGTTAGGTCTCAAAAATCAAACCCCACAGGCTGCTGAATACAGCATGAAAGATTGGATGGAGAAAGTCTGTGCACAGGAATCTGCACCAACTCGCCACAGAAACTCTACCAAGATTGTTCTTTTAATGTGCGTGGGACTTGGCAATAAAAGCAAAGGTGGAAATTGTGATTATTCACATTCCCTGTCCATTTTGCTTCTACAGAAGTTGGCATTGAAAGAGAATGAAAGAAATATTGCAAGTAATTCCAGCACTATTCACCACTGCAAGAAAAAGAACCCCCTTCCAACTCCATAAAGGACTTCATGAGTCCAGTCCAGTGACTGAATAACTGAACTGGACATGATTTGGATCAGTATCCCAACACACAGTTGAGCTACTTGAAATGCAGTGTTGATTCCCCAGCTTTTTGTGTACCAGAATGGTCCTTTAAGAAACTAGCAGTATGAAAAGAACTAGCAGTATGAAAAGATAAAGCAGAAGTCACAATTTAAATACTAGATATTTTGAACTTACCAACAAATTAAATACAATGGAACAGTAAATATTTACTTTCTCCTTATAAAGGAATAGTAATCCTGAAAAATCATTCATGAGGCAGCAAAGTTTTCACTATATTCTTACAACTAAAACTTCACTTTTTTTTGGTAACAGATTTCTTCAGACTTACAGACATTAGGTTTATACAGCTGAACAGATCAAGTAGCTTGACTAGCCTGAAATAAATACAAATATCTTTTCTGACATGTTTGCTTGTGTATAACTTCCAGGGGTTTTGTGGGCACCTGTCAGAAGTCTCTAGACTCATGTTTATATTGGCCAATGAGTTGACCATGTTGGCAAAAAAAACACCTTCCTACCGGCTCTGAGCTGTTAAAATTAAGTTTAGATGGACTGTGAAATAATACGCTTATTGTTAGGTTACACAAACTAAACTAGAGGAAGGATTAGAAAGGATTGAACTCAGCATCATCACCACGAGATACACTCCAAGACGCAGATCACGGAACAGTTTTGTGTTCAAACAACGAAAGCATGAAATGCTTGCTTACAGAAAGGGAAATATTAGATATCTTAAATTGCTGATCTATTTTCATCCTCTTTATGTTCTATTGTGATGTTCCAAAAATTTGACATTTTAATATAATTGTTATTCCATTCTTTTACTCCATCACTTCTGGAGCATTATTATCTCTAATCAAGGCAGGTGAAATGTTTCTAAGGACTACAAAATCGACCTCACTGTTTTCTACTTCAAGAACGATTATCTATTGCACCTATTACCTATCCTGCTTATTATCCACCATTTTATGGATTAAATCCAAAGTTTTCTGAAGCCCTGATTGTTCTACTCTGGCATAAATCAGGCACCATCTCATAAGTACAACAAACTATGGTCCATCACTGATATAAACCACAGCTACTACATTTCAAACGCACTTATTTCTTTTTGTTTCCAACTGATATTAACCAATCACTTCACCTACCCATGGGTACCATTTTCTGCATTTCTGAGTAGCAATACAGGAATAAAGACCAGACTTTTAGAATTTGTCTTACAAAACTGACCACAGGACATTTCTTCTTACACATGACCATTTTTTTCTGCATGTAGGTCTAGAAAGCAGCCCCAGAAGCAGTTATAATTATTATAAAGTATTGATTTAAATATATTATTCCTCAGACTGTAATATTTTAAAAGGAAAATGAAAATGTGAATGAAAATTTATTTACTTGTGCACTATAAAAATATCAAGAGAAGACAAAGCTAGAATAAAATGAGGCTTATCTCCCCAAAAAATACAATTTTCAACAATTCATTGATTTTGAAAGTTACAAACCAATTCTTTCTTTTCCAACTATATTTTAAACAAAACTGTGGTCAGTATTAAATGAGTGTTTTAACCTGCTTATCTGTTCATTCCATATTACTAGTGATATTTGCTGCCTCCTTCACCTTCCTCCACTCCTTTCAGCCCCAGAAACTATTACTTCCTCACATTCCAATTGTGAATGCTTCACTCCCATCCCATATGTCACATGACAGCCCCAGTATCTACCTTGCACTGGACCATTCCAGTAGTTCAGAGGCTGAGACTTGGAGTAATTAGGGAGAGGAGGATGTAAGAAAATATCCTTGATTAAAGGAGCTGTGCTCCTTTCCCATTTGGAAAGTGGGTCTGTTAACTTAAAATTTACTATCAGTTACTTAAATTATAACCAGAAATTCAAATGTTAATCTACAGCTACAGCTTCAGATACAACCATGTGATAACTATAAAACATATTGTAATTTTAGCCTTCATATCGTCTCTTTCTAGAACACTATATCAATCACGGGCATGTACCGTTTCAATTTATTATTAAATTTGAGGTGACTTGTTTCACAATGGTTTCTCAGGAACCTTAATAGGATTTATTTGTTTGCTAAAAGTGCCATAACAGATATCCTGTTTCAATAAGACTAAAAAAAAAAAAAAAAAAAAAAAAGAACCCATTTTCAAGATAAAAAGAACCTTAAGCAGATTTAAAATGCTTTAACAAAGGTATTTTTAGAGGGGGGAATGTTAACTAAAGTTTGTCTACTCTTAATTCATGTTACTTTAATACTAAATTCACTAGATAAGAATAAACCAGCACTCAATACAGCACCTTATCCACCAGATGACTTATGTATCATTCAGATAAAAAAACAGATCTGTACTGCTGACCAGGATCACTATCAGGAATATTACTTTTTGCAGTATTATAGTTCCATTGCTTTTCCATCAGTGAAACTCACCCTCTTAAAACATAAACAAACTACTCATTCGCAATAGTGAGATTCACCGAGTTAAAAAATTAAGTTGTACAGATCAGAAATGTAATCATGGGAGACAAGCTCTGAGAGTTTTTCAATCACTGTGGGGCTGCATCAATTTAAAGTCATGTTACATTAAAGAGAAAAACGTCTGGGAAAGTCTCCCAGTTGTCACTTTAGATTAGATTTGTTGTTGTTATCAGACTGTGCATTTTGTAGGCTTTTTTACATTTTAAAGATATTGCAGCTACACAGTGCATAAAGAAACATCTAACACGCAATTTTTTTAATCAGACTGCCCACAGATTAGGAGTTTGCACAAATTACCTAGTAGACTAAAAAAACCCAAATCTATGCACACACACCATTTCAAAACCTATTAACATTTAAACTTTAACTACCTTGGAGTCACAGAGAAGCCACCCACCTTAGCTTTTCTTCAAACAAAGGTCAACAGAAAGTTTCAATTCTTCCAAGAATAAAACAAAACACCTTATGAAGACCTGCTGTTGTTGGTCATCTCAATTGCTTTCTTTTTGTTGCTAAGTACATCTTCAACTACATTAATGGATTTACTTATGTAACCTACATTATTTCTCTTACAATGGCTCTCGGAATTAGGCTTTTGTATTAGACAACTGCATGGTATGCAGAAGATACGAAATTTTCCTACATATAATTAAAATTGAAGAATTTTAGTTCATTTCTGCATGATTTCAAGCTGACCACTGATTTAGGGCATTTACCAAAACTTCAGACAATTCTCTTCATTACTCTGTCAAGCGGTCATATAAAGGGTTCTTAAACGATGCTGTATGTACTCACATTGTCAAATACAGTCTCACACAAATGTAGCAAAATCACTGAATATGTTGCTGGACATTACTGTTTCGAGCAAATATCCAAAATAATAATCATAAGCATACTAATTTTGAATTAAATTGCATAAAAGCATTGTGGATATTAAAATTTTAGCCTCTAGTATGAAATATTACTATTATACAGTTCTTAAGTCTAGGATTTCAGTAATCGTAATCTTTCTGGGAAATGAAGTTAGTAGCACACAACTTCAAATATTTACAGGATGCTCTTTAAATAAAATACACACCTTTGACCTAGACCCTAACCTTTGAAAAGTGGAAGACAAAATATCAGAACTTTCATAACATGCAATATCCTTCTTGCAGTTTTCCAGATGGTACAAATCATTCAAAGAATTTACTAACAGGAAACAAAAGACTTGCAAAATGCAACAGTAAGTTGATAGCATATCCATACTGACTTCAGCAACATCAGCCTACCAACGTGAGCAGGTACAGGATAAAATCTGTTTAAATACCTTTCACATCTGCAGAAAGTTTAGCTACAGAGCCCCAGGTTACTGAAGCAAAGTCAACTACTTACACATAGTGAAATTTGCTCTTCTATTTTGCTTTGGGGGCCAGAAGACCATTTTGGTGAGACTTCCATATCATGAGGAAATTAGACTTGTTGAAGTCATCCATGTTTTCACGCTAGTGAAGACTGCCTTCCTGCACACAACTGGAATGAAACTCTCTTCTACTATGCAGTTTTTGAGTGTTGGCAAAAAAGAAAAATAAAAAAAAATAAAAGCCACTTCCCATCTTCCCAGGTGCCACAGAGGTACTAAGATGGGCCCGACTAAGCCCAAGCTCTAAGACGGACCTTTGTGCTCCATGAGAAGATAATGCACCAACAACATATGGCATTTTTAAGTTTACCACTTACTTGACACCTAGCACACTTATGGAAAGAAAAGTCCAGATTCTGGCATCTAAAAATAATTAATATTTTTCAGACTATGGTTTTCCTAAAGGTGGACTTTAAGCCTTTTAATGATCACCAAAAGTAAGAAGAATCTTACCCCGAAGTGTGACCACTTTGACAAGTTGTGTCTTAGAATAGTACATCTTTAATTGAACACCATAGCCCTAAATCTGTTCTGGTTCTACAAATGCCTCTAGTTATTTCATTTTTATCAGTGAAGAAAATGAAATAAAAAGTATTTCATACTTAACACCAAACAGACCATATTATCCCAGAAGACGTGCTTAAATAATTTAGCTGTTAAAAGAATCTTTAACTATAAATGTACTAAATTCAAGCACAAAAGATTAACTACAAAAGAAATTAACACTGCCTTAGGAAAGAGAGATAACATTTTTCTAAAGCATTTCTAAGGCTTTTTGATATGCTATTTTTTAGAATTATATCTGGAGAGAACTAATATTTTTAAATGAGACTTTCAGAGCTTCTCAA
Source organism: Pezoporus wallicus (assembly GCF_028554395.1). Classification (NCBI taxonomy): domain Eukaryota; kingdom Metazoa; phylum Chordata; class Aves; order Psittaciformes; family Psittacidae; genus Pezoporus; species Pezoporus wallicus. The sequence continues at coordinate 1,459,025 of NW_026636658.1, forward strand.
ATTGGAAAGTAACATTTGTGCAAGTTCAAGAATTCTGTGGAACTCGTTTGACTCCCATTAAAAAAAAACAAAAATAACAGTGCACAATCTCTGCCCATTTAAAGAATAAATACCAAGCAATCAGAATTTATCAATAGCAAGATATTCAAATAATATTCACCTAAAAAAAAAAATGTTGCTCCTGGCTCTATCAACAACTTTGTCACAACATATCAAAGCAAAATGACATTTTCTCCCCTTAACAACTTAAAAGTTTCCAGGGCTTCATCACTAGTCGAAGCAGTCTGTTTGCATTCTCCAATACAAACTGACAATCTAGTGATACAGTGCATTAAAAATTCTCTGTAGTATTGACTGCCTGAAGCTGATGCTCCCTTGCTAAATGCAGTGCAGTTCAATTAACAGCTCTTCAATATACAATTTAATTTTTCTTTCATCTTGATCCACAGCTGAGCTTGAAATGAGGAATGCTGGAATAGATGTACTTTAAAAATTAAAGCAAGTCTTTATAAATAAATCTATCAAACTTGTAATGATTTCTGCCATAACAGGACCAAACAGATGAACCTGAATGTCTGGGACTTTAAGGTTTATGCACTGTTTTTTCCAGCCTTACAGGGCTCCAAAAACTCCCCCAAGGAGTGGAAGAGCTTTTGCCTTACTATACCATTCTTTGGAAGCAGAACACTTTTCTGCTGCCATTGTATAAATTTTACATATAAAAATCCCACTTATTGCTAACGTCACCAGAACTGACTCCAGAAGTTTTAATATTTCTCTCATTATTTAAAAAGGTAACCAGAGAAGTGAATGGCACCAGTTTGCATTACCAAATCTGCACTCACTGGGGAGACAACCAATTGAAAAGTAAATATTTAATGTATAAATACTATGCTGGATATATTTCTGCCTCCCCCCCCCCCCCCCCCATAGTACACTTCAGATTTTCTCTAGGTAGTCATGCCATTTCACAGGAAAATGTAAGGTTAATTTAACCAGGACAGAATGAAATATTGCATTTCAAAGTTAGTCTAAGTGGGACACTGCTGAAGGAAGCTATTAATATCTCTTACAGTGTACATGCTCAAGGAAACGTCATGAATCAGCTCATTTCTCATAGGTATACTATACAGATTTCTAAATGGTAGGATTTACTACTGTTGATCAGAAAGTAAAACACTCTAAGCTAGAGGCATTTTCTACTCTTTAACCATATTCACAAAAACAAACTTGACAACACTTACTGCCTTAGGTAGCAGAGAAGCACTACTGACATGGAAGCCCACCAATCAGCATGAGATAACTTCCAAAGCAAGAGAGGCTTCACCGAGTGAACATAAGTGGCATTACAGCAGTAATCTATTTCTGATTAATTCACTCAAATTTATACAGTAATGCATAGTGAAATACACAGGTTTATCTCATTTCTGTCCATGTTTATAATGTTATTAGCTCAGATGCTGAGATTTTATTCTTAATTGTTAAACTCCTTTCTTCTTCATGTATTTTAATCACCTAATCTACATTAGCAATTTGAATACTGAAAAAAAAATCTTTATAACACTAACCAGTCTTCTTTATTGTCACCATCTCCTTTTTCCCTTTATTTCTAGTCCTACATTTAAAAACGTACCTCAGTACGCTATTTTAAATTGTCACAGAAATAACATTCCACATTTACAGTAATTAACTCATCATTACTTTGCATAACTACACTAATTGGTATGCTCTACAAACCTGCAACACTGCAGAATTAAAAATAAACACAACAAAGATATAATTTACAACTAATCTATAGTTACAATTAAAATTAGTTTTAAGATTTATTTCATTCTATTATTTTTATTAGCTACAGCAGACAGTAAATGGGGTGTACCATGTTCTGCTTTGCAAACACCTAGATTATAAAATATAATTACACAAATTAATTAGAAATGAGTACATACATTCATGTTTTTGTTTGTAACCATAACATGTTAAACATGACTACATTAATGAGCAGTTCCTAAAAATTCTAAGATGGGATAACCAAGAAAAAATTGAAAGCTCCCTGACCACACAAGGTATAAATGTCACCCTGGCACAGAGAGGGTCACCAACACTTAAGTTCTTCTGATGTCCTATTTGGAGGTCGCAGGAAGCATATAGGTCGTTCATCTACATAGCAGACTAGCAGTTCTGTGAGAACTCAGAACCCAATGAACCATGGCAAAATACAAAGTCCAGACTGAAATTTTCCCTGAACTGCATCCTGTACTTTCCTTCCTACCTACTCTCAAGGGTTCTCTGATGTCTACACACATAAAGCCCTTCAGTTCTGCCCACTGACTGGATACTTATCCTTTCACAAAGCTCACAGTGCTTACAATAACCTGATTATACTAAGGATCTTTATCCTTTTATTTTAAATTTCCTTCTAAAATCTCTCTGGGAACAGAAGTTATTAGACAAGGAAGGGTAGATACAGTGACTAAGCGTGCCTTGGCTCCCTGGGAAATCAGACTAGAAATGACTCCAGAAAGCCAGGCAACAAAGTCATCTGTAGGTTTTCTTTTAAAACTGAGCAAAAAGAGTGTTTATTCATTTGCTGAAACCAGATCTGTACCTGCTGCACTTTCCTAGCAGTGACTATTACAACAATTATACTCTGATAGCATTTCAAGAATGCTTAAAGCTTGCATCAGCAAGATGCATTTATTTCAGTTCTACCTTGATAAAATAAAGGATATTAACCACAAGCTTTTTTTAATAATTTAACTGCATCTTCATAAGCAGCATCTACCAGTACAACTGAGCTGGGTTAGATATGCCTCACCACTCTATCACATTGTCAAAAATCTGTAGTGTAAAACTCAGATGAGATTTCCTTTGAAGGTGTCTAATGCAGTGTGTTTAGGACCTTTAAGTACAAATAGCTCTTTGTCATCGCATCCAACATCAAGGACTAAAAGGCCTAAAGATGTTTCAGTTAAATCTGAACTACAGATCACAATGTGTCCCGTATAAGAATTAGGGAAAACCAAAAGACCAGAACTGCCCTACAAATTACATAGTTGTCATCTGTATAGTGGTAAGGATTCAGAGGACCTGAAAGAGGCATATGCAAAGTATAGTCTAATGTAAAGACATCCTAATTTATTTTCTTACTCAAAATTAAAATAACAACAGTTTGGATAAGCCTACTTACAAAAAAAACCCAAAAGTATCTAGTTATATATTTTATGCTATATTTTCCGTTACATGCTACGATCAGAAACTCAAGATTTATTTAGGTGGTTCAAGGCTTGTTTTGTATGGCTCTAACAGAAAAAAAAAAAAAAAAATTAAAAAAAAATCCAAAAACATTCCTTTCATTATATTAATTCAACACTTCTATTTGATAGGCAAAGGTTGTTGCTGAAGTTAATGCTGTATCATCTCAGTGGCCTCAAATGAAATACGAGAAAGAACAAGTTTAACACACTGTTGCTGCTACAAAATGACACACCAAATATCTTTATTGAGACCAAATTAGTAGTGGTTTTAGTGTGAAAATCAGAACATTTGGATTGTGGTTTCCAGGTAAATTTGCTAATAGAGTACTATTAAAGGAAGAAGAGCTTCTGTTTAGAAAACACAAAGGAAGTGTTTACATGTTCATGTAGGGGTTCAGAGTTCTCACATGGCAAGTCACGAGTAAAAATCAAAATTACTTTCAAAAGGACAAACTGCATTCAGAACTAATGCACTCTTCCCCCCCCAGCACAATTAGGAAAGCACATGTGTGAAGTGCTTCCTTCCAAGACATAAACAAGAAAAGAGCTAAATAAGATTTTAAATTACATCACCTCACAACAAACAGGTAGTCATATCTTGCGTGTACTCCCTTAACACAGCGATAATAAATCTCAGTGACACAGTTCTGGATTTAAAGAAAGAAAGAAATAAGCACAGGAGAGTACAATCACCTTCAAATGTTTGACATTAAGTAACATAAATTATGGCAGATATCGGCAGGTATCTCAACACTTGCAAATTAAATGTGGACAAATGGCTGCAGACATATACCTAAAGTTCTGCCCCTTAAAAATAAACTTCATGCATATGGATATTTAGGGTCTTATGTAAAACTCTCTAGGCAACGGAAAATTAATATTTTCAGCAGACTTTAGAAACAGACCTTTTAATGAATAGGATAAATATAACATTCTTTTGAATAACAGCACATTGATATACCTTAGGTTTACAACCTCTTACTAAATTACGCATCATAAATTTTCAGCACAATGATATCATGTCATTTTACCCTAGTGCCTTAACCATCTGAGATAAATAAGCAGATAACAAACTATCTTATTCATACAAAGATAATGTCTGGGAGACACCAAAGGTTTCAATGTTTCACTCGGGAAATTACCTAAAGAACCATGCCCACTCTGGACCCCACTTGGAGCAGTTTCTCCTTGGACATATGACAAACCACAGTCCTTATCATGCATTGCTAAAATGGAGATTTTCAAAGAAAGCAGTGCAATTTCCCACAGCTAGCACTAAATATAACAAAGTGAGGTAAAAGATAAAGTAACAGGATATTGAAGGGAAGTCCAGGGGATCAAGCAAATGTCAGTACTCTTCTGTCCCCAGCTCACCACCTCCAAAGGTAATTATCAGGATAAAAGGAAATAAAGGAAGAGAAGAAATTAGAAATGACAGTAAGCTAAGTAAAAAAATATAATGCTTTGGCTTCATACTAATAAAAGATTTAGAAATATCATTGAGAAGCAAACAAATTAATAGTATCTTTTGAGCACTCTACTTATCAAGCCTACTTTCTATACATCTTCTGTATTCCTGTTTAACCCTATCTAGGCTATTTTTATGCCATTCATGCTGTTCTGTAGTCATAACCCAGATAATTATCTTCAGTTTTATAAGCTATTGTGGATCATGAACCAAGTCAGTGCTTCTTCTCATGAGATCACATTAGTCCCTTGTCACTGAAAAAAACTATAAGTGATCCAACAACAAGCATCTTTTTTCTTCTTTTTCCTTTTTCTTCTTTTTAATGCATAACAATTATGCAGAGTTGTACTACACGGTGCTGGAGTTGCTATTTTCCTACTCTACTGTATTCAGTGTCACAGTAGAACTGATACAGACCTTAACATTTTTGTCTTTATCAGCACGTATCCTTTAAATATTATCACACTGTAGCAGCTCTACAGATACATGCAGTACATAAGTAGGAAAAAAATAATCTCCCTACATTTTCTTTCCCATAAACTCAACCAAGAAAAGTTCCTCCTATTGAGGACTAATTTAACATATTGACAGACTGGTTACAAGCCTAAGAAAACAAATCTTAAAAAAACAATTCTTCACATTGCAGACCCATCAAACCAAACTCTGGCATCTGAAATCATTTGTAACTGCAAAAGAATGAACACTGAGGCATCTCTTTGGATTCCTTTTAATTTCTGAGTAATTTTTAGAGTAAAGGCCCATTTCACAATCCTGGCATGGAAACCCAAGGAAAGAACACATACAAGGTTAGCAACAAGTGTGCATTTTACTTAACGAATATGACTACATTTTACTATGAAGTATTCAGTTTCTTCGAAGCGCTGAAAGACCTATGACCATTCAATTATTGCCAGCTAACATACTATTTACAACTAATACTAACAGATACTCCATCCTGTTCGCTTCTGATAATGAAATCAACTAATATAGCTGCCTTTTCACTGTGAAAAATCAATTACATGGAAATCTATGAGATCTTGAACACAAACATTAGGTTTTTGCTTACTTTCTATAAAATTAAAACAAGGAACCAATTTGAGGACAAAAATGACCCACCGGATTTCACCATGACTTTCATAAAAAATTATCACAGTACATATTAAATCATTAGTGAGAGGCAATGCTGCCTGTTAGTTTTAAAATGCAGAGAATGAAACTCGTTGCAGAAGCAAAAGAGGGCAAATAATATAATTACAAGCCAGTACCGATGCAGTCTGAGTTAATGCCGTTATTTGACATTGCAAGGCTATGCCTTCTCCCATGAGCCCTGCTGGAGACAAGGTTCACTCTAATTGGTTCCAAAGCACAACCTACCAACCACTGCCTTCCTGCGGCCCAGGAATGGTAATTTCCACACGACTGTAAATAGTGTTTGCAAACAATACAAACACGGTAATAAGAGGCTAGGTGGGTAATTAATGTGGTTACAAAGCAGCTTATTTGCATTTTTATTTAAAACTGCCTTCTTTAAAAAGCAGCTCAGATTTCTTTTTGCAAAAGGAGCCTTGGTTAAGGAATAGAGCAGTAATTACTCTCTTTAGGGGTTCTTTTATACATCCTTTAGGGAATTAGAATGAAAAGATAAGCAGAATTATAAAGGGAATCATGTAAAATATGAAATGCACTATAAACACTTAGTACTGTATTTACCATAAGCTAAGCTTGTCTTCTTCATTAATGGAATACATTGCAAGCTTATGTTACAATCAGATTAATTGTGAAGATGGTTTAAAAACATATATATCCAGCTCCTTAATTCCCCCATTCCTTTCCCAGAACTGATAACCAGAAATCCAGTGACAGCAGAGCTCAGTTCATGTAGGAGTGCATCTACCTGGACTACAGTAAATGAATATTCAGTGTCAGCACTAAACAGTTTTAGAGACTGAGACACAAAGGTTCCAAAAAAAAAAAAACCAAACCCAAGTTACACTAGTGTATGTAAAGTATCAATGAAACCAAACTTCTCTGCACCCTACCAGCTAAACTGAAGTTCAATGTACAAAGGCTATATTTCTTCTAAAGACAGACAACTACAGACAGGTTTTTAATGCTGTTGAGCAAAGGTATTTCCTAGTGCCACTGAGCTGAAAACTAAGCATGAAGTGCATTTTTAAAGGGGTTATTCTGTTTTATTTTTATGTCTGGGGGGGACTACTTTAATTTTTTGTTTTTGTTAAAAAGCTCATATTGCATTTAAGCAGTATTATTACAAAGCTTTAGGTATGGTAGGGATTTCATGATTCACATTTCCAGATTAAGAATAGCCAGGACTGTACTAAAGAAACAAATCATCAGAAAGATCACCTCAACACTTCTATGTATAACATTCTGCTGACATAACAAAAAAATAAGGAACAATAAATTCCTGTGACTTCTTTCAAAATTACATTTTAGATTTTTTTTTAGGTGTGTTGCAAATACTGGAAGGTGAATGGAATTATGAGAGCAGAAATAATTTAGTCAACGTCTCTCCTAGCTATAAAGCTAATTTGTTGCATCATTCTTTTCCTCCACCAGCATCCAGTTTTTTATTCTTAGTAGAAATCTTTCTGCTTGCCCTATCTGTGTTTGTAAAGAAGTCCCAATTTATCTCAAAATGCTTCATTAATGGATTCTCCTCATATCTGAGAAAAAGATGAAAGAAAGCAAAGACTTCTGACTTCTACAGAGTAGCTCCTCCATTCATATTACCAGACTTCTTAAAATGTTATTCCCTACACTTGTAAAAATTCTATAGTGCTAAACCACTTCAAATTCCCTTCTACCTTGCTGGACATCACTAAACTTTCTCCTGCATGTATTACCTATATTACACCATTAAAAAGCATTCCCTAGTTAAAGACATGACAACAACATAAATCAGAAACTTAAAACAAAAAGTACTATACAATGTTTATGTCTATTTCCTTAACCCTCATTTATTAAATAAGAACAGAGTTCTGAGGACACTTAGTATTTAATGCTTCATTTGCGAACACTACACTGGAAGTCAATGTGACTGTGGAGGGTATTGAGCATAAAGTATCATGAAAAATACCATTCTGTGCAGAGCTCAGAATCAAACAGCCTTGGGCAGGGACGTAAGCCATTTCTTACATTAATTTCTCCTCCAAATTGTCACATGCATATGAAGAATTTATATTAATTATCTCTGTTTTATGCAACCCAAATTACATATTTCACTCAGTACAGTACAGTGAAGATCAAAAACTAACTCAATGTATCTGTGGTCCTTTTCAAATAGGTAAAAGCTAAAATACAATCACCTTTCAACAAGCTGATGTTTTTTTTCCTTTTAATCCATGTTCACATTTAACATTCACTTTAGTTTGAGTCCCAGTTATTAACTGAACTAGAATAAAAAAATCTGAGAACCGCAATGAGAAATACAGCATGCATAAAATTAATTAAACATTTTTAATTTAGCCCTGTTTATTGGAGTTATAAGCCATATAAGGTCCTAAATGCTTGGAAAATGTCCACTAAATCGTTTAAAGCCTTCTGCTCTCACACTGACTGGTTTTGTATTTCATAAATGTAATTACTTTAAAATATCTCTGTATTTATCTTGATAATAAAACTCTATCTTTAGTACAGCAACTAGTACTATTAGTGCAGAGGTAACTACAGATGAAGATATAGGTATGAAACAGTTCAGCTGTAGCCAGCATATCAACTCTCTAACGAAGTGTATCAGTATTCAGAAGGATGCCCAACCTTGAAAGTTAGGGGCTTAACACATCTGCTATATAATTCAGACTTTGTTTTACAGTGGTTTCATTACTAACCATAAAAACTGTAACAGTGGAACTGTATAAACAAACTGAACAGTGTTTTTACTGTAAAACATGAATGTAATATAAATATTTGCCTTTCCCGTTTCTCAGCATCTTTAATGAGAGCAAATTCATGCCATATGTTTATAGTGTACAAAAAACAGGCCTCAACAACTCATCCATATATATGTTAGCTAAATTGTTAAATTTTTTAACTTTAGGGGGGGAGGTTTTAAGAAATTTCCTTGCAAATTGCTAGAAAGCCTCTTGCTCTTGTCAGCGGCTACATTCCCTGATTCACAGCTGGTTTTAGAAGAACTTGAAGACCACAGATTTCTCACTGATAACGAGATCAATAGCTCTGACAGGTTGAGTGAGACATGTCCATGTGAATAGCTCCCATCCCATTATAGAAGCCTGCGAACTGAAAAAGAAACTGCCACCTCAGAACATGCCAGGAGAGTTCAAAATACAAAAGAAACTGCTTTTCAGCTGCTTAAACTAGCAGACTGTATTAAATTTAGTTTTCCTTAGTGCTATGTATGCATGCTACTACTGATTAAAAATTATGACTACCATTATTTAACAATTCACTGTCCATCTGTACTTGGAAAAAAACTTCACAGCAGACATCACACTCTTAAGGTGTCTCAACTGAGCAGATTACCCACAGGAAGTGAGTAAATTCTTGACCATTACGGCCAAAGTCCAGCCACACTTTCATACTGCTCTCAGTCAGTTGTTACTAGCACCAGCACTGGTTAAGGCTTATACTATCAAGTCTCTGCTAGTAACATAAGGTCTGATTCCACTGCAATTACAGTTAATTAAATGATGCCTTCATTTCATAAAGATCTGGATTACACCCTTAAAAAGAAAACAAGCCTTATGCTCAGCAGTGAAACTCACTTTAACTCACTTCAACTAAACTCACTTTAGTTTAAGTGTCTGTGGCTGCAATTGAGACTATTTGCCACAGATTTATTTTTTCTTATTGCATTACCGATTATCTTAATCCAAAGACACTGCCTCTGCCTGTGAGGCCTTTTCCCGATCGCAAGGTCTGGATAACTACTTTATCTTGATTCTTCAGCATGGTCACTATTTAGAGCACTAAAGACAAGTGCAGATGAAATATGTCTGTACGCTGCAGGCTTTTCTAACTGTGTATTACACTGTGATGGCATGTGAGCCAATAATACATAGTTTCAGAATATCATGCTTTGAAACAATACAATTCTTTACTACAAAATAACAACACAATATTGGACATAATATTTTCACAGAAATGCATGTGCTTCAGCTGTATGATATTCTGAAATACTTTGCATTTTGAAGAGATTACTTCTAAGAGTTTGAAACTCGTCAACTCTGTGAAACAGATTGTGGTTTCATTCAGTACTTATTACATCTCAAAAGCCATCTTTTACACGTTCTCCAGATTTTTCCATAACTGACAACCTGCCACTAATCATGATCAGATGTCCCCCCGCAATCATTCACGTATGTTAATTCCAAGAACAACGTATTTTGCTGGTTCTAATGTAGTCTTACATGGTCTTGGTATGGAAATCCTTTATTAATAGGCTGACTGATTTACAGAAAAAGCCCGCAAAATTAACATCCAATAGATATAAAGGGAAATTATATTTCTGCATCAAGATTAGCATCTATTAGTACCAAGAGAATAAAGAATATTTTACAGAGCTATTCTGCATTCGACACACATACCAAAAAATCGTAAAGCAAGAACACCAGTGGAGACGAAACACTACTTGGGAACTCAGTTTCCCTTCCTCAAGGAGACACACATAGTTGACAAAGGAAAACTGTTGCCCACGTTCTATGCAAACGTGCCCAGTTTGCTTCTCATCTTTCTGAGCTTCACAAGATTACAATTGGAATACAAAGACTCACTTATCAAGTTTTAATTTCATTCAGTTACCTAATCAGCAAGAATATAAATCACTTCTTAGGTGGGGAATACTTTAGGGGAAAGGAATACAGCAAGGCGTCATGTTTATTTTGTTGGTTTTCTTCATGGCTATTCTGTCTTCTCTTGTCACATCTCTACCTTGTAAGTTTCTACATATAAAGCAAACCCAAATTTTCTTTTTACAGTTTAATCTAATCTTTGAAGTAGCTGTAGGCTTAACACTGAGGAATAATTACAAAAGAAACATTATACTTTTTATGAAATATTAAACTTACAATTTATCTTTTAATATCTACTTCAAAGACTATTTGACAGGAATAAATAAATGAGATCTTCTTGGCAAGGGAAGCTGTGATTTATGAAATATTTTATTCATTCATATTCTTAAGTATTTTCTTGAGAATACTGCTAACATCTGCAGCTACACGGTTTTATCCACACATTCTGCTCATACTCAATTAGAAAATTATATCAATAATAATGTAAAATAAATTACCTAGCTTCTCTTCCTGGAGCATAGATTTCAGTGTTCGTCAGAGCAACTATGTGTACAAACAGCACTGTAGTGGTTTTCATTAAGCCTTAAAGTCAATTAAGCTACGACTTGGAACAACCATTCCTCCTTTGGAAAGTATTGACATTTTCTCTTGGCTGCTTTCAGTCCTTTTCGCTAATCAAGGAGAGATTTATCTTTGACAATTTCTTTCTGATTAAAATGAATAATAACTCTAGAATTCTAATTTCCTCTTTTCCAAGCAAGAAATTATCAAACAGTTTTAAATTGATATTGAATGTCATCGTGCATGAACAACAGTCATTTTCAAGATATCAAATGCAAAACTATACTGATCTCTCTTTTTATCCACTACTTTATCTGCTCTTCCTTTTTCTCTGTGTATCTATATAAAACATTGGATTGTACCAATATAATTTACTATACCTCTCTATAAAAATTATATTTGACAGACTAGCTAAACCAGTCACATTGAAATTTGTCACAATGCTTTACATAAGGCAATTTCCCTTTATCTGCAATATTAGCAAAATTCTGCTGTGGTTTAGGAAGAAAGTAATTGGAATACTGCAGGTTGCAAACAAATGTCAGTTATCTAAAGTAATTAGCAAGCTTGTACAGACAATCCCTACTCAAATGGCTCAAACTCGCTACAAAATAGCTCTTCAGACAAAACTGCTTAAAAAAAAAGTTTTCCAGATTTGTCTCCAAAAGCGAATCAAGATCAGTTTGAATTTTGTTTTTAAACATAGCAGCAGCTAATCCGAAAAAAAAAGCAAACAACTAAACAAAAAAAGAAAACAAAACCCACAAACCCAAACAAAACATCACCTACCTTATTTTCTCCCATTATCGCCCCTGTTTTCTCTAGACCTTAACATTTCTGTTTTTTCATTTAGCTGTCCCATTTTGTCCTTATAAAATGGTGGCCCCAGAGGAGGGCCACGAGGATGATCAGGGGCTGGAGCACCTCCCGTATGAAGACAGGCTGAGGAAGTTGGGGCTGTTCATCCTGGAGAAGAGAAGGCTGCGTGGAGCCCTCATAGCAGCCTTCCAGTATCTGAAGGGGGCCTATAGGGATGCTGTGGAGGGACTCTTCATTATGGACTGTAGTGACAGGACAAGAGGTAACGGGTTAAAACTTAAACAGGGGAAGTTTAGGTTGGATATAAGGAAGAAGTTCTTCTCTATGAGGGTGCTGAGCCGATGGCACATGGTGGCCAGAGAAGCTGTGGCTGCCCCACCCCTGGCAGTCTTCAAGGCCAGATTGGATGGGGCTTGGAGCAACCTGGTCTAGTGGAAGGTGTCCCTGCCTGGGCAGGAGCATTGGAACTAGATGTTCTTAGAGTCCTTTCCAGCCCAAACTATTCTATGATTCTATGAAATAGATTCACTAAGGAAACAAGCCGGATGGCTTTTCCAAGTACTCTTAAATGCTGCATTACAGTAGGATTAATCCGGGGGACTTTTCTGTTTTGTTGTGGTTCGGCAGTGGTGGTTGGGGTTTGTTTAAGACTTACATTTTTTTTTCTGTATATATTTCAGCCTTTACTTAAAACACACCATCAATTAGATAATTGTATCAAAACTTGAACTAGTAACAGTGGTTTCTTTATACAATTTTTATTAGCCTTCTTGCAAAATAAGTGGAAGTCTCTTTTGCATCTGACAACAAAAAGAATGAAAGAGGAAATATTCTTTATCCAACATTTCAACCTTGACTACTAAGGTTTTTAAACCCTGAGTACTAAGGTTTAAGTACTCAAGGCAGAGTATTTTGTCCCACAGAAAAGACAGTAAAGGATAAACGCTGCTTTTAGTAATATTCACATTATTATAGGACGACCAATTTTATTCACAGCACAGTACATTTATGACATGTAAATACACTAGGATACTATATGGCAAAGTTTTTTTTAGTTCTAAAAGTACAGTTCACACAAAGAAGAAGAAACGGGGTTTGGACATTCAGTTGAAGAGTAGGAACATATTTACTGAATTTCTACCTCAAAATCCTGGAGGAAGACAGTATTGACAGTCCAGTTTAGAGACCTAATCTCAAAAATTTACAAGAAAACATAAAGCAAGTAGGAGCAGGAGAACAACTGTTGCCAAAAAAAAACCCTACCTGAGTAACATAAACATGAGGCTAAGACTACATCCTAAACAGCTATAATTTAAAATAAAACCAGTTCCAAATTGAAAGGTAAACCCATTTCCTCCAATAATTTTGCTTTCCCTAGGAATAAAGGAGACAAAATACTGTGGATGCTTTAAAGCTCTTTATAGCAGGCTAGTTGCAGATACAGATGAATTCAGCTGAACCATATGCAGAGACTGACTGCTCACAATTTCCTTAAACTCTTTCATTTTAGGAAAGAATTTTCAAGTAACAACTTCCTGCTTTGTAGTTACAACTATAAGCCAAAAATTCATATTCTACATCAATATTTTAATATTAGTATCAATCAAATTAATCTTTGTCTCTTTGTTTTCAGAAACTGACTTTGGGGCAAGTTTTTTGTTTGTTTTCCTCCGGATTGCTTACAATTTCATGTAAATTTTAAGCATCTTGTAATTCATCAACTAATTCTCTCCTGGTTACACACTCCAAGTAATTAAAGTTCAGTAATAAGTTATTCTTTCTGCTCCAGCACCTGCATTTCATTTGTTTATTTTCCCAGAGTCATAAATCTGAGGGACTGTCAAAGTGCCATAATATTAGTGCAATAATCAAAGTTAATTAGTCCCTCTCAATAAACAACAACAAAGCCATTACAAAGATGCATTGAAGGTTTTCCAGCTACCCACTTTACAGATGAAATTCTTTTCTGAACAATTAGAGTATGAAAACTGTTAGTAAATAAATGTAGTGTTTCTGAAGTAACTTGACCTTCAGTGATCTTCATTTAATTAACAATTCATTAACTTTTGGTGAGACAATATAGGCATTAAAACAAGTATTCCTGAATTCCTATGCCTTCTAAGTGCTCCTATGCTTAGAGTTCAGGAGGTAATGGGTTGTTTTTTTTCCAAACAAAAGGTACTCAGTACCAGCCTTATTTTAGTTACATTAAAAACATTCTCTACAGCCATACTAAGCTGGACTGTGACTACTAAATTCAAAAGACAGAATATCACCAGATATCACACAGATAGATGATGTTTAAGCAACACACAGTATGCTTGCTGCTGTTGGAATGCTCTTGGAATCCCACACTATTGAAATGAAAAAACAAAATTAAAGCTTTTATGTGAAGTATTGAAGGGGAAAGGAAGATATTTTTCCCTCTCAATTATTTAATGTAAATCATTAATATCATCTAGGCAACAGAAGGAGGCCTAAATCCAAAGACTTTCTTGAAAAAACTTGTGGTTACAAAAATTATCAATATTACAAGCATCACTTCTTTGGCAATAGTTACTTGTAAGTAAGTGCTGTTTGTTTTGTACTAGTAAATATTATAATTATCTGTAGACTACTTATGTGTAAATTCTAATACTACAGAGTGCTCTCCCATATCATTCAAGAACAGCTTAAGTATTTTCAGAGCTTAGGAAATAAAGCTAAAATACTCATCACTAATTTTAGCAGGAAAGAAATAAAATTCCAAGAGTCCGATCCTTCAGTTTTTTATCCAAGTGTAGAGGACTGTGTCAAAAGATCATGTCCTGGAAGTCAGCAGTCATAGCAAGCTCAGACAAAAGTAGCCTGCAATCTTAAATGTGGGAGGAATAAATTTAGAGCACTGAATAATTTTTAATAAGGGCATTAGAAGATTCTCCCCTCTCAAAAAAGGAGGGGAAGTTAAAAGTCAAAGAAACAAAGGAATAGACAGTACTGAAGAGCTAGTATTTGCATGACAAATTGAAAGGATAATGAAAGATAAGAAGTGGGAAGGGAAAAATAATGTTGAGGCAGACTGCATGGCAGTGCTGTTGGGCCTGATGGACTAGGAAAGGAGGTAAACATCCTTGGTTTTGAAAATTCTAAGAATGATCTGAAATCTGCCATAGTATGATAACTATGGGCAAATAGTGGCAGTCTTTGGTACCTGACTGTGTGCATTCTCCTTCAGTTAGTTACACAATTTGGTTCTCGAAATTCCTGCCCTAAGAACTATGAACCATGCCTCAGTGGTTCTTTCAAACATTTCCACCTTTACAAAGCGTCTCTACGTAGCATGAATAACAACATGTCAAGCCTTACAGTCCAATATGGCCATACAAAATGAAAAATCTTTATCACTGATATACCACTGACTGAACACGCTACTACAAAATAAGAAAAATGCCTTCTTCTTTAGAGTCTTGAATGGCAATGTAATATCTCTTTCACTGCACAAAAGACATCATGTCTTATAAAACACATCTTACTGCTGGACACTATATACATTCACTTACCCATTCCAGAAGAATACGTTGTACGGCATCATTGCCTCTTGACATATTTCTGCAGGCCAGGATAACATATGCCCCGTGCAGTGCGAGAGACTTTGCAGTTTCAAAACCTATGACAAAATATTTTTCTAGTCATAAATACATCCCAGTTACAAAACATAGCTACAAATTCAGCTGAAAAGGCAAACCAGACACTTAAGCACTCTAACACTACCTGCAGTCTGACTACCTGTTTGACAGTCACGTGGCCCCAGATTTTAAGAGCACATGTGAAAAAAGGTAGACACGTCAACTGAAGGAGGTTTTGGGACAATGTATTTTGTGCAAAACAGATTTGGGATCTTCAAAAAGCAGACTTGATTCCCCTGCCTTGCTGACTTCAGTGGTTAGAAGAACAGGATTATACTTACTCCTTACCTGACTATGAAGAATGGGCCATACCACAAGACTGCAGAACTATTATACCGACCAACATCACACTGAAATTGATAGAGTATTCTAAAATTGAGCTCTGGGCTTTTTAGACGCACAGTTAACCTTTGATTCATCAATCTGAAGACCACCTGCAGCAGGAGGACCACCCGAATGAATGTGTTGAGGGGGTAAGAATCAAAATAACATGGAGGTTACTACTGCTTTTCTGATCCAAACACCACCCCATCTGTAGAACACTGCTGTGCAAAACTGGCGACCAGAAGTTAATGACCAAGTGTTAAACCACACACAGGACGGGGTTGTCATGCTAATTCTTAGAACATGAGATTCTACCTAAGAAAATCTGTAATCCACATGTATGTTTTATTATCCACACACTTCAAAATCTTTGCTTAAATTATCTGTGCAAAATCAGCTTGGTTTTTGTCTCATCATCCACCGATATATGGAGAACAACTTTTTCACAATTGTTCTCATTATGAATAATCAATCAGATATCATGCTGCTTCAATATATTGGTTAAAGTATCATGGGGTTAAACAGGTCACAGAACAGAGAGAAAAAACGATCCATGAAAAATTCCCTTTTGCATAACTCGCTGATATGACTTAATCTGTAAGCACATTCTTTCCAAATCTGAAACAAACGGACAGACAGTTCACACTTTGCTGCAATTAAAGTGGAAGATGAATCTATATCCCCGGGTTTTTTCTTTCATCCATAGAACAAAGTTTCACAGTGAATTTCTAAGCAACTGTACACAACCTTTTTATGCAATACTGTTAATAATTTCTTTCCCATTCTGCATTTGAGCACTTAATTTCTCCTTCCTAATTTCAGTTAGCTAATTTGGGACTGTACTGCAATTTAATGAGATCAGCTCAAATTATGAAACTGTCCACCAAGAGCTGCAGCTTTTTCTACCTTGGCATCATCTGCAAGCTCTGTGAACATACTCTGTTTCACTGTTCAATTAATTAATGAAAAGCTGCACAGAAGTCAGTCCAAGGTAAACTTCATTTAATTGGAAAAAATCTGTGAGAATTTACACCAGGAGATGATGAGTTCTTGGAAGTGCAGAATGCCCACAAAGTGCAGAGAACTGAGCCAGAAACTGGGTTTCTATCAGGGTGAGCTACTACTACATAGTTGTGATGTATTCAACAGTATCACTGGGTGCCCATCTCCATGGAGAACTGTAACAATGACAGAAATTTCCATCTAGCTGAAAGAGGCATAACGTATCTTAATGAGTTCCAATTAGACAAGCTTAAACTAGAAAATGAAGAACCCAACTGAAATGCCCAGCAATCTGAAGAAGTGAGAGGAGGTATATGTTTCAGCTTTCTGACATTGTTCATGTTTTCCTTCTAAAAACTGTTTACCAAAAAAGCCTATTAAGATGGGTTGTCTCACTTCCAAAATGCCCTGGAGCAACAAAATTCAGTTACAGCACAAGACATAACTTACATTATAGAAACAACAGACACCAAGACAAATTTATACCATTTTCTGCAATTACATACTTAACAGTATTTAAGTCCAAGCAATTTCCTTGTATCTCTTTTAAAGCTATTCATTGCACCAAGCAACTTTAATTACGTGCGTAATTCACTGCATGCACATAATTCAGCTACAGCACACGCAGAGATTTCCTCTGTTTCTAATTCCACTTGAATGTATTTAACTAAAACTTTTTATGTAACTAATGTAAGACACATTGTCCCACAGTACTATTAGCTAGCCATATGCTTTCTGCTTTGCACAAAAAAAAATACACTTATTTTAACCAGCTTGCCATACTACTAACAACTAGTTGGAATGCCTGGGATTACAGTTTTTCTATTGTTTTACAAAGATCTAGAGCTGATGGCCAGTTTAATTAGCTAAACATGATGATGGTTTGCTAACTCGCCCCTTGTTTCCTGTGTTGGTGGCAAAATAATAAATTCCATGCCATTCTGTTACTGTTAATGACTTGATTCTCATTATAAACTAAAAGAAAGATTCAAATTCAACCCCATTACATGCTGCAAATGTAGTTAATTTTAATACCACTTTGATTTTTCCCTGCAAACTTGGAGATCAGTGTTAAACACTTCTCTTTAGGAGGTATTCACTCTTTTCTGGTCTATCCAAAGGATGAGTCTTCACCCTTAGACAGACATGTTCTAGATCTTTCAATGAAATTATGTCCTTAAAAAGAAAACTCTTTTCAGAGGATTTTTAAGCAGCAGTCCATCCCTCCACTCAAAATGCTGCCACAGGTCAAGTGCTTATGTGCCTTCCCATCAGACATATTTTAAACTGCAGACTCGTTTGTGAACAATCATGCATTGTATTTAGGACAGCCAGATTTATACAAAATAAGGAAAACAAATCCAGGTACCATAAACCACACAAAGGTTCTAATTCCAAGACTGAATTACTAGCTACAGGTACAACTATTTCTACTTGATCTACCATTTTGTGTAGAGCATAATTTATAATGCATCTTTTGCCTCAGACTATCTACCCGATAAAATATATCAACAAGTAGTAACACAATGTCTTCTTCACGGAGCTCACAGGTTTAAGTATGATCCACCTACCAACTTGCTAGCTCGCAGGATGTATGTCCTTAAAATAAATCTTTATGGACCTGAAAATTCTCATTAAGCAGCACAATTAAATACCTTTACAGTTTAAGAAACTACTATGCAGGAGCTTTCAAGAATGCAGCTTCTAACTGAAACACCTGAAGTAGGAATTTGGAAGCACCTCAGCATTCAAGTCTTGTTACAACTTCAGCTCTTTGTTTCTTCTGCAAAAATTAACATTTCTTTCCTCCCCCAGTGTCACATCTCTAAAAGAAGTTAAGAAAAGATTCTATAAGGGTGGAAAGCTTTAACAGATACACTGTGTTAAATTAAGCTTGCCAAAGCTTGTTCTTCAGCAAAATGTAGCCATGTTTTCAATACATAGTAAATTTAAAACCTCAGCCTAATACAAAGATTGAGTATTTAAAAGTACAAAACTATTTAAACACTGTAATGAAAAGCCTTGCCTGTCTGTAAAAACTACACTGAATCAAAATCCACACTGAACGTGGTTTCATAAACCAACGTAAAACCACAAACATCATAAACACCCAAACACAGTAAAACTGCTAAATAGAAAGAGAAATGTGAATAACTATGTTAGGGACATGCATAATTAAGGAGCCACAGCAACCTTAATTCTACCCATAAAAGCAACTCTCTGTGGACTTCAAAAGAACCTAAAATTTCCTTAAAACTTCATTTAGTCTGAGCCTGCTGTCACCAATGTGCTCTTACACAGTCCTTTCACAGTAAAGGAACATTAACAGCAATGATCCTAGTTTCTTTTTTAGGAAACAACCATATCCTCCAGTGGTGAATGTTTCCTGCACCTGCAGTAGTGCCAGGCTACTGCAGCTGCAGAGCTATGTGACCAAGGGTAAGACAGCACTGGCTACTGACAAGAACTTCTGCCCCTCACATTCTGCCCAGCCACAACTGCTGGCAAAGGGCCTATACAGACGAAGGAATGTATACAGTGCCCAGCCCCAAAGTATTATTGTTCTGTGCTTCACTTGCAAGATTTCAAAGTAAGGAGCTCAAAAATAGATGCAAAGCTTGAGTAACTTCTTATAGAAAATCACACGTTGTATACTAGTTGTGTTTTGTTTTGCTTTTAAAGTAGGAACAACTACATTAGAAAAACAACATGGGATAACATACTTGAACACCAAGGACAGACAATTATGAAGAGCAAGATGGATACTTCCCCCAGATGTGACAAAGCAACACTTAAATAATGTACAATCATAGTGCATTTAAATACTCTACATAATATAATTTGAAAAAACTAAAAGAGTTTTAGAAAACTAAAATAAATCTCAACTGATAGCCCTGGAAATCTTGAGAGACAAGACTGTCCTAAAACTGGCTACTGATTAGAGCTGAATGAGCTCTAATCTGACACTCAAAAGTGAAAATCCTGTGTAAGTATAAGGGATACATGAGGATAAAAATGATGGCATAGCTCTCTACAGCAGCAGCTAACCTAAAAGACTGATAGCAGAACTAACAAGAGAGCTATAAGCACATGGGATTTGCTACAGATATTTAAAACCCTCCAGCCCTTTACTTCCACCATGATATTCATACAGACTCAGGAATTAGCACTCAGTTCCATTCTTCACCTTCTGTGATGACTGTTCAGCTCAATATTCTCACATACTTGTCTATCTACAGTCGACTTCTGTCACTGAATTTTGGGGCAGATTTTCAGCTAACGGTCTCTATTAACAAGCAGTTAGCATTGCTCAATTACTGCCAACTACATTGTGTCAACACATTCCAGATGAGTATATGGCTCTGTGAAACGGTGCAACCTTCTCTATAAAACAAAAGGATTCACCCAGTGGAAAAGTAATTCAGTGATTTCTTGTTTAAATAAAGTAGCATACAGTTACTTATCATTGGGGAACATTTTGTAAAGAATTTGCATCAAGCATTTAAATGTTTTAAAACACTTTTATTTCAAATATAGAAAAGTGTGAATACACAAGAAGAAACTCAAAAATATTTCAGACAATAGCAAGTTTGCTTCATCTTCTCTACCTTCTCCCAAACACTCCCGGATACCTTGGATCTGTCATTTACAACACATTTTAAACAGTGTTGTATCTTTCTTTGTAACAGCTCAGTCCTCAATGTAAAAGCCTGCAGGGTTTCTTTACAGTGAGTTTTTTTACATTTAGTTTCTTCAAAGTAATTTCTTTCTTTCTCTCTCCATTGATAGAAGAGCTCTGGAGGCCCTGAGATTCTAAAACATCTTCAGATGTGACAGAGGAATGATTTAAGGCTGTCATGAGTCCAAGCCTTCCTTAAACCCTATGTCACAGTTTGAATGTAAACTAAAACAGAGTCCAGAAGAAAACCTTCCTTTCCGTAACAGTTAAGAACAGCAAGATCAGGTAAGTGAAATTGGAAGTGAAAAGTACTGGCCTGCTTGCGTTACGTATTTCTGCCTTTTCACACATAACATAATATGACTACTGTGTATTAATTTTTACAGCTGTGCTTAGGCTTTTCTCCCCCCCCCCCCCCCCACTGTTCTCAAACTTCCATGTTGCTTTCTGAATTGCTGCAAACATCTACTGGGTTCTTACATGTCCCATTTGCAGAGTGAAGTGTGCTAATTTTCAGACTAGATCTGCTTGTTTTTTTTTTTAATCTTTATATTTTCTTTTAATATAAAAATGAGTAAGAGACACAAAATCATTCTTTGATAAACTAGTAGTTGAAATACCCGTTTCTTTTCCATGTATGGTATTACGATATCGCAAACAAAAAATCCAACTTCCAATGAATAGGAAATTGTTTATTTGTATAATTTGGTTCTTCTTGAGAAGAATCAATAATTTTATATAACCTTCATAAAGTAAAAGCAACAGCTATTTTAATTAACTCTGCAATCCAGAAAACATGAAATCTTAATTAAAACATTTTTGGCACTAAACTTAAATGAAGAAAAAATCCTTTCTGGCCTCTTTCACTCAAGGGCAGTATAGCCAGTAGTTCAGGAGTTTGCATTTAAACTCTGATAGTGTATAAATATGTTAAGAGAATTCCTTCTTTCAAGCAGAAGTGATATAAAGGAGTGTAAAAAGAAGGATCCTACTTTTTCTTGGAGTTTTGGTCTCCTTGTCTGAGTTCTTTCCACAAAAAAATCAAACAACTTTTCAGACACTTCCTCTTGAACTAAGCATAGGCCAATATACAGCACTTCAATTTCACGTTGGATTAAGATTTTTGGGAGAAATATTCTCACTGTTTATTCAGTGTGTTTCTGTAACACACATCCAGCACCTCACCTAGAAAACCTATGGCAGGCACAGAACCAGCAGAGACCTTGGCAGTTCTAAGCCATGAAACAACTGAGGCCAGTATGTACACACTTTTTTAAACCCTTAACATTCTAATAACAAGTTTTACTCAACCATCAGAAAGCTCATCTGCAACATCTGGTCTTCATCCAAATCTCACTTCTTTTTTTTCTTTTTAATGCAGAAGTAATAAGTGTTGCAAAAATATTTTTTCAGGTACAAGATGTTATTCTCGTCAAACACCCTTTGCTTTGAAAACAAAACTGTACATTTTTCCTGCAACAAAAGTAAACTTGAGTCTTAGCTAAAAAGGAAGGAAATAAAAAAGACCCTGACACAATATACAATAGTTTTTTTTTAAATGCCACATGTAATCTATATGAAGTGTAATATATATCTAGTTTTACTAAAGAGGAGAGTTGTGAAAAGGTTAAACATTCAAGAACTTGCAACAAATCATATTTATAATCCAAAATAGACAGTCATTCCAAGTGCTGCATCTCAGTGAACAGATTAGGTGGGTTTTGATTTTGGGGACCCAAGAGAACCACATATAAATGGAAGAGAGACTTGCCTCCTAGACATCACTAGATTTATTTCAACTTAGAAGACCTAAACATCAGTGACAATGAATCAGATCTTATTCAACACTTCCTCAGAAAATGAGTAAAGCAGATTCAAACATGCTAAAGAGATGAAGAATTCACAGTTACGTAAGCTTCTCTTCAGGTTGAAATACTGCAACGATTATGTGTGATTTAGGAAAGAATCTTCTGCAACAAAGACCCTTGTTTCCTGTGTTGGTGGCTTAAGGGTACAACATCCAACAGATCTTTCACATTGAGTGATAGCAACCACATGCAAAATATCACATCATTGACAAATTCATACTTCCCAGAGCCCCAAAAGCACGATGCATTCTGTAACAGGACTGCTTAGCCACAAGCACCCCACTTCAAGATGGATATTTAAAGTAAAATCTTACAGACGCATTATTCAAGTTGCTCCAAATGCATGTTTACAAGCAAATAAAGCACCAAGATATTTTTACAAGCCTAAGTTTAAAGTGAGCGATTTGCACGAAATCCTAACGCTGCCTTTGTTTCTGTGTGTTTGCACATGGCAATGACACATACTGATATTTTTCATTGAAAAGTTTGATGCTATAGGAAAGATACATCCTGCCTTTCCCTTTGTGTGTAAATTGAACGAGTGTTTTTCTTGGAGCCAGGAATCACAGAAAAAGCCAACCAAAATGAAACAGGATGACTAATGCACTGGTTCTGTTTTCCATCTAACCAACTTAAAAAATCTGCACCCATTACACATTACACTTCTTTGCAACATACTGTCTGGGCAAGGCAGTAGAATAACTCAGTTATTCTTAACAATAAGTGCATTGCCATTGTCACTGACAAAACTCAAACTATTTTGTTCCATCTGAAGGGAGCACAACACTGAGCAAATATGAATAAACATCCTTAAAGTGATGGGTTTATAAACGTCTGTGACTTACTGTTCCTCTAAAAAAATTTAAAATACATCACTGGAGGCAAAGAAAGCTGAATTCATAAGTGAAGATGCTGCAAGCAAGCAAACATACAGAACAGTGACTATGTGTAGGCACATACATTACAAATATGCCGTGACTAGTTGAAGTCAGATCAGGTATGTACTCTAGTTGTACTACCCAAGATGCCCACCAGCTCACTTTAAAATACAAGTACAAAAGACACAAAGAAAGGTTGGACTTCAGTCCTTTCTGCTTAGTTGGAACCTAATACTGATAATTATCTCAGCTACAAGCTAAAAGAAGGCACAGTGCAGCAGTAGATTCAAACACCCATTTCCTAGCCTTTTTGTTGCACAGGTGCTACCATCTGATATAAATACTTCAGTAACAGCTAAGGGTTCCAGTCTGGAATGAACACTACTGTGAGATACGGCATATTGAATACAGAGCCAAGCTACTTATCATGTCCTATGACAAGACCTTGGTTTAGCTGTGCAAAGATAATTCCCAACAACCATTACATATCTGCCCCTAAAATACATGGAAATGACTACCCTGAAAACCTGTGGTTTTAAATAAGTTAGATGGTGGTCCTGAATAGACGAACAGTGGCCAGAGATTAAAGTGGAGGGAAGAGAAGGAGAATCAGAGATGAGAAATGAATTTTCAGTGAAATCCCAGGTTTGTCTTTCATATGTACTGCTTGCATTGGATGCACATCGTGACCAAAACTCCCAGTCAAAAACGATTCAGCCATGTAGCTTCCATTACAACTAATGTCAAAGTTCTGTTTAACAACATATGCTCCTTTCAGAGAAGGAAAAAAAAAAAAAAAAGCCAAACCTCAGCCTTCGTGTTTCACCTTGCCTTTCATCATCCATCAAATGTGAGGATCATGCTCCTGCCAAATCCCAAACAAATTCTTCCTGAATATTTTTTTAAATAAATCCAATGGACATTATCAGAGTGATATTTTAGCAATACTAAAATCCTTTGCAGAAATTAACACTAGTAGCCGTATCTTGGCATGGAATCTGCAACTGAAATTTACTCTGAACTTTCCATAAGTGTTTCTTCAAGCACAGATCAAATGTGTAGGGTTTTCTTATTGTCTTTAAAAATGACAGTGTGGCTTCTTGCAAGGAAATCAGCCGGTTTTCCTAACACAAAACAATTTCTGTAGTTAAAATATATGTATCAGAATTTAGCATTTGGCTTTATTATTTAATGTTTAAGGAAAATTTATTAGAATTTATTTTTCTGTTTGCATATAATTTTTTCCTTTGTAAGAGATAACATATCATGGGGGGAGACAGGCAGCAGAATATGAAGCAATTTGGCATACAACTTCACATTTTTTAAATAAAAATAACTTCTTCATCTAAAAGTGCATCTACATGTATTTTTATCAGGTCAAACAAAAGGACTAGATACATTTTAAAAGAAACCTGAGCTAGCAACTTGGTCTCAAAATGAGCAGAACCCTTTTAGTGTGACTCATATTCCTAATTTTAGTAAACCCCCCTAAATTACTCTATTAAGAACTGCATATTCTTAAATTCATAAGGGATAACATAACTGTAGTCTAACAAAATATTTTAGTACACTACTTCTATTTTTATTGCAAAATAAACACTTCCAAAATAAACATTTAACTGAAATCTAGAGCAGCAGAAAACAATAAATCTGCCCACAACATAAGTCAACATCAAAGCGGCATCTCAATGAAATGTAGATCAGATCTCAGTAGTCAAATCTGACATGACATTTAGGGCACACTATATCCCAGTAAGTAACCATTCCTGAATGTTTAGTCACTATGGGATAACTAATTTTTTTGTTGTTGTTGTTTACTTGTCTAAATAAAGTCATTCTACTTGTAAGTACCATTACTTGAATACATCATTGAGGAAATAAGTTACATTTTTGTGCATGCAACTGTAGCCTCATCTCTCTTTTACAGCAAAGCTGAGGCAAGCTGATGAGAAGCAATGCAGTCACACACACACAAAAAAGCTCATTAAGGGTTTACCTAATACCAGTAGAGAGTACCAGAGACCACCATTAAAGAGATTCGAGTTTGTCACAAACCCACATAGTCTTGAAGGGTTTGTGTTCTGGAAAAGTGCCAATGTTGGGAACATGCATAACTGGGTTTATAAAAAGTCTGATCAGATATTCCATATCAACTAGGTATCAAAAGCTGTTTTGAGTGGCATATTTTATTTTTTTTTTTACATAATCCCCAAAACTTTGGGGCTTCCCCCCCCCCCATTGTTGCTATTTTTAACAAATCTTAGACAAGCTTACTCAAGTGACCAGAAAAAATGCCAGATAATTTAAAATTTATCTTTAACTGTCTCCCACAGGCTTTTTTTTTTCCCCTCTCTTAATCAGAATTTAAAAAGAAAAAAAGAGTTCCAAGTTCAGAGAAATGGGGTTGGCGAACTCTCCTTCTCTAAAGCTATTCTTTGTATCAGCAGTAGCTTTAGGCAACACAACAGCTTTTCCTACCAAAGCAAAAATGGAGAAAAAAAAGACAGAAGTTGTCTACTTTCTTTTCAAGTACACTTCTATTCTTCTGTAGGCCAACAGTATCATAGGTTTCTGTACTGCTGAGCTGAGCCCTAATTAAACATAACAAAAAAATTAGTTGCATGTTTTGAATCTCCTTTTGGCAAGTACAACAGTGCAATGTTAATAAAAGAAGTAAATTTAATAAAGAGGAATCCTTCATCCAAGGCAGAATAATTAAAAGACATACTGTGCTGTCAGCTAAAGTGCTAGATCCTCCAAGCTTTAATCTGTAAGTTTTTTTCATCAGAAATACAGTGTTATGTAAAGATAACAAGAAAGTACAAGATAAATTGGACCAATTTTTTCTTAAAATAAACTTGATTTTTATTTATATCGGTTATACAATCAGTGAAAGATTTTAAAACATATACTAGACACTTTACAGATAAATAATAAAACAAGGTTCTGTCCTAAACAGCTCACAATTTAGATTACAGAAAAAGGTATCTTAAAGAACCAAACATAGATAGCTTAGTCCCGTTCTAAAGAGCTCACAGTTTCTGTCACGGGGGAAAGGAATAGAGGAGCAAACATAAAAGCCAAATGCTACTTGATTTCTGACAGTCACCACCCACCTTTGTTTTTGGGGAACATGAGATAAGACAATTCTGTTTAGTTAAGCAGCAAAGGAAGATTTTAATAAACGAGTCATTTCAGGATCCCGTGAAAAGCACTGGATACAGGGAAGATGGAGTTCATTGCTGTTTCTAGTCCAAGCAATTAAAAATAGTAGATAATACTATTATCTACTATCCCCAATAAAGGGCAAGATAACAAGACCTGAACGTCTGAGAATTTATACAGTCCTTGGTTACCTCAAATTCTAGATTTCTCTGAATTAGATGGTATTCAGGAGAGTATCAACCTCCTAAGGTTCAAAACTGGCAAACCATTTGGGCGTACTTTAACTACGGAGGAAAGAGGGAGATGGGAAGCTGTTATGTAATTCAAATGATCCATCATGTGGTTCCGACATACAAAGTAAGGCAGAAGATGGAGTTCTGAAACAAAAGATGAAGAATAAGAACAGTATTAACAAAAAGTGTCTATACAAAAAAGCAAGAAGAGTGGAAAATAAGCAAGAATTAGAAGTAAATAAATTATTATGTAAAGCCATAAGCAAAAAAAAACCACAAAAAACTAAAAATAAAACCAAAGACCTCCTGCTGCACTTTCAAGAAGGTCACAAAAACTTACTGTGCATCTTCTCACACCACAACTTGTGTATATTTTTTAGATGATTTAAGGTTGACCTGCTAGCACCTGGGACACCAGCCACCCACCCAAAAGCTCAGTGACAACAATCTTCTAAAACAAATGACTAGTTGCAGCTATACCTTTTATACTTTATTTTCAGCATCCAAGAAGTTAGACCGTGCCAATTTGGAGTAGAGGATGTTAAATCCAAAAATGAAAACATCTACAAAACTTTAGGTCTGCAAAATAGGAAAAACTGCCAGGTGAACAAGGATACTAAATTGTTTCTAAAACATACTAGGTTTGTGCTGATATTGTACTAATCTTGAGTCACAACTTGCAACACTACTGTGAATTAGGTAAAAGCATTACTTCTACTGATACTCAGAATCTAGTGTTGTGAGTTCACTCACAAGCATACCTCCCATATGAAGATAGGCTGAGAAAGTTGGGGCTGTTCAGCCTGGAGAAGAGAAGGCTACTCCTCCGGGAGTAGGGGGAGAGCAAGAAGGGGGGGGGGGGGGGGGGGGGGGGGGAGTGAGTGAATGAGCCCTCTGCCTGGTTTTAAACCACAACAAGACCTCACAGCAGCCTTCCAGTATCTGAAGGGGGCCTATAGGGATGCTGGGGAGGGACTCTTCATTAGGGACTGTAGTGATAGGACAAGGGGTAACAGGTTAAAACTTAAAACAGGGGAAGTTTAGATTGGATATAAGGAGGAAATTCTTTCCTGTTAGGGTGGTGAGGCACTGGAATGGGTTGCCCAGGGAGGTTGTGAATGCTCCATCCCTGGCAGTGTTCAAGACCACGTTGGATGAGGCCTTGAGTGACATGGTTTAGTGGGAGGTGTCCCTGCCCATGGCAGGGGGGTTGGAACTAGATGATCTGAAGGTCCTTTCCAACCCTAACTATTCTATGATTCTATAAATCAGCCTGTACAGCTCCTGATCTCATATTCAGTCTGCCTTGTGTGTAACAAGTTCTCACTTACAGACCAAATCGTGGTTTGCGTGTATGAAGTCTAGTAAGTGTTATTGATTCATCAAATTACTTCATGAACCATTATGAAGCCTATCTCTGCCTTACATTCTAGATACATAACTTTTTGCTTTGCATGAGACAAATGTTTAAATGCTAGATAAAAAGAACAGATTCAGGAAGTCTAGGTCTCTATTCCTGTAACCACAGATCAGATTCAGAAACAGATACAGCAATAGACCTTTCTCACAGATCACAATCTTCAGTCACTCAGGATGCCAAAATTGTGCTGCCAAGTAGGTCATGAACATTTTTATGTACTCATTGCCTACCTAGGCACAAAATAGTCCAAATTTACTTTCAGAGTTACAAAAGCTTCCAAAATAGTAAGATTTATACCCCAGCAACTGCTTGCAGCTGGACATAGACCGAAACAAATAAAGTACTTTTTTGGAAAAGTTTTCTTTACAAATTTCTAAGTTGCCATATTTTCTGCTCTTAATATATTTTAATTACTCCTTCTGTTAATGAATTAGAATAGCTTTCAGAGGACTATAGTTTTTATCCTTCAACAGTACAATCCATCTCCCACTTTAAACTGGAATATGGACATAATCTGTAAATTCAGGTCAGTTACTACAATCATATGTTGCTCTGTAAGCAAAATAAGGCTACCCACAAATTTCTCAAAATCTTTAGTAGCATAATGTCTGTAACATGAAAAAGTATAGAAGTGAGAAATGCTGCCTATGCTTGCTAATGGTAAAAGAACAACATAGGATGTTTCACAGTTCCTGGATCTTTGAATACACAATATAACATTGTTTTCTTCAATTTGGTTACATTAGAGGAGAATTAGAGATCCTCTTCGCAAGCTTTTAAAGAAAAGGTTAATTTTTATACCAAGGCATTTTGACTATTCACAAGAGGAAAATGCCCCACAAGTTTTATGAACTTGAATTTAGATATCAAAAATAAAGCAAAGCCAATAGAGAATGTGCTGATAAAGCTGCTTATATAAAGAATGAATAATAAGGCAAACGCACCTTCTACAAAGCTAACATAACCTGGAAAACTAAAAAGTTTCTGAGCAACATTCACTTTTGCTGAGCCTCAAGTCACAGCACAATCAAAGGATCTAAATAAATACATCCAACACTGAACTGTGGCAATTCCTTGTTCACACGGATATTATTACTCTCACGAAATTATGATAACAGCCAGAAAACCTAACTTCACTAGTTTTTTAGTATGAAGGAGACACTAACTAAGAATAGGAACTTTGAAACAGTGACCAAGGTAACTAAACTTAAATGAAGGAGAGGAAATTTAATGTGTAGTACTACACAACCATTCGGATCTGAAGACAGCCAGTTTGTAGGGAGCTTTCTGAAGCAACAGATAAAAGTACTAAAAGCCACCATGTAGAACTACAGCAAGGCTGAAAAAGTTGGGGCTGTTCAGCTTGGAGAAGGCTGTGTGGAGACCTCATAGCAGCCTTCTAGGGTCTGAAGGGGGCCTATAAGAGTGCTGGAGAGGGACTCTTCACTAGGGACTGTAGTTATAGGACAAGGAGTAATGGGTTAAAACTTAAATAGGAGAAGTTTAGATTGGATATAAGGAAGAAGTTCTTTACTGTGAGGGTGGTAAGGCACCGGAATGAAGTTGTGACAGCTCCATCCCTGGCAGTGTTCAAGGCCAGGCAGGACAGAGCTTTGCATGGCATGGCTCACTGGGAGGTGTCCCTGCCCATGGCAGAGGGGTTAGAACTGGATGATCTTAAGGTCCTTTCCAACCCTGACTATTCCACGGTTCTGTGATTCTATGTTACAGGAACAGAAAAACTGAGGCTGTATTGCTGAATAGGAGGCTACAAAGATCTCACATTTTAAGAAGAAAAGCCTATGGAAGAAAAGGAAGAAGAAGAAACAAATCTTTCACTAGCAGAAGAAAAATAAAAACAACAGAAAGGCATAAGACTTAGTGTGTGGTCAATAATAGAGCTAAGAACTGCAGATATCATTAATTAAAAGAAAAAAATAGGTCATGTAATACAAAACTACTTTGGCTTTTGATGATCTTCCCTTAAGAATTATTAAAAGAATGTGCTATTTTATTTTCTTAAGTCACACGCTGTCTTTTAAAAAGGTTTGCACATCTTAGACTTCAGGATGAATATAAAATCAATTTGTTTCTCATAGTACTACTCCTATTCTATAATTCAGCCAACTTCTGGCCTCACTAATTCTGAAGACAGTAGCAAGACTCCTATTAATCAGGTCAGGATTTTGATCTTTATCTTTCTAGGTTCTTGCCTGCCTCCTTTCACTTTTGATAGTAATTTACTGGTCAGATTTGAGCATCAAAACCTTATAAATCCCTGAGAGAATCATGCATGGAGAGTTTAAAAGGGACACAAGATACTGAAATACTTTCTTCTTGTGACCCTACTGCTTAGCATAGGCATAGTCACTATAAACTCCTTTGCTGGTAAGCCAAAAACACCATGACCATTACTGCACATCTTTAGGCTGTAAGTAGAGTTGATAGTAGATAGACAGGTAGTAGATAGAAGATACTATCACTAGAAAACAGTATATATTTATCAAAGTCTTCTGTCCTCACCATTAAATAAGCATTCAAAAAAAAACAATACAAATGTACAGAAGAAACTACTCATATAACTCTTCCAGCACAATTAACTTTCAAAACATGAAGACTCAAGATGATGGCAGTAAGTAAGTTCTGCGTTGCAGTGAGATAGACTGTACAGGTCTTTTCATCTCTGGACCATGAAATACCTATCACATTACAAAAACCTTTATGAAATTAAATATTTCAAAAGACAGAAAGCAACCAAGTTATGTAGCAGTCCAATGACAGTCTTTTCAACTTTCAAGTAACAGACAAGAAAGTAAGCACCACATATGAAGGTTCCTGTTCTACAAATACATTATTCCCTGTACCAGAAAGTACAACACAGACATACAGCTCAATCCCATCCTTTATGAAAAGATTCCATTATAAGTAGTAATCATTATTGAACCTTTTACCCCAGATGTAATTTCTTACAAGTTACAAGTTTCACATGCATTATGAATTTCAGCCAAGGTTGATGAAGTTCAATAACTTGCCTAACCAACCATGTGTACTACTCATTACAGATGTAATAAATAGATTCATCAAAATGGACATGAAAAAGCAGTATGAACATCTGACACCATTTTCAGCTTACTCAATAAGACAAATAAATTACAGAAGTCCAAAAGGACCTTTTAATATTTACAATATGTAACAAGCAGACAGTGGAGACTTGCCTAAAAAGCAGAGCAATATTACTATTCCACGGTATTAAGCCAAAGTTACAAAAGCGCGATGGCATTCATGGAAAACTCGATCACTATGTCCAACCATAAATTTTCAGAATACAGCACTGAAAATTAAAGAGAAACATTTTCTATTAACATTATTCATAGTTTGAAAATAATAACTTTTAGTAATTTTCTGATTGTTCAAAATACATCAGAACTAATCCCTGACTGACAGCTACTAAGCTCCTCCAACAGAATGAGTTAAAAGTTCCACCCCACAGTCACATTCCCCTCCACTAACTGCTTTTTTACACAAATTATAATGTACCCTGGCCAAAAATATACTTCCTGTGAAATCTAGGCTCTCCTGGAAAAGCTCTGTACTCCCAATTCCCCAAAACCACTGGTACAACAAAATTCATGCCTGACGCAAAGTTTTAGACTTCCACAAAGAAAATACCTGGAGAAAAAAGATAAAAAATAGTGAAGTGGAAGTTTGGTTTCTAAGGTGTGTTTAAGCAAACAAAACTTCTATACAGACACCAATACTTTTATGGTAGGGCAACTTGTGGTTTCAGGCAATGCATGCCAAGTTTGGTCCACAGCATGCACATTACAGGAATTAAAAAATTCAGCATTTAATTTCTCAACATTACTTTTCCCATGAATTCTTCAGCAAGCAAGCAGTTTTTCCCTGAGGAGAATAAATGTCTGTTGAAGCCAAAGTAACAACATGAAACTGAAATACGTAGCTGAATATACACAATACCAAACTGTATTAGCTGAAGGATGGTCATTTCTCCCCTTTCACCTTCCCAACACATCAAAAACCAAACCTTCATTGCCACTGTTTCACTGGTGAAGGATGGCAAGAAAACAGTCCCTAAACAACACAACTGTGCTGGCAGAAGACCCTGCTGTAAAACTTGCATCTGCAAAATGATGCTTTTACTGGGTAACTTATTTTTGTCATGAGAGATTATTTTATTCTACCAGGGCAAGCCATAGACACATTGACTGTATCAAGCCCAGCTGTGCTTTTCTGCCAATATACTGTGCTGCTTATAATAGTGAAACGTGTTAAATGGAGCCTAGAACTCACAAAAAAAAAAAAGATAAAAATATATATACATCAAGGAACAACTCCTTCATGCTTTTAAAAGCCCAATAAATACAGAAGTATCTCATGAAAACAATCTCTGGGACAGCTAGGACCTGGCCAAGAAAAATAATCCAAGGTTATATACTGCTGATCTTTCTGTCTGCCTCACAATAAGCTTTGAACCCAAACCTCCATAAATAATATCCATTTCACTTCTCCACATGTGAAACACTTCCAGCATGAAAACATACAACCATGCAAAGGCTGTAAGAGTTCGTTCACCAGAAGTTATGCTGGTTTAGCAAGAACGGAAGATGCATCTCCTTAGCAAAACCCCAGTTATTTCCCCTCTCCCTGCACCATCAAGCTACAACATAATTACATACAGAAATTCTTCTTAATAACAACAGGCAAAATTTTCAACTTATTAATCCCCAGGAATTCATGCATTTTTGAACACTAATTTTGATTCAGACAACAAACTCTTCACTAAATTGGGGAAAATGCTTAGATAGTAGGGAAAGACTATTCAAGAAGCATTGTCAATCTTGCTCGCCTGTGTCGCATCCCTTCTTTCTGCTCTTATAATAAGAAGTGATGTAAATAGGAGACCATTATTGGAAAGGAAACATGTTAGTTTTTATTCGCCATAATAAAACACACCAAAAAGAAGCTTAGACTTAAAATCTTTGAGAAAAGTTAACAGATTAATAGAATTGAGGGGAAAAAAAAACAAAAACAACAGACCAAAAGCAGGCAGATGTATTTTCTATTAAAGATTATTTTTTCCAAAACTAACTATCCAGCAAAAACAGACAGATTTCTTTGTCAAGGCTGACAAAATTCAGGGGTTATGGCATAAGAAAAATTCCAAGATCATTCAAGATTATAACACAGTGAATCTGAAACAGAGGACTATCTTGAGCACTTCTTTAAGTGCTGTCAGTCCTATAACTTTTAAATATAATTTCATCGCAAAACAGTGGAGAGAAATTAGAAAATAAGCTTCACGCTTTCAAAGAAAAATGAGCACATTTTTCAAGGAAAATTTGCCATCTAGCTCAAAAATGGAGCTGAACAATTCCTTACTGACAGATTCAGACAAACATCTGTGGGCTTCAACCACCACACTCCATGCAATCCAGTGAAAGACAATGAACATATTTAAAACAGTCAAACTAATACTATTAAAATGAGAGACCTCAATGGTATTTGTAAGGGTCTGTTTTATTCCTCCCATACGATCTGAGTTTGACTTAAATGAGACCATTCACTGGTCTAATTAGGATTCAGCAAATGTTACCTTCCCTGTGAAGGCCGATAAAGCCAGCCTCAGGAAAAATGCTATGTCGCCCACAAGTAATCTCAGTAACTTCTGGAACTAAAATGGTTCCCCATTTTCACAAAATTCTCTTTTCTGCAGGTACAAAGCAATCAATTTTTGATTTCTTGAGAAGTCAAGGTGCTCTTTTTCGCCATACTTTTCCTATCCATCTATTGCCAATAGATTTAGGGCACAGGAGTGAAAGCTAGCCAGCACCCATTAGAGACCTTAAATGGTCTTCACAAGAAATTCAGATAATCTTTAAAAGTTTAATTTTGCTCCCCTTATGGGCAGTAGCTTAAATAGCTATTACTCAAATAGTTATTACTCAATTGGCATAAGGAATATAATAAAGGCTAACCACACCTGCTCTGAAGGTAGAGTCTGCTTTTTAATTGCAAGAAAGAGTCACAACAAAACTCATACAGGAAGTGCTCAAAAACTACTTCACATCATACAGAAAGCATAGCTTAAATCAAGAATTCAAAAATTCCGAAGCTATGCAATAATATATCCCACAATATCCCTCCATACACCCAGAAAAAAACATTTTTTCACTAGCTTCTGCCAGTATGAAGTACAAAAGCACATACTCAAAGCACAGCAGTCTGGAAATATGTATTATACTGTTCATGTGCAAGTTTACTTATATTTTTATGCTCCTTTGAAAAAGAGAAAAAGGCAAAAAAACTACAAAAAAACTAAATTATTTTTTAAAATAATAAAATGATGAGAGGAAAAAAAAAAGTCTTGGGATCTTTCTGAATTAATGTAAGCACTGTACAGTTACAGAAAAGAGATTCCTAGCTTTCCAACAGTTTTAAGTTCTATCTCCACCCTGATATCAGATCTTTGATGATCCCAGAATTAACACAGTTAATCCCACATCTCAGATCACTAAAACATTACTGTTTTTTTCCATTAAGAGAGACAGCAGTTTCTAGTAGTTTGAGAACAGCATGATTTAAGAGGGGTAGCCATTCTACATTGCTCACAGATGTAAAGTCTTCAAAAAATGTCCCACATGAGAGAGATTTCTGAATTAGGTGCAGATGATCCAGTGAAAGGAACATGATAAATTGCAGAACTACGTAATTTGTATTTATCACGAAAGCACCACCATGTGTGAACAAAATCTAATCATCTACATGTTACCATGATGATTAATACAAAGCAAACTATCAAGTTACCCATTGTCAAAATGTTACCTTGTACAGTTTCGCAATGTTCAGTTATGTTTCTGTATTTGTACAAACCCTCACCACAAGCACCTATGACATCTGATATTAGGAATACAGCTCATTAAATATACAATGCATTTCAAAAGCTTAAAACAGAGTTTTAGCTCTCTTTCTGTGATTTCATTTACCTGATCCTCAAGTACTGGCTACATTAGTGTAAGGGGCTGCAAATCAGCCATGGGCATAGTATAAATCAATTCAAAAAGAAAGAAGGAAAAAAATTAGCTGCTAACTGCATTTTAGTAATTAAGAAGAAAAAAGTAGGTTGCTCTGCATTTCCTTGCTTTGTAAAAACCCATTTTAATAAAACATGTCACCATCTGCTAAAATTTACAAATCATTTTTAGCTGTAACTTAATCAGACTCTCAGAGTTTAAAAACCTTACAGTTTAATTTACACCATTTCTTCTTACTATGTCAAGCTAGCTTTCCACACTGAAAACAATATACTAAGAGTCACCAGGAGACAAAAAAGAAAAAAAGAAAAAGCTATGAGAGGAATAAACTAGAAAATTTCTGTTCATTATTTGTAAATTAAAAGGACAGTTATTCAAAGCAACTTTCTACAATCATAAAGCAGATGTTTATGATAAACTATAAGCATGTTTTCCAACCTTCTGCATCAGTAAGACAGAAGTTTTAATACTGAAGATCTGTACAAGAAATAAAAAAATACCATAATTTCTGACATCAAAAAGTAAACAGACCAAAATCTCACTGAAGCAGTGACTTGTCCTTTAAGTACTGATTAACAGTACGTAATTTTCCACTTTCCTCCTGGCTAAGACCTCTTCATTCGTATGGCAGTAAAAGTACCAGGAAAAAAATAGAGAATTCAACCTAACCAAACATTAACCAACAATTATTTTGAAGAAATAATCTGAAACATTTCCATAATTATAAAATTACATGATTCACTCTGAAAAACCTAAACAAAAAAAGCAAAATAAAAAGCCATGTTATGGCTGAAGCTTCTGAGTTTCATTCAGTATCTGAAAAAAATTGAGCTGTTTGTTCAGGGCATCCCTTATAGAAGCTATGAACAGATTTCTTTTGACCTTCATGCAGCATAAAAATTAGAATTCCAGTTTTAGCTATGGTTTAGTTGTGATTATCAATACAATTTTGTGATAAAATCTTGGAAAAGCCTTAAGAAAAAGCCTACTTTGTGGAATCTGCCTGACCGCACAGAACATACACATTTTGCCCTTCCATAATGTACTGCAACACTACTTATATTTTGCTACTCATGCATAGTCTAGCAGTCACAATAGGTTAGATGCAACTGCACCAGAAGACAGAACACACTGTAGTTTGAAGGTCATATAGATGTATGAATCTTAAAAACAGATAACAATATTTATACAAGTCATAGAAAATCACATTAGCTACACATCTGTCTCCCTAATATTAAGAACAAGTAATAAATTCTTTTATAATTGTTTGACTTGAGAAGATTGCTTACACATGCAGTTGAAAGTACCACATCTCTTTATAAAATTATACCTAGATGAACAGATGACATGCTTTTAAAAATTTCGAATTCTAGCCCTAACAATTAAGAACACAAACAACAAAATTACAGGAGCATTTACTAAAACCAGGAAAAGCACCAAGTCGCTTTTGTTTAGTATATTCAAAGAGCAACACAGCCCTCTAGTGGAAAAGTTAGAAAATACGACTTCATTCACCCAAGCATGCTAGGAAAGTATTTTCACTTCAACCTGACATTGAAACCTCTAAAACAGAAAAACAACGATCACACAGAATTGCACACTGTCTTCAGCTCCTCATAGTGGACTAAGTCTTTCTGACTTGAAGCGAACAAACTGACAATTTACACTATTCATGTTTAAACACAGATAGAACAATATGTTTTTAAAACCACAAGGATTGACACAATACCACTAAACTGTGCAGTTTTGTTGCTCCTTTACTGTGAACGAGAGTTACCTCAACTTCTAATGTGATTCTCAGACTAAAATTTTGATTGAGCTTAAAAAAATAGATGAGAAAAAGATCCAAAGAACAGCTGGGCTGCACTGTCAGAAGAAAAAGCTTCCAAAAAAAAAGAAAAAAGAAAAATTTTATGAATCATTCTTGATCTGCTATGCTCTCTTTACATTTTAAGAACAGAATAATTCATTAACCTTTTCCAAGTTGCTAACAAAAACTAATGAAGTGTTTATAAATATGGAGTTTTTTTAGTATTTAACTTTCCTCACACACATGCTTTTTGCAGCAGTTTTAAAGACTGAGTTAAGAAAGTGGGTATATAATCTAAAAGATTCTTGCAGTTCATATTCCTAATCAAAAATGAAAAAAAAGCCACCACATGGCAGACAGTCTCCCCATTCTACAGACATGTTAAAAGACATTTATGACAATGAAGTAACAATGGAGAGGCCAGTAGGTGTGATACGACCAGAACTCTATCACTGCTGAAGTCATTCAAAGTATTGCCTCTGAAATTAAGCAAGCATCCCTATTTTTCAGAAGTTGAGATTTTTCAACTGGCAAGATACGCTGGATTCCCACAGATTCACAAATGAAGTAAATTAACATATCATTCCATCTTCGTTGATCTGGTTTGAATTTTGCTATCTTGAAGCAGTGTATATAGATGAATTGAAAAAAAAAACCCAACAAAACAAAGCAAAACTATGTTCAACCACCTTTCAAGGGATTCTCAGCATTTTCCAAACTTTAACTTAAGCATTTCTGCATTTTGATAGACCACAGTCTACCAACTTACACTTTGATCTTTGCCCTTCCCATCTCAAAATGAAAAATTTGTCAACAACCAAGGAAAAAAAAAGATAAAAAAATCGATACCATAAAGTTAGTTTCAAGTATGTTATTGAAACCAATTTTGACAACCATTAAACCATTAAAGGGTTGGGTAATTATTTTTCTTACATTATTAAGCACGAATGCTCAACAAGTAATACTTACTTTTTCAATCACGTTCTACTTACTGGACAGCAATATTTCCTGGGAAATATTTACACATGATTCCTGAAGAAAGCATGTTAAGTTTTCTGAAAACACAGTAATTCTTTACCTCTCAAAATACTCAGGGAAGGAATTATTAGCTCAAAAATACAGATTGATTAAAAGGACTATCAATTACACAAAGTGGAACACTCCTAAAATAACTGGGGAATAAGCTTCAAAACTGGTAGGACTCCACTTAAGCTAGCTAATTAGTATTTCCACAGTGTCCCAAAGAATTGTGTAGGCATACTGAAGTTCACAGGGATCTCTACATTGCAATCCATTACATGACACTGACATCTTCAAAGCAGTTTGCCAAGAGTCACAAAGCACAGTTAAGAAAGCTAAGCCTGATACATTTTAAGGACTCAGACGACAAGAGTTCCAAGAAAACTTGAAATTCTGCCAATTAGTGGGACAAGAAGACTATTAACCGACCCCAAAGAGGGAGTATTCCCTTCACACAACACCAAGGAGTCTGAACCTTGTTCTTCTCCATCAAACATGTCAATCAGAAGTCACAACTGGCACAAGCTCAGCTCTTATTATACCCTCTGTCAGAAACCCTTTGAGCTAGGACAAAAAAGGGCATAGCATTTATCAGAAACATAAACCCTATGACTGCCTTCTCCTTAATTCACACTCCATGGCAACTAGTATCAGACACAAAGCCTGGGACTATAGGCAATAACACCTTCATCACATATTTACTACATCATCTTCATCGTTTTGGATTCCTTATGCCTTAACCTCATATACCAGCACAAGCCCAAGTTTTATTTCACTAATGCTCCCACTCTTCTTAGCATGCTTCTGACCATGATATCATGCCCTCACCTACTAACAGAAATCAAGAAAGTATATATGTGCATGTATATATATATCTGGGCATATATGTCACAAGCAAAGATTATCTGGTGCAAGGACATTGCTTTCTGACTTATGATCTATCCAGATTATAAACTAAGGGAGAAACAGGGTGAAGGTGAATCTTGACAAAAGAATTATACATCTTGGAATAATCTTTTGCCATTTATGAAACACTTTCAGCTCACTCAGCAAGTCTGAATGGCAGCTCTCTCCTGCTGAAGGCAAATCATTTGAGTCCAGGTAATTCTTATGTGTGCTGCGACTACACAGTTGCATACAAAGCAAATTGTCCTGCTGGATGCAATGTAAAGACATCCTGTATCAATAATCTGGAACGTCCACCTTACGAGAAAACACAAATTCCTCATTGAGACAGATAAGTACAACACTTGCTGCCCTAACTGTAACACCAATCTGTAGTAGCATATCATGCAATGACAGCAAGCCGCATGCTTTTAATGCCTAAATACCAAGCCACAATAAAGCTCTAAGTTTTTTATCTGACTCCTGTGGAATAACACTCCCCAAAATAATCCAGAGAGAAAGACCAAGAGGATTTGGAGTGGCAAGTCCTGCTATTAACCCCTTTTCCAGAACGTCTCTAAGGTTTTCCTATGTCTTTATAAATGCAC
Organism: Pezoporus wallicus; assembly: GCF_028554395.1. NCBI lineage: Eukaryota > Metazoa > Chordata > Aves > Psittaciformes > Psittacidae > Pezoporus > Pezoporus wallicus. Next base: position 1,498,510 of record NW_026636658.1, read on the forward strand.
TTACGTCAAGATCCGGCACTAAAGAGACCCCAAATATTTTGCAAAAGGACTTGTTCAATATTGAGATAATCCTATCACAAAGAAAAACCCAAAGACAAAAGGGAACACGAGAATAACAGTTACCTAAGACTTAGGTAGATCCCTTCATTTACAAAAAAAAGATCAAATCTAACACCAAACCAGTGTTCTGATATTTGTGGCTTCTCCACAAATCTAAGCCACAGAAAAAGACCTATCCTGTGCAGGTTGCTGACTAAAACTTCAAACAGCCTAGAAAATTAAGTTGGAGGAGAAATCCTGTCTTCTGAGAAGAAAGGTGGAGCCCATAAGCACCAAAGCTTTACTATAAAACATAACAAAAGTAGCTAAGTAGAATTTCTCACCCACTATAGAAGTAATACTATGTAACAGATACCTTAACAAGCTGAGTATCTAAAAAGACACGTGAACACACTGGAAAATACAACTAAGGGGGATTTCAAAAGGTCATAAATGTTTTTGCTCTGAAGGACCACTAACAAAAGTTCATCAGCAAGTTGACCTGGAAATACTTTCAGCGATAAAAATTCTATGGCCTCCTTGGACAATCTCTTACCTGAGTTTACTTCCTGGCATTAAAAAGTTTTTTATGAACGCTTTATCTAAATTCCCATGCAACCATTCAAGTTTTACTCCTTGTCCTACACATCGAGGCCGTAAAAAGAGAAGGAAACTTCCTGTCCCTTTCGCAGGCATCCTCTATATATTTAGGTAATGTAAAATGCCTCCATCAATACTTGTGGAGATAAGAATCAATTTCAGAACCTGATGTCTCCCCTGCAGCTCACCTCGAAGCTCCAAATTCTCCACACTTTCTTAAAAAGCAGTACACAAACCTGAACATAGTTTTCTAACTATATGTTTCATATGGAAATGATGCAAACCAAGTTTGAACACCAAAAGTACATGGCTATTTAAACAAAGTAGCCTGAAAGATAAAGATGGCTATATTTACCTTATGTAATCTTAACCTACCTATTCCTGAATTTGCTCCCGTGATTATAACCACTTTGCCACTCAGATCACGGCCCTGAAGTATTTCCATTGCAGTGCTGTTTCCATCATATTTTTGTCTAGTAGTAGGTTTTGCTGGATTATCTTCAACTGTAAAGGCCAGTCTTGGGTCAAGGTAGGTAGTCCGTTTGTTTATGTGGCTGCAAAAGAACATAAAAATTCAACTGCTTGGGCCCTTCTGTACTCTGCACTGAGATTTTAAATGTATTTCAACCACTGTTCAGTACAATCCCAGTGGATTTCTTAAATTCCCAAAAATCCTTTTGTTAAAATAATCCCAGTTGTTTTCTTTATCATCAAACATTCTCCCAGTTATAACAGTGCCCATTAATAACTGTATTCACATACTTCACGACGCTGTTCTGAACTTCATATGAACCCATGATACAGAAAGCAAAATTTTGTCAAGGGAAAAATCTCATTATATTGGGAAAGATCATGTTCTCTTAGGAGCTCTGTAAAAGGGGCCTACACTACTCCCTTGAAAAAATATACCAATGAGAAATGTAGCTTAGTACTTCTTCCTCAAGCAACCAAAACCAAATAGCTTCACATCAGCTTAGCAAATGGCACAATTTAGGTCAGGCTCACCTTTCTAAAACAGAGTTTTCGTTTTTCTTTTGACAATTATCAGAAAAAGCCACTAAGACACAACTTTCAGCCCTTAATTATAGTACAGAGAGGCTACGCTTACTATTTTAGCCTGTGAATATTCTTCATTCTGCCAAGCCAGTTTAAGATAACTACCCCATTTTGACCCTACCATTGAAAAGATACAGAAGGAAACATTCCCAGAATTCTTTCTTCTTCTGTGACCGTTCCCTTCCAAACACCTTTGCTATCTCAATCCCCGTCTTCCTTTCCATGGTTCACATTGCAAGTGAGTCAGAGTTGCAGCAATTTTTTTTTTATCTTGTATTTTAAAGCACTACCACAATGTTAATAATCGGCAATGAAGTTCTAGATATGTTTTTAAAGTTAGCACAGAGTTTATCCTAAAGGTATACAAACAAAATGAGCCCACATAAACAGTGACTAGCTCACATTTTGAGATGCGGATACCCAAGTCACTTCACTCCAGCCCCCACATTAGTAATTCTATGCACATGAGAGAATTCAGAAAAATACAAATGAGTGTTTAGACACTGCTACAACTGTAATTTCTGCATATGGATTATTAAATTATATTTATTAATTTATTTGTCTTTCCAGCTGATAGTCAGTGATAACTCAAAAAGGCTACCCAACACGAAACACAGTTGTGCTACTTGTCCATGTTCTACATTTTGACATACTTACTCTACAAAATAGACTTGTCCATTTTCATCAGTTTCCTGCTCCCATCCATATGGCAGACCTAGGAAGCATAAAATACTAACTTCATTAAAAGTATATTCAGATTTGAAGTGATTTCTCAGACAGATGTGGCAAAATTCTGCATTATTTCTGTAGGTAATGCAACTACCTGCTGCACTTGAATATTGTCACTTGAAAGAAGGATTGCTTCCCTAATCATGCACAATTGCTCTCTAATAAAAGTACAACATACAGGAGGTCTGGTAAAACTGTAATAAATAGAATATGAAGTATAATTAAAAATTATTTATAAAGATTATTCCATGTTACAGCACAAACCAGCAAAATGTAAACTTGCTTCCTACTACATACACATGTCTATACTGCATACAGTTTAGCTATCCCTAAAAGTAAATTGCAAAAACACTGAACTAAGCGTAGAAAAAGTTATGTGTAACATATACTAGTAGTTGGAAGATCAGAACTCTCAAGTGGGTATGGGATATGTTAAATCAAATCTAAATGATTCTATGATTCTATGAAGTTGGAAGGACAGATAAAAGAAAAAAAATGACAAATCTTTATAAAATAAATTCTTATATAAAAAACCTCACAGAAATACTTAACAAATAGCATTCCCAGTATTTCTAATCCTGACTGAAAAGTATTCATTTGCAATTCAATTGGCTCAAAATCTACTGAAAGCATTCCAGTTATAGTCACATTACCAATGCCAGAAGAAGTATGGCTTTCCAACAGTACAGTACACCTACGTAAGCCATATAAATGTTTCTGGGAAGACCTAATTTAAGGCACTGATCCAAGGTCCTTAAGAAGTCATTTACCTTTGGAAGCGTCCTGCAACACTGTCTGTCTTATGATTTGGCACAAGCTTTCAGGTAAATTGGGAAAATAAGCAAAATTAAACTGATGTGACTTTCTTCTGTGCCAGGAATATTCTTTGATTTATATAATCCAACTATAAATATTACCTCATGAACAGCAGGAAATCAGAATGGAATCAGAGAATCCCAGCCTCATACAATCAATGCTTTACAGGTAACAGTAAAACAATTGTGGAATTAGTATTTTGGCTTTATGGAGCAATACAAGAAAGCCATAAAACTGCAAAATGATCACTCTACACAGACATTATCACATAGGTAAAACCTCACTGAAGTCATTTTGCTGTATTTTACAAGCTCAGTTTGCCTAGGTGATTAGTGTCAACTAGAAGATCAAAATGAGATCTACTTCCCGCACAAACTCCAACTGATGTTTGTAACATAATTTCAGTTTGTTACAAAACCTTAACACAAACCTCCTGCAACACGTTTCCTCTTCCCAGACTTAGGGTGTTCCCATTGTGTCTTTTCTTCCAGATGGCTGTAGGAAAAGGAAAGTTTAAGATATTAAAAAATTGCCTAATAATTCTTCTGATGTAATACAAAGGTTTTATTTTCATACAGTGAAGAGTAACTATTATTTTTTTTTTTAAATATTTGGCTTGTCTGCCACAAAAAAAAAAGAAACATGACAATCTCTCGTTTAAGAAAGGTCAAAACTGCAGTTAGAAGTCATCAGGCTTCCATACTGCCACAGTTCTGAAAATAACTAACAAGAGAGCATAGGAGTCTATAAAAATTCAAATAGCCATCTGACTTCCAATGTAAGTTTTGTTGCTTGATAAGAAAGAACCCCAAAAGTCATTCAAGAATAGCATCAACAAAGAATAACATCAACAGACTCAGAAAATTTCTCAAACAGATGCTGATCCTTGGCAGGAAAAAGGAAGAAAAAAGCAAAAAGAAAATTTATCAGAAATTAGTAGAAATATCAGAAATTTTTCAAATCACAAAAGCACCTTTTTATGACTTTTGTCAAATAATACTGAATTGTAAGCTATGAGGTAAATAAGTCTGGATTTCTACATGAACAACTGCAGCTTTAGACAAACAAGTTTATCCAAAGGCCTTGACTATTTATTTAAAATGAGCAATCATATCTCTTATAATTCTGAGATTTTATTCACTTACATCACTCTAAGAGAATTAATACATTCTATCAAAAGGTTTTCTGCACTACAGGCTAATAAGTGATGTACACATAAACAAGGTCTTAAAATACTAAAGTGCTGAAATCAGGTTGGATATTATCTTTTATTAAATATTTTAAAATAATAACCAAAAACCAGGGATTACTTAAGAAAGTGTCCAAAATAACAGCTGCCTAAGTATGAAATACAAACTGGCATTATTGAATAACTACAGATATAGTAGCAACAATTTGCACAAAACATAAGCAAATTTTCCTTCTTATAATAACCACATAGTTAGCCCACAATGACAGTACACTGTATTACACGAATCAGCTGATGGGCTGAGGTCAAATAAGTACATATGTGTGACCTGCAGTGGCACCTGAACTTCAGGACACTCATATGCTAAAGACTCAAGATCCTAAGTTACTCCTGTCTGACGAGAGATACCAAACTACTATAGCTTGACAAATGCACTCCCAGCCACTTTCAGTACTTGACTGTGGGCACACTTCACTTGAAGACCTCAAAAAGTCTTAAGCCAAAGTAACCCTATTCCAGCTAGGTTTAAAGTTCATATTGTTGATAAGGATTTAAAAAAAGTATTCAGAATATGCAGAGGCATCAAAGATATAGAGCTCATTTTAAAGGTAGCAGCAGCATAACACCTCTTTGTGTCAAGTATTTTTTAAACACATTGGGCAAGATTGTCAGGCAGTAAAGACATATTAACACCATGTCATTAAATTGAATAAGTTTCATAACAGTTAAAAAGCAGGCCAATTGAACTAATTGCTTCTGTAAAAATTTCTCTCGGTAGCATTATTATTTTGTAGGTCTGTTACTTTCAACAAGTGATTGTTTTCTGAAAGAGCTTTTGAAGTCAAGCAAATATAGAGAAGTTTGACCTGAGGAAAATGAAACTCTAGAGAGTATTTGCAGTGCTTACAAAGTTCAGGCTAAAACATTCTGTCCAGTGCTTGTAAAGCAGAACTTGGGAGGAAGATGCCAACCCACCACAGGTGAGAATGCACTACACTTTTCCCCCTTTTTGTGGGATGGAATAAATCCTGCAAATTTAAAGAGACTGAAACAGATTTCGAGAGCAGCATGGCTATGGAAACCACAAGAGAGAAGAATATACATATATATATTCCACTAATTTAGTCAGCCCTATGGTCCGTCCCTTTCTGTTACCACTGGGAACGCAGTCATTTTCAGAGTGGCACCAGCAGATGGCGCTAAATACAAATTTTTATCTCTTGTCAAAGGTGTGGTATACTGAAGAGCTGCAGGGGGGCATATATAGGTTTTAGCTTTCACCATACCTGTTTCTCCTCTATTCCTACAAGGAGGAAAAACTCAGCAAGCTACACTATTGAGCAAGTCTCAACCACCCATATGTATAAAGAATCACCAATCAGGGACTGCAGTGATAGGACGAGGAATTTAAACTTAAACAGGGGAAGTTCACATAGAAAAAAAGAAATTCTTCACTGGGTGGTGAGGCACTGGAACTGGTTGCCCAAGGAAGTGAATGCCCCATTCCTGGCAGTGTTCAAGGCCAGGTTGGACAACGTCTTGGGCAGCATGGTCTAGTGTGAGGCGTCCCCGCCGGTGGCAGGGAGTTGGAAATAGATGATCTTAAGGTCCTTTTCAACCCAAACCACTCTATGATTACCCACGGAAGCGCAACAGCAGCAGCCGTATGACAGCTCGCTGAACCCAGGAGGGGCCAGAGCCGCTTCAGCAGCGCTCCCAACACGAGGATGGGGATGCTGTGGCTCTGTCCGGCGGCGGTAAGAACGGCACACACCTGCCTGTCCGCTCCCCTCAGCTCCTCCGGCGAGCACCCGTGGGGCTCGGCCCGGGAGGACGGCGCTGGGAGAGCCCAGCCCACACTCGGCTCTCCCCGGAGCCAGGAGTGACCGCCGTATGCGGAAACCGAGTCACACGGAGACCGGTCCTGCCACCCAGCCCTGGCCCTGCCTCAGCCCCAGCTCGCCGCGGTGGTACTGAGCGGAAAATGACGGCTCCTGCCCCTCCGGCCCCCACGCTGAGGGGGCAGCTGCGGCGGATGCACGGATGCTGCTCCAGGGGGAAGGCGCGGGCGGTCAGGGGGCTGAGGCTGGCTCGCCCCGCTCCCTTACTTGGCGTAATAGACCCAACCGTCGCGGGTGGTGCGCTCCTCCCAGCCCGGCGGCAGCTCCTCCTCGCTGTCGGTGTCCTCCAGCCCCGCGTACTTCAGCGCCGCCATTGGGACGGGTACCCCGCGCAGAGCCACTCCGTCCCGCGGCCTTGTGCCGTCCCGCCCCTTCCGGTCGGTCCAGCCAATGGTGCAGAGCGGTGGCCCCGGGGCACGATGGGAAGTGTAGTCCCTAAGGGGGCCTGAGGCCGTGGTCTCAGGCTGGGGTAGCCGCGGGTTTTACCTGTATCTCTGAGGTTTTAACCTCTAACGAGCGCAGGGCTGCGTTGACATTGTCACGAGTGGCACAAGAATCTCAGGTTTTGGGGCATTACATGTTCCCAGCCTCTGTGAACACCATGAGGCCCAGAAAGTGATGAGAAATGAACTGTTCTTTAAGCAATTAGTTGTCACCTCCTGGTCTCTGGGATGAGATTCTCCTCCATAGGCATGTCAGACAGAGCTCCTTCTTGTTTACTTTGACGGCTGAGGAAAGACATGACTAGAGAGAGGTACCTCACAGCGGTGGGAGGCTGCAGGCTGCCTCACCTGCCCCTGGCAGAACCTGTGTCATCTGGACACATAAACACGGCCAAATACAAAGACTGAGGTGTCCCAGGTCAGTAAGCTGCAGTAACCTGTACTAACCCCTGTCCTGGCTGCTGAATCCCTGTCAGCCCACTGTGCAACTGTGACAGATGAAGCACCTCGTGTGTTACCATTACTCATCTGACAAGGCATACACCGGACCTACCTTAGTGCTTTTGGTACCGTACCTGTTTGCTAAACATACTCATATTTATTTATATCACCAAACCGGATGTCGGCATTTGTGATAGCATCTTCCCATCGTAGTGCTTTTGCAGGCGTTCTAAGCTGTGCTGGACAAAGCCTGTAATCACTGAGTACTACACCAGGTGGCAGTGCGAGCCCAAGAATGCAGTAGAGTGCTCTGACTCCTTCGGGTAAAGTTTTCACGCGCTGTTTGAGACACTGACCTATACGGCTCACTCGCTCACTACTAATGGCATGAATATCCGTCTCTGGAAAAAGCAGCCTGTGCTTTTTTCTGCCTTGTTGCTCCCATCCCTCTTGCATGTTCCCCTGAGGAATTACACCTATTAAATTATCTCCTTCTAGAAATACAACCTCATGCATCATCAAGAGCCAGTTTTCATGAGAGTATTACTGGGAGTATTTAAAAAAGGCTGTGCCCATACTCTCCTGGATAAACATATGGTATAGGAGAGTTCAGTGACGTGCTCATTTCTAGACCAGGGAGCTGGTGGGATACTCCATAATTGACCAAGTGGAGAGATGTGCCAGGTCTCAAGAAAATAAATTGATTAAGTCAATATTTGAAGTGCAGAAAAGGTGTATTTATCCAGCAGTAATACTGTAGGAGAAGGTAGTTGTTAGTTATCTTCCTGTTGCAGTTTGTTAGTATTCAGCCTCCCGTGTCTGTGACTTGCGTTAGTGGGAATGTGGAAATCATTTGTCTGACAGTTATACAGTCCCAACCATCTGTATTGCATGAAGGATGCATTATGTCCTAAATGTAAACAGCAGCATTACCGTATTTCAGTGCTAAGGGTGAACAGTGCACTTTACAAAGAAAAACAGAATCTTAAAATGCAGTATATGTGTGTATATACACCCATTAGGTAGAGTCACTGCCTGCCACATACAAATATTTATGGAATGAAAAGCAACAGCTTTGTTTGACAGAGCAACATAGATATTAACAAACTGTCTTCAAGTCCTTGGTACTAGAGTAATAAGAAACCACATGTCTTATAGGTTTATATGGTTTTCAGTGCAATTTCAGTTTTTACAAAAATATTTAAGAAACCCCACACTTCCCTCTGAAAATTCATACTCAACATTCTAACAGTTATGATCTATAGTTTCACAAATATTTCTTCCCCTCTACTTTTAACCACTTCCTTCTTTTCAAGAAGTTTCTACTGGGGAGGAGGGAAGGAGGGGAGTAAAGTCGCAACTTTTGACAATTTGGTGACTTCTGTTTTTTACTTAATTGTTTCAAGGAATGTTAAAGTTCAACCATGTATTTCAATTTTAAATGGAAGACTTATTCTCTTTCAGAGGTCAGATAAATCTTTACCCATCTTTTCAAGTTCTTACATCAATTATCTATGTATCTTACCTACTTAATCCAAACCAAGAATCTTCATGTGGACATAAGAAATTAAGGTATGATTTCAGTGAGGGTCTACACAAGTTCAGGTTTCTGTCCGGTTGTACTAAATTGCAGAACTAGTTCTGTTAGGCTTCTTAAATGGCAGAAAGCAAGGGCCATGATTTCTGCAAGAGCAGGACTGTAACTTTAGGACAGGAGACAGAGGCCTGTAACAGTTTTGCCACAAATTAAGGCACTTTTTTCAGATCCTAAAATTATAGGATTAACACAGTCTTCCTTCTTATAATTTCTTCCCCATCAGCTCTCTGTTAGGAAAGCAAGAAATCATATATAAACTGACTTAGTGTATGCACTTATCTTTAAGGTATACAGTATGTGCATTTTTCTGGTTGTTTGTGTGGGTTTGCTTGGGGTTTAGGTGAGTCTTTTGGTAATTGCTGTTGTGTAAAGTTACTATCTTATTGCACTGCAGAAAAAGAATGGATCTCTGTATTACTTCAGGGATCTCAGTCATCACGCTCATTCAGGCAAGGTAGTAAATAATCCATTCTGCTTAAAATCTTCTGTCACTTCCTTTTAGAGTTGTATTTTGGCAAATAGTGTTTCAATGATATAATTCCAATCCATTGCTGCAGCAATCCTGTAAATTAATTCTTCTGATGATTCTAAGCCTCAGAGACCAAGATTAATTCCACAGGTGCCAGAAAGTGGATAAATTGAAATGAGAAGGTGTTTAGAAATGGTTGTTGATTTCACAATAACATAAATGTCAATTAGAATCCTAATCTCAATTTTTGTTAGCTGTACTTTAAACCATCAAAATCAAATGTATTTGTTTAGCTTCTCCATAAGAAACATTGACAAATTTGGTCATATAATTATACTGGCAAGCCTAAGGCAGCAAAACCTTAACATTTCTTTAACATTACTCACAGGCTTATATGCTTTGCTGAATCATGGCCATTGTCTGTCAACAATCTCAGTACTGATTTACCTGACTAGAATTTGGGCACTAACAATTATGTAACAAAAGAAAAATAATTGCAATATTGCAAAAGCATTCAGATGACACAGCAAAAGGTCGACTTGACCCTTTAATAGAGTACGTGTCTATTTGTTATAAATCGTGATTCAGGAATATGACAAAAATCTGATCAGCCTTCAGCTGATTCTTTTCAGGTGAAAATCCTGCCTCCATGACTCATGCCTTTCTTACCTCAGCATTAGATGCAAGCAGTGTAGTCTTATAAGGCTATGATTTTAATCCACTGGGACATGATAAATGAATGTTTGAACTACTGCCTAGTGTGAATGTGCCATATCCTTCAAGTGAACAAATTAATATCTTTTTTTTTTTTTTTTGGTGGAGTTAGACTCAGCTTTCCATTAAAATGTTTACAAGGTCACTTCTGACTTTCTTTCAACTTATGAAAGCTGTTTAAACTCTTTAAATCCCTGATTTTTTTACCCAAGTTTATTTTTAGAAATATCTAGAATTTTCCCCTCCTTCCTTATGTATGATAACATCATTTTCAACACACTTGCAAAGTTAATTGGATTCAAATAAGCCTTGTTGTTGATGATCTTCTTGTTTCCTCTGAAAGCAACATAAAGAACATCTGGCATATGGAATCTATCTATTAAACCTCTGTAGCAACTGCAGAATTGGAATCCCATTCGTAAATGTTTGTGTCCTTTTTTTTTTTATTGTTATATTTCCAAAGAAAACAACATAATAACAAGATGAAAAAAAAAAATCTGTGGAATAGAACTGTGCCTTGAAGCAACCTCAGATAGGCCATATTTGAATATTGTAAAGTCTACATTTAATATTTAATTTAATATTCATTTGAGGAAATTAATAGTAGGGTGATACTAGATACCCTCACTTTCACATTCTGATATGTTATTAATAGAAATATTAAACTTGTTCAACATGATTAAAATCTAATGGTAGGAAGTTACATTTAAGCTCTTTGGTAAAAATGCCAAGAAGGGCAAGAGTTTGCCTCTTTGTTCATCGTTCGGGAAAGAACTTTCTGTTACTCTCCAGAAGCAAACCTTAGACACTGCAGAATAATAAAGGTCAAATAGTGAAAAAGATAAGGCAGAGTTCAGCCAGACTTTCAGCCCATGTATGTGTTTTTTCAAGAACTTACAAGTTTTTGCCTTATGGATTGACAATTTTTCATGCTGTTTGTTTCTGTCTAAACTTTGAGTACCCTTAGCCTTGAGTGCTCTGGTTCCATCAGTTGTGGCACTGACAAGGAAAAACACATGATAATAAAGCATTTCCTTGCATATTGCATGATCAAGAGGCTTCTTTTTTTCCCCATATCTTTATATGTACATTAGCATGTAAAAAAGCCTGCAAGATAAATTCAAAACTTAACAATGTCAAAATTCACCATTCTGCCACCTTCTTCTGCAATGACATTGATCCCCTTATTGATCGCAGTTATAAACCTCCTGTGAGATACCATATCTCAGTTAGTTTCTTACACTGGATCTGACACAAAGTCAGTTCATTCACACTGGATTCTATATCCATCTTGGAGGCACTGCAAGATTGATGGAATATTTTTTATAAGCTGGTTAAAAAAAAAAAAACAAAAATAAACAAACAATAGTCAAGTCTCCCTAGTTACAAACCCTATATTTGAACATACAGAGAAGTATTTACTCACACCTAGTAAGTAATTATTCTTCTTCCAGGCTGCAAAATTGGACACTGATAAGCTAGGGGTCAAAAAGGAAGTGGAAGTCAGCTATCTAAACTCCTTTAAACATTTGGCTTTAATTACTTTGCACAAACAAGAAAGTGATTAATGGGACAACAGATTAATGGTAGAGTTCTTATACCTCAGTGCAATGGACACTTTAATCCACTCTTGGTTTTGCATTCTCCCTCTGAGTTCAGGGATACTACTCACACATCTGAGGTTAAACATGGTAATGTTTGCAGCATCAGACCTGGAAGGTCTAAGAGAATATCTGGTTCATTTTGCTGTTGTTAGTCCATCTCCTGTCTGAAGCAATGGTGAGAAAGCTAGGTTATGCCTACGCACAATTAGTAGAATAAGAAGGGGAATCACCAGTACATTTTAAAGTGAAGACGAGAGTTGATATTTGACCACAGACATGAAAATTTTTTTGTTCTGAGAGGTTTAAAACCATTCAGATGTTTTGTCTATAATTACTCAAGAGAATTCAAAGAGATGGAGCATGACTAAAACAAAATACAAGAATCATTATAACTTTATATATATTAATCACCAGCACCCTTTCTTAATCAAATTAGCTATCACTTCTGATTAATCTCACTTTTAATGAGCTTTCTCACACTCATAACAATCGATGCAGTGCACGCCCAATTAATACAGTTCAAACACAGTTGTTTGAATTAAACTCTAGCATTTTTCTTAGAAAGACTGTTCTCTTCTAAAATTATTTCAGCACAATAGCCCATGGTAACTAAGTAACTGCATGCTCTCTCCTTGATCTGGCAGGCTAGTGACTCCCTTATTTATGAAAGCAACTCATTAGAATAAGTACTGAGCACTGATAATATGCAATCAGTTTACAGTACTATGGAAGAAAAGATATTATTTAGATATAGGATCAAGAAGATCAGATAGAAAAGATTTTATCTCCACTAACCAAAGCATTCTAATCCATATCAAAGTGCTAGGAGAAAAATAGAACTGCTACAAAGAAAAATGGCGTTTCTGATAAATTTTTCAAAAATATTTTAGTGGATTTTTTTTTTCATGGGCTGACTGCTGAATTATGTCAAGACAAAACAGAACTTATTTATCAGAGAAGTTAGTGCAACATGGACTGCAGTAAATTTATCTTGCTTAAACTATTGGTAACTGACATAGTGACATTTCATTTGTGAGAGATGTGAATCCAACTTATGTTTAAAAGAAACATTAGTGTGTGATACATTTGCATGAAGAAGTGTTGTAAGTTCTTCTATACCCCCCTCTCAGTTACCTTTGGATGACTGTACACTGTTTATCTGCTTAAATATCTTGGTTTTGTTTCTTTTTTTTCTGAATCTCTACCAGTCATACCAGTGAAGCACATCACATCTGGTTTGTGGTAATAACTATTTCCTTGGTAAGACTGTGGGAATTCTTCCTCAATGAGCGTTACATGCAATCCTGTAACAGCGTTTCAAGATGTCAGATTAAACTTGATTTTAAAGGTGCTTTATCAGGTAGCTCAGGCGATCCTGCTTGGTGTGAATGACACTGTACCTTTCAGAAAAACATTAACGAATGCAGGGAAAAGGGACCAAATGTCTAAATACAGTTGGATTTCACTCACATTGCACATAGAACCATTAAATCATAGAATCAACTAGGCTGGAAAAAATCTTTAACATCATCAGGTCCAACCATTACCCTGAAACTGCCAAGACCATCACTGAGGGCCTCATCTACTCTGTTTTTGAACACTTCAAAGGATGATGATTTAACTACTTTCCTGGGCAGCCTGTTCCAATACCTGATCACCCTCTCCATGAAGAAATTGTTCTTATTATGCAACATGACCTTCTATATCATTCAAATCCTTGTGTAAGGAGCAACCTATAGCAACCTATAGCAACAAAACAAAGACAAAACAGTTCTTAGGGCAGTGCTGGTTATGAAATCCCAGGCAGTAGGTTTCGACACAATAGAAAAAGCCTCCTCGTATAAGACTTATGCGTGTGAGAAGAGATAGAGAGAAGCCTGGCAGCACAAACTAGTGACAAACACCTTGGTTTTGTAAAACTTCTGTATTAATCATTAGTCCTGTTTCTTTATTTGAAGTTAAATGGTCTGCAGTCTCACAGAGCTGAAAATGTGTCCTGTAGAGTCAGCCTTGTCATCTAAATGAAATAAATTAGTGTGAGGCCTAATGCATGTCCCTAAGGCGTTTCACTGGGTATTTCTGCTCAGTGGTTTATTATCTTCTGTTTATGGTCCTTCAGCTAGTTTTTTTTCTGCCTGAAAATCAATTTGAATTCAGTAAAGGGCCAGCAGTACATTCATTTATATTCCTGACATCTACTGATTCTGTAATTCAGTAACAAAAAAGCAGTCACAGTTGCTTAATCTACTAACTTAGTGTTAAAATGATCTAATCAGAACAAAAGCATTTTTTATGGAAGTGCAAATGAATGAACACATTGGATTCCATTTCAGATATTACATATTGGCCTGGCAAACAAGTGCATTTCACTGAATGATATGTCCCTATTGGATGAAAAATTTAAAATGGCTAAAAACTCATGTTGGCACCAAGTAACTGGATTTTCAAAAAGGCTTAAGTTATTGAGAGCTGAATGCTGTTGAACCTTGGGTCTGAGTCTGAATGTACTCTTAGAAATCTGGTCATGAGTTCCCTTGGAAGTCTAACTTTTACTGTACAAGATGTTTGAATTAAGGTATTCATCTTTCCTTACTGAATGAGAATATATGTTCTGTGGTTTTAAAGAGAGACCAAAGGAAAAGTTGCTTCCAAAAATAGTCTGTGCTTCTACAGCCTTTAAAAATGAAAAATACATCTCTAAAGAGTAATGGTTAACAATGTGCCCTCATTACTCATGTTTAAATTGCTTTTCTTGGCATGAAACATTTCTATGCTGGAGTCTGTATTCTGGAGTTGGAGAGAATCCAGCATTTCAAATCTCTGATCAAACTCACAAAACTCTTCACAATTACAAATTACAATTTCAGGGTAAAATGTAACCCTCAAATATATTAATAAAAATCTTCAAACACACACTTTTATATGCATAAGCCAGACACAAGATTCTAATGGGGATCTTCTGCTACAGATATTCAACAAGTGTTTGGAATACTCAAATGTAGCATATGACAGTGTTAAAAAGCAGATCTCAGTCACCTCAGCTAAAGATCATATTCCTGAATGTTTTTCACATTATTCATTAGCTTATAATAGCAAGTATGATGCCTTTGGGAGCAAAGCTTGATAACATGCTATTTAAATTTTTCCTCAATAAAAATCAATTATGTCTTGATCTCACAGAAGAATGGATGCTGGAGAGGGATTCTTCATCAGGGACTGTAGTGATAAGACAAGGGGTAGGGGGTTCAAACTAAAAGAGGGGAAGTTCAGGTTAGGAAGAATTTAAGGTTAAGGAAGAAGAAGTTTTTTACTGTGAGGATGATGAGGCATTAGAACAGGTTGCCCAAAGAAGTGGTAAATGCTCCATCCCTGGCAGTGTTCAGTACCAGGCTGGACAGGGCCTTGGGCATCCCTGACCATGGCAGGGTTTGGAACTAGATGACCTTAAGGTCCTTTCCAATTTTAACCATTCTGCGAATGCGAGGGCCTGTCCCAGTTGCTGACACAAGGGAGGGGAGCAGAGGTGCTGTCATGGTTTAAACTCAGCCAGCCAGCTTGTTCACTCACTCCCCTCCGTTTTCCTCCCTGTTTCTTTCCTTTCCTGCCCCCCTTCCCCGCTCCCAGAGGGATGGGGAGGAGAATCGAAAGAATGCAACTCCCACGGGTTGAGGCAAGAACAGTCCAGCAACCAATGTACAACACAAATCACCACCTTACCACCAATGACAACAATGACAAGAGAAAATAACGAGGGAAGAGAATACAATACCACCCCCCAAAAAACAAGTCTGACACAGAAGACCCCGTGTCCTTCCAGGTAACTCCCAGTTACACCCCCAGTATGAAGTGCTGTGGTATGGAATACCTCTTTGGCTAGCTTGGGTCAGGTGTCCTCTCTCTGCTTCCTCCTGGCTTCCCCTCCGCCCTGCAGAGCATGAGCCTCACAAAGTCCTTGGTCAGGGTAAACATCACTTAGCAACAACTAGATATCAGTATTATCAGCACTGTTCCCAGGCTGAAAGTCAAAACACAATGCTGCACCAGCTACCAAGAAGGAGAAAAATTGACTGCTACTGCTAAACCCAGGACAGATGCCAATGTAGTATGCATACCACTTGAGCAAGAAGGTGGAAAGAAGCACAAGTAAGAGAAGCTGGTGTTCTTGCCTTACCAAGATGTTTCCAGTAAAGTTTACTGTATCAACAAAAAGTATTGAAATAATCTTTTAATACTGCCTTGTTGACAGAGCAGCTAAGGAAGACCTGTGAAACAGTCATACATTATGGCAGCTGGTCTGCTCTTGCTTGCTCAGGATTGAGTTTAAAAATGAAAGGTGCACCTGTAGAATCTGAAGCAGACAGCTTTTGTCTGCAGATCTTCTCAGCTCCTTGCTTAGTGACTACATAGATTCCAAAAAAGAAAGCTGTCTCAGGACATGTAACTTAGAGGATTTGAGACTGTAGACATAACCTGTTCATTCTATCCTGAAAAGTACCTGTTCTCATCAGCTGTTTCAGAGGTGAGCTTGTATAATTGCTACCAGATAAAGCTGATCAAAGATCAGGTTTTCATTCTTTTGGATCCTTCCTCCCTATCTCCCTTCCCTGCATTCAATTTCTCTTTCTTCTTCCCTTTAAGAAAAAAAAAAAAAAAAGGAAAAAACCTCAAAATTTTCTGCTTAGCTTGATCATTTTTCCCCTTCTGTCTTTTTGGTTTAACCACAAAACCAGGCAAACAATTATTCACCCAGCTCTACTAATGAACTCCTTTCTCAGAGTTTTTGTACCCTTCATAATGAAGAACATCTGCATCTTGTGTAAAACTTGACATTTCCCTGCCTATTCACCAACGGCTCTTTTCTTCCAGTGACTGAATGGATTAACACTCAAATACTACTAATTCAATGCATGGGAAGTGCAACTGACAGAGTCTCCAGAACATTCTGTTCTTACTACCTTCCCTTAATAGTTCAGTAGAATTGTCCAATTCATATGGTAATCATTTCCTTCTAATCAATGTTTCATATGTAACCTTGCTCATTCAATCCTAGTTATTCCTACTTGCCAAGAAATGGCAATGAGACTGTTGGGGGTATCTGCCTTTCATGATGTTGAGAACAAATTAACAATGCTGGCAGCATGCTAACAAAAAAGATGTTTTTCATTAATTAACACTTATAAGTAATTTGTTAAAGGTTACAGTGCTTAATGTATGCCTTAATAAACAGCTATTACATGGACCAGCAAACCAATAAATTGCCTGTAACTGCAAAAACTCTTCTGATGTGCTTAGAGTACTCCTCAACCTTTCTAAAAACAAAGGGCCACCTACTATCCTGAAAAAAGCACTGACTGCCTAGTCCTGTAGAAATGAAGCAATGTGTGCATCACTGCCATAATGTGTCTCATATGAATTTATTATATTTTATCATTCATATTAACATGTCTCATTTTATTTTGCTTTGATGGTTTGGTCATGTGCATAGGATTGTATGTGAGACCGTTTTCTTTCAAAAGAGAGGAACCATATTGCAGGCCAAGGCAGCCAAGGTACTTCTTAACAATTTCTTTTGACTATATCTCATAATATTCCAAAATGGTTACCATGATTCCTAGTAAGGAAAATTCTCATATAATGTTGTGTTTTAATCAGCAAAAGAGCAAACATGATGGTTGTAGGTAATTCATATGATGATTTCTTGTAAGAATGGGTTGATAATATCAGTAACTCCAGAGCCAAGACTACGTTAGGCATGCGTAAATGCCTTTGAAGATAACATTTGAACCTCTGACCTCTGGTGCACTGAGCAGAGGAAGCTGTTTCTTGTTTCGTATACCAACATAATTATGCCTATAGATCAGATTACGCCATCTTAAATCTTTGATTTAGCCATATTTTTACAGGAAATGGTTTAATATCATGCAGCGTGTATGAAATATAGTTGCAATAGGAACAGAAGTAGTTTTACTTCTATTTCTCTAACAAGTTAAAATTGCAGCATTACCAATATACAAAACATATTTGAACCTGGACAAATATCTTAGTTGTCAGCAGACTATAGTGAAATTAACTGAAGTAGTGCCTTCTCCAACTTGGACAGGTTTCCTAAAACAAATTTGCCTGCAGTATCCATATTTGAACTTCACCATATTGTTCCCTGCTTAATTAGATGCTAGCCGCAGTTTGTTTCATGTTTTTAATCTTGATATTTTTCACATTGCTTTAGCTAGCTTAGACTGATTGCTCAGCCAAATATATAAGATGGTAATTAGTTTAACAACGTGTTAGATTTATAGAGCAGTTCAACAGCAACTCATTTTTGGCTACACTAATCACGTAGAACACACTAACATTATTACTCTAGATGTACTGGAGTAAATATGAAGTATAATATTTATCAATTGAATGCTTGGCATAGTGTTACCTGTCCCAAGAGTCAAAAATAAAGTTAATTGGGTATGGCCTTTTTCATAGGAGGGAAATTGATGGTCTTTGTCAGAGGACAGGGCAGTTCTGGCAGGAACAGTCCTTGCCCTCCTCCCTCTCCCAGCTGCCGTCTTTGTTACCTGGCACCCAGATCCTTCAGCCTGGTCAGCCCCTGTGGTACTTCCTTGCATGTGCCCTCAACAGCTCTACTTGGGATGGAGGTACACATGTGTTGTAATTCATCACACACCCCAGATTTGACTCTTGGGAAAGAAAGATAACCTAGTGTCTGAGCTACTGGGTCCAGAAGATTTCATTTTCTGTTCCTTGCACAATAATGCTTTATTTCAATCCTTAGTTTCTTGATGCTTCAGCTTCCCCTTAGTAAAATGGGAATAGTAGGCTTCTTCTGCCTATCTGGACTGTAAACTTCTAGGAACTGGCACTTTCATTGAAACATGCTCTGCTTCATTGAAATAGGTTGCCGGGGGAAGCTGTCAGTGTTCAAGGCCAAGTTGGCTGTTGTTTTAAGCAGCCTGGTCCAGCGGAAGATACCCCTGCTGATGGCAGGAGTGTGGAACTAGATGAGCTTTAAGGCCCCTTCCAATCCAAACCATTCTATGATTCTCTGATTCTGTGTAAACAAGAAGACCCTGAACACAGGACACGCTAATATTTTAAGTTAGAATAAGTAACTCTGATTGCATATATAAAAAAATAACATCAGTCAACTTTTGAAAAGGCTAGTTCTGCAGCTGCTGGGCACTTCTGATTAAAGCTGATTCGCCCTAAGAAAACTGGCTGATTCTTTAATACTTACCTCTCTTCTTTCTCAAGACTCCCACAATTTCTCTTTTTATTCCTTCTCATACTCTTTTTGCACTCCATTCCTCTAAAAGTAGAGTGCAGGACTAGCAGGAATACATTTTCCTACCAACATATTTAATATGTTTTGTCTTGACAAAGTGTGATCAAAACCATACTTTGACTGATTTTCTAGATGTTTTGAACAACATCTCAGAGCAGAGAAATACTCCTGATATTGCACACTAACCCAAGCTCAGTAAAAAAATGCTAAAAGATAGCCACAAAATTTAGCTTTGGGAATAGTTCTTAAAAACCTACGCATTTCACAAAGTGAGGACCTGCTGTCAACAAGTACCACGCGGGAGATGCAGCCCTTACTCAGAGGAGATGCATAGAGCCAGGTCTGGGGAGGGAATTCCGCCGACTCTCTACAGTGCAGGCAGTGGGACCCTTCCCCGCTTTGGGGTCTCCTTTGGAGCAGTCACTGGGGAAAGGGGTGCCCTCAGCGGGTGACTCTCCGGGTAAGCGCTCCTCACCCCCAGGGGCTGCTGCCGGCCGCTTCAGCACCAGGGGAGGCGGACAGCGCCCCGTGCAGCACGGCCTTTCCGGTAGGGCCGCGGGGCTACAGGGAGCCGGAGCGCCAGTGTCCGGCATGGCCACGGCTTCACCGCTGCTGGCCCCGAGGGACGAGAAAAGTAATCTGGGAAATAAACCGCCGAAACCAGCCAGTATCGGGCTGGCCACTGGGGAGCTTTTGCAGGACCCACAGCTACCCCTGTGCCCTGGGAGATGCTGTCGGGTGGTTTGTGGGTGCTGCCAGAGTGTATGACGAAAACATGAAAGCAGAGTGGAAACAGCTCATATTTTAGACAGTTACTTGGTCACCAGTAAGGCTAGTCTGATTCACAGCAGTCATTCCTTTTTCATGTGTTGGTAGCAGAGAGGAGGATTTAGGACTCCTTGAAGCAGGTTGTTTGTCTCTTTCCAAAGCTGGAGGGTCAAGGTTTGTGCTAATAAGAAAATTCTCATGCAGTTCAAATGAGGCAGAGCAAAACCCCTACAGTACTTTTGTTCTGCATAGAACATTTCTCCTTAGGTTTCAAGGCAGGAAACTACATGTGTGTGATGCAAGTAAACAGGCTTTTCATGAACAGGTCATGACTGTGCATGTAACCCCATCTGTATCCTGTGCTGAGTAGCTACCTCCTCCTTCCAGGGGGCTAATGCAGCTCCTACTGAAGGCTTTGAGCTCACCTAGGTACACATATGCCTCATCTACTGAGCACAGAAAGATGCTTGTAGCTGGGATGCAGAAATTCTGTTTGGAATTACACCCTCCAAACCCTTATCTTGGAGTCTAGTCTGAAAGGACTTCTCCTTTTATAAACACAAGTGAAAAGAACATAACTTTCTCAATAGCACAGACATCTTTGTGCTCTATAGAGCTGGCTTAATCCCAGAAGCATCAAATTGGAAATTAAGACAAGGAAAGCAGAATTTTGAAACTATTTTCCAACATTTTAATGGATTTCTAGTTATTTTTTATGTAGTAAACATTTGATCATTTTCCATTTTTAAAGCTTCTGCTGCCGAAATCCACAGTACACATTGACCCATCAGAACACCTGTGCCTCAAGCACAGCTGAGAACTTTTCACTGAAACCCAAGCATTCAAGTTGGGATGGGTGCTTGATGTATGCCAATAGCTTGGGCTGAGCTTAAGTATGAGCAGAGCCTCCACAAAGGAATTCCCCTTGCCCTTCAAAGGTAAGTTTCTCTGTTGTTGTTTCATGTTATTCACAAATGAATTTCTGTCTTTCAGGTTTAGGCAGTTGCACTGTATGATTCAGACAAATCATGTGCCCCTGTGACATAGCAACAGGTGACCTTATAGCTGGTCTGAGCTTATTGGGACAACAACAATGCCTCAGAAATACTGAGTGCCCCACAAGGTACTAGGGCATTACTGATGAAAGGGAGGAGTTTAAGAGGGTTGAATTTTGCACTGGTACTAGGGTGAGTACTCAATAATAGGTCTTTAAAGTATTTTAAATTCTAAACCTAGCTATGGAAGCAAATTTCTGTGCTGCCAGAAAATTGCCCTTCACAGGGGGTTAATGTGTATGCACGAAGGCTACAGAAAAGAACACCTGGAGAAAAATAAATGGAAGGAGTAAAATAGAGAAAGCTGAAAATAACAGTAGCTAAAAGCATTGTGTATACACTCTTGTGTGTAAAGCCACCTCTGGGCTTGGCTTTGAACTTTAACTTCCTTTCACTCTAAAATGCTCTATGTTGAGCTTTATACTCCCCCTTAAGCTCTCTTATGAAGATCAGGGACACATCAGCAAGCCTGGGCTCTGCTGTACAGTTTGAAAAGCTTGTGTAATGCTCCTGAGCACCTTTTGGCTAATATCAGAGCTTGTCCTTCAGTTATTAAGAAGGGTAGCTCTGTAGTACAACTAAGCTCTCAGCTGGACATTGCTGCTGGCAGTCTTTATTCCACCTCTGATGCCCCTTTCTGTTGGGCAGTGTCAGTAGGCTTACTAGAAGGAAGATTGGCCTGGTTCAGTATACACAAGGCTGAGGTGGTCTAAAACAGAGAGGAAGAAATGGAGCTGTGTTGTTGAAACTGTTGTGAAATGTAGCGCAGCTGAAGCCATACCAAACGTTACTGGGTGTGTATCATGTTTAATGAAGAAGATGAAAGAGTTCCTCCTTCTGACAACCTCTTGTAACTACCAGCTCTTCTGCTAGAAATAAATTGCTGCTGAAACACACAGTGGGGCAGAAGCAGAGAGAGATGAATGCTAAAAGGGATAGCCTCTTGGTCTAATAAGAGAAGAGTTGCGTGGGGATGGAGCAGAGAATAGCAACCTAAGCCTGTGCCACCCTATGTGGTAATCTGCCTGTGAACATCTTTTTTTTAACAGGTTGTAAAGGCTAGGGAGAGAGCTCACTGTGGGCAGTTACCCTCAGCCAGCTTTGTCTTCCTTTAGGGCAGGAAGGTAGAAAAACGGAATCTCCCTTGGTGTGAGACAGAGGAGCAGGGAATGATAAGCATTTGAAAATTAGCATGAATTCTTTCAAAAAAATTACATTTCCTGTTTTCTGTCAAAGGTACTGCAGGTGTTTGGACGTGTTACATTGGATCTTTTTCCGTCAGCGAGCAACTGGTAGTGTTTGTGACAGTAACCGCATTTTAGCTTCAACTCTGCATTCTCCTATTGTACCACTAGGTGGGAGTGTTGGAGCTTTTTTCGCTGCTGGTGCTGCCGTAATGAGCGCAAAAGCTGCTGTCTTGTGTCCTGTTGTATTCACAGTCACCCAAGCAATCTCCAGCTGAACTGTGATGACTACGCAGTGCGCAAATGAGAAATCGCTAAGTGACTGCCCACTCCATGACACAGTACCCGTCTTCAGAGAAGAGTGCTCTAGGGGAATGCAAAACTCTGGCTTCTACTTCTCTTCTATGAGTTGCATGTACTGGGGAGCAGGGGTCCCTGGTTCACAGCTTTGTGTGCCTTTTGCAGACATAAAGAGCCCAGAGTTGGCATTTGACGGGAAAATGTCACTGGGAGATGGCAGGGGATTTCAGAAACTAATTTCTGAAGAGTGATGCGAAGAAGGGAGCCTGTTCTGCTTGAATGGAAAAGATGGGCAATACCACACGCTTAACAGAAGAGAAGAAAGGTAGGGAGTAAAGGTCTGGGGAGAGCTGTTGCAGCAGCAGGGCAGAGCAGGACCATCAGGGAGCAGTTACTCACCCTCACTCTGAGCTCACTTCACACAGGTACATTCAGTTATTGAGAGAGAAGATAAGGGCAGATAATTTTATAGGACAAAGTTTGTCTCCCTGCTATCTTTTTACTTTGTTTTCTCTCTGTCTTGCCCGCATTGCAGGCATTTCTGGAGGAGTTTTTTATCCTCCTACCATCTCCTCTCCAACTCTACCCACCTGATTTTCACTCCATTTTTCCTGTTCAGTTTATGTTCATTTGCTATGTCTTAACTAAGCATTCTTCTGGGAATCTTCAAATCGATTACCAATTTCACTGAGTTTTGTCTTTGTGCAGTAAATAACTACTAAACAAATAGTTATTTCTGTCTCTGGTATCTGCATCCACCAGCTGCTAAACATCTACCAATAGTACCTACAAACATTATCCGTTCCTGACTACAACTTGGCTGAAATAGATTGAATAGGGTTTATCAATTTATAAACTTTTTTATATGTAAATTTTTTGCTTTTTTTTTTTTATAGATTTTAAAGTTTATAAAGTTATAATGTCCTCAAAGGTAAATAAGTTCTGGAATTTGGGTGAATGTTCAATCTGACTAGCTGTAGGGATATGCTGGCATACTGACATGTCAGACAAGCCAGAGGTAAATGAGCCATAAAAAATCACTGCAGACTTTCAGTCATGTTAAGATGTAGGTAAAAGGAATATTGATCCCAACCTTAGCAAAGGTTGGGAGATTTTTAAAGAAAATTGGAGGGATTTGAAGGGAAATTGAAAGGACTTTCTGCTTCTTGCTTAAACTCTGGAGCTAAGTGAGAGAATTCAGAATCAAGCCTGTTTTACAAATACATTAAGTGTAGGACAATGAAATTATATATAACACATGACAGTGGTACATTGAACAGTTGCATTTCATACAGTTGTTAGGCAAGCAAGGATCCAAATTTTGTCCTGTGGCACGTAGGTACACTAATAAAAAAGAAGTATAGCATAATGTGCCCAAAGATGGTGCCCCTTTTGGATCCTCAAGTCCTAGGAAGGAATGGCCTTCACATGGATGCACAAGCTGCCAAAAATACCACTACAATTAAATACCAGTAATCACAAATTTATTGCATAATTTAAGATAATTGTGCAACTAAAGGAGGTAAATGTAAGAATTAGCCTCCAAGCAGAAATATATTTAAATATTGAAATGAAATTCCTTTACACAAGAAAGAAACTACTATTTATAACATGAAGGCAAGTTGCTATCGTGAGGCTAAGAACAGCAAGGAATAACTAACACGTTTTACTTCATTTTCAAATATTGGGTGTTAAATTGGGAAAATTTGTATGTGGTCAGATGAGTTACAGTTAGGCCTCCCTTTTTTGTGCCAAATGAGTGTGCTGCCTGCCATGTAAAGGGAGGTGAATGAGCACTATCATGCCCAGAAACAGGATCCTTCCTCTCTACTTGTGCTTTCAGGCACTGTTAATGTGTGTATTACAATGCCTTTTTCTGATCCTGCAGGAGAGAAGGCTTTTGCAGATCTTGTTAAGGCATTGCTCAGTGGAGGCAGGATCTAGTGGCATGTTGGTTTCTTCTATGAGAATGTTCCAAATGACATCTAATATTTAACCATAATTGAGACATTTAGAAGCAAGTATGTTTAGACTAACTGGTGTTTTAGAGCAGGCACTTCTCCCATTTTCTATCAGTGTATCACTTTTAACTACAGGTAGTTTAAAAATTAGCATCAGATTTTTCTGTTTAATTGGGCTTTTTTTAACCCATGGGTAAAAAAGCAATTTTTGCAGGAGCTCACATAATCCCAAGGTCCCTCTTAAACACTGGAACCAAAAGGATCCTTACATCTCATACTGGCACATGTTGCCATGCAGCAATCTTTTGTAAACTTTCAATAAATTCACTGAAGTGTGGAGTTCAAGCAAATGCTAGCCTACCATGTAGATAAAAAGTACAGAAATAGGAGGTGAATTCTAGGAACCAGAACATCAGGCTAAAAAAATATACCAAAATATGATACAATGTAGGTCAAAACTCAGTATATGTTCTTGTACGTAAAGAGAGCACTCGCTAAAAATTACATTTTTAGCATCTGAATAGAAAATAAATTAATAGAGAGAACTTCTGCTGCAAGAAAGAATGAGTACAATGCAGAGGATGGATATTTTTAACTCTCCAATGTCAAAGTGGGAGGGGTTGCTCTCAAGCAAAACTGCATTCTAATAACCCAAAGCGTGGTCATGGTCATTTGTAAATGTAATTATGGGATCAGAAATTCACAAATATATCTTTTGGCAGTACGGCAGACTTCGTCCACCCACTTGCCTTGTGATGACTGGGAAAAAAAGACACAGTTTTCACGCTTCCCCCCATTTGGTTGGGCACGATCCCAGTTGGAGTACTGTAGAACCATGCCATTGACATCAACAAATTTCCCTTCATTTATCAAGTCATTGATACCCAACCAAAACTCAGACACTCTAGGCATACTTTTCTTGCCATAATCTCGAAGAGTGTTTGTTTCATCATTATTCCGTGGGATAGCCAGTGTCCCTCCCTTGGCTATGCAGTCTTCATTGGCTTCATGAAAATACTTGGTGCTTTCTGACACAAGGTAGCACTTCTTATGGGCCTTTGTCCCACGAAGACAGACTGTGAATAGATATTGGTTTGCATGTTCAGTAAAAGCTTGGGCTATAGCTTTGAATAACGTTTCTTATAAGCCATAATTTTCATAAAGGTGTGTTGAGAATTAAGCAGACGTAGCTCAGCAAGTGAAAGGCTCTTGCCACCACAGAGTGGTCCAAGAAGTGGTAGCAAGATTGGACTTACCTGCTCTTCCTTTTGTTTATGTAAGACCTTGTATGCAGCCAGCATGTTAGCATGCTGTCGGGACGTCTGAACAGACTGCTCACAGGTGATCTGCTAAGTACCTTGGACTACAAGTGGTGTCCGAAAGCTGCTCCAGAGAAGAAGCACTTAAGAGGAAGGACAGACATAGCTGCCATCTTAACACCATAATGTGCTTTGGAGAATCTTTTCCATATTTATTCTGGAAAACCATGATCTTGAGCCCCAGAATTCTCTCCAACAATGTAAGTCTCTCAAGGATTTTCTATATTGCTGTTTCAGAACACTAAAATATAACCCAGGCCTTTTGTAGGTGTGTTTTACGTCTTTTTTTTATCAAATAGTCCTGCTTTCACACATTTTCACCTTAATCCCTCAGTCTTAAAACTGATGGAATGGATGAGGCATGGCTGTTTGCATTGTTGCCAGGTACAAATTGGTCATCATGAAATCTATACTTGACTTAATAGTAAAGCGACAGATCTAATGATCTTTTTATATTTACATTTAGGTGCCAAAGAAAAATAAAGTTTTGTGCATTAACGAAGCTTAGATCCTAGCAAACACAGGCAGGACACAAAAATGTGTCTTGCTCACCAGAAATAATAAATTTTGATTTGAAATTTATAATGTAAATCTCTGGGTGATTGATAAACATGTATTTCCACCTGTAGAAGAGTACACATTCACATCTTTAGTTCTTAAAGTCTGGTCTTTCCAGCAAAGTCTGTCCCTTCAAACACAAAATGAGGTAAAGTGACTTAAATTTATAAACACTTTTGAAAAATGTACACTTATTACTGAGCTTGCGTGACAATCTGAACTTAATAATCTAAACATCTGCATTTATAAATCTGTTTGCTTTTAGTTCTACTGGAACATATCAGGGAAGTCTTTATGTAAAGTCCAAATATACTAGAACATTAATTTGGCATACTACACCCTGTAACTGGAATTGCCTTGCAGAACTGCTGTCAAAGTTGTTCCAGCCCAGGGTCTGTGTGAGCAGGCTTGCAGGAGCGAGTCCTTAAACTTTGCTTTCCTGCTATCCTAATACACAATGTGAAAAACTGATTTTACAAAATAAAACAGGAGAAGAGATTTTCCTTGAAGGAGTGTTCCTTCTGAGCTGAGAAAGTTAGCAAAAGCCTTGAATACACTCCTGCAACGATTATTTTTAGACTCCTGCATGTGACTACTTCCAGATTATTTCATTTATTGCTTAAACTCATCTTGTTCTTATATTAGAAATGTCGTGAAAAAAAAAAATGAACATCTTCTGTCCTGATGTCTTCTATAATCTGTTTCTAATTCCTGTCATCTGTTCTTGTAAAAAAAAGTAATTATGTATATGATCAACAGGATATGGAAATCTACTTTGGGTCATATCCTATGTCTGAGTTTTTTAGTACTTCCAGTTGTAGTATTCATTGAGCTCCTTAGCTCTGTTTTCAGGGTCACCATTTTATGCTAGGGCTTATCTTTCAAATTTTAACCTTTCCAACTGCTAATGGCCAAAGAAAAGTAACAAACATATTTGCTAAATGTCGAGTTCTTTAACAAATTTATATTCTTGGGAAAGATCAGAAAGACTTTATCTACTTCAGCAACTGCAGTAATAATGGAGACTGGCCCTTTTTAGGGAGAAAGTATGTGCTTCTAAATGGTGAAAGTATGTGCTTCTAATTGGTGTATGGCAACATTTCATGGTACATAGAAAGGAGACCTAGGAAATTTGAGCAAAGAAGAAATCAGATTGTAATGTGTGTCTTGGAAATGTCCATAAGCTGAAAAAGCACCTCCTTTTTCAAGTATCATAAAGCCATTTATAAACACAGTCAGAGCTGGAGGGGTGACAGATCTCTTTTTGCCAGATTTGGAATCCAGTTGAACAGTGTGGGTTCTGAATTTAGCATATAGCTCAAAATAAGTTTTGAGGATAGAAAATCTCCTGGCTCTGGTTTAATTTCTAAGCCACTGCATGCTTACTCTCAAGCTCCTTCTGGAAGCAATACAAGAATAACTTTTAAACAAGAGTTACTTGTCTAGCACAGGCTCCCTCTTTTAAGACACTTCTGAAATGTTCTTATAAGGCATTTAAAGAACAAATATTTTGTAAAGTTCAAAAAGCTTTATGTAACCCAAGACGTGAAACAGAACAACCCAGATATTACCATCCTTAAGGAAAATATGTTCTGTTTCATGTGAATTATGTCATTTCCTCTGTAGTGTCCTCCTGTACATGCTTAATTGCCAAGTTCTGTGTCAACAGCTGTAAAAAAGCACAACTGTCCAGTAGGTGCATGTGTATTTACCCTTCTTATTTTGTTTGGAAATTTCCATCTGGCTATTTAAATACTCAAAGGAGTCTGCACATTGATACAGGATATTTCTGAACTCACAGTGGGTATTACTGTGAAGTTTTATGGTAACATTCAGATTTGAATGTTGCAAACTCCACACTTTAAAAAGGTTCAGTCCTTTTAGCTTCCTTCTGGGGGTATTCTCAGCCATCTCCATGAATATTTTTGCCTTGCTGGTTAGCCTGTATTTGTATCCAAGGGGACTTAGCTCACTGACCATCTAAAATCTCACACCTGCTAACCCTCATTGTGTTATCCTTGTCTGGATGTACCTAAAAATCACAGCTTGGGGTTGTGCATAGCAAAGATTATCATAGTTCTTGCTCCAGATTAATTCTTGCTCTTCGTAAAGAATTATCACTTGTACACCTTTAGTCAGACTTTACTTGACTGCTTCCTTCAACATTTGTCTCACCATAACATCTATGGCACAACATGCTCTTAAGGAGTTATATTTCTCAGTCACAAATCCTCATTAAAGACAA
This sequence comes from Pezoporus wallicus, assembly GCF_028554395.1. NCBI lineage: Eukaryota > Metazoa > Chordata > Aves > Psittaciformes > Psittacidae > Pezoporus > Pezoporus wallicus. The sequence continues at coordinate 1,526,792 of NW_026636658.1, forward strand.
GGATGGGAGTGAAGGAGAGAGGAAAGGCAGTAGTAACTTATGGAAGCCATTGACCATGTAAGTTGCTTTACCTGTCTGAAGAGCTTGCATTTCTTTCAAAGCATTTACTTCCCGCCACAATTTGTCAATCTGGGTCTTTAGGTCATCTTTTTCTTAAATAAAAGAAATAAAGAGAAATGAACAGATATGTACACAGAGAATATAAAAAAAAAATGTGTGTTAAAAGCTGTTTCATAATATCACAATATTTTTGCATTGCTGAGATATGTTTTGATTTCTGTTAAAGGTTTCTTGTTAATGAAATTATTCTTGTAGGGTTCCTATCAAAAAACAGGAGGACCTCACATTCATGTTTTACCCTCATAATTTAAATCTCATTTTCAGCTGAACTTTACCCTTGTACCTGTTTGAAAACCATGGATTTTTGCAGCTAATTGTTATTTAGCATGCCAATATGTAATTTACGGTAAAATTTGCCTATTTAAATTTGAACCTGTACCCCATGGCGTATATATATGACACAAATCATAGCAGGACACAAGTTGTCTTTATTCAAAGAAATGTTATTCTGAAAGGATGGAAGTTTCACACAACTCTTGTTTCAACACAGTGAACGGCTAATATAACCAAATTTCACAGTCCGAATGTATGCAGACAAGCTTGCTGAGCTGCAATTTCTCCTTCCCAGGAGGAGCCTTTCTCTCTCCATGAGTACAGAGAGGGCTTGGTGACTTAAGCCACACAAATGTAGTCTGAATCACCATTTTGTAGCACTTACAAAAGCATCAGGAAGATGGGGAGACAAGAAAAGAAGCTAATTTGCACATAACTCTATTTTCATGTCATCTTTTCCATTCTTTTTTCTTAATCATTATAATTTTCTACCACCATCAAACAACTAGCAGGCATGTTCCCGTTGCACAAGATGACAATTTGATTGCAGCAGTAACCAGACCTTTCAGAAGCCACAGTAATGAACATGAGGAATAAATAAGCTCTTTCACACATAGCAGAACTAACAAAACCACAGCTCCTACAGATCTGTGTTACATCATCTAACCCTCCAGCTGCACCCCAGAAAGCTCATATCCATATTCCCTACTGCCTTTGGGGATAACCCCAGCTGTCCTTCATGATTCCTTGGTTCCCCAAGGCAGGACTCCCAGTTCCTCAGCCCATGATACTCCCTACAAGTCCCAGTTCACTAGAGCCCTTCCATGTTCTTCTGTTTGAAAAGAGGCAAAACCAGAACAAGGTGAGCTCCTGGTGCAAAGGTTTCACAGTGGGACACTAATGCAGCCCTCTTCTCACCCCACCCCCCCCCCCACCCCCCCCAAAATACTGGGAAACTTATCCTCAGGATCTCCATTCTTTTGTCAAATTGCTTCCAGATCAAAACTTCTTAGTGGAAGGTTAAATGTGCTGGCAAAACAAATGTATAAACAGCCTGTCCTTAGGACACCAAACTTAAAAGCATAGAGATTCAACAGGAGAGGTGTATGAAACTGTATAGATCCAGAGCTCTGTAATCATGTTGTACATTGTACAATGGCTTTATCAAAGCTGTGGGTTTTTTCATTGAGTAGGAGCTTAAATATTTGCCATTGGTGTAACCTCCATCATACCCACTTTTATTAGAAATAAGTCTTTAAATTAAATACACAGACAGTTTCAAACAACATTCAGCGGTATTGTATTTGCTCTGTAAGCTTTGCTTTGGGAATTTATGCTTTATTGTTTTCTGCTAATTCTTTTTCATTAGTTTGACTTGCCATTTCACAGTACTTTTCACACAGGTAAAGATATATTCCACAAATATTAGAGACACATTCTGTTAAAATTAGGCAAGGGTACAAAAATCTGAACAATAACTGGAGACTGAATATTTTATTCTGTTCTTTTCTACCATATGTATATGAATTTCCATTCTTCTGATCTTAGTCTCTATAACTACGTAACTAAAAATGATCATCCAGAGTCCTCTCTAAGCTGTACCTGCGAGTCCTAAATAATGTTGACAGGGATGAATAGGCATAACAGAGCATGATACTTACAACTGTTATACAGCTCAATTTCCATAACTCTTTCTTGAACCCTATTTTTGGCTTTGCTAACTCATAGAAAAATATTTTAAGACTGATATAAGATAGACTCAAATGTCCTTTGCTGATAAGCGTTTGTATAACATTAGTTTCTGGTTCATGCAATGTTATTGAAGTATATAGTAAAGTTGTACAGGCTGTAAGCTTCTATCCCTCCTCCCAGTTAAAACCCAGTACCTTTCACTCTACGTTTGCTGTGCTTCCTGGCTTTGAATTTGGAAGCTTGGCTGATAGTCTGATCCAGCAGCAGTATGCTTATGAGTAGAAAAATCCTAAGTCCAGTTTGTGCCATGTCTCTTTAAAAGAACTTAACAAGAAGCTTCCAGAGCTTCTCTTCAGCAGCTATGAGAGAAAATCACATAGACCCATCTCAGTAGGGACTGACTGAGGTCAGCTTTATAAAAGTGTGGTGATAGGGTTGGCTGTACTCCTTGCTTACGAAATGTGTTTAATACTTAAACTGGCTGTAGCATAAGGCACTCCCTTGTTCTCACATCTCATCTGAAATTCCTAATTCCATTTTGAGTTCAGCTGGGACAGGTTGCTTCTACAGAGGCTGTACCAGCACTGAACAGTGCACTGATTGCCACTAATAAGCACCCTATCTCCTGTTTTAACTTTGAAGCTAAAATGCATGGAAAACAGCCTGCACCTTGTGCAATGCCAGCCTCAAGGAAGGGTAGACAACGTCTACAAATGTAACATGGTCCCAGGCTGGTTAAGACATGACAATGATCATGATCTTATTTCCACCAAAACGAAAAAAGAACACTGAGCCCTGAGTAAATACAAACACTGCAGCTACACACACACAGAGTATATATACATTAAGATCACATTATGTGAGGAGTGCACTTGTTATTTCATGAAGAGTTAATAAGTGTCTAGTAGATATGACTGCATTTCTGATTAAGAACAGTATGTGTTCTAAGCTGGGGGAAAAAAAGACAGTGGTACTCTTCCAAAGGTTTCCACGTCCTGACTGTATGGTCAGAGGAAGAGTAAAGCCCAAGATGCTTGAAGCAGGACAGTGTCTCTGTGGACTTTGGAAGGCTCTCTGCATTTGGATCTCTTTTATTTGCTGTTGGGCTTTGAGTTTTGGGGGGCTGCTTTTTAACTGGGATTGCTGTAAGTAATAGAACCTCTCACTGACTTTGCTGGAGAAGTTGTCACAGTAATGTGTCTATCTATCACGCTCTTTCTTAAACTTGTTGAACTAAAGCCGTTACTGGGTGATGGGATGCTGGCAGGTGCAGTTACTGCCCTGCAGGGCTGTCGTTCCAGACATCTCTTTGCCACCTCTGCCTTGGTTACATTCTGCTCATATTGCCAGTTTATTTTTTTCATAACTGTAAGTGCAAGAAACTTATGACTTTATTAAATGAAAGCTGAGATTTAAAAGCATGCTATTATACTACATAAGTGCATACTGGCTTTTTCCAATCCCCATGTACAGTCTAAAAGCACTTCATACTTATAATGTAAACCACACCTCCAACATCTGTTTTAGATGCCTTCAAACAGCTAGCTGTATTCTAATAATGTGTTACTAGGAAGCATCTTTTAATCATTAATAAAATTTTCATAAATGCATCCTGATATGATAAAACTTAGTTTCAGTGGTCCTGCTTCAAAATATTGAAGTATGTTACACAGTGTGGGGAAACCTTTGGATCAGCACTGCTATGTCCTCAGTGCTATTATGGAGCATCGCACACCAGAGATGGCTCTTACAGGGCCCCACTTGTTCAGAACTGTCTGAAAAATCCCTCACACAGCTTCACGTTTCAGTGAAGTTAAATGTGGAAAGGGCTGTCATTCCAACCAGCACACCAGAAACTGAAATGTGAGCTGTTAGAGAGGAAAACAGGGAGCTTTGCAAGGGTCTAGTTCAAGATTTAATCTGTCATTTAGAACTAACCCTGGGTTCAGGGTTGATCCATATTTTATCCCAGTGATGTTGGGGCATCAATATAAGTTAATTAAGGGCAGACAGCTGAATCAATAACTGCCTCCAGTTAGTTTTTCACTTGGTGCCTTCTCAGAAGTTCTGGAATTGCACATGAAGCTGATCCTTAACCACTGCAGTTTGTAGCCTGACATATTAAACTGGTGCTAGTTTGGGGTTACCTTGATAAAGGAGCTGTAAACCCCTGGAGCTGTTTTATGTGGAGCTAAGCTGTCTCACAGGCTTTGAGAGAGGCAGGACCAATAGCTGGGGTCAGCAAGCACTTTAGCCTGTGTGTTTAATGACTCAGTAACAGAATGTGCTTATTCCTGCACCTAGGAACTTGAGTTTTCTAACACAAGCTTTCTTTTCTTTTTTCTTTTCTTTTCTTTTCTTTTCTTTTCTTTTCTTTTCTTTTCTTTTCTTTTCTTTTCTTTTCTTTTCTTTTCTTTTCTTTTCTTTTCTTTTCTTTTCTTTTCTTTTCTTTTCTTTTCTTTTCTTTTCTTTTCTTTTCTTTTCTTTTCTTTTCTTTTCTTTTCTTCTTTCTCTGAAATGAGTCTGACAGAAAAAGATTTGTACTCTACTGAGGCAAGCACACAAATCACTAGAAATGGGGGTATAAAGAAGATACAGATTTGGTATTCTGAGAGTCCTTGGCCAGGTGCCTGAGTGAAAACCTGTGCTTTTTTTGAATATGTTATGTCATGTCCTTTTAAAAACAGACTGAAACCCTGTTTTGAAAGCTTCATCCCTCTGGTTCAGTAGTCTCTCTGACTGCTTTACCATTCTGCAAGTAGCTCAGCTGGACTTAGCTCCTAAAACCTGAATTACCAGGCTGTCTTTGCACAGGGGTATATAGGGGCTCATTTGTCTAGGATTTGTGTAAAGTACCTGAGAAATAGATTTCACACTTATGACTAATCTATAGAAAATGAGGAAACAAGTTGACCTTCTTGTACACAGTAAATGGGCAGGAGAGAAAGAGAAAAGTCAAAAGATGTTGCTGAGATGATGTAAATTCCCACTGCTACTGTGAGGAAGCAGGAAATGGAGCCACATAGGAGGCCTAGAGCCTCATTGAAGTAGTACCTCGTGCATGTATGGTCTTGAAACCAGCATTACAATGTAATTTACAGTTGTAATTTTTCTTTTACTAGCATAGTTATAGTAATATAATACAGCCCAGAGAGTGAACGCAGTTATGTATGTATAGAAGTAATATTTCCTGGGACAAGTTATTCCTCTTTCCATAACAGAATGTGCTATACAAATATAAATAGCCCCATAGCTTTATAAAGCTGAGCCAGACTAGGATGAGATTGCATTTTTTTAATTTACACCCGTATGGTAGAAATTCTCCATACAGATGAAATCGTAGTCTCTCTTGAAATGCTTAGTTCTCTTCAAAGCAGTCTTGAAGTACTCTCTTTGATAGGAAACATCTTGCAAAAGACGCAGATGCTGTACTACACAAGCACCTGAGGTTTTGGCTCCTGTCTCCCCAGCTCATTCTGTTCACTTTCAGACAACTAAACCATTCAGAGCTTAAGCATCCTTTGGTAAAAGGTTTATTTCAGTTTCTCCACAGAGGTTCTTCAAGGTAAAAAGTCTATTCCCCTCAGAGACAGTTATACCTTTATATGCTTCAGCAAACTGGCTCAGAAAAACTCTTCATACAGCTGTTTTTTCCTCTCCATTCTCAGCCATCACTAGGTCTGTGGAAAGAACATGCAATTGGGCAAGAATATGAGAAGTTGGTGTGAGATGAGGACTGGATGCTGGGCTAGGGTCCTGAAAAAGGTCTGGCTACAGCAGCCGTTTCCTGTTGTGTGAAGTAAGATTCTATGTATGGGTATCATGGTCCTTTACTTATGTCCTGAGGCAGTAGAACTACAATTAAAACACTACTCATAAAACATAACTTTAAAGAAAATTCATGCTACAAGATGTTGAAAAATGAAGTGCTCACATATTGCTGGTAGACTGGCTTTATTTTACTGAGATCTACAGTCCCCTCCGTGCTTCACAGCTAATTGTGTTGTGGCATGTTTGCAAAATTGATGGGCTGTATCTGTTGAAATCATAGCAAAATTTCTGTTTGTTTTTTTCAGCATTTCAGGTGCAAAAAATTCAGCTCAGCATAGGATTTGGGGAGTGGGTAAGAAGCTTGTATGGTGGCAATTATTTGCCCCTTCTACTCAGAGTGTGAAGGGAAACTGAAAACTGATCAGGGATGTTGCCAGGCTAAGGAATTTCAAGTGGGGCAATCCAAAGAGCCAGTATAGACAACAAAAATAGATAACACAAAAATCAGTGAAAGGTTTATCACCTCCCATGGCAGTTTATGTTTGTCTCAGTGGTAAATGGGATCCACTGGTTGATTTTCATTTGTTTCAATTTAATGTAACAAATATTTCAAATTCTGCTAGTCATGGATTGTGTCGTGCTTGGAAAATTACCGTATACTTGGTTCCTTTGGCCTTGCAAACTCTTTCTTAAGGATTTGATCTCCATCCAACCAGGAATGAGGCAGGATTATGGTTGACATCCCAAACCCAAAGTTATTTTCAGGAGATCTGTACAGACACACTGTGCAATTAGAAAAGGGAAGAGATAACCTTATGGTATGTGAAGTTTTGTGAAACTTACTAATGATATTTTGGACTTTTGCAATCAGTTCAAGTTTTTTCCTGTCACACTAATTTGCTGTTTTGAAAGGAAATGTTCTGGCTACAAGTGATCTGCTCTTTCTGTTAGAATTAAATGAGGTTTCAGGCTTATTGCAAAGCCAGGACGCCCACTAATGACCTGCACTGAATGACAAGAAGTGTTCAGATGAGGACATTCATGTCTATTTTAGCCATGTGATGCTGCTATCATCATGCCTTACTTTGGCACTGTGACACTGCTAAGGGGATCAATATATAGGCTTCTCGATGTGGTATTTTCTAGTTCCAAAGCTAGCTCTTCCTACTTACAGGTCTGCTGCTTTTCACTTTCCTATGCTGCAAATAAAAGCTTCAAAAAATTAAGACACTTGAGATGTAAATAATGTGTGTGTACTGAAAAGATGAATCAGGGCAGCATTTTGAGCTTCCTGAATGAGTGCATTTTGTATCTCTTATTTAGGGTCTTTGTCACACAACATCTCACAGCTGGGTCTTTGCAAGCAGAGAGGAGAGTAAACAACTTGCAAGAGGCAGCAGAAAGACTTGTCTTCTATCTGCTGTTCATATTTAAGGTAAATATCATTATCTTGTCAATGTGACCAAACTATCTCACCTGCACTCCTTTCATTCTCTTGTAATGCTGTGAATATAGTTGATAGGTTGTAAAGCTGAGAAAATACTAATTATCAAAGTCAGAACAGGTTCAGAATCCAGAAGAGATTCACCAAATATAAGAAGTAATGTTATCAAGGCCGTTGCACTCTCTTCATGGTTACCTATCCCATGCTACTCTTCACTGATAACAGTTGCTTTCTTACAGTGTTCAGATATCAACAAGGGATGGCAGTTGCCAAATCCTTTTTATTTCATGCCTTTAGATGCAAAAATAAGTAGGTGCTGAGTGTTTTGATAGCTGTCATTGCCTATTTCTTTAGGCAAAAAGGACCCCAAAGAAATGGCTGATTGTTTAGAGATGAATGTTTTGATGGCTATGTAAAATGTGCAAAGAGAGCAAATAGTAATCCCCCTCAAAACAGAGACTTTTTACAGAGTGACTGATTCTGTGTCATCTCTAATGATAAGGGACTTCAGGAGAAAAATCTAAAGCCAAGAAACTGCAAAGTTTCTGTGCAGTCTGGATGAAAATAGAGTTGAATGGGGTCTTTTAAAAGGCTACTCCTGGGGACTTGGCAAACATTCCATGTTGGGAATTACTGGCAGCAGCTCAGCGTGTTTAGCCCTTTGGGATGTGTGTGAGAATGTGTTTCTCTTTCTCTTTTGCAAACACAAATTACCTGTTGTGTTAATTTTTCTCCTGTAATGTGCCTTTTTTCCTCCCTGGAAATGATCTGAAAACATCCTGAGAATTTATTTTCTCCCTTTAAATATTTTATTTTTGATCATCACAGTTTCCCTAAAATGAGGTTTTCCAGCTTCACATTAGCATGAACTTAATAGGTTCTGCTCATCTTTATGTGTGTCACACAAAACAATTTAGACAAAGCCTTGGTTTAGCTCTCCAGACAGCCTGAATTAGACATTCACAGGTTCATAGCAGGTTACCAACAGAGCTGCTTTGCACACTGCCAGTAGGGCCAGTCAGAGTGAGGATTATGTTTTGGCTTGTGTAGATGTTTGTAGGATTTTCCTATACCGGATGAAAAATCAAACCTTCTCAGGAGTGTGCTCATGTCTCTCTTTGGTGTCTGCTTCACTTGAAGGCTCTGCTCAAGGGCTGAAGCCAACTGCTTTGACAATCCAGGAACTCGAGCTCCCACCTCATGTGGGGCCATATGACTTTTGAGGTCCCTAAATCCTATACCACAGCCCTTCTACAGAGGTGCTCTCAGAGGCAGTCCCTGTGCTGCTGCTCCCACCCAGCCAGTGTGGCTGCCCATTGACAAGGAGATGCTTCAGCTGGGGGCTGCCAGCCTGGCTCAAGGCAAGAAGCCAAACCACAGCTCTGCAGTTCAAGGCTGTCACAGGATCTGTAAACAGCTGACCCTGCTTTACTGTGTCTTAGAAGCAGCACGACCCCATGCACAGGCATAATCAACTCATGCACCAGGCCCTGGGGTTGGAAAACATGTGATGTAGTCCAAATAAAACACCATTCTTTAAAATGGAAGTTTTTAGCTGCTTGGTCAGGAAGGAAAAATAATACCTAAATGCTTGGTAGAGGTCTGTTTGTCTCTGCAGGCACACTGGAGCAGTGAGGAGTAAGAAGTGATCCTGTCTTGCTGGAGGGTGGGGAAGGGGCTGTTAGGGGCAAACATATATTGCAACAAGCCCTACACTGTATAGCATGCATTTCCCTGCCCCCATGATGGGATGGAAGTGCAAATCACCCATCACCAGCTGGGAGATGCTCACACAGGGATGTCTAGAGCAGAAAAGAAAACATAACCTATTTCAGTGCAATTTTCACTAACAACCCAACTTGCCAATTGAGAAACAACGCTAGCCTTCGGGCATGTTGCTCTCTTGTGAAAGGTCAGTGGTATAACATGCCCTCCCATCAGCTCTCCTACCCTTAAGGCTGTGTGTTGATGATACACAGGTGAGTTACATGCTGTTACTGTATTAGACGTTGCTTCAAATGCTGTCCCCAGAATTTTCCCGGTTGCAACACTGGAATCTGTGAGGGCTTTTTAGAACTCTCGGACCCTTTTCCCTACTGAATTCTAGCTTTGGCAGAAGAACCATGGAAGGTAGCAGAGCATCTGCCTTCCCTCATAGCTGCTACCTGTAAGGATTTGAAACACTCCTGCACGTAATGGGTGAGAGTTGTAGCCAGACTAGCATGGCCTCCAGTGCAGAGCACCAAAACGTACAGTCACCTATCTTTTCTGATATGCTCTATAGTTTGTTTGCTGTTAGCACTCAAGCTATCTAGTATAATTACAGCTTGTCATTGTCTATAAACTGTATTCACTGCACTGTGTACAGTGCAGACAGACCCTGGCTGAGATCCTGGCAATATTTAATGAGCAGGATTAATCCGTTTCAGAAACTGCAGGTCTTTCCAGCTCCTGCTCTACATGTGTGAGAGAACCCCAGAGGTTGTAAATGAAAAGCTGAAAGAGTCAGTAAGAAGGTGGCTGAAGTTAAATCTGAGAGAGTGAATTTATCTGCATTTTAGAGAGACTTCAGAAGTAGGGATTATGGGTCTGGACATAGCACCCTTCAGAACTGGAGGAATTCATGTTGCAACATTCTAATAGCTAAAAGTAGCTATCGGTCATGAAAAGGGGGATATAAATCCCCAAATCTCCCCAATTTCTTTTCCTCCTGAAAAATGAGATTCCTCTGGTACAGTTAGGGGATTTGCTTGTATGTTGCACCTCTCTGTGTAGTGCTTGGGCTATGTGTGAACCTCATGTCACACTCTTGGATCACTGTCCATACCTTCCATGTGTTTCCAGCCAGAGCAGCATCTTCTTCCTGTGCCACAACCACAAGCCAGGTGCAGCCAGAGAACCTGGGGCATGGGTTTATAGTGTGGGATTAAGCAGTTGGGGAATTGCAAGTGGCAGGGCCACATGCAGTGACAAAATACACAGTGTTCTGGTAAGGTCTTTTAGGAGGACAGAGAGCCACAAAGTGGTTGGTAAACAAGACATTGGTAAACAAGACATTTTTAAACAAGATTTGTAAGGGAAGGAGGGAGAGATTTGTGTGATCCCCTGTACCCAGCTACAAAGGCAGCTGATGTTTACATTCATGCAAAGCCTGAAACCCGTCCCAGCTCATGATGTTACATATTGTGCATGTATGTCTGTTGCGTGATGTTACACACCAGGGGGGAAGAGAGTTCAAAGGCTGCATTCAGACTTGAAGTTTTTTGGGACTCAAATTTGATTCCTGGCAACTAGACTAGCAGGAATAAACAGGCTATTTATTCAAATATTTTCAAATAATGCTTTCAAATGGAAAATATTCTGGCATTCGCCAAGTAATTTAGACACTGTAAACATAAACTTCAGAGAATTTGTCTTTATTTCATTATTCATTCTGTCATGTGTGTTCTTCCTGCAGTTTATTCTCATTTCCAGCAGATGTCTTAAGTGCCCTAGTAATGATTAGGAGAACTTTGATTTTATATTGTTTATCCACCAAAGTAAAAGGGAAAAGACAAGGCTCTCTGTTTGCTTAATACTCAGGGTAAATTGTCATGCACCCCCAGTTTCTATACTGGGCATGATGTGGTGCGGTATGGAATACCTCTTTGGTCAGTTTAGGTCAGGTGTCCTGTCTCTGCTTCCTCCTGGCTTCCCCTCCTCCCTGGCAGAGCATGAGGCTGTAAAGTCCTTGACTGGGGTAAACATTACTTAGCAACAATTAAAAACATCCCTGTTATCAGCGCTGTTTCCAGGCTGACAGTCAAAAACACAGCGCTGCACCAGCTACTAAGAAGGAGAAAAATGACTGCTACTGCTGAACCCAGGACAGTAAATCCACTCTACTGTACGGTCTTACACCAGTGTTACCCAGTAGAGGATCAGGTTCAGTCTGATTATACATTTTCTAGATGATGCATTATTGTAGGAAGAACAGTTGCAGATGGACATCCACCAGGTCAAATATTTTTGTACAATTGAGGTTTCAAAAAAAAATGGGAGATTATTTTTGTCCTGGCTTTGTCAATTTTGTGTCCTAAAATAATGCTATGGGCTCTGCCTGGATTAAATCAGCTTCATATAACATGTTTTCACAAGTTACATGGGCATTTGACTGATTAGATTGTCTGATTAATCTTTAAGATCTTTAAATCTCAGAAGTACATGTGTTTGATACCACCTTATTGCAGTCAGAGAATGAACAGGTTAGATTTGCCTGGCTTTGACGTTCACTGCCCATGTTCATGTTTGGTGCCTCTGCAGTCACAGGACAAATCTTGTTTGCAGCTGTCATACCCATTCCTGTAGTGCCAAGTTCCACACTGATGTGGAGGCTGGTTGCTAATGTGGACCTGCCAAGTCTTAGGCTTTACTTTGCTCCTTGCCCTGTAGTGCAGTGCTGGCAAGCTCAGGCTGTTTGCAGGCCTGTGCCATGGTTTCTGCCCTCTCACAACTGCTGAGCAGTCAAACAATGGAGAGAGCTCCTTTTTTTACGGCTTTATCAAGCCCTGTGTTCTCCCTTCCTCAACTGACTTGCATGTTTCTGAAGGCTCTCAGCCCACAGAAATGGGGAAGGGGAAGTTCTTGTGAGTTAAATCCTTGCCTAAAGCCAACACACTTTTGCCTGCAGAAGGCAAGCAGTCTTTGCTCTTTCTTTGATAACTAATGGCAAAACAGTCTGGGACCATCTCCCCATGCAGAGGAAAATTGATACCGGGTCACAAAAGCTGGACATACACAAGTGAGCCAGTAATACTTGTGCAGCAGTGGATCTGAGGTCAGCCTGCTGAGGTGGCATGACTGCTTCCCGATATGCGCTGTCAGGTTTGCACAGTGCCTCATGCTGTTAGAGAGACTTAACAGCATGGGTCTCCATTAGTTTGAGGAATTAGATGCTGCACACTGATTCTTGAGATAGCTGCTCTCCAGGTTGCAAGCAATGAATAGGCAGTCCCTTTGCAAGAGATCTGATATGACCAGGAAACAAAGCAGCTGTTTTAAAGAAAAGGTAGCAAATTCATCTGTCAGTGCAGAGCCTGTAAGGCAAGTGCTTGTTTTGCAGATCCAAGGTTATACAATCTGTCACTCAGTGCAGGAGTTTGGCTGGCCTTTGCATGCTTCCAGTGGCAGAGTCCCCTGCAGCATCAGAAGCAGCACAGCTGCAAATGCAGAGGAGTAGCTCTATGCTCTGTGCAAGGATTTCCCATTTTGTACTTCGTTTACTTGCTCCGGTAGCTCCGTAAAACCAGCATAACCCAATACTGAACCCTCAAGAAAGATAATTGGGTTTGGCAATGTATATAGTGCATCTTAACACTGAGAATTGAGTAAAGATGAAAAAAATAAGAATCCTGTGTGTTTTTCCCCACCAAATAAGCTACTGTGTGGATATAAATATTACCGCCTGAATTTTTAATACTGCAGCTAAGATTAGTTTCATTTAGAGGACCAATCAGTTTCATGTTATCCCTATCAAAGCCAGTGGTAAACATCCTGTGAGATTCCAGTCTGAGTTTTACCATCTTAATGGGAATAAGGAAGGAAGCTTGCAACAATTATCCTTTTATTATCCTGTTTTTCTTGATGATTAGCAAACAGAACACCATATAATATCTTCAGACATCTCTGACATGTTGAACAAAATGCAGATCAAAAATCTCATATGAATCATATTATGTATGCTTTATTAAATTAACCTACAATGCCAGGGAATGTGCTGCAAGAAAGTCAATACTGAAATGAGACTAACATGTAATACATGAACAGTGAGAATCGGTTACAGCAAGCATCTCACAGCACAGCCGATTGTGTCTCATATGCTTAGGTGTGCGGTTGCAGACATATCAGTCAAGTGAGACATTAAGAATAACTCCCTCTGCAAATCCTGTCACATGCCTGTTCTGAGTCCCTGAGTACTGCCTCTCTCTCGTGACACACTGCATGCACACACCACTGATGTACAGGTCCAACAACACTTGGCAATCAGACATTATTACGGCCTTTATTTTTACAGCCTAGTGCAAACCCTTTCCCATCTGATCCTCAGATGGAGCAATCCTACTTCCATCCATGAGGTGAGGATGAGCCAGAACATCTGGATCTGCAGTCTCATTTGAATCCTGGCACTGCTTGCTGGAAAAGGCTGGGTTTGGGGATCCAGGTTGCTCTTTTTCCTGTGATGCCCTATTTCCTGGGTTCAGCAGTAGCAGTCATTTTTCCCCTTCTTAGTAGCTGGTGTAGTGCTGTGTTTTGACTTTCAGCCTGGGAACAGCACTGAGGCAATTACTCAGATATGCATGGAGAGGGTAATCAAGAAAATGTAGAAAATGCTTATAATGGCCAAATACAATGTTGGTTCAGGCTCTGAGCTACCCCATCTGATGAGAAAGCAAGGAAAACTCCAGACTATTGTCTCTCAACTGCATGTATTTCTATGGGGCTTTGCTGACAGGGTCTCTGCTGAGGGCATTCAGCATAAGGTTCTGTGCATCTCGTTTGCTTTGGAGCAGATATGATTTGAGAGACAGAACTTCCAGCTCAGCTGCTAAGTTTAATCAGGATTCCTTCAGTAAGTGGAGAATTAAATGCTAGGGAACTGTTAGTCCTTAAACCAATTGGCAGTATTATGGCAAGTCACTCAATTTCATTTTTCCTGTCTGCAATAAAAATGGTCCAAGAACTCAAAGGGATGTGTTTATGCAACCAGTGAGATATTCTGCAAGTCACAGGAGACTTGGGGTTGTTGTTTGTTTGTTTTTTCTGGTTTTTTTTTGTTGCTCTTGTTGTTTTGTTTGTTGTTTTTTTTTTTACTATGGGAAAATAATCCTAATCTAAAATGCAGACACTAGAAGGGAAAAAACAGTAGCAGAGAAAGAGAGAAATTATCTGCCAAGGCTAACCAATTTAGAGAAGAAAAACACTTCACTTGTCATCATCTTTCTTCTGTGTTGGCAACAAAAGAAATGTTTCCTCCTAGAAGCCTTGGGAAAGCATCACTTACCTGACACATCCCCCAGGCCACATGATTCCTGTATCACACACAGCTAACTTCAGCCACCGGCCTTTACAAGTATTGTTTGGATGTTAGCTTATCACCTGGCCAGCCCAAGGGCTAGCTGTTCCAGGGAAAGTACAACAATCCTTATAAATAATGCATCTAACGTCTTTGCTGTCTCACTCTGTTCTTTTAGGTCAGCTAAGGTGCTGCATCATTTACTGCTGCACTATATAGTGAAACACATCTCCCCATGTGGGAAATGCATTTACAAAGATTACCCAGCAGAAGAGCACAAAATGATTTGTAGAGGAACCTGTGGCTTATCAGGAAAATGACGTTTGGCAGGGACACAGCTAATGTCTGGCAGAACGCAGCACGTTTCCAGTTCTGGCACATGGAGAGGCAGAGCTGCTTCCAGCAGGGCTGCAGGTAGCAGGAGGCTGATTGATGACAGCCAGGGCTTGGACCCAGGACCAGCAGAGAGCCCCTGTGCCTGGTGGGCATAGCAGCTTGCAGGAGCTGTGGGTATGGATGGCACAAATACGTCACAGCTGCAGCTGTAAGAGCAAACCTGCCCCCAGAGATGCACTCAACTCCTATTCCCCAGCCCCTCAGCAGAACAGGTTTTCCTTCGCTGTTTTTCCTAGGTCTTTTGTACTAATTGCAGTACTTCAGCACGGTCACTAAGCAAGAAAAGCTTTTCCGGACAGATCAAATCCCTCATAGTCTCAGAAGGAAAAACAAGCAGGCCCTCACCCCTGCAGCACACCCTCAGTCACAGACCTCATCCACCCAAACCACCACCCTCTTCCCCTTTGTGTAGCTGGCAGCTGCTGTTCCTAAACTTTGAATTTTGCCTATAAAAGTACACAAACACAATCTTTTTAATTCTTTGTGTTAATTTATTTTTAAAAAGTGCAAGTTATATTAATGATTTTGTATGGAACTGGCCTTAAGTGTCATATAGCTAGGCTCGTGCCCTGGTTTCGGCTGGGATGGAGTTCGTTTTCCTCCTAGTAGCTGGTGCAGTGCTGTGTTTTGGATTTAGCTTAAGAATGATGCTGATAACACACCAAAGTTTTACTTGTTGCTAAGTAATGCTTACCCTGATCAAGGACTTTTCAGTCTCTCATGCCTCGTCAGTGAGGAGGGGCACAAGAAGTCAGGAGGGAGCACAGCTGACCCAAACTAGCCAAAGGGGTATGCTATACCACAGCATGTCATGTCCTGTATAGAAACTGGGGGAAGTTGGCTGGGGCAGGGGTGGGGGGGATGATTACTGCTTGGGATTGGGTATTGATCAGTGAGTGTTGAGTAGTTGTACTGTGCATCACTTAGGTGATCTCTTTCCTATAATAATAAAAGGAGTTTGTTTCCTACAATAATATAGGAAAGGTATCTCTTTCCAATAATAATAATAGTAATAATAATAGTAATAATTATTATATTTTATTTTTATTTCAATTATTTAAGTTTTCTTATCTCAGGGTTTTTGCCTTTTTTTTCTGAGTCTCCTCCCCATCCCCCTGGAGAGGGGAATGAGCGAGTGGCTGTGTGGTACCTAGCTGCCAGCTGGGCTCAAGCTATGACAGGCTGTCACACAGGAGTGCAACAGACTGAGCAGCGAATAAACCCCAAACCACCCCACACCTTCCCCTTCAAGCGTAGAAATAAATCGACAGATAACATGCTGCAAATTCTACTCAGTTGTTACCCTTGGACAGAGATATGAATCATTTCTTTTCATACATTCATCCTCCAGCTCCTCATCATCTGTGCTGTTCTCACACCAGTTTCTAGTTCCTGCACAGCATACTGGTGGTGCAGCGCCCGACATGGCATTGTTACAAACAGCAAAGACTAAGGCAATGTATAGAAAACCATGCCATTTGCTGCTAGAGTATGTGACAGACATAGGCCAGATAAACATGAAAGGAATGGCTTAGTTAGGATCAATCGAGCATAATCAATCAGCTCAACAGCTCAGTCTGAGGCGATAAAGCTACATTTGCATTTATACTCTAACCTGTTCTCTCCAAGGAGAACATCAGGTTGTTTGCCTAGATGTTACAAATTACTTGGAAAAAAGGTACTTTGATTCAGGCAGCAATTATAGTGTGCTGATTGCTCTGGTTCTTTCTGCAGTGAAACAAAACACTAGCTCACACTAAGGGACTTGGGTGCTGCCAGGGGGATAAACTCCTGCATGGTTCTCTAGGAGATGGAGGTTTGAAGCATATTGTGTGCTGGCAATCATGGACATACTAGAAGAATCTTTCCTGACAAAAAACAGCTAAGATTAATCACTAAGCTCATAGAAAGTGAGAGGGGAAGCACTAAATGGAGGATGAGATGAGACTCGGGTTTACTTTCAATCCTAGGATGATTTTGTATTTTATCTGGTCAGATGACACAGAAAGGCATCCTTCAGCATCACTGCTTGCCCGGTAGCAGCCTCTGTGTGTGAGATGGTATGACAGTAGAGTGTAAATGGCCCAGTGGGAAAGCTGATAAAAAGCAAAGCTTTACTTGTAATCACAGAGAGTTTGCAAAAGGCTATGGCTATTTCCTTTCAGCCTTATCCTGACCTTGTGATTAGCAATGCACTGATCATTATTTAAGACTTGAAAACAAAGGGCAGAAATTTATTCTTCTCCTCTTCACAATCAGCCTAGTGTTCATATGAGCTTTTAGATTATAGAGCAGATGCTGTGACTACTGAAGTGACATTTTCCAGGGACATTGCAGGCTTTAGAACAAGTCCTGCTTAACTAGAATGAACCAAAACAAATATTTCCTCTTTGTTTAGATATTAAACTAAAGTGCCTTGAATAATTTCTTCCTTCGTGCAGGGAGACCTCTAAAGCCATGTACTCAAATACAGGCTTGAGATGAACTGTAAGGTTTGGTAGCTGTAAGCAGTTCTTTGACAGAAAAGGGGCAAGCCTCCTTGCATCCTTGAGCTAAGATCAAGGCCTAGGGAAAGTGGGATTTTATTCAGTCATGTCCTCCTGCTTTCTATTATTAGCTAATTTGATGGTGGCTGTTTTGGATGCTATTTTAAGATTATTCCCTTAAAGTGTCTTCATTTCTGCAAGGAACTGCCTCTCTGAGGGTAACTTGTGAGTCAACTCATCTCCCAGTACAATCTGAGTGCTCTAATTCTGGAAAACAGTTTCTATCTGTAAAAAGTGCACCTCTCTGAACACTTCATGAATGGTGCTTATACAATGTTTTCAATTTCTTAGACTGTAACATCCACCATTTTTTATCATTTTATATCGATAATGTTCTGCAAAGTAGCACACTTAGCCATTTTATTAACCTTGCTGTACTCTGTAACAAAAACAACTAAAAATGTGTATATTCCTCAATGACAAAAATGGAAAATAAGACCTCAAATTTTCCTCTCAACCAATTCCAAGTGAGCTCCCTAATGTGACCATAATATTAGAATAAAACACGTAAGACAAGGGTAATGCTATGCTCCATATTTTATTTATATTTTTATGTAAACATAATTTGCTTTGTAGGCACAATATAACAGAAGCTCTAAAGCAACAAATACAATTAAACAGTGTTTCAGTTCACTTCAATCAGGCTTAAGTTAAAGAAAAGCTTTCACAGTTCCTTTAAGGCAAATTGAGAAATAATTTGTTTCACTTCAAGAAATGATCCAATTGTCTCACGAGTTGTTGAAAAACACTGTCAGTAGTAAGCACAAACCTTCATTTGCTGTCTCAGTAACAAGTCTCAGCATCATCATTTTGGATAGTGTGCCCTCTATCACTTCAGATGCGATACTACTGTTTGTGGTATTCTAAAAGGTACTTAGGACTTGTGGGCCAAATTCTGCTAGCACAAATCCTACTTCTAGAACAGACACCTGGAAAATTTCCATTCATTTCAGTAGTAACCTTCACATATGCCATGTTTATACCAGTAAAAGACAGAGTAGAGTTTAGGTTGATGATGGTAGTGCTTATCTGTGTTGCACTTGGGTAGATCCAGAAGTATTCCTTTGTACTCACTGCAATTAACTGACATTCTACTGATCAGAAAATGGCCCTATCATTGGTATGGAACAGCATGAAGAGTATTCTTGCCTTGCTAACAAAACCAGAAAGAACTAGCAAAAATGATTTCACCTGACTGTTGTCTCTATGGTGTCTGTGGCCATGTCCAAGATCACCCATCTTAATTTCTCTCAAAGGGTAATGTAAGTGTAGAGCCAACTATAACACAGTTTACAACAGAAGAATGGATTTGCTATTCTGCTTGCCCTACTAATTTAAGGCCTTGAGAATGCCACTTTACTGCCAGCTCTAAGGTCACCAGCAATATTGCTCACTTTGGCGTCAAATCAAAATTTCTAGTTATGTTAAGGTTTGTTGCAGGACATAATTACACTAGCTGCAAAACAAAACTGGCCATGTTTCCTACCATTGTTATCTTATGAGTCGTGAAAACTTAATGGTCTTTCTTAAAAGCCCAACTGTCAAGCCCAACACATGGAAACTCTCACCGAATATGCATTTTTTTCTGTGAATGAAAGTCCTGTTTGGGCCTGATATTGCACTGGAAGTGCAAGCAAGTTCAAGTTGAAAAGAAATCAATTATAGTGAAGTTCTGTATCAACATCTAGAGAAAACTAAAGTTCTGGTTCAGTTAATGTTTCAAAAGCTCTTTTGGCATTTTTCTCCACAGTTATTTCTTCTCAATATTTCTGAGTTTAACCCAAGGGAAAATCCTTCTGGACGAACATTCTGCACAATTATCTGGTATTAGAACAGCAACTTTATGAGTACAGTGTAAGGAGATGGACATTAATACTCGAGAAGATGAAACAAACAGAAAAAACAAGACCCTTCTTTAAATCACACCTAAAAGTCATCCAGACCCACAGGTCTTATCACTTTAAGAAAAGCCTCAGGAGCCCTCCTGCTCCACTTTTCTGTATTAGTTTTTAACTTCTATCACTACAGGACACTTCTAGATTTAGGTGAACAACTAACCGTGCCTGGGAAAATACTTTCTTTTGAAAGAAGAAGAAAACAAATAATTCAAAGAAAGATACATGGCATTAAATAAGATCTCTGACATTCCTGTTTCTACCGTAGGTGACTGCAGTCATTTTAGAATTGCTTTAACAAAACAATTGAGGACCTAAGTAGCTGCTGCTTTGATAGGTGAAAGACATGGAAAAAAGATTCACTTTTGTCATGATATATAGTTTCCACTAGTGGGAGGTAGATAAGACTAGCTGGTCTTTGAATACTTGCTTGCAAATAATTACAAACATAACTTACATATGGAGCAGAGCTTCTGATGGAATTACTTATCTAGATAAGGTTATCCCTGTGCATAATTTCTGATGGGATTAAGGCCTAAAACTCATTTTTAACAGCTCCTAATTCTGTAGGAGCTCAGCTCCAGCTTGATAGTTAATCAACACATTAGCAATTTCAGAGCAGTTCTTTCCCCATACTGATGAGTAATCCTTACCAGTATGATTTAAAAATGAGATTTAAAATTGGTTTGTATTTTGGGCACAGAAGAGTCAGTGTGCCCTTGGCAAAAGATGTTGATCTGTCAATAACAATACCAATCGCTACAAGCAATTAAAGTTCTGGGTCTAAAAATAGTGGCTCGCTGTCCTTTTTCTTTGCCTGTAACGTACGGGGTGATGGCTCAGATCAACAGGAAAGCATGACAAGTTGGCACTCAGAATGAAGTATTTAATTACTAGTGCTGATGACTAACGTGATTATGCAATATGAATTAAAGTCTCTCAATTAATGGTTTCTTGCCCAATTTCAGATTCCACAATTCTAAATGAGATATTTTTGAAAATGAAGATAGGATTGCTTAAGACATGATAAAGCATGACTGAGGAAAATGAAACCTCTTCTTTGCAACTTTCATCTGTGGTTCATAAAAGGAAAACTATTTTAACACTGAAAATCCTCAAACATAAAATCCTCCCTCCAGTTACTATAATCTCCCAGACAGCAAGTGGGTAATTTCTTTTTGTTACTTTTTCCAACTTGCGGAAAAAAAGCCAAAACTTCCCAAATAACCTTACACAAAACATTGGAATTTGCATGAGAAGGATGCCCATCTAAAATTACACAGTAAGTTAATAAGACTTTTAAACCAGAACAGAAAAATCCATGGGACTCCTACAGGGAAATTGGTATTACACAGGAATGTCATAATACTGCACTGGATGAGAATGGCACTTGAGTTCAAAACAACAATGATCAACAGCTCATAGCTCAGCTGACTGCAGACAAATACAACACACACTGTACTACAGCATTTGTTCACTGATGCACAGAATAATTTCCCAGACTTGTTCCCTTCTACTTCCCCAATCTGTCTGCTTCCACCACCTCTGGCTGTTACTGGATGAATGGCATGCGCTCTTTGTTCTCATTATCCCCTTCATGGTCTTCTTCTTCTTCTCCAGCCTCACTTGTCTCTGTGCTGTCATTGGCCATCTGTAGGATGAAAGATGACAGACATCTGAGCACTTTTCACACTGGTTCATTCATTCTCATTTCAGTTTGATTCATTTGAAAGAGTGACTTTAAAAATGAAAGAAGCTATGGCTGCAACATGAAAATAAACATTCTGCTTGTGTAAAACTTTTGTTGGCCACTACACCACTTCCAGCTAAAATTGTAAGCTATTCCCCCACTGCTCACAGCTGAATTTATGTAACAGAAAGCTGCTCTGCAGGACAATTGCACAAGTAGATCTGCGCACTTGTACTTATATTGAGGGTCTGGCATAGGAAATACAACTGTGTAGGAAGTTCACAGAATGTGTCAGACCTCTGGTTTCAATGCCTGCATCCGCTCTTTCAGCAACACTGCTCCAGCTAATGGATGGGATCTAGCCCCACATGAAGGCACAGTGCCATGAAAACCCAGAGCAGTGGATCTGTAGATGCTGGCTCAATATACCCATGGCAGTGCAAATTTTGGATCGTATGGGAGTAGGTAGAAACTGCATGTCTGTGGTTTTATTGAAGATGCCTATACAGGTACTAAGCAGTTGCAGAAACTTGTAGTTCAGGACAGTATTTAAGGAGTGCGTTGTGTTTTTTCACATGTGATGAATATTTATTATAAGCTGTGTAAAGGTGCAAAACTCTCCTGTACTTCATGCTGTCTCTGGAGGCACAACCAGAGTGTAAACTGGACAGGTGGTAATGTTTAACAGCATAGATTAGTATGACTGAATTCTCTTATACACCAACATTACCTGTTTTAGGACACAATAAGATTCCTGTATTAGCTTATAACTGTTTCAAAACCAACTAAGCAAATGTCCCATTTACTTTTTAAAGAGAAATGCAGTGACATTGTATGTTTCCTGTTTGGTTACTAGTCTCTGCTGGAAATAAACACAACCTGATTTTAATGGAGAAAAGCAATGGTCTGAAGTTACCCACATTTTTGAATCAACACACTTGCATGAAAGTGCATCAAATTTGTTCTCACCTTTTAACCAACGGCTATTGTGAATATACAGTATCAAGAGAACAGGTGGAATAAATGTGTTAATGTTGCGTTACGGATTCTTGTTTACAGTTTCCGGATACAATTCAGCTGCAAAATAATGCCCAGTTTCCGCATGTGAGGTCCCAGAAGCTTTCTTTTCCCTTGCAATGATTTTGTACGATTTCTGGGGGCAGTTTCAGAGGAAGCACAACTAAAAGCTTAACTGTAATTCCAGGTTCTTTTCTGTTCCTTTGAAACAGAAGCTATCCCGAGTCTGAAAGCAAACTTCAGACATCAGTATTGATCTGAAGTCAGATTTTCATTATCTCCTTTACTGTTCTTCCCTACATCATCAGTGAACGTGTAGGCATGAGTCTGACTTCCTTTTACTACTGCTCTCTAATGTTTCAGTGCCATGTCAAGTGCTCCAAATGCAGTGGATCAGAGCTCCAGCACAACTATCTTCCTTCAGACCATTTCTAGAAGGGAGTATTTATATACTGTGCTTCTTCATATATTATAAAAAATTACAAGACATTTCTACCAAAACTATACTCTGAGTTATGTGAGGGAATCAGCACTTCTGCGTTTGTATACTGCAGTAATACTGACTGTGTCTTTTTTCTGTTCAATTCACTTATCAATACAGGAATTTTGCACTACGTGAAATGTCTATTTGTTTCCTATCACAGGGACAGAAATAGATGTAGCGGTTTCATCCTGATCTAACACTTGACATGTTTCACAGAGGCAGATAGCCATTCAGTACAGAAAAGTGACTTATGGGACTCTAGGAATGACAGTTGCATTTCACTTTGTGTTAAGTACATAAATTATTAATATTGGTTGTATTTAGGTGCTGTGGATTTAGAAGAAAACAGTATACAACCAAAATCATATGGGACATGTCTCCAAAAGTCCCCACCATGTTTTAACCTCTGTGACTGTACACCATGTACATAGTGCTTTGCTCTCACCAGAGGAGTGGGTGTTTTCTCCACATCCAGAATTAGTTTCCCTATGTTTCCTCGGTCATGGATTCTCTGCATGGCTTCCTTCACCTGAAAGACAGATAAGCTATTGATAATTTTCAGGTACAGACTAAGAGAATCCTGAACTCCTTCCTTCCAAAACCAGCAATATTTAAGGCATGTTATGTGCAAGGTCATTCAAACAGCTGCTTGAAACAAAATTAATAGTTACACATTTTTCAGACAATTTGTAAGGCCTGATTTTTGCATTGTATCTGTCAAAATGGGATATGAGTCTTGACGACAGTTTCTGAATAGCATGATACATATATAATGTTAATGGAGTACAAAAGTAATGATTAGCTGAGGTGAAGAGAGAAATACAGGCTCAGGGAGTTAATCCTTAGAGGTTGCTCATTAGATTTTCTCCTTGCACAGTATTTATCCACAAACACTACTTTCACTGAAAGTATGAAATGTTTCTCTAATTGACCTTTGATAATTTCCCATTCATTACTTTTTCATTCCTATAGAGGGAATGTCATACCCAGGCAGTGGCTGTGATTAATGCAATGCAATGGTGCATTTCTTTCCTTCTTTTTTCCACCTTTTTGTTTCATTTTAAATAAGTAGTGTCCTACAGATACCGCTAAGACTAGACATTTAACAGCTGGCTGCAATTAGCACATGCAAGAAAGGAACAAAAACTTCTTACTAGTGCAGTGGAGAGGAGTTTATTTTGATGTATGACATTTCAAAACTCATGAGAGCTCAGTGTTGATGAATTGAAATAGTGTGTGCATTGCAATGAACGTTCAGGGCGCAGCATGCAGACCAGCATTAAATCACTGAAAACTGGAAGATGTCAAGACTTCCCTCACTTTCATGGTGGGAAACTTCAGGAACTGAAAAAGTACTGTCTCAGATCACTAATTTTTGCTGGCATAACAGGGTTTGTTGAGACAAGAAACAGTTTTATGTTAACAGGATCTACCATCTGTGACATAGTTCTATTGAATATTTTAAGAATAATGGTACAGAAGTTTGAAACTATATGCTGACTTGGGAACAAGTGGGTCCCACAATATATTTAAAAGCCTGAATTGGGGTCCAGACACCTAAGACAATTACTGAATGTCTAACACAGAAGGAGGTATGAGATTTTTAAAGATACTAAGTAAACACAGATTTCAACTTCCAATTAAATTTAATGGATGCTGTGCACAAAATGTCTTTACCATCTGTTAGCCTTATTTTGAAAGCCGACTGCAGTGAACTCAGTATTACAACCTTAATTTTGCAAAGTGGTTCCTTCAATTAGTAAACACCAGACTTGACTTAAAAAAACGTTAGAACAGAAGAGAAAATGGATTGGAAACCACAGTGACTACCTAAGTTAGGGCATTACTGCAAATTAACCTCAGAAAACACAGTCTGACACTGGATAGAATGTTGACCTCTAATTTATGAATTTCCCTTACAGTATAAACAATACCTAGCTATTCTGTAAGACTTGTTCTGCACAATGCACAATATTCTTTTAAGAATATCCAAAAAAGACCCTGAAGAAGCAGCAGCTCTATTACTTTTTATTACTCTTATTAGCCAAAATCAAGGTTTTAGGAGTCTAGAGCACAGCATAAATAACCAACCTGTATGTGGCATAATTGGAGAAATCAGCGAACACACTTGCCTGTCCACTGAAAGTTATTACCAGAACTTCATGTGGAAAGCAGCGGATACAACTTTCATTTTAATTTGCATCATATCACATTAAGCAACGCGAATTTGAGAAAATGTGCTTTCCCTGCATTTTACATGCACAGTATCAAATGTAAGACTCTGGAGAAAGGTTCAGGAGGTGTTTCCAGGACACTTGTAAGTAGCTTGTAAATGCAAACAGCAGGCAGAGGCAAAGGGAACAATAAAACTTGCAACAATAATAGTGGCTATGGAATCCAGAAGGAGCTATTAAAATATATTAAAATTCTGAAAAAAGGTTTGAAGAGCTGATATAACATCTTGTCACAGTTTAAGCCCAGCTGGTAACTCAGAACAACGCAGCTGCTCGCTCACTTCCCCAACCCCTTCCTTCTCCCCCTCCCAGAGGATGGGGAGGAGAATGGAAAGAATGTAACTCCCACAGGCTGAGGTAAGAACAGTCCAGTAACTAAGGTATAACACAAATCACTGCTGCTACCACCAATAATAATAATGATAAGGGAAATAACAAGGGGAGAGAATAAAACCGCTCACCACCGACTGACTGATACTCAGCGAAACTCGAGCAGTGATCTAGGCCTTCCGGGTAACTGCCCCCAGTTTCTATACTGGGCATGACGTGCATGGAATACCTCTTTGGTTAGTTTGGGTCAGGTGTCCTGTCTCTGCTTCCTCCCAGCTTCCCCACCTCCCTGGCAGAGCATGAGACTCAGAAAGTCCTTGGTCAGACTAAACATTACTGAGCAACAACTAAAAACACTGGTGTTATCAGCACTGTTCCCAGGCTGACAGTCAAAACCACAGCACTGAACCAGCTACTAAGAAGGAGAAAAATGACTGCTGCTGCTGAACCCAGGACAGTATCCACCCCCCTTTTTCCATACCATTCATGTCATGCTCAGATCACACATTTTTCAATATGCCATCACTCTCATCTCATATATATATATGTACATCCACACACTCACAAAGAGAGATATCATTCCTTAGTGCATGGACTAATCCCTATAAAGCTGCTGAGTTCATTCGGTCCATGATATCAGGCTCCATCTCTTGTAACAGTCTTTCAGAGCAGGAGAGGCTGTGTGCAGTGTTGGATTGGTGCCTGCCGCTGACCCCACGGAATTTGTCAGGTCACTGCTGAGCTTGTCTGGTTTCGTCATTCTCTGTTGGGATGATAGTCAGAGGGAAGTCAGGGCCAGGCGCTGGTGGCCTGATGACATCTACCTGCTGGGCTATAAAAGTGCTACACAGCAGGCAACAGCATATAATTGAGTTCATTGGCTGTTTTCCCCCAAAATCAAATCCCCTTGAAGTACACATCGGACTTCCCCATCTTCCCACATTACCCAAGTATATCCAGGTCCCTGAGCAAAAGCAATCCCACGAGTGGGTTTGCCTTTACCTGAAGCAGGAATAACCCAGACTGTCTTCCCCAGCAAATTCTTTATGTGCACCACAGGAACTTTGTCCCCCTCTACAGTATGTAAAAGTTCTGACTGGGCTGGGCCGGCCCTGTTGGCAGATCCTCTGGTGTTGACCAACCAGGTGGCCTTTGGTAAGTGTGTATCCCGATGTCTGAAAGTCCCGTCACCCATTGCTCTCAGTGTAGATTTTCCCAGAGGCTGGTGCATGGTAGGGGATGTGATATACCCACTCAATGCCATGCTCCTTGGCCCAAGCGTCTATAAGGTTGCTCTGGAAATGAGTCCCATTGTCTGACTCAGTTCTCTCTAGGGTGCCGCATCACCACAAGATTTGTTTCTGAAGGCCCAGGATAGTGTTCCGGGCAGTGGCGTGGGGCACCGCGTACGTTTCCAGCCATCTGGTGGTCAAAATCATTCTTCTTCTGGGTCACATGATAGAGAGGGCTTACAACTGAACTGTAATTTGGGATGTGCATTCTCCAGAACCCCACAGCACCCAAGAAAGCTTGTGTTTCTTTCTTATTGGTTGGTGGAGACATTGCTGTTATCTTGTTGATCACATCCGTGGAGATCTGGCAACATTCATCTTGCCATTTCGTTCCCCAAAATTGAATCTCCTGTGCAGGTCCCTTGACCTTACTCCGTTTTATGGCAAAACCGGCTTTCAGCAGGACTTGGATTATTTTCCTCCCTTTCTCAAAGACTTCTTCCGCTGTATCACCCCACACCATAATGTCATTAATGTATTGCAGGTGTTCTGGAGCTTGCCCCTGTTCTAGTGCAGTCCCCTACCATGGCAGATGGGAGGGCTGTGTTTCCACCCTGGGGCAGTGGATTCCAAGTGTACTGGACGCCCCTCCAAGTAAAAGCAAACTGTGGCCTGCACTCTGCTGCCAAAGGAATTGAGAAAAATGCATTGGCAATATCAGTCGTGGCATACCACTTGGCTGCCTTTGACTCTAGTTCATACTGAAGTTCTAGCATGTCCGGTACGGCAGCACTCAATGGTGGTGTGACTTCATTCAGGCCACGATAGTCTACTGTTAGTCTCCATTCTCCATTAGACTTTCACACTGGCCATATGGGGCTATTAAAGGGCGAGCGGGTCCTGCTGATGACTCCTTGGATCTCCAGTCTACGGATCAGCTGATGGATGGGAATCAGGGAGTCTTGGTTGGTGCGATATTGCCACCGGTGCACTGTTGTGGTCGCAATTGGCACTTGTTGTTCTTCAACTTTCAGCAACCCCACAGCAGAGGGATCTTCTGAGAGACCAGGCAAGGTGGACAGCTGCTCAATTTCCTCAGTCTCCAAAGCAGCAATACCAAAAGCCCACCAGTACCCTTTTGGGTCTTTGAAGTACCCTCTCTTGAGGTAGTCTATGCCAAGAATGCATGGAGCCTCTGGACCAGTCACAATAGGGTGCTTTTGCCATTCCCTCCCAGTCAGGCTGATTTCAGCCTCCAGCACAGTCAACTCTTGGGATCCTCCTGTCACTCCAGAAATATAGACGGGTTCCACACCTTGACAGCTTGATGGCATCAGGGTACACTGTGCACCGGTATCTGCTAGAGCCTTATACTTCTGTGGGACTGATATGTCAGGCCATCTTATTCACACAGCCCAGTATATTCAGTTGTCCCCTACCTCCATCTGGCTGGAGGCAGGGCCCCTCTAATAGTCACCACAATATTGGTCACTTACATCTTGTAGACAGGGATTAGCCTTCTTTTATCACAGGAGCTGGAGTAAAATCAGCTCTTCCACTCCATCTGGGAACCTGCTCAGCAGAGACTGAAGCCACAGCTTTCATGGAATGATCAGACTTGACCTTTGTTCTCCAATTCATGCACCTGTTCCTCCAGAGCTGAGGCAGGTTTTCCATCCCATTTCATCATGTGTTCTCCATGATCCCACAGGTAAAACCACAGGGTGGCCCGTGGCATATACCTCGTATATCTTCTCTGTCGAGCAGTAGGATGCCTTTTGTTAATAGCTGAGATGTGTGTTGCTACACATGAGAAGCTGGACAGATTGGATAGATCATCTCTCAATTGTCTGAACTCCTGAGAAAGTTTTCCACAGCTGAAATGATGAAAGGGGTGAGACTGTCTGTGAACTCTTGGAGTTTATGAATCATTTCATCCACTGTTGGTGGTGCTATGTCATTACAGGTTATTGCTGCCAATGAGCGGGCATACGATAATGGTGCACTCCGTGTAAATATCCACCACATGGGTCGTGTGCATTTGACTTCATCTGGATCTATGGGTGCATTTCCAGCATCTGGCCTGCAATAGATCATCTCTACAATGGCTGATTCCCCCAGAGACTGGATGCCTTTTTCTAGAGTAGTCCACTTGGCCGAACAACTCATAACATTGTCCTTGTATGGAAACCTTTCTTTCACAGCTGCCAAGAGCCATCTCCAAAGGCTGAGGGACCATTTCTCTTTTGCAATTGCTTTGTCAATTCCCCCTTCGCTAGCAAGTGATCCCAGCTGCTTGGCTTCCCTACCTTCTAGATTGTGACCGTAAGCTGCTTGGCCGAGCATCGAAGCAACCAGGTGATGATGTGCTCCCCTGGTTGACAGGTAAAATCTTTTCACATATTAGCTTGGTTGAGGCCCGGGGTCAAGAATTCACCTCTTCTTCTTCTTCTTCTTCTTCCTCTGATTCATATAATAATAACTCCTGATCAGATGCTGTCCCGTATAGTAAGCGCATCCTTCTTCACTGCACAAGTTGCTTTTTGTGCCTCTTTTTGCTTTTCTCCTTGCGTACAGGAGCAACCGACAAGTGGCACAAATTGGTCCTTTGGTTTAGCTGCAGTGATTATCACTGTGGTTGGAGTGCCTGCAGCATCTGTTGTCAGGGTTGGTGCAGCTGCTGCGCTTGGGGGTTGAGTAGCACCAGCAGCTGCGCTGTCTGTTGCGATCAGAGTTTGAGTAGCTGCTGTACTTGTCCCTGGGGTTGGTGTAGTTGGTGTACTTGAAGTAGCTGTGCTGTCTGTTGCTCAGATCCAGAGACATTTTTTTCCTTTTGAAGGTGCTGGATAGTGTTGAACAGGGCTCTGTAAGCATAGGACAAGCCCCAGCACATTGCCATGATTTGCCCCTCTCTGGTAAGACCAGAATGACAACAAACCTCATTTAAGTGTCTTACTAATTTTTCTGAATTTTGCACTTGCTTAGTGGTGAAGTTCCAAAGCACTGGAGGGGCCCACTGGCCTAGATACTTGCCTATACTATCCCACACACGCTGCCACTCATGACTGTCCAGCCTCGGGGAAAATCTCTTGGTCCTCCTATATCATCGTCTAACCCTAGACAAGACCCAAACCCAACTCTGCTTAACTTTCGAGATCAAATAAAATGGGCATTGCTAAAACACACTCTGTGTGTGCTACAACATGGTGATCCCCATCACAATCAACAGGCAGCTCTCAAGGGTACCCAAAGGTCATTCAAAACCCTCAGAACTCTCAAATGATGCTGTAAATAGTCTGGTGGGGGAGCTAGGAACGTAAGGGAATGTCTTCGTCATAGGTTGACCACCTGAGGAGAAAACAAAAGATCATAGAATCATGAAATAGTTAGGGTTGGAAAGGACCTTAAGATGATCTACTTCCATTCTAGTGAGAGGGACACCTCTCACTAAACCATGTCATCAAAGGCTCTATCCAATCGAACCTTGAACACCGCCAGGGATGGAGCATTCAAAACCTCCCTGGGCAACCCATTCCAGTGCCTCACCACCCTTACAGGAAAGAATTTCTTCCAATCTAAACTTCCCCTGTATAAGTTTGAACCCGTTACCCCTTGTCCTACCACTACAGTCTCTAATGAAGAGTCCCTCTCCAGCATCCTTATAAGCCCCCTTCAGATACTGGAAGGCTGCTATGACACCTCCATGCAGCCTTCTCTTCTCCACGCTGAACAGATCCAACTTTCTCAGCCTGTCTTCACATGGGATGTGCTCCAGTCCCCTGATCATCCTCGTGGCCTCCTCTGGACTTGTTCCAACAGTTCCATGTCCTTTTTATGTTGAGGACACCAGAACTGCACACAATACTCCAGGTGAGGGCTCACAAGAGCAGAGTAGAGGGGCAGGATCACCTCCTTCGACCTGCTGGTCAGGCTCCTTTGGATGCAGCCCAGGATACGGTTGCTTTCTGGGCTGTGAGCGCACACTGAAGCTGGCTCATGTTCATTTTCTCATCAACCAACACCCCCAAGTCCTTCTCCGCAGGGCTGCTCTGAATCTCTTCCCTGCCCAACCTGTAGCTGGGCCTGGGATTGCTCTGACCCAGGTGTAGGACCTCGCACCTGGCATGGTTAAACTTCATGAGGTTGGCATCAGCCCACCTCACAAGCATGTCAAGGTCCCTCTGGATGGCATTCCTTCCCTCCAGCCTATCAACCGAACCACACAGCTCGGTGTCATCGGCAAACTTGCTGAGGGCGCACTCAATCCCACTGTCCATGTCACGGACAAAGATGTTGAACAAGACCGGTCCCAACCCCGATCCCTGAGGGACACCACTCGTTACTGATCTCCAGCTGGACATTGAGCCATTGACCACAACTCTTTGTGTGTGGCCATCCAGCCAGTTCTTTATCCACCGAGTGGTCCATCCATCAAATTGATGTCTCTCCAATTCAGAGACAAGGATGTCATGTGGTATGGTGTTGAACGCTTTGCACAAGTCCAGGTAGATGACATCAACTGCTCTACCCCTGTCCATCAGTTCTGTAGCCCCATCATAGAAGGCCACCAAATGGGTCAGGCAGGATTTCCCCTTAGTGAAGCCATGCTGGCTGTCACCAAGCACCTTGTTGTTTTTCATGTGCCTTTGCATGCCTTCCAGGAGAATCTGCTCCAAGATTTTGCCAGGCACAGAGGTGAGACTGACTGGTCTGTAATTCCCCGGGTCATCCATTTTCCTCTTCTTGAAAATGGGGGTTATATTTCCCTTTTTCCAGTCGTTGGGATCTTCACCTGACTGCCATGATTTTTCAAATTTGATGGCCAGCGGCTTAGCAACTTCATTCGCCAGCTCCTTCAGGACCCGTGGATGGATTTCATCAGGTCCCATGGACTTGTGCACATTCAGGTTCTTAAGACAGTCTTGAACCAGATCCTCTCCTACAGTGGGCGCAAGGTCTTCATTCTCACAGTCCCTGCGTCTGCCTTCCAAGACTTGGGTGGTGTGGTCAGAGCCTTTGCCAGTGAAAACTGAGGCAAAGAAGTCATTAAGAACCTCAGCCTTCTCCAAGTCCAGGGTAGCCAGTTCTCCTGATAGCTTCCGGAGAGGGCCCACGTTGTCCATAGTCTGTCTTTTAAAAGATGTGTAAGTGCTAAACACTTCTATTAGATACCTTCCAAAGTACAGAGGTGATGACCACACTGGGAACGCAAGCCAGTTTCATGATCAATGAGTCTATTGTATTACACATCACTACCAGGAAGTACAGTGAAACAAGAACCTTAGCCCAAGGCAACTAGCCAATAAACACTATCACAGCAAATACCAACTGTAAGTGAGGTACAACATCCTGAAACTCTGAGGTCAAGAGCAACAACTTTGAGAGCCAATAAATCAGCATTGTGACAAGTGACTATTAATCTGAAACAATGAATGCTTATCACAAATATGATTAGACACACTCTGGTCATATCTGTCATTATCTCAACCCTTTGTGCCCCATGTTGGGCACCACAAACAACTGTCGTGGTTTAAGCCCAGCCAGTAACTCAGAACCACACAGTCGCTTGCTCACTCCCCTAAACCCTTTCCTTCTCCCCCTCCCAGAGGGATGGAGAGAACGGAAAGAATGTAACTCCCACAGGCTGAGATAAAAACAGTCCAGTAACTAAGGTATAACACAAAATCACTGCTGCTACCACCAATAATAATAATGATAAGGGAAATAATAAGGGAAGAGAATACAACCGCTCACCACCTGCCGATTGATATGGAGCCTGACCCCAGCAGTGACCTAGCCCTTCCGGGTAACTGCCCCCAGTTTATATACGGGGCATGATGTGCTGTGGTATGGAATACCTCTTTGGCTAGTTTGGGTCAGGTGTCCTGTCTCTGCTTCCTCCCAGCTTCCCCCACTCCCTGGCAAAGCATGAGACTCAGAAAGTCCTTGGTCAGAGTAAACATTACTGAGCAACAACTAAAAACATCAGTGTTATCAGCGCTG
This sequence comes from Pezoporus wallicus, assembly GCF_028554395.1. Lineage (NCBI taxonomy): Eukaryota > Metazoa > Chordata > Aves > Psittaciformes > Psittacidae > Pezoporus > Pezoporus wallicus. The sequence goes on from NW_026636658.1 coordinate 1,558,970, forward strand.
TTCCCAGGCTGACAGTCAAAACCACAGCACTGCACCAGCTACTAAGAAGGAGAAAAATGACTGCTACTGCTAAACCCAGGACACATCTGTATATTTTAGTGTTATTTGCCAGTTAGTCAAATTCTGTACTAGTGCAATGCCATTCTGAGTTAAGAGACCATTTCATAAATGAGTAATTTTTATGTTTATGGCTGCTAACAGTCCACTTATTCAACCAAGACTGCAACTACTTGTTTCCCAAGGCGCCTGAATATTAAAACCATTTCCTCTTATGCTATAGAGAGCAGAGAGCACTAAAAACCTTCTTTGCTATGCAAGTATGGTTAAGGTTTAAGTTGTCCTATGCAGACTACATAAAATTATTTCCTTTTCATGCAAACATTTAAGTGCTGCATATATTCTGCTCTCAGTGAGCGTTGTATGGAGCTTCTGCTGAGTCTCTGCCCAAGCGTTTGCACGTTATGAATGAAGACAGTGAATCACTGTGCAGTTGGTTAAAATCAGAACCAGGCTTAACTGGTAGTACAGTGAGATTTGAGGCTTCTCAGAATCGGTTGAAGTTTGATTCAAAATAAATATCCCTTCCAGTAGCAAGGATCAAAAGGGTTTCCCTCCTATTACAGAATAGTACTTTTCCCCAATTATTCTATATTGGTTGCTTTTTTGCATTTCTCAGCTCAAATCCAAGAAAATGGACCCAATGTACTTTTGTTTATATGAACGAGTTAACTGAACTTCATATTCTGGAGTATCATCAGCAGAAAGCTCTTGCACTGTAAATAGTGCGAAGTATGTTTACTAATACAGTTTCCACTGGAATAAAGGACAAAAAAATTTGTTGGCTTTTGCTTGCTTTCAGTATAGCTCAGCCCTTAGAGGGCTTCTGTCTAAATTAACACTGAACTACAGATTTTAGCTTGAGAGGCACAGAATTGGCACAATTACGTATCACAGAGCCCTGTAGTGGATTCAGATTTTTATACGTCAGTGGACAATTGGAAAATTCTTCCACTTTCCGTGTTATTTATGCAAGGAAAGTTGGCAGACCAGTTACGGAAAAACAAGACCAACCCAGAAAGCTGTACAGCCATGCACTGCCTCATGAATCCATCATAGGTACTTCTAGGCAGCAGTGGAGGAAAACAATCGATAGCAAAGGAGAAAGAAAAGGAATCCCAAGTTTGCCCTTTCCCTCAAGCCCACTTACATTAATTCGTATTTTAGTGTGACATACTGCTTTTAATCGTACTCTAGAGCAGAATCATCTATCTGCTCAGCCTAGTGGAAAATGGTAACAAACACAGGCAAAGGACCTTTCTAATTCAGTTTGAAAGAATCTGTGTTTGCTCTAGGGAATATGCTTTTATAACTGAAGATTTTGAACAAGTGTATTTCTCCCATCCCTTTCAGCTCTGCAAACTGTACAGTCAAGGATATTTTATCACATATCCTCATTCAAATGTTTTTCAGCAACAATAGTGAATCTGGAAATTAAGATGGCCTATGCAATAATGAGGTCATCTGTAAAACAAAACCATATGATCTTAGAAAGAAAGAAGCAATGAACCTCTAGGTCCTTTACAAGTCATGTTTACCCTGTCAGAAATAGTCAAATACTTATTTTTCATCATAATTCCCCAAGTACTGAGCCTTCAATGAGCTCTTTCCTCACACCACTCTGCTGGACCCAGGCAGAGAGGCAAGGAACATAAAATATATACAGCTCATTTGGGAATGAATAGAACCATCACACTGTGTTAGTATTATGAGCAAAATTTAGCAGCTTTAGCATTACTAGGAAAATTTTAGTCTATTAACACACATTTGAACTTTTAGAAAGTTGTTATGCTACCAATGCTACCAACAGAATTCTTTGCAGAAGCCTTGATACAAACACAGGATTAAAAAAAAAATCACAAAGCTGGCCTGTTGCAAAAAGACCTATCTAAGTGTATTTTCCTAAGGGGATGTTACAGTTGGGATTTTGGAGCTTCCCTTGGATCCAAGCCATTTCTGTCCATCTGTATTGTGCATCACGCTGGGAAGAGCAACAATTAGTGTCAACAGACCTTGGAAGGACAGCAAGGGCAGAAATGCCTCCATGTTACCAGTCACAGAATGTTCTAAAAGAGGTTTCACAACAGCTGTGTTCTCTGAACGTATAAATTTTGATAGCTGTACTGAATCTTCTCCAACACTGCCATAGTGTCTCTCTTGAGGCACTCCTCAAAAGTATCAGGAAGTTTGGCTATTTTACCCTCTTTTAAGATTCATTAAGCAAGTGCAAGCTTGTATAAAAGAAAAAAGAGAGAAGCAAAAATTATTTTATTTTCTTACTAGTATTTCTACAATAGTAAAGAACCAATAATAGCAAAGTACTATTATTAATGTACTAATACTGCAACTAAGGAATTACATTATATTATATTAAATTACTTAATAAATTTAACAAAGTGCTCTGTCAGCACTCCTGACTAATTTGCAATATATTTCTAGATGAGAAAACTATGTAAAAAGGCACAAAATTAAGCATGCTATTACCTTTAACCACTCAGACTGGGAAAAATATTTTCATACTGAAATTAAAAATTGCAGCCACAACACATTATTTTTACTCAAATGGTTTCTGCAAATCTAAAATCATGAAAGCCAGCTATATTCCAAATACAGCAAGTAACATATGCTATCAGATTATACCATTATATTTGAATTATCTGTAGCTAGTTTATGATTACATTGGTTTTCCACAGCTTTTGATGGAAGTGTGTAAAACCAGTCCATTTTAAATTGACTAAAAGACTTTGGTTTTTTTTTCCCCTGAAATGCACCTTGTACGCCTGCCTTAGTACTAGAGTTTTTCCTATGTTCTTGGATTTTTCTTGTTTGTTTTTAGCCCTGTGTTTTCCCCAGGTGAAATGAGTAACTGGGACAGATTTGTTGTCTGGCTTTTCATCTGAAGTCATTCATTTCAGGTCCCCACCTCTAGTGTCTTGCTAGCACTGGCACGGATCCTTCAATTTGCTGTAGCCTGCAACTGAAGTGAGACAAAGGAGGAGAACAGTGCCTTAAAGAAGATACCTTATGATTTAACCTTGGATCGCCATTACAGAACAAGATGAGCTCCTAAACAGGAACAAGGGAAGCCTCTGAACGGAGATGTTTTCCTGGACATAAGTCTGACCCTTTATAAATAATGTATGCCTGAAACAATTACACTCCAACTTTGTATTGCTATAGTCAAGCCTCCAACTGTTTCCTCATTTTACTTCAAACTAATTTGTTGGCTGTTCTGCATTTGAAACTAAGAGCCAAGAGTAATCTCTACTGAGGCATTCATAAATGCTTGCTGACATTCAGTTGTCTCTGGAAGTTCATTCTGTTGTTAGAATATAGCAAAAGTAGTCTACTGCTTTATAAATACAGTAAAATTCAAATGCAAAATTATCTGTTGCACCATTCCACAGTGTGAAAGATAAATGCAGCCTGCCTAAGAAATGGATGCTATTTTCAAGCCTTTGGATATTATTTTAAACATAATGATCCATTTCTGTACTTGGCTCTTACAAGGAGCCCACCTCAGGAGGAAAATAAAGAGACTGTGCAGCTGGAACACTAAACTGCTTGCTAAGCCAATATAACACATTAGGGGCTTTAGGCCCATGTTAGTAATATGAATGTTTAGTAGAGAGAAACAATGAAGGCAACATGCCATGGAAAAACATCCTAGTAGAAATGTCAAAACCTAATGCTTTCATCATCAGACATGAAGCTGTTCAGCTCAGTATTTTATCTTTTGTTTCATCTTTCAGCTCAGAATTTTATCTTTTTAGTAAAATCTTACATTTATTTCAGAAAAAAAAAGACACTGGTGCACTAGAAGAGTAGCTGTTAATTTCATGAGGTTGAATGCAGTTTATTGCACAAAGTGTCATCTACAGAGTAGAGTTCCATTTTTGTAGATGACTTCTTTATTCCCCACTGTCAGCTAAGACAGGTTTATTGGACAGTGGCTGAGGACTTGTACTTTCTTTTCTTGGGTCCCTCTGGTGATAATGAGGTTTATCTTAATTTCCCTGAGGTATACGAAAAGTTTTGTCTTTACAATAAAGGTATCTCATTCATCTGTCTGGTGAATTAGTCTGTAGTATGAGAGGCTGAAGAATCTTATGACAAGTTACAAATTTAATCCAAGCCAGTAGCAAAATTAGTTCAATTATATCAGTGTAATATGTCAAACTCACCCATTGTTCTAATGATGTATCATCATGTGCTGTCAAAAAGGTGATCAGTACCCAAATAAAGCAGACGTTCCTCACCTCCAGATGGTCACAGTGGAACAGAGCATCAATTTACTTTTTGATCTACAACTGTAATTCCCCCCCCATTAGTTCTACACTTTTAAGTTCAATATTACTGTTTATTTTCACACATCATCTCAAAGAATCCCCTTTTGTCCCATTTACACACAGAAAATATCCAAGACTGCCAACATGTCAAGACTGTTCCCCTCTAGTCATGAAATGATCCCCTCATCCATCATAATCTGCACTGTAAAGATCACCCCAAAGTCTTCCTTTTACAGCTATGTCCCTCCTAGCATGTGCTAGAACTTAAAGTTAGAAGCCTTGGTTCACAAATAGGTTGGAAATGAAAAAAAGAGTAAATCAGATTATCTCATGGGATCTAACAGCATCATCTTTTGCTTGTGCTGTGCAAAACAGCTCCAAAATCTATGTCATAGTGCTATTGTGAGGTTCAGTAGAGGCTGGAAAGGAAAGCACACAGTATGACAGCTACTCTTTGAGGAGAATCTGAAATATTCTGTGTATATGAACAAATGTCACTCTCTGTTCTACTGCTGTAACTTCCCTGACATCACTAAGTTGCATGTGAATGACAGGTACTGGGAGAGGATAAAAATCTCAGTTGATAAAGGAATAATGGTAGTGTTCAACAGGCTTCAATTACTTGAACATATGTTCTGTAATGGAATATTATTCTTCAAACATGGTTTTCAGGCAGGTCAGCACTTTGAGTACTCCTCCAGTCTTGGCAGAGCATGAATTTTCCATTAGGAGGACTCAGTATTTTACTTCTGAAAGCTGAGAGAGCTTCCTCCTATTACCCCGGCACTAGTCCTCTATGCTCAGCTATAGTAAGAACTTCAGCTTCTGCATTACTTCCATGCAGGCTCTCTCTAACATAAGAGCTATCTGTAAAAGAATTCCTTACCAGTAATTAATTCTTCTCTTTCTCACTGTCGTGTGTCTGAGAAGCCTGCAACTGCATCATGTCTGCAAAATCACATGGACAGGATCTCCATGGTGATAGTGTCATGCGGTATGTGAACATCAGCTGGCAAGTCAAGGTTACTTTGGCAACCCAAGTGCCACAGGTAATGATCCAGATCTTGTTCAGGTTTGTGAAAGAATACTCTGATTGAAAAACTTGACCATTTCTCATTGTAGGGCTGGTTCTGTTCTGTTGCTGTTCATACCAGACACTATTTCAGTGAGCCCAAAGCCATCCCTATTAGGATTACAAACACTAATATAAATCATATTTAAGCATCATTTTTATGCCATAATGAAGAAAAAGATGCATACTGCAGTCTATTCTAGCTGACATACTGCATAAGCAATGCTTTAATACTAAAGCTGTCATTAGTAATAAAAGGCAACATGATTTTCACTATCAGACTCACTGCTGTGGTCTATTACAAAGCTATGTAATAGGACTTGTGAGCTGCATTGTAATTCTCAGACCACGAGAAGAGTTTTCTTTCATGTCATTGGCATATACAGCCAAGAAACTGAACACAGAACCCCATACAAAGGAAAATCACGTAGTGTGTCTTCTGGATTATGTCTGTTTAGCTTTGGTCCGTGGAAGGGAGGAAACTCAAGAAACCAAGGATAACAGTTTCTTAACTTGCTGGCAGTTCTAGGGGAAGTTGTCTGGGGAACTATTCTGTGCAGATTTTGCCAGGGCTTTAGGGCATGAGAAGTACAGAGTATGTAGCAGGCCTGGCTATGATCAGAAGCATAAGGGGTCATGGAGTCCCCTTGCTGGGAAGCTAACATGTCAGGTCATCCTGCTCGTACCCATCTGAAATCAAAACCAATTTAATTTGAGTCACCTGTTAATGCTCTGTTATACAACTTTTGCACCAAGTGTTTTGCCTGCGTACCTGTAAATATAAAGTACTTTTAAATCCCTTTCATTCCTCCAGGGCTATTCACAGCTGCAAACATCAGCTCTGGCCTCTATTCCTTTTTGCTGCCTGTCAGTGAAGAGAGACCTTTTCTCTGGAATACCTTTTAGCCTCACTGTATGTTGCCATAGCAGCAAGACTAAAACCAGACCCTGGATAAGAAAAATGTCAAAGGAATAAAATCTGACGCCAAAAGCGAATTCTGACTCTGAGTCCCCCCTCGACTACTGAAGATATCTATTAAGTTATACATCTTCTAGATGGAGAGCTACAGCTGCAGCACTGTGCTGTTTTCACTCTTTCCTTATTCCTATAAGCTCCTGCTGACGTCAATGTGTACTTGTTTTGCCTCAATAAATTCAAAGAAAAAAAGAGATTTAAAGCCTTGTAATTACAAAATAACTGAGCCAAATCTTGGCAGCTTTTACTTGCGGAGTCAACATGGGTAAAGCAGAAAAAAGGCAGAACCAACATCAAATTAAATATTTAGGAGTACTAAACAGTAGTGCCTCGATTACCAGTTTGGTGGGAGCTTTCCTACGCAGTAAAAGAGAAGGGGCCTTCAAAACTGATCCATCAATACAGGGAATTTCAGCAAGTTAGGACAGCTCAGGGAGATTCAGTACTTTCACAGTTAAAGACTAGTGTTTTGGGTGCAAAGAAGTGCTATAGAAAGAACATCTCTATAAAGACTATGTGTATTATCTCAGAAAAAACTTCACAGAGTGAGAGGCAAAGCTATTTTTGATCTTCACTGGCACAGCACAGCTTTTTCCATTATCATTTGTTATTAACATAAGCTTAAAGAAAAAGGGGAATTTTCTTCTTCTGTATTAAAGCCACGAGTAGAAGAGGTCAGAACATTCATAGCACTTTTCTCCATTCTAAGCAATAATGCATCTTATAGTGAGTTGCAGCCCACTGTGCACACAGGGATATCCAAACACTCCAGAACCTTAGGGTATTTAAAAGTGTAGTGGTTCAGATCCCACCCTAGTAAGCCTGGTTTCATCCAGACCATCAGTCCTTAGACTGGGCAAAATTCCTTTGGCTGCAAAGGAGTTTTGGCAGTCACAGGCAAAAGAAACAGGCCCTCTGTATTTGGTTAGGATGCAGCAATCTCCTGCCTAAATTGAATTCATATATAATGTTCAGTTTGGTGTATTCCTGTATTCCATCATAATCTGTTGTTAACAATTTATGTCAGGAAATAAAGTTTATTACATTCAACACTATGCAATTAAAAAGAAAAAAGACATTTTATGTTGTTACTGACTATCGAGCTCCATGACATCAATTTTTTAAACTCTTGCCTCAGCAATGTTGCCTTGTGATCTCCTTGAAAAAAACATTTGGAGAAAAACTGCAATAACCCACAAGTATGTCTCATCTGTTCTCTTTCATATGAGCATGCTCTAAAAGTTTAGGGTCATTAAACTTTCCCCCTCTTACACCCCAGAACATAGAATCATAGAATAATTAGGGTTGGAAAGGACCTTTAGATCATCTAGTTCCAACCCCCCTGCCGTGGGCAGGGACACCTAAACCATATCACCCAAGGCCTCATCCAACCTAACCTTGAACACTGACAGGGATGGAGCATTCACAACCTCCCTGGGCAACCCATTCCAGTGCCTCACCACCCTAACAGGAAAGAATTTCCTCCTTATATCCAATCTAAACTTCCCCTGTTTAAGTTTTAACCCATTACCCCTTGTTCTGTCACTACACTCCCTAATGAAGAGTCCCTCTCCAGCATTCCTATAGGTCCCCTTCAGATACTGGAAGGCTGCTATGACACCTCCATGCAGCCTTCTCTTCTCCACGCTGAACAGATCCAACTTTCTCAGCCTGTCTTCACACGGGAGGTTCTCCAGTCCCCTGATCATCCTCGTGGCCTCCTCTGGACTTGTTCCAACAGTTCCATGTCCTTTTTATGTTGAGGACACCAGAACTGCACACAGTGCTCCAAGTGAGGTCTCACGAGAGCAGAGCAGAGGGGCAGGATCACCTCCTTCGACCTGCTGGTCACGCTCCTTTTGATGCAGCCCAGGATACGGTTGCTTTCTGGGCTGCGAGCGCACACTGAAGCCGGCTCATGTTCATTTTCTCATCAACCAACACCCCCAAGTCCTTCTCCGCAGGGCTGCTCTGAATCTCTTCTCTGCCCAACCTGTAGCTGGGCCTGGGATTGCTCTGACCCAGGTGTAGGACCTTGCACTTGTTGTGGTTAAACTTCATGAGGCTGGCATCAGCCCACCTCACAAGCGTGTCAAGGTCCCTCTGGATGGCATTCCTTCCCTCCAGGGTATCAACCGAACCACACAGCTTGGTGTCATCGGCAAACTTGCTGAGGGCGCACTCAATCCCATGTCCATGTCAGGGACAAAGATGTTGAACAAGACCGGTCCCAACACCGATCCCTGAGGGACACCACTCGTTACTGATCTCCAGCTGGACATTGAGCCATTGACCACAGCTCTTTGCGTGCGGCCATCCAGCCAGTTCTTTAACCACCGAGTGGTCCATCCATCAAATTGATGTCTCTCCAATTTAGAGACAAGGATGTCGTGTGGGACAGTGTCGAACGCTTTGCACAAGTCCAGGCAGATGACATCAACTGCTCTACCCTGTCCATCAGTTCTGTAGCCCCATCATAGAAGGCCACCAAATTGGGTCAGGCAGGATTTAATTATAAGCATAATTATAAGCATTTAATTATACTGCTTCGTATAGTGTTGTGTTGTTGCCTTTCAAATTACAATGCCTAGGCTGTAGAAGGTGAATGCTGCAGATCTCCTCTGCAGCAGCAGTCCTGTCTGGTTACTCCTCTGGAGAAATCTGGCAAACAGAGATCCCTCTTCACACACAAGTGAAAGATCAGACAGCCCTTCTGGAACTATGCTGTTTCACAGCCACACAAGACCTCAAATCTGAAATACTTCCAGGACCATGGCTTTTCATACAGACTGTCTAGACACTTGCAGGACACTACTTAAATACACAAGAATTTCTGCTTTGACACCATTTTCGGAATTGCCTCTGAACTAACTAGCCTCAAGGTGCTCCAAGTCAAGTCAATCCATGTCTTAGCTCCACCTATGGGCAAATGGCACAAACACTGTCACTTGGGGGGTCAGGGGGAACCCAGCAAACCATCTTGCAAAATGTTAGGGGATTGCTGAACCTGCATTTATCAAGAACCAATGCCAACTCTACCACATTTTGTACATGTGTGCAGTTACACCAGAATATAAATGGAATACCAAAGACTCTGCTCTTTTCTGCAGGGACTCTGCTTCATCTGTGCGACATTTGGGACTATAGGGTCCTGACTGCTGAGGTTCCAGGCAGAGCAGATTTGACATTAATAACAGTGTTGAACCTCTGCACTGATAGCACCTGTGGATATTACTTGTGGATTTAACACTGCTCCACTGTATAGCTGTGTGAAAAACATCTGGATTACATACTTTGGTTTCTTTGTCTTTATGACAACATGTAATACTTACATAGTTAAACTGCAGTATTTCTCACCAACACTTTTAAACCTAGACTTAAAGCATTGCAACCTGCATGACAGTGGTTTCCTTCCCCCTCACCTCCATCTCTAATCAGTAAGCCAATTATGTAAATTTTTGAAACTCATCAAGGTAAATCCCAAAGGTCTGTAAAGATCCGAATGAGAAAATATTTCTCGTTTGATTTCTGGTATATTTTGTTTTGTTTGTTTCAGAAAGTGGTCCCATGAGGATTGCAAATCTAATTATTCGTAAGTCATCATTGTGTTTTTAGATTATTCCAAAAGCTCTCTAAGTCAGAGTCTACCACTGGGTGCCACTCCATAACTTCATTAAAGCCATATTTAAACAAAACCAAAATCCACTGATATATTAAATTGTAATACAATTATAATGTTACAGAGGATTCATGCTTATCCTCAGTTTGACCTACATGAGTTTACATCAGTAGGATTGAAATCATTTATCTAGGTGAGAGGAAAGATATCTGAATTTATCTTGTTAGCCAGTTGACATTTTTACAATATATTTTGCAGTCTATTTGCTTTATTACTTAGTATTTCTCCTGGCACTGTTAAAAAATGTCTCATTCTAAGCCTATATTAAATATCTTAACTCCACATAAATATTGTACGAACGTGATTGCTATAAAAATTGGTTGAGTTTACAAGAAGTTTAATGCTCATATATGAATTCTCATTCATCTCAGCATTACACTGTATCGACTGAAATCAAATTGCTCTGTAATTGGTAGCAGGGAGCCAAAGCAGAAGTGTTCATGTGGTAGAATGTCACCACATGACAGTTTCTAATCTAATTCAATTAAACTTGCATGTGTAGATGTACCAAAAATAAAGGAAACCGCACATATACTAGCTACAATAATTCAGGAAAATAGGCAAGAACTTTAATAACACATTTTGCTAGTTCTATGTTAATGCAGACTTAACTAGAGGGACTCCTAGAACTATGCTGGATGTTTCTCTTAAATTGAAGGAAAAAATACAGCATTGTGTTATTCCTGCTAAATAATTCAAACCTTTTTCCTCAGGAAGGTTTAAGATCTTGAAGGTTTTTTACCCAGGACCTAACCACAGCATACAATAGAAAAGAACTTAGGTTATTCTCAAGGTTGTTGGTATTTGGTGGTGGTAAGGAATTCACTTTTACACAACCTTTATTCTACTAAACTGAACACATATTTGGAGCTGTCTGATGTGTGAGGCTTTATTTCTTAGAGATACTGTCCACATTTTCAGATGTGTGCATTTCAATACCACATTCAAAGCCTGAACTTTGAAATTCAAACTAGCACAGTCAGTAAAATCAAAATACTGAAAAATCAGTTGCTCACTTGAAAATCTTAAAATTTATGTTGCTTCCTTTTGGTATAGTTTTCTCTAAATCAGTGATCATAACAAAAAATTGCCCTACAAAATATCTTCATGTTCAATCATTCACAGCAGGCTAGTACATGTAAGAACCTTTTAGTGTTGACGATTTATCTGCTCTGCTGCCCTGGTGTTAATTTATATTATCTGCAATGAGTAATACTATTATTATTAAACTGCAATACTACCTAAAATTCCATTATCACATTAAATTTGGATTACATGATGCTAAGAGAGGTCTTTATGCCCAAGAGTAATTTTGCTTTTAAAACTCATCTGTGTTTAAAATGATTGGAAAGAATATATGAGCCATTTTCATTAGGTGAGAACATTTACCTTGATTGATGATTGTTATGCACTAAGACAAACTGTAATTTCGGATACAATCACTCCATTTTGTTCAGGGTAAAATTATATAAGCCCTTGCTTCCAACTAAAGTTCCCCACTATAGTTAGAACAGGAAAATTTAAACATAGTACATCAATGTTATAAAATGTCACAAAATCTTAAAGCTTTAAGACTTCAAAAATCACGTGACAGGGAATTCTGCATAATAATAATTAAAAAAAAAAAACAAATCAGAGCAGTCTAATAACTAGATGGCATTAGAACTGTATATAGTGTGTGCTGCTGCTACTACTGCTGAGTAAGTGCCCATGACCAACTTTCACAGCTTTTGGGGAACCTGCTTAAGGCTCCTGGTGAACCCCAAGGGTGGGCTGAAAGCACAACCTGGAAGACGCCTGTTTACACTGACTGGGATATTTATTCTCTTGCTCTCTAGGGCATAATGAATCAGTCTATTCATGATGAACCTCTAGGTGTGTAAGGATTCAAGCACTGGAATACACAGACTTATTAAGTTTAATATTAACTGTCTTTCCTAATTACAATAAATATCAGCAATGGATCACATGGTTAATATGTAGAAGATTATCTACATATTACATGCACAAAATTATCTTCTCAACAAATCTTGCAGGTAAGACAGTAATAAGTCCTTTTTTGGGGGATATCGGCAAAACTGGTTGAAATAGAACACAAAATGTGTGCCTTCTTTACAATAGAGAGAATCTAGTAACATAATCAGACTATCACTATGAAAATGAAAAGAAAAATTATGAAAACAACAACCCAGGAGATAAATTTTGTGCTACTGCTCATGAGATTTCAAAAATTGTATTAGTCTGCCAAAACTAGCCATCAACACAATTAGTTACTGAGACACAAACTCGGTTTTGCTGCCAGAACTAATAATTCACTTTTTCTTTGGCTACTGTTACACAGATACACTGATAAGCACATCCCAGGAGAAGAACTAGAATGTCCACTCTAAAAAGGCATTTCTAAAACCAAAAAGACCCAATTAATTTCATTTACCAGAGTTTTCTGTCAGATGTTACTTATCACTAACAACTAAACATGTTTCTAATACAGCTAAAAGCTTATGTCAACTTTATTTCTTTATAGACCAAGAACATAAAATCCCCAGAAGCAGAAAACTGTGATCTAGAATACAGAGCAGAAATGCTCAAGGCAAAACATCTACTGATATTTCTCACTTTTCAGTCTCTGAAAAAAGCATCTCATTCCCTTCTGCTCTATGAACCTCTCCGGTCACTGTCAGTCATGGAAGACAACCACAGGTACCAATGTTGCCAATGAAGCATCATTTAGACAAAATAGACTTACCACACTTAAATAGGGAGAGATATTTTCCTTATTCTCATCTCCCACTCTTTTTTGATTCTTTTCACTTACATGGCTTTCTAGGCATTCATTTATTAATGAACTCATAAATTATACCCAGCCAAAATAACTAGTCAGATTTTTTTGCAAATCAGAGACCAAAATGTCATCCCAAATCATTAGGGATCTCTTCCCAGTCTGAAAATAAGAAGGTTTCAAAGACAGGATGAAGCAATTATTTGCATTCTGTATTGTTCCACACATATAAGGATGACATATCAGCTCTCACAACATCACCAGGAAGACTTCATTAATTCTGTCTCAGGTATTTTTTAGATGTTTAGCACCTGGAAAAATAGGTCTTTTTAAATGGGAACTGAGACTAAAAGGTTTCTGAGAAAATGAAAATCCCTAGGAAGTGTTTTAACACAAACCTCAGAATTCTCCTTCATGATATCCTGGGAGAAAAGCTGAATTTGTCACATTTGCAGCCCCTGCCAGTTCAACTTGAACAATTGAAAGTTTTCTTTCCAAGCCAGTCAACTAATTAACAAAGAAGCGTGAGTGGAATTTTCTGACAGAGAGGAAAATCCTAGGCTCCATTAACAGGCTCTGTGACTTGAAGCACACGCACTAACAGCACGCGGGACAACAATCAAATAGCATCTAAACGTGTCTTTGAAAAACTTTACTTCTAATGTTTTTCCTTTAGTACCTGCTATGTATCTAGTTGTTTTCATTTATGGCATTCAATAATTACTTCTCTGAGTGACAGAAAACACTCACTGTTCCAAATCTTAAAAGAGCTCCTTGCCAGTCAGTGGTACTAACAACTCTGTGAAACAGGAGATAGAAGTAATCTTTCTGCTAGAATCCATTTAAAATTATTTCTGCTGCTTGATGTAGTGTATTGGCATATATTTAATCAACCTGCATGCAAGACTGGGAGAAGAAAAGGCAGATGTTTGATGGCATTAGCAGGTAGAAATAAAAAGGAACAGATTGACAAGTTTGGATCTAGAGTATAAAAGCATATATAAAAGTATCTTTTGTTCTCTAATACTTCATGAAGAATTTGTAAATTGTTTTTGAATGGGCAAATGACTCCCTGCAATCCTGTTTTCCTGACTCTCGAGAACAGCTTAAATTCTATGAGACAAACTGTGAAAATGAAGTGTAATGCAAATGTGTTGAGTCAAACATTCAAGATAAACATAGAACAAATATACTCCTGGAGTTATGCATACACATTGGTGTTTCTAAAGGTGTCCTTGAAGTCGAAAGTATATCCCTTCTGTTTTGGCAAAGCTTTCCCTAACTGGTTATTTTCTTGCATGGATACCGTATCACCATATCGGTTTAATATATAAGGAATGTGTGTCAATCCATTACTTTAAACCTAACTAATATATTTCAGTAAGCAGACTACTCCTGTAAAATACGGCTTCTTCACAGTCATTAATAACCAGCTCGTTCCATATAATAGCTTTGTTCTTATTTTTTCTAATAAGTGACAAACCAGTTTTTCCCATATCCAATCTCTTGTCCTTAATTTAATTAACTGGAAGCAGTGACTAGCTTATCTTTAATAGTGCACGTTTGAGTGGAATCTACCAATGCTTCCTGTATTATTTTTCTGCCTACTTTTCCCCTGCCCTCATCATCCGGAACCAAGCCTACATGTTATTTTCCTTTGGCCTGCAGTTACAGAAAGCTATTATCTCTGTGGCACGGAAGGGCAAACAGAAATGACAGTGTGTCCTGACCCAGAAACATGTATCATGACTCACCACTGCACTTTCAACTTCCAGTGTCTCATGTCTTCTAAAAAAGTATTTTCTGCCTGTGTATCTCCATAATTAATTAATTCTTAGCAGAGTGCTTACTAAGTAGATCAGAAAAGTGCTGTAGCTGCGGGCTGCATTTATGTTAATTGAGAGGTTAAGTTTCACACTAGTCAGCTTCTAACCTTTGTAACAGCAACATTTGAACAGAGAATCAATGTTCATCACATATATTGCCAAAATACTTTCCCATGTCTGATACTTGATTTGAAAACATTAAGATACCATTCCCCTAAAAAGAAACAGCTTATTGAAATTTGATAGAACACATACCATTCTGAGATTAGAGCTCCTAGTAAATGGACTGAGTCACAAAAGCTCACAGAGATGTTGAGATACAGCCCAGGGGCTTGGCTGTTAGAGGCCAGAACTCAAAATTAGAGGTTTTTAGGCTGAACCACCATCTTTTCACTAAGATGCTGTATGGCACTGAGCGAGTGAAGATATCCGCTGTCTCCTTTGTTATTCATCTATTAAATGACTGTTGTAGCATGAATATTCTCAGCATGCACAAAGGAACATTCTGAAGACTCTAGATGGCAAAACTGTTTAAGCACATACTCAACTGGCAGGCTAGACAAAACATGCTACATTTCAGAAGCTGTAAAGAAAATAAAAGAAAGCACAGAGCTGAAATAAATTACTTGTTTAATTAAATTCTATTTGTGTAGCTTGAATTTCATGCAGTGTCAATGAATAATATATAGCAATGGAAAATAATTGAGTTTTGCTCACATACTAAGCAGACTTCACAAATGAAGTCTGAGTTCCCTAAAAAAAGACAACTGGGTTACACCATCACTTGCTTATACAGGTAGGAAGGGTAGAATGAATTATGAAGTAATATGAAGTCATGTTAAGCAGCCTTAAATGGAGAAGAAATGTAAATGAAACTACATAGGCATTTGGTAGTAAATTAATTCATATAAGAGCAGGGAGGATCACATAATCAGGTATACACAAGTTTTAGAGAGAAAAAAATTGCAATACTTGATTAATCTTTTGTACTTTCAAGGTATGTTTTATTCCTCTAAGCACATAGCATTGAAATAATTTGGAGTTTTAATTCATATTTACTTCAGCTAAGCATCTTGGGAAAACACTACTGAAAAGTCTTTATTTAAAGTCTCCTAACTCATGCCTCAGTTTTCATCCATTTAGAACTTGAATTCATTATATCTAATGTGAGTGAAGTAGAATGGAAGTGGAATAGCTTCCCCCTTATTTTCCCCAAGTTTTGATAGATATTTTGGCCTTCAACTCTTATAATCTGACCGTGAATGCAGAAGCAAGCTACCCTGAGTTACATGGGTTTTGCTTCTCAGTCTGCTTTCTCTGTATCTCTGTTTTGAAACCTGTTACCTCAGTAAGCCATAGCTCTTTGCATTTTTATATGCTTTGATATCTGCATGAATCTTGTATTAAAGTTGTGTTAGGATTGTTTGTATGCAAAGAAACAAGAGTGAGGAACAGATAAAACATTTAAATTTACTTTGTATAAAGTAAGCACTGTAGTTCAAAGGCAACAGAATCTCACACACAGGAAGAGCAAAGAGTTCTAAGGCAGTATCACAGTTCAGTATGTATGCATAGCTAAGACCTGTGAATAAGGAAAGCAGTTTATGAACAACTGCAAATGAAGTACTGTCAGAGAAACATTCACAGCATCAAAACAAGCAAGCTCTGCACCATAGTGCTGTATGAGCAACCATAGCAAAGGAAACACCAATATGTCGTGGGAGCTTTCAGAGAATGAGTTGTATTTCTCTCTTTATACAATATAATGCTGTAAATTGTTTTATGCTAATGTGAATAAAGTAATTATCTTCTGTTTTTCAGGGTGGGTTATTACTTTGGTAATAAATGAACTTCCACTTTTACCATTTTACTCTAGATAATTCTGCATACCTTGAAGAACTACAGATGCTACAAAATGCTACAAAAGTCCTTGACTTCAAAAAATAGGTGTAGTTTGCTCAGCTGAAGAATCTGTTTTCATCAAGCAGCAAAGACAAAAACCTGCACGTCATTATTATATAATCAGCAAAAAAAAAAAAAAAACAACCCCAAAACACCCAGACAAGCATGAGATGGCATTTAGTATTCATAAGAAGGTACCAGCCTGATCTGATATTATTAGATTGCCCTCTTACTATGTTAAAAGTAACTAATGGGTCAATTTTCTGTGTGTCTCACTACAGTGATACATGAAAGGCCTTTTGCCCTAAAGCTAAAATCAGTGATGGGCATAAACAGCTTCTGAAGAAATTGAACCCCCTCTGCTTTAGGGGGTTCACTTATAATTCTGCTATCATGAGTTTGAGATTTCCCATCTCCCCTGTCCTGAATAATGTTCCTATCATTGATATCTAAAAGCATGCATTGAGATGGTAATTTATACGAGAGGATGCGTTTGATGGTTTATAGTACCTGCACCCTTTGCAGTCACAAAGCAGTGCTAAAATCAGGCACATTATGATGGCTTTGCTCTCCCCAAAGCATGGTACAAATTCTGTATGGAGGGTCTTCTTTTGTCCAGTTCTCATCACTGAACTTCTGTTTGATAAGGCTGTGATCTTATGTTTCTACCGTTTTCCTTCGTAACTGTTAACACTGAAAGCTAAGGCAGAGATCAGAAAGTTTGGGAGAACAGCAACATAGGAGAAAATGTTTCTTTTAAAGGACATTACTGTGTCAGCAGGTATTCTATAATGTTACTGTAATGTGATCAGTTGCGCTACACTCCTTTATACTAAGGTTCTTGGGTTTTCCTCAGCAATTTACTATGGAGAAAGGCTCTGGCTTCAAGCCAAGGAAACCTCATATACAAAAATTGTACTTACAACTACACCTGCAGCATCTCTCAAAATTATTCAGAAAAAAAAAAAGAAAAAAGAGTAACTGATAGTTAACAAACCAAATAAAGGTGCATGGCTCTTTCCAGTCAGAAATATTCTATGCACTGCCCATGACATACAATTGTTGAGTCCTCTGATACTCATATCAAGATCCACAGGGCTTGATTCATAAGTGCATTTAATGTCTTGATTCCAGTGATTTCAATCACAGCCGAGTGCCACCGTATATTCCTGGATCTGGGCTACATACAGTTGTTGCATTACTATTTCCTACGTAAGGAGTTACTAAAGACATTATTGCATTATCACCACAAAACAATGACATGGGGTGACATTCAGTGCCTGCTATAAGGTCTGATCTTTTAATGTTATGGGATTACCCTTTCACTTTTTAAGAGTTAAGCAGCAATTCTATTCCACAGGTTTCAGTATCTTCATCATTCTTACTGGCCCTAGGGCAGTACAGGTCTTTAATACCATCTACTATCTAACAGTGCACTCCTTTAAATCATTTGAGAGACAAGAATGCAACGAATCTCTTGGTACACAACACAGATCTGTAGTCAGGATGTTTTTTCCCTAATCTCACTGATCACACATACGGACCAACACAGCCCAAATCTGAAAACTTTGACACACTGAGATGTTAAAGCCATGGCTTTGGAACAGGTAGAGCCTGAGTGAAAAGGGCCTACAGATAGTTTAATGATGTGACCATATTTTGCACTGTCATTTTACTGACTGGCAATTCATGGACAAGAATTTCCGAGTTTTGGTTTACACGCCATCAATGCTACTTTCAACTGCTGTAAATCACCAAAGAAGGTGCATATGATTTCTGTGTCCTTCCTACCTGGAGTGTGCATTTTCTTCTGCAATTATAATAAGCTTAAGAAAGCAGAATTTTCACTGAAAAGTGCAACATGTACATTTTTATTCAACACACTATCTTCTGAGAACCTTCAGTTTTCATCCTGCTTAATAATCTAGAATTGTCTACTATGTAAAGCCAAAGTTTCACAGACCCTCAGGAGAATGCTAATGCATAAATGCACACTGCAAATTAATCAGAATGAAGAAGAGTGAGTAACTGCAAATTAAGGATTAAACAAGTAGTAACAAAGAAACAACCAGAAAGCTCAACAAATATTCACTGAATAATAATTCTCTATCATTTGTAATGAAATGCCATCTTACCAATCAGCTTTTTACTACAGAAGAGATTTTTAAGCATGCACCACCTACAAATTATCTCGTCTTCTAAACACTTGAATGCATAAACAAATAGCTGCAAAAAAGTGAGACATCTCAACAGCAGCTAATTTATTGTATGACTTCACTCATCTCATGATGAGTAATTTCTCAGTTAGAGTTCCACTTTAAAGGATCTATGGATTTTGTTAGTCTCAGTTAATCTTTCTTACATTAATATCATAAAATGGCTCTAATGGCCTACTTGAGAACACTTTTGACTTTACTAGGATTTATGGAGGTAAATTTGAGATAAAAACTACCCTTTCCAAGCCAACACCAACAGATAATACAGCAATGCAAGCAGTTTTGGTCCATAGCAGTAATCAATACTCTAGATCCTGATCTCCCTTATGTCAGCAATAATTCAATGCACTGAAGTAACTTCTAAGTTTCCATCCAGGTAATACACTCAGGCATTTAACACTGAACATCTGTCCCATGGTTTAAGGCTCCTCCAATATTTTTCCTTATATTATTTTCATCTTGAATGTAACTTACTAAAGTCATGCTCAACTGTATAGCAGAATAACTAGTCAGAGGACAGATTCTCCCACGAGCCTCTGGAGAGGGTGATATTCTTCCATAGAAACCTATTCAATCATCCATTTTCAAATGCTATGCACAGAGTCAACCTTTCTGACACCATCTAGTTGTAACATTCACAGTTAAAACACGCTGTTATGGGTCAGAAAATATCCTCCTCAAGAAACATATGGGGTATAAACTGGTCATAATTGTTCTATTCTTTCATGAAGACTACTGAGAATGGTGAAATGAAAATGGACCTTGGCAGAAAAATCAAGCTTAAAAGGAAGTGAAAAGAAATAAAAAGTCATACTCTGAAGGGGGAAGACGTTAGAGCTATGGAGTTAAAAAAAGAAACCTCCCAAAACAGAACAAAACCACATAGCAACCTTTCTTCAGTATGGTTCCATTTAGTCCTCAGCTGTGACACATTTTTCTGTGTATCATATTAACTTGAGAGTCAGCCATAAGTTATTTTTATATGCACAAAAATATGTCTCAAAAATAATATGAATAATATTTCAGTAATACTTTGCAATCAACTAAGGACACCTCTAGCACTACAACATCCTTGAAAATACTAGCCAGACATTTCCTTTGTAAATTAGCAGATCGCTGGTGGAAAGTGAGCAGGCGTGATAAATGAGCTGTAGTTTTCTAGATCGTGCTTTGTAACAGATGTATTTACACATTTCACAATCTACCGGTAGGGATGGTGTGTGTGACTGCCAAATGTTAGATGAAATGTTATCAAACAGAAGTCTTCCAACAAATTCCCATCATGTTGACTATTACAATCCTGCCACGTGTAATTTTTCATGTTCTCGATGAAGATTTTTTAAGCTATCGTTACTATTTTAATCCCTCTCTTACTCACCAATATATGAGAAGTACATGAACACAGAAATTACAGAATGCATAAACACTTGTGCCACTTACATTTTTTAAATACTTCATAGGCTTATTTAGTAATTAAACTAAAAACCTACATCAAAGACCAGAATCTCATCCCACTTCTATTTTACACTTGTCTTCAAAGGGCTCTCTTTCCCTTGCAGACAATAGCAGAGGATTTTGTCTTGCCTGAGCCAGCAGCTCTTTATCACAACATCTGATTTTCCTTAATCAGTTCCATGGTGAGAATCAGCCACTCCCATGCTGTTAACCCCCACTGCTACTGAGGGTCAGTGTGGCACAAGGCAGACATTTTAGAGAAACAGGAAAACATTCCTGGGGAAGCTGCCATTCCTCTCTGTTTTGCTGGAGAGGACCAGAGCCCATATCCTGCTGGACCATTTGCATCTCCTGTACCACAAAAGTGGCATATTGGTGTACATGGGGGCAGATGTAGTGATGGCATGAAGAGACATACAGTTCCCACATTAGCACAACCTGAAGGCAGTACATGCCTTGCCATATAACCTGGCTCCAGCACATACCAGCCGCAGCAAGCATTCAGTGCATCCTGCTCAAAGAACTGAAATAGGCAGGACACAACTCAAGGTATCTTACCTGTGTCCATGACAATGGTGGTGCTGTAATGCCACTGGAATAATGAACAACACGCTGGATCGAAACCCTGCCCATAGGGCACTCAAAATCTTAGTAAGATACAACAGTATTTATTTATTAAGTCTCATGGTTACTATTCTCTCATGGACGCATGGTAATATCAGCTGATAGGTCCAGACACAGAGTTTTGTGGTAGCACCTTCCGAACAGCAACCACGCAGACACAACCACAACCAACATTCAGCAGAACTCTTACAGATCATGCATCTTAAGTGATATGCCAGGCTCAGTGGCTTCACAAACATATAAACCACAAATACTAATGTGGCAGTACTACTATAATCATGCTCTTTCTTTATATGTTAAAGTGTGTGCACACCTCCAAAAGTACTTATGCTCATTTATCAGCATCTTAAGTATACAGGTCTCAGAAACAGTGTTTATAGTCAAGCAGATTATAATTGAGCAGGCTATGATCAGATTAGTTTCCTTACGTGTCTTTAAGGGGAGCTGAGCAGTTAGAAGGAAAAAAAGAACCAAAACCCTCACACCCCACAGATGAGTCTTACATTAAAAATGATTTCTCATTTGACTGCTTGTGATACATTTTCAGTATTTTTCTGAAAACTTCCAAGCTTCCATTTGCTAGCAAACATGTAACACTGAAACCAAAGTTTATATGTTAGATCTTTTCCTCAGAATAGATTTAGGAGATTTAAGTTGGTTTTAATTATGTTTGCATTTGACATCAGACTTGTTAGCTTCATGCTTCATGCACTTAGAAGACAATTTTCTGAGAGTGTAAAACCACATTTCTTCATAGTCTCTTCAACTTTCCCCAGAGAATTTGAAACTGAAGACACATTTATTATAGAAATGCGTGGACAACTCTGGATCATGAAGTTCTGAATAAGGGGGGCTTTGGAGACAACTTGCACACAAACTAAAATAGCAGAATACATTAATAACTAGAAAACACATTTAAAATTCATTTTACATCTAAAAATGCATATATTTCAAAAATACCAAAATGAGGAAATAAATTTTGCTCCTACCTCTTCCAAAGCCCATAATGAATCAACCACAGGCTTGATCTTCTTCCTGTTATACAGATCTAGGAGTTTGTCCATCACACCCTTGATGAGACCACTTCGATTCTGTTTGAAAAGCAGATTCAACAGGGAAAATCCAGCAATGACTTTGTTCTCCTCATACAGCTTGATAGGATTTACTTTCTCAACCTGCCACCACTGGAAAGCAATAAACAACAGCAGGGTTAGAAAAACAGTTTCCAAGAAATGCACAGGGAAGTTCACAAGAAATCTGTCTGGGCAGATGTGATACGCGACTCATCCCTCAGATCTGAAGTAGCAGCCAAGAGAAGCCAGAAGGATTTTATTTAAGGAAAAGGCACAAAAGCTGACTGACAAGGAGGAAATAAAACAGACTTGTGTGGCACGAGATTAGGGTGTTTGAACAGTGAACAGATCTGGCTTTAGGAAGTGGATCTAAAAGTAAGGAATCTGGACCTCCCTTACTACTTCTGCTACCCTTCTGTTATCTCAAGAGAGCCATGCCAGCTTCCTAAATGTTTGCAAGCATCTCTTGACTACTACTCTTCTCTCAAATAGAGGAAACTATGCACTGCTTATCAGCCTTCATTTACTTGTCACCCATTATTATGTTCGTGATATTTGAGCAAGCATAACAACTCACGTCATTTAGCACAAGAGCATCCTTGAGACTGAGATCCCACTTCTTAGCAAGTTTTATCTGAATGAGTCAATATCGGATTAAAATTTTCAGATCACTTTGATGAGTTAATTTTGCAGTATAATTACAAGAAGCTAGTTACATTTTCATATAGAATTTGATATGGTTTTTATTAACTTATTTTATTCATATTTATCCAGTCAATAAATACCAATATTATCTGGAAAACATTTCAGTTGAAATTGATTTCATTGGGCCAACCTACCCTACAAATTCTATGCAACTGCAGATGTTTTATTAACAGTAAAAAAGGCTGCATAGTAAAGATTATCTTGTTTAGTTTATAATCGTATGACAGAAATAAAGATCATGCCACTGCATCCATTTAAAAAACGCAGGAGGCAAGGAAAAGCTATGGTCTTTGAGTTATCTTGTTTTTAACTACATTAAGACTTTTGAAGCCAGTTTCTCCTGGCAAGGGGTTGTTACTGGAAGCTGTAAATCAGCTCTTGGCAGAAATAACATACAATAGATCTTCAGTCAAGATTTCTCCTTCTGTTTTTCTTGTCTCAAGAAATCACTCTCAGTCCAGGTTAACTCATTTCTCACTAGCAGTTTATTTGATACATTTGTCCCTTCTCCAACCTCAGCGATTTCTGAGCAGATTTTTGTTGTTGTAGTAAGATGAAGAAAAACATTTAACATCTGAATTTTGGATTTGTTGGCATCATTAATAAGGAAACAAATGCAACATCTCTCTGATGTCACTTGACACTAACATGGAGAACTGCATTTCTGTATGGAAACTTGTGAAAAGCTGGAAATGACTGGACACTTAAGTCCCATCTTAAAAGATACATCTCCTTCGGCACCTCCTTTAATTCACTGCACTGTCCTGACAGTGTTTTCAAGTATGAGGAACCTATAGGGTACACTTATCCGCAACCATGGATATGATATTTTGCCTGAACCGAATAAATAATGAAGTGGAACTTCTTCATCACATAAGAGATATATGTCTGATAGTTAACAATTTAAATATGCATTGTACACAGATCCAGTTCCTGTCCAGGTGTCTCATCAGAAGAAAACATGTCAGATCACACCACAGACAGCAGTCTTTTTAGCAACATCAGATGTAGCAACTTAGTAGAGGTTAATGAGAATTATAAAGATGAAAATGCTACAGAAAACACTAAAGTTAGAGTAAAAAGAATCGCAGCACTGGCACACTTACTGATTTTGCAAAACTGAAGAAGCTTTTGGTCTCCCCAGTAACCATGTTAGATGAACCTGTAAAAGATAAGTACATTCATACACAACTTACTACATGCTGACAAGAAGACCATTTATGTAAAATCATTTCCATGGTTCACATATAAGTAAAAAAAAAAAACAAACATTTTCCCAGGCTTAAAAGGGATTAGTAGACATCATTATACTTTGGCATAAATAACAAAGAGGCCAAGGTGACTGAACCCTACAAGTTTGCAGGTATTCTGAGATGACAAAAATAATCTATCATCCAAAACCAGGAACAAGTTAAATGTGACTAAGTCTCTTGACACCAAAGCTCTTCTATGTCTACTTCTCTGCAGCTAAATGCCATTTGTCTCTGGCAGACTATTATTTAGCAGCAATCATCATGCACTTGTCCTTTCTCTGTATCTACAGATACATTTATCTGACCACTACATGTGTGAACATACACATGTTGTACACTACAACATGTCAGCAAATGTAATGACAATTCACTGGCAGGGACTTCATTACGAAAACACTAACGGGTTGGCTTGTACAGCCCAAGCAGATACCCGAGTGGCAATGGGTTTGTTATTGCCACCCTGCCAGCTAGATGAAAGCCCAAGGAAGTAGTCATGCTCATTCATAATGCCACTGCACCTTCCACTTCCATACAGATATATTTTTCATTTCAAAAGTTTAGCAATCCCTTCAGCTGTCCTCCTACAAAAGCTTGGCCTGTTTTATCAACACATAACATGGCAACCTGGCAGAACTGCAGGGAAGACACATTTGCTTGGTATGTAGAGCAGTCCATGGACATAGATGGATATTTGTGAACAGAAGCCTAAGCTTCAATTGCTCAGTGATGTCAAGTAAATCTGACAGCATTCCTCCTGAAATCTTCCTCCAGTCATCCCTCCCACAAGAACAATATTACAGTTTCCTTGGCCACACTATGACTCCTATGGTGTGCAGAATGAGAGATCCAAGCTTTCTCCTACACTTCTCCTGTATTACCCAATGGTGTTTAACGATCTGAAACACATATTCAGTTTTATTTTGGATTTTTTATTAATTTAAAAGTTTCTCTGTATTACCTATTTTTTCTGAATAATTTAGTCCACACTCAACTTCACCAAATTCCTTGATCGGAAATGGTCAAATTGAGAAAGCATAACATGGTGGCCTCAGTTCTGGAAGGAGTGGCATGGATGATTTTAAGGGATTTTAAGCTTTGCAAAGCTTTAGGTTTGAAATACATACTTGGCTTTTTCCACTCACCATATAAAATGTAAGTCCCAAGCGGTTTGAGAAGACTGAGGCCTTTCCCAGTGTTTTCTCCACAAAGACAGTCCAAAACAATATCTACTCCATCAGCCGAGATTCTAGAAAGCACGGAAGAAATCTCAGTTGGCAATTAGATCCACAGGACTGGTCAGCCAGGATGACACAGGCTGATTGTTAAGATAATACTAACATTTTCAAGGTACTTTAGAAAGAACTCTATGGCTGAGGCTTTGACTACATGAAAACTGTCTTGTCGTCAAAAGATAAATTAATTCAGTGCCGGAATGAAGTGAGTTTGTTGGACTAGCCAACCCACACCTTTCAGGCTTCGAAAAGTGGAAAACCATCTTATTTCCCCTTTTTGAGGGCTTTCAGTAAAATTATGTATCAAAACATAGGTGATAGATGTAAAGTTCTCAAGTGAATGTAAATGTCAGAAAATGTCTCCTTTTTTTTTAGTCAATGAATATCATAAAGAAAAAAGACATTTCTTTTATTCACATCTTATACTCTTTTTCTGAATTCATAACAAAACAGATCTTCTTATCTTAGTTCTTCTCTGATAAAATGAGGTCCTTGTATAATTATCTAAAAAGCCTTCTGCTTCCAACTTTGCATCAACTAGACATCAGAAAAGAGTTAAATCAAACATAAAGAGAAGTCACCAAGAACCAGAAACCCAGCCCTAAGGATGCAATCACGTCATAGTAGAGAAAGAAGAAAGTATTTACACTATTTCAGTAGCTTGCACATTTAAAATTTTCCAGTAAATAGCTTTGTGAATGCTTTCTGCTGCAGTATAACTGAATTAGAAGTCACAAAGAGAGAAAGCTTTATGGCTTGTAATCTTTCCATTTCCTCACAAAACAAAGGTGATGCTCAGGCATCCACTGGTTACAAACATGAACAAAATCAGACAACCTCACTTTTTGGTACTGCTGCCACATATGGGGTTATAAATTGCTTATATTTAGGCCACTGGATGAGCTTTCACTGTAAATAAATAATGACTTTGCAACCAAACAGCTTTCAGTGGCTTCTATGGTTGAACTGATTCCACATTGGCTGTGAATGTGGAAATGTTCCTATCACCTCTGGGTGGTTTTTTTTTTGTTTGTTCATTTTGTTTCGAGTTTTGGGGAGGGGACTGCTCTGCTGCCTCACCAGGGGTTAGGACTAAGGTTGGTGCTGAAAGCTGATTAATTTTGTCAAGCATTCTTTGTTGCTGAGTTAATGCTTCAAAGCAGGGGTTGCCATAATTCAGTCTTCATCTCACTACAGCAATTTTCCAGGGGCAGGAAAACACTTATTTATGTACACTTCCCCAAGAGAAAGGCTATCGAAGGGCTGAAGAAATGTGCTGCAATTGTGAGCTGTAAAGAAGCGGTAGGGGTGTCATCTGCTAGACGAGTTCTATCTTTTTTTTTGGTGAAACTTCCCATATGGAAAAAAATTTCTTTTGATATAAAACATCTTTTGTTATGGACCATTTCAAATGTTTTCATAAGCCCTTGGGAGTGGTCCAGAAACAGTTGCAAGACGTCCTTCTTCCTCCAACACCAGTCTGGATTGCCAACAGCCCAGGCAAAAGTCTGCTATGCACTGAAGGCTCTCTAAGGGCTAGTGACCCTCATGCTTCTGAGACTTCTGAGACCTGAGACTCTGCACGTCACTCTGAGGAATGTGTAAGTTTGACAGGAAGCCTGTCAACTGTACTATGTTGGCATGCCCCTTTGAGAAATTTCTTGCTTTATGCCCAGCTACATAATCTAGTATTTTGACAGATACAAGATGAAGAGAAAACATTACTCTTATCTGACAAGTAAAATAAAAAAGACATTTCTTACTAAGATTTTTTTATAAATTCTAAATTTTTGCCACCTGTATCAACATCCATATCCAAAAACAGCTAGAAAAATTGTAAAAAAAAAGCATTTGAAAGCATACAAACAGAAACACGTAATGACTTCAACAGAAACACATGATGGCTTCAATAGAAACACATGATGGCTTCAAAAGGCAACAGGATGATTCTAATCTGAATGCAAACAAACAAAATCTAAGGATTTGAAGTTAAAACAGGCATCATGTGCTCTGATATCAATCCCTGGCAGAGGATAAAAGCCTGGACAGATAGAAACACACCAGAGAACTCCAAAACCTGGATAACTTACAGATCCACTGAAAATATCTTACTCTGTGCATTACAGTGGGCTACCACATACGCAGATAACTGTAAAGTACTTCCTTAAGACCTTTATTCTTTTTCACTTAATTTACTTTGCTTTCAACAGCTGTGCAAGAATGAACATGGACTAACAAAGCTTACATTGTTTATAAAAACATAGGGAGATGCTTACTTTCTTGGCCCTTAGAGTGGACAGAAGGAATATATGGAATATATTCCCAAACTCACAAATGTAATCTTTTCCCATAAGTACGACCAGCCTCGTGTCCCTCACAGTACTATACAACCCTTACTCAGAAAAAGAGGAGGTTACCTTTTTACTTCTTGAACATAATCCGCATTTCTGTCAAACAGGTGAGTTACTGAGTCTTTGATTGCTTCATGTTTGAAAGATGAAGCTGTTCCGAAAACAGTGACATTGGGAACAGTTGAACATAGCTGAGCAACAGCTTGACCCTGCAAACATATCCTTATGTTAATTCACTGACATGGAAACTGGTTGACAGACTTCGTAGCAGCGATGCACTTATGACACAGCAAAATCCAAGACATGTGCAAGGACTTCCCAAACCAATTTTGTGAAAGTGCAATGCAGTTCAGCCACAAGAAAAATACATTTTTAAACCAAAAGGTTATGCTGAAGACAAAGCAACTGCCGGGATAAAAGTAATTGAATGTATCAAAAAATGGAGTGGAGAAGAGTTCTTGATCTTTTAACAAAGGCAGGGTAATTTAAGCAAA
This sequence comes from Pezoporus wallicus, assembly GCF_028554395.1. Classification (NCBI taxonomy): domain Eukaryota; kingdom Metazoa; phylum Chordata; class Aves; order Psittaciformes; family Psittacidae; genus Pezoporus; species Pezoporus wallicus. The sequence continues at coordinate 1,586,953 of NW_026636658.1, forward strand.
ATGGCATTAATCTACAAGGACAACCAAAAATTACTTACAGAGTGCTAGAGAAATGTTTCTCATTTGCTGTTTGTACCCTATGTGCATCTCCCCCTGAGTCCCTTAGGTAATGTCTGCTCTGGGGTAAATGAATACAGAATGCAAGCAGCAAATGAGTCAAAATGGCCTAGAGCATTTATAGGAAAATCATTTTCTTAGTGCATCCCTCCCGCATGTGGGCAGAAATCCTGTGAAGTCAATCAGATGCTATGTCAGTGTTTAGGCAGGACTTGGAGCATTAGAGAATTTGTGCCTTCAAATGTCTGTACTTCTACTTTCCGGTATCAATCCCTGGCAAAGGATAAAAGCCCAGAGGGGTTTACTTTCTGGCTTTAGGTCCCAGAAGGCTTTAACTTCTCTAAGTTTTAACCTCTAATTTCATGAGGCTGAGAGAAGAAGAGAAGCACTGCATAAATATTGAGCCACCCAGATTTCAAAAAAATCCTAACAGGTCGTCCTTTTACAACCCTGGGTTTTGTTCTACTCTTAACACACTAAGAACTGGAAGACAGGCATTTGGTAGTCACATTCTGCCTCCTGTTCTAACCACATTATTCCACTGGAGCTAGCACAGTTACATGGATATGCCCAGAAGCCAGATATGGCACTATCATTCTAAAAATGCCTGACATTCAGCAGATTCTTACTTACATTTACAGCCAAAAGATTGTCATTTGTAAACTGTATGCCTGACCAGTATGATCATCCATGAATAGACACATTTCTGTTCATGTCAACCAGAAATCCTTATTATCAGCATGTAAATACCAGCAATAAGTGCTTGGGTTTTATTTACATAATAATTACATAACCCTGCATACCCTGGGGGCTTTGGCATCCTCACATGTAATGCTGAATATAATTGGGAGTGACAATCCTCTGAGCTGAACATGGCAAGAGAGGACATTATTATTTATATACGGTGGCATCCAGGAGTGTCAGATTGGTTTCCTACTGGATTAGTCAGCAAACAACTACACAGCAAGTATGGGATCCTTTGGACAGGTATCAACAGACGTGGAAAGGACAGCAGGAGAAGGGATGCATTCTCATTCTTACTTTACAGATGAGGAATGGACTAGTACAGCAAATTGAACAACCTGGCCAACAGCTCAGAGAAACTTATAACAGGACCCAGGTATGCAACCTGATTCATAGCATGGTAATACAATACCAAACACAAGTGACCTTTTCTGTTTAAAATACTCCAACATTTTCTTGCGTTGGCATCCCTAATCTCTTAGAATTCACAGGAAACTCTATTCCTGAGGGGCCTCATCTCCCAAGATGTAATGTCTTCAGTGAGCAGCAAGCATTTCACTCTTCTCATACTTCATTTCTCTGTTACTTACCGTCTCATTCTGAAGTCCAGGTTTTAGCCTCCACAAATATTGTGACATAAAATCACAATAAAAAAAAAGTAATCTGGATTTTGTATCTCTCCTTTTCTCAGTCATTTTCACTAACAATCCTCTTTTCTCACTTTCTATGTCTCCCAGAAAGCCATCACCATCACCAACAGTGATATAGGTAAGTCAGGATGTTATAATGTATGCTAGTGGAATTCTGACATTATTGATCTATTCTCTAATTAGTTTTCTGCATTTTCAATCTAACTTGGGAAGATGAGAATGGGAACACTGAATATTTAAAAGGTCAAATATTGGAGTAGAAAACACTTTGATTTTTATCCTGCAGAAGACGATTAACATTTAATAAACTGACAGTCAGGTGAATAGGAGAAATGCACAAAAACCCCAGGATGCACCTAACCTATTTTCCTCCTAACTTGAACTTGTTAGTACACCCCTTGCTCCCACCACAGAGATAAGATTATCTAAAATCCCAGATTAGAATACTTTCCAGCTTTCTGTAGATATTTAAAGCCTAAAACTGACTCATATGACCAGTACTTTTATAATTGGATGAAAAACATCGCTGAAGTATTTCGAGGCTATTCCACAAAACATTCTTCAACAGCTTTCTGAAGATCTTAATTTGACATTGATTCGTACTTATTTTTGTGCAAAGTATTCTTAGGATTTGTATCTCAGAAATCTAGGCATAAAGGCTGATATTGGACATTTCATGCTTTCCGCATTAAAATAGGGGAACTGAACTCAACCTATGAACCCAACCATTTCACTAATTTCTGTGGAATTCGGCTAAGCTTCAAAAGAGTACTGTGGCTACACAAGTCACACTTAAATCTCTTTTCTAATCCCTCAAATCATTTAGCTATCTCTGGATTAGCAGCTACTGTTTAGAGGGCTATACATTCTAATTGCAAGTATGTGAGGCCCCAGTGTTCAGATTGGCCATAGTTCACAAATGAAGTATGCACAAAGAGGGTTGCAGCTAGAAGGAAGAATGTCCTTTTTCCAAGGGTGGTGGAGGGGCAGGCAAGGTATCCATGCCGGTTCCTGTCCCCAGCACACTCACTCATCAGCCAGCACCCTTTGGTCACAGGGGCACACAAGCCTTGTCCTGTCTTTTGGTTTCCAAAGCCCTTCCCCTCCTAAAATCTGCTTTGTGGCAGACACAGAAAAGAGGGCTTTTGCCTTCTCCCTGCCCAGAGAAAACCATATCATCTCTGCTACCAGCTTTCACTGTGGAGACCACACAGATATAGAAGCAAGCACCATGTTATCAGAAATAGCATCTGAACTCTGAAATCAGAAAGTGTAGGAACTCTGAAAGCATTCTTCATGCTTTGAAAAATGAATACTCTTCTCCCATCCAATTTTCATGTAGGATGCAAATTTCTACATGTACATACTGACTGCATTCTTGCTTTGTGAACCTCAGAAAATAAGTAAGTGGCAAAAAATAATTCTCACTTGGACAATTAATTTTACCTTTAGAAGCATTTAGCAGTCTTTGAAAAAAATTATTAATTGCTTCACTGAAGGAACAGATATGGTTACAAAATATTCCCTTAAAATTGAATTAATTTCTTTTAAAATATGCATAATTTATAAACTACTTGTAATGCAGAACTCTACATGGTGAGTCTTCAAAGAAATGAACAACTTGGATTTAAGTGTTGTGCGGAAATGAAGCACATCTCCTAATACTGGATTTGGCATAGAAGCTTGTGTCTCTTCAGCTTCAAAGTCTGTTTGATGGATTCCTTTTCAAGGTGTCCTGGCAATTTATAAAACCAGTGTGACGAACCTAATCTACACATATTATTATTACAGAATTTATTATAAATGGATACCCTTACGTTAGTTTTAGATCCAGTAAAAAGATTGAGATTCCTTTACAGTCCTTTGCTTTAAAACCAAACTTTAAACCTGCAGGACTGGAAACTTCTCCTACTGAGATAATCACATAAAAGAACAAAAAGGTAGATTCTTAAGAAGTAAAAATGTAATAGCTGTTCTGTCCATTTAAATAATTTCAAAATATTAAAAGAATGTCATTGACATTTAAAAGTCAACGTAGAAAGCACGAAAAGAAGAAAACTTCCTAATCTAATTAGCTTAATAATACTGAATTAATGCTGGATGAAACAGAAATAAAGGAGTGGATCTCTGAAAGGTACCTGACCTAATGGCACCAGCCAGACCTCAGCCTGATGTGCAAACTGTGCACTGAATTACAGTAGTTAAACATCCGTATACTTTCAGTAAAGTATCGTTTGTGCTGTTATATAAACTGAGGCCAGCTTTATAGCAAGAGAGAACAAACCATCTAAAAGACACCACCCTGCAGAAATACATCTATTAGAACCAGCCAGAAATTATCACTTCTATGATATATTTTGCAGCCCAAAAAATGTTACAGCATTTAAAAAAAAAAAAATTATTCAGACTTAATCTTGTGCAAGAAACTGGTCTGGAACTGAGCATGAGGAGAATTTACATTTCCAGAATGCTTGGATGCAACATAACCATATCTGAGGGTGGTACAAAATACACAAGTATAGTAAGAAAATCGCAAGAGAAGACATCTACTGATCTCCTGGCATCAAGGAAAACTTTAATCTGGTGTCAGAAGTCAGATTTACAACATTCCATCTCCTGAAGGTGTCTTTTTTCCAATTACAGCCAAGGAAATTGGAAACCAAACGCTAAGGCGAACACTGCAGAGTGAATAAACTGAAACGTGACTCTTGAACAAGCCTAAGGCAGCACTTGCTACACTCAGTGCACCACAATTAAGTTTTGGAGTAGAAGGAGGGGAAAGAGAGTCATCATCAGATAATGACCCCTTTTACCCTCAGAATCTCTTATGTTCTACAACAATTAGCAGGGTCTGGGTTTCTTCCTACTCCCTTATACAAAACCATGCAGCTGAGGTGCATCCCAAACCCAGTGCTGAACCTCCACTGGGTGTAAATCCGCTTCAGTTTAGTGGAGATACAACACATCCCAGCCATGATCCTTGTTCAGAAGGTATAAAGTCTGTCTGAAAAGGTTAAACAGACAAGGAAGAGTTAAGCACTGCCTGTCTGTGACCTGACCCAGCCAGTGATTCAGAGAAAGGACACATGTCCTCTGGGGAACACAGGTCTTCAGAGGCAACAAGAAAGGCCTTCAGAGCCTGCAGCCTGCTTTGGTCAGGGAAATTGGTTTTTGTGTATGACTGGCAGGCTTTTGAGTTTGATTAACACATCATGCTCTGAGGTAGTGTCTGGAAATAGACTCAGGCATGGCACCGGGACTCTCCTGAGCTGCTGAGAGAGCACATCCATTGCTTCAGAGGCATTCAGCGGTGCAGGGAGCCTCAGTGTTGAGATACCCTGTCTGGCTTTAGGTGAGATAGCTTGGTTACTTAAAGCAGCCTAGACATGGTTACACAGAGCTCTGTGTGAGCTGATTTATTCCCTTCCTTGCAGCTGGAGATGAAGTAAGAGGAAAGCACTTCATCAAATGCTATGAACTGCAAATATGAAAATAGCAGGTGAACTCCTGAGAGGTACTGGGTAAAGACTGCAGCAAAGCAGAAAGCACTAATGCCAGTGTACAGTGTGCTGGCTAGTGTCATCAGAAGAGAGGACTAAATTCTAACTATTCACATTCAAGAAGGACTGACTCAAATACCAGAGTGCTATTTAATGTGCTCCTACCTGCTAGGTGCAGACAGACCTAATACAATCTGCTCATACAATGTTTAAAAGCATCAGGGATGCTGTGATTCCTGTATGAAAAGGCTCTGGCTTTCATGCTAGCTTACTTCTGTTTTACTCCCAACCACGTATCTGCCTGAACCAGTGTCTGTAGGATGACCAAGGAAACAGACATCTGACCTTTCAAAAGAAGAGTATGAACAAACAAATTTACTTTCAGCCTGAAAAATACAGGCTAATAAAAGAGATTTGATTCTGAGCTTGTTCTAGCCATAAACACATATACAGCCTTACCAGAAACGCTTGAAAGAAGCGCCGCAAGAGCAAAGTATAGCTGATTTTAACTAATAGCACCATAAAGACACATTAACTGCCCACAAATAAAGTCTGGACATTGAGAAAGAGTTCTCACTGAGCAAGAAAGAGCAGAGAGGATCTGAAGGGATAAACATATGGGGTTTTTTTTAAGGAGAAACTTGATAATTCTCTTGAAAGGGTTCCTGTATGCTGCCTATGACAGCGGGTGACTAGATTTATTAAGAAGTGCCAGATTTTTGTCAGATAAAATATCACCACTTCAGAGATTCAGTTTGTAACACGTCCTCAAATATTTGCAATTTATGCAGGGGAAACACAATAAAAAAGAATGTTCCTGCCAAGCAGTAACCAGTCCTGCCAGGATGACCTAAATCTGTTGCCAAGTCAGATTTACCCTTCAAATTCACACCTGAGAACTGCATCTGTAACTTACTCTGCTTGCACTTCCTTGGCTGCTAAGCCCGAAAAGGAAGGTCAAATCACAGCTTCAGCAGAGTAATTGATGCTTCTGCATTAAAGCAGCTTAATTTTAGCATCTGTGAGATCAAAATGTTAAAGAACTGGCAAATAATTCTGCCTTGCATCAGAGGGATTATGTGAGGAAATTGAAGCATTTACACAACCTTGGTAAATGACCAAAGTTTTGTGCTCTAAATATTCAGAATAGGAAGTACATAAAGAGAAAACAAATAAGCAAATGAGCATAATGGCTGTCTTTCACAAATCAAAATCCCTGAAAGAATTAATTTTCCAGGTAGATATCAGAGATAGAGACTGGATTTGTTAAATCCAGAAAAGAAGAGCCTAAGGATTCTTTCTGCTTTGTTTTTTTTTTTTGTTGTTGTTTGGGGTTTTGGGTCTTTTGGTTGTTTGGGGTTTTTTTGATACCACAATCCTGTATTTATACTAATTCAATAACTAATCCAGGATACAGTTTACAAGTTTACATTAAAAACTTTAAGAACAACTTTATAATCTCATACAAGCCTCTGCTGTGACCTTCACTGAATGTACTGATTTAAAACATTTTAAATAACTAACTGCTTCATAGAGCAGATCAGTGCCAGCGGGGTGCACGTTACTGCTCAGTCTTCTCAGTGTATTTTCTTCAGTTGACACTTTGCTTCATTTGAAAAGAAAGACCTAGGAGTATATTGTGAAGGGAGTTACTCCACAATTTACAGTCATTTCAAATACTAATTGCAGGGTTTCACAGTGAAGATAGGCCAATGTATGTGCTACAGTAAGTCATATGTTTTTGCAAAAATCGTATTTCTAAGCATTAATTTCTATGTATGTATAATAGGAAGTGTCTGAAGTTCAGCATTAGCTGACTTTCTCCATATTTTAGGTATCAGTTCAGAAGAACATTTCTGTACCGTTAAGTATTTAAACTCTATCTGTATTACATAATTATATCTTTTGTTAATTATCAAACTGCCCTGCATCTCCATGTAATGGATTAAAGAGATCTGTTAAGCACTCTGCCAAGTAGAAGGCTGAAAGGAGTGCATGACAACTACCATCCTTGTACAATCCTGGTCAGTAGCAGCTCAAGAAATAACAACAGAATGCTTTGCAAGGTATTAACGTCTTGTCAAAATCTGACCGAACCATGCAATGCAACTGTGAGCCTGCACCTTGCTTTCCTAGAAGGCCCCTAGAATTTCTCCAGCCTACTTCACAAGTCAGTCTTTATTAACTGCCCCTGTCTCAAGAGGGAAAGAGAGACATGAAAACCAAACAGACCTCCAAAGCAGCCCCCTTTCCAAACAATCCAAATCAACAAGGAAGCCCTAACAAACAAAAGCAAATACAATCTCTCTTTTCAAACCCCCTTCTAAGCACTGAAGCTAGTCCTCCTCTTCAGATGGAAGGCTACAATATACCAACAGTGCCAGAAAGAAGAGTCTATGAGCATCCACCTCCTGGTTCAGAGAGACAAGGCGCTTCCCTACAGCCAGCCACATTTCCTACCATGAAGAGGGAAGACTACATGATGCCCTGACCTTCCAGCTGAGTGGTTCTCATTTGGTTTACAGAGCCGGATTCAAGTTTCTGTAAGAGAGACAGATACGTAAAACTTTTATCAAGATAAGTTATTTTGGTACATTTCCTTTCTCTATGTCATTTTCTGATGTCCCCTGGAACTTCTCTGTAAGTAAGCAAACTGACTTATCTAAAGCATCCTGTCAGACATTAAGGATTACCATCACATGCTAACCATACCCCAGGCACAGATGGGAAGACAACTGTTACTTCAGTACTAAAAATACTTAAAACAAAAAATAAAGCCAGAAAAATAAACCGAGGCAAGACATAAGTAGAGAATTTTCCCTGACCTAGTGAAAAAGCTGCAGGATCTTCCTGAAGAGGAGAATGAGCCAGGACAAAGAACCTCACAAACATTTTTGAAGCAACAAGTTCTTTTTCATAAACTGCCTGAAGCAGCTAAAATACTGATCTTGCATAATGAGAAAGGAACAATTACAAACTTCTATTCCTTCTAAGGAATATTCTTCTAAGCCTATTGTTTCTTTAAAGTGTTCTGGAATTTCTATGACATTTAGAAACAAACTGGACAGGTTTCCCACTTGCTGAAAGTAGGAATGGGCCTTCAATCTACTAAAAGCAATAGCACAAAAACTACCTCTTCCCATAGAAATTTCAGTGCCAGTTTTCTGTTTTATTAACTAAGAACTTTGTGAGAGTGAATTGTTCAGCTGAGGCTGTTAGATTTTTCAAAGGATTAGCAGACAGATTATTAGACAGGTTTAAAGAGCAACACAGACCCCTCTGAAATCTTTATGTCTCGTTAGCAGAAAGGAAAGCATTCCATGCATCTCCAGAGTGATATTTTACATGTTAGACCTGTCAAGCAATGGGCAAAGTTTTTCCTTCCCAATTCTAGCTATACATGCTTTTCCCTTAAAAGGAACAACAGCCTGCATGAGGCACTCTCCACCATGGCATCCTGAGGCGAGCCAGCCCTGTCTCCCTTTGATGGATCGTACACAGACCTTTATCAGATATTGGCCAACTTGGCTGTTCTTCCTGTACTTTTCCCTTGGAAACTCTGTTTTATTTAGCTATTTAGCATGTGATGGATCTGGTTTCTCCTTGTTCTCCTGGCAGCCACGCAAGACCCATCCTTCATCCTTCTGCATCTTCTTCTGGAGAATATCCACAAGCAGTCACAGCAGAGGACCAGTCAAAAACTGTTCATTAAGCATCTGTGATAGAAGAGAGGAAGCCAGCTGCTCCTTACAGACACAGCCCAGCACAGAGGCTGAGCACTAGCGAAGACACCTACATGAGAGTTGGCAGAGCATTAACAGCGCTCAGGGAAGAGAAGGAAGAAATAACAGAGGTGGCTATGTTAGAAGGAGGAAGAGAGAAAGAAATAAAGACGTTTAGCAAGGACACTTTATCTCAATAAGGAGGAGTTCATTTTCTGTAGATACATGCATATATATATCTACAAAACAGCCAAAAGCAAGGATTGTGTGGCCTCTTGTTTCAACAGTCCTAAATTCCACATAAGAAGATTTAATATTAAAGAACGATAGTCAGCCATAATGCTCTAGGTTGTACTGTGCCAAAGCATAATACGATTATAAATTCCATCCATTTACAGAAGTATTCCAAGAGGACCATTTACTGCAAGTAGGATTACTGTTAGCTAAAAATACTTTGTACAGGGAACTCATGAATTTATTCCTTTGATTACAGCCTTCTTTTACATGAGAACCTGAAAAAGGTCTAAGGGCATACAAGTAGGGATACGGTGTTTGGGCTGCTCACCAGACCTCAACAGACAACAGAATATTAATGTAGCGTAAATAAGGCATAACAGGAAAAGAGGAGAGGTATTGCAGTTTGGAAGGCTGAGATCTGATAGTGTTCTCAGGTTGTGAAAGCTGCTTTATGGAAAAGCACTGCATAATTTCAAACAAACTCCCCTGACAGTATCTTGATAGTCTGCACAAGCTTAAGTACTTTTCAAAGGAGAGAGATTTTAGTAAAAGATAGTTCAACGAACTGGTAACACAAAATGCTGACTTCTTATTTCATTGCATGGCCAGGCATTCCACCAAACTCATCCTACTATTGCTTTGCCCATGTAACACAGCAATCCCTTACTAATGATCCAAACTATGACATGTAGCAGCCACCACTGATGAGATTCAGCGTCTGTATATTGATTGCCACAATACTGCTTCTCACTGCTTTCCATCCTTCTACAACAAAGGGGAAGAACTTCACACAAAAAGCATCTCTCTCACACACACAGCATTTGCAGGAGTATTCCAAGAGGGTCATTTACTGCAAGGAGGATAATGGTTACCTACAAATACTGTGTTCAGGGCATTGATTTATTTATTCCTTTCATTATTGCATTCATTACTTCTTCATTCCTTTCAGCCTTCTTTTACACAGAAGTACAAGGTGCTTCATAAAGGTTCAGGAATGAGATGTTTGGGACAGCACTTGCTCCCTGATCTCTGACAACCAGTCAGGGGGTTTGGGAGGGGTTTTGGGGTAAAATTTACTGTCATAACACTTTTATTTCACCCAAAGCTCCTGCCAACCATTTGCATCAGTGTTTTGAAGGGAAAACGGATGTAGTTTCACTGCAATCCCTCCCACACGGAAGTCTGATCTCGAATCAAACTATAGGGCCTGGCTCATTTCAGAAATTGAGATGCATCAGACTTCCCAGTTACTTGGTGACAGAAAAGTAAGAAAAGTTCCAACTTACCACTCCACCCCCTGCAGAGTGGACCAGCACAGACATGCCTTCTCTTAGGTTAGCAACTTCAAAGAGCATCATGTAGGCAGTTACAAAGTTCATGGGAAACGCAGCAGCTTCAGAAAAGCTCATGTCATCTGGGATCTTGTAGACAAATTCGACTGGGGTACAAACTACTTCAGCCCATGCACTGTAGTTTATGAAAGCCATGACTCGGTCTCCAATCTACAAAAAAGGAAGAAAAGGTTGAGCATATGGCTGCGAGTGAGACTGTAGAGAGCAGCTTGTGAGATCTGCAACTCTCCTGCTCAAGCTGTGGGTCACTGACTGTGAAGTTAATAGTGCTCCCCATCTTTGCAAAACAGCAGTTAAGCTCAGCTCTGGGTTTTTACCAAGTTTTAATTGTATTTATTTAAAAGTCTGGATTTAACAAAAATATCCAAATAAAGCCACCTCTTCTTTTCCCACACTGCTTCTATGAGCAGACTTTCATCATCACAAACACAGATTATCTTTTTTCTAGCAGAGACCCTAAATAACAAATGGGGCTGTAAATAATGAAAAGAGCATTCTTACTAATAACCAGGAAATTTGCTTACAGATAAAAGACCCCCAAAACCAGGAAAAAAAAGGTTATATATTACCTATTAAACACATGGAATAAACAAAAGTACACCACAGATATTTTTCACTTTGCTTTCTCAGTCTTCACAGTAATTTAGACCTACTTTTGCTCTCCGTGGATCGAGAAGGGGAGGCCTTGCACTCAGGTACATGAAAGGGTTCAGACACCACTCAGAAGATAACACCATCTGTAGCTACTCTCTACTTTTATTACCTTAATAACTGATTCTAGCAATACATTTCCATGACTATAATTTCTCCAGTCACGTCAGACCAGAATTTGATCCTGCAACTTCAAATAAGCCATCTTAAATGTCAAAAAATATACCTCTGGATTCCAAGGCACTACTAAGCCTACAAAATTAATTTGACAGGATTTAAAGGAGCAATGAAATACTTCCTTTGAAACATTACTCAGTTTCTTTGGAAAATATATAGTAGTGAAAGGGTATTTCACTATGGAGAAATAAAGATTTTATGTTAATATTAGATATGGTTGGTTGCTCCTAGGAACCTCTCAGAACCTCCAGGCACATCAAATCTATACGTCTGTATAATGGCCTTCATTGCAGCACCAGGTTTTTAAACTGCAGATAGTGACTCCCCACAGATGGGCAAGAATAATAACAAAGCAATTGGAGCTGTGAGGCTCCTGCAGAGGCACAATCAGACTTGGAAAGCAACTCATGTAAAAGCAGAAATTGGTCTGCTGGCACTACTAGGGAGAGCCACAGTGCGTAAACCTTCACAGGCAAAGCTCTCAATAACTGCTTGTCACTAGCAGCCCCTGCACACCTTTTACCTTATTTTAGACTTCTTTGCCTTTCTGTAACACACCAACAAAAATAGCATCCTTAACCATGAAAGGAGCTCTTCACTGGGGCCACAGTGTAAGTGATAACGCAGGAATAGCATCACACATAGCAGTATTTAATGTTTTAAGTAAAACTAACAGCAGCTGTCCCTCTAAAATACCTTATCTGCCTGATATTCTGCATCTTACATTCTACTAATACCCACTAATGTTTTAGAAATACTATAGGTTGTTCTTGGACTACTTCAGCTATATTCCACAGCAATGGATTAAAGCTCAACACTTTTACCTTCAGGGACACATTTATAGCACAAGCTCATTTTAGTCTCCCAGGTACTTGTCATCAGTTTGCGTTATTGCAGGTTTGCTGAAAACTAAGGTGCTGCTGATTTGAAAGGTTCAGAGTGAGGATGCCGAAACAGAAATGACATTCCAGTTTTAACCAAAATGCCTCCTCCTTTTGAAAAAGACATTCAAATTAGTAGTGCCTCACTGGTAACCACTCTGTGGTTGCCTTTTGCTCTTAGAGAAGCACCTAAAATCTAAAGTCTGCTAGGATTTATTAGTGAAGATGTTAATACATCCTATATCCTTGGAAACAAATATGAATGGTTACCAAAAAGAATGTAGAGAAGTCCCTCTTGGTGATTCCTGAGGGATTTCTTAGTAACATTAAATACTTTATTTTACCACAAACACTATACAGAGCTTAGTCATCATCTGAGATTAGGCCTTAGCTCCTGAGAATTGTCCCCACAACTAGAGATACAAGGCCTGATACAGTTGAGCTCAGCAGAAATCAGCTTTTCCTTTTAATGGGAGAAGGAATAGGCATTACACCATTATTCCACAAAAAAAGGCTTTATTTCATTGTAAGGTATGTTTTCACTGTCAAAATGGACTGCCATTCAATGATGACATTTCTCATACAATTACACAATCACAGCAAACGAAGACAAGAAATGGCTGGCAACCTCTTAGGTAATATCTCAGGTATTACAGGCTATTTCAGGTAATACAAGCTAAGGGCCTGTAAGGCACATTTTTCCAGAGCATGAAATGCCCACTTCAATGCGGCTTCAACTGAAAGAGATCTTCAAAGGGAAAGGAAGTCAGGAGACGTAGGGCACAATCTTTGTCATTCCTGTCACTGCTCTTGACAGTGAAAACAGCTTATGTCAAGGAGACAACAAGCATTGGGTGTGCTCCTATTCCATGCAATAAATCCGTAAAGAAACTGACAGAACATTTTTGCATCTTCTTCGTGGCACTTCCTCCTGCTTATAGGCTTATATCACTGCAGAATTATTCTAAGTGTTGATCCTTCCTCTAGGTCACTCAAACACTACCATGGGGTATGCAGGTTACATGCAAAAAAATTAAATCCCACTCTTGTTTCAGTTTCAGGGAGTACTCCATAGCACAAATGCATTCTGCAGTCAGAACAAAGACCTAACTTGAAAAGAGATCCACTATATTCAGTCAGGTGCAATGTTATTCATAAAAGCACCATATGCTATAGCCTCACAATGCCCTTTAAAAATAGATGGGACTTTTAAACTGAGACTGCTGATCTAGAGAAGAGACTGTGCTCCTTTCATAGAAAATTCTTTGATATGGAGTGTAACTATGAAGCACAGATACTAGAGTGGAACAACTGAAGCAGTAGAGTTTCTAAAGCAGCAAAGTTTCTGTTCAGTTATTGTTTGTCACAAAAAACATTGGAAGATTATGACTTGTTTTGAGGCGGAGATGAGGCAAGAGGGGGAAGGCAGAGAAATGTCTCATCACTGAGATCCTACCAGAAACTAAACTGGCCATTATCTTCACTCAACTGAGAAACGTCACATCTTTTCCAGAAGAGCAAAAATGTTACCTTTAAATAAAAATATTTTAAGCAACTGCCTTACTTAAGATGCAGTAAGAACTAAGAAAATGCAACTGCTCAATGACATGACTAAAATAATCCAGATTCCTGGATTTGGAGAAGGCTGAGGTTCTTAATGACTTCTTTCCCTCAGTCTTCACTGGCAAATGCTCTGACCACACCACCCAAGTCTTGGAAGGCAGATGCAGGGACTGTGAGAATGAAGACCCTAAGCCAACTGTAGGAGAGGATTTGGTTCAAGACCATTTTAAGAACCTGAATGCGCACAAGTCCATGGGACCTGATGAAATCCATCCACGGGTCCTGAAGGAGCTGGCGAATGAAGTTGCTAAGCCGCTGGCCATCATATTTGAGAAATCATGGCAGTCAGGTGAAGTTCCCGACGACTGGAAAAAGGGAAATATAACCCCCATTTTCAAGAAGGGGAAAATGGATGACCTGGGGAATTACAGACCAGTCAGTCTCACCTCTGTGCCTGGCAAAACCTTGGAGCAGATTCTCCTGGAAGGCATGCAAAGGCACATGAAAATCAACAAGGTGCTTGGTGACAGCCAGCATGGCTTCACTAAGGGGAAATCCTGCCTGACCAACTTGGTGGCCTTCTATGATGGGGCTACGGAACTGATGGACAGGGGTAGAGCAGTTGATGTCATCTACCTGGACCTGTGCAAAGCGTTCGACACTGTCCCACACGACATCCTTGTCTCTAAATTGGAGAGACATCAATTTGATGGATGGACCCCTTGGTGGACAAAGAACTGGCTGGATGGCCACACACAAAGAGTTGTGGTCAATGGCTCAATGCTCAGCTGGAGATCAGTAACGAGTGGTGTCCCTCAGGGATCGGGGTTGGGACTGGTCTTGTTCAACATCTTTGTCGGTGACATGGACAGGGGGATTGAGTGCGCCCGCAGCAAGTTTGCCGATGACACCAAGCTGTGTGGTTCGGTTGATACCCTGGAGGGAAGGAATGCCATCCAGAGGGACCTTGACATGCTTGTGAGGTGGGCTGATGACAACCTCATAGAGTTTAACCATGACAAGAGCAAGGTCCTACACCTGGGTCTGAGCAATCCCAGGCACAGCTACAGGTTGGGCAGAGAAGAGATTCAGAGCAGCCCTGCGGAGAAGGACCTGGGGGTGTTGGTTGATGAGAAAATGAACATGAGCCGGCTTCAGTGTGCGCTCACAGCCCAGAAAGCCAACCGTATCCTGGGCTGCATCCAAAGAAGCGTGACCAGCAGGTCGAAGGAGGTGATCCTGCCCCTCTGCTCTGCTCTCGTGAGACCTCACCTGGAGTATTGTGCGCAGTTCTGGTGTCCTCAACATAAAAAGGACATGGAACTGTTGGAACAAGTCCAGAGGAGGCCATGAGGATGATCGGGGGACTGGAGCACCTCCCGTATGAAGATAGGCTGAGAAAGTTGGGTCTGTTCAGCCTGGAGAAGAGAAGGCTGCGTGGAGACCTCATAGCAGCCTTCCAGTATCTGAAGGGGGCCTATAGGGATGCTGTGGAGGGACTCTTCATTAGGGACTGTAGTGACAGGACAAGCGCAACGGGTTAAAACTTAAACAGGGGAAGTTTAGATTGGATATAAGGAGGAAGTTCTTTAATGTGAGGGTGGTGAGGCACTGGAATGGGTTGCCCAGAGAAGTTGTGAATGCTCCATCCCTGGTGGTGTTCAAGGCCAGGTTGGACGAGGCCTTGGGTCACATGGTTTAGTGTGAGGTGTCCCTGCCCATGGCAGGGGGATTGGAACTGGATGATCTTAAGGTGCTTTCCAACCCTAACTATTCTATGATTCTATAAATAAGATTGGATTGACATGCAGTTTCTATTTCACTATTTTTCTATCTACTTAGGAAATAAAATGCTAGACTGGGGGGAAATAGGGATGTTTAACATCAATGATGGAAGAGCAGATAGGACAGAATACTGTTTATATGTAGTAAGAGATACAAAAGAGTACATAATGCCAACCGGTTATGAAAGGTTTATTATATAAATTAACTCTTTGTCATTTATTGCTATTCTGCTAGGTGAAACAGACCCTTTTGCTTTGTAAGTCATACACCCAGAATCAGAGTCCCAGTGCTACCTGTGTTTCATGAATGCACATGGTTGTAAGAACCCATGCTTATTTTAAACTGTGGTCTTGTTAACTCGAGATCAAAAGCTGGAACTACAATCAGCAGCACACGGGCTTTGAGGGACAGAGCAATAGTGACAGCAAACATGGCCGAGAAAACAAGTTAACTCAATTTCTTTTACTTTCGTGAAGCATTTAAGTCATGCTTTCCCATTCCATCAAGATATACACATGGCACAAGTGATTTTTCAGGAACTGTTTGATGGAAATGACAGTGGTAGCTTTAGAAACTAAATCAAGAGGCAATTCTCATGCTTGGGAAGCAGCAAGGAAAAATTGCCCTTTCAAATCTCAACAGGGTGGTGAAGGCTGCTGTCGCTGGTAGACCAGAAGGGATTAGGGACAACATACACAGTGAACCAGTGATTATTCAGTCTCCTTGCTCTGAAATGAAAGAAATTATTACCTCAAATCCTTTCACGCTATCTCCAAGAGCTTCTACAATTCCAGAACATTCAAACCCAGGAATAAGTGGCGTCTTTGGAGGGTTGTCAATATTGCCCTGTCTCACCATCAAATCAATAAAGTTCAAACCACTGTAAAATACAAGAAAAAACAAAATCAGCACTATTATTATAGATAATATAAGGAGGAAAACTTGACCTGAGTGATGGGAAAGACAGAAGACTTAAGCCCATCATTAAAAAGCTGGGCTCCACCGCATAAGAGGGACTCAGCAGACATTCACATTCTTCATGTGTGGAACAGTCTGACTTTACACTGTGCTGTACAGGCCTTGGAAAGAAAAACACACATACGTTAGCTCCAAAGCTTACAAGACTGTTTAGAAGTCACCTGAAGAGATTCACAAAGGGCATTTCAAAAGTCAATACAGTGAAACATTATGATTTCTATGAATGCATTACTACTTGGCAAGTAAACACAGTGCAATTTAAGAAAACCCCAAACATCAAGCATTATAGATGTTTTGAGCCAAGAGCAACCTGATGCAACTCCTCTAACCTCTGGTATGACTCCAGGAATGAATTTTGTGCTCATTCCAGGCAGGAGCCCACACTTTGACATGAACTTACTAAGTATTAGATAGGCTGTTGTTTAAAACATTTTCCTCCTGGATCACTTTTACACAGTTTTGCAAAGGTTATTTAGGTCTTTGGAGCCTCAGAGTTCCTGCTCAGAAAAAAAAAAGGTCTTTCCCTGTAGCCTCCGTTTTGCAAAAATCTTGAAGCATCTTTGCTCTGTCTTATGCATACCATCCAACTTTATTATGTAAAATTGTGTTGTTCTCTAGGAAGCCACAAAAAAACACAACCAAAAAAGGTACCATTATCTACTCTCTATATACATATATATGCACTGATTACTGGCACAAATGCCATACGTAGCTAAAACTCCTCAAACTCCTAACTAGCCAATGCTTCAGCATGAATCCATTGTTGCAAAACACAGCCCTGTATTTATTGTTAGCCAAAATTGCCGCATACTAACTCCCCCGACTCTCTAAAGCTATGCACACAGCTAGTCCTACTCATGCATATGATACCGGCAACTGCTTGGATGCATGAAATTACTGATGTGCACAGAGCTTTAGTCAGATACTAATGAAGCAAACAGATTGAACAGACTCAACAAACAAAAAGACAGAGTACGGAGGTAAGCCCAGAGACAAGACAGCATTCATAACATGTAGGTCACTGAGGGGGGAAGGAAATTCCACCAAATGTAAATATTTGTAATTGTGGTGGAGGGTTTAAGAGCAACCTGAGCTCACAACTCTAAGCTCTGTAAAAGCAAGATTATGGATTATATTTGAAAAAGATGATTTTCGCAGTCTAGCTTGACAAACTCAGTCAAAAAAGGAAAAATAAAACGAACAAAAAAAAAAAACCAAGCCCAACATGCTCATACACAGAGCTCATAACATTAACCACATGAGAGGTTAGGAGGTCTTTGGCACAATTAAGGTGGGAATTCTGGAATGATTTTAGGAAGGTCACTTCTTATCCAGTGGCTAAGACCACCTCCTACATTACCACTGTAATGTTCATAATAAAAGAGAAATCCCAAATAACAAAATGCCTGCTAGGCAGTCATCATTTGGGAAGAGAAAAAAAATGAAAACACAGCACAAAACCAAAAACCCCACACCATACAGGGTGCAACCGCTACCTGTGTACATTAATTTCAGTGATGACCTTTTTAATACGTCTTTTCACAGCGCACACATTTTACAGTTAACTTTTCGTACACTCCTGCAAGAAAGGGCAGCCAAAGGCAGAACCGTGATATGAAAACCTGTGTAGGAACACAAACCATGACGTTGTAACAAGCAGAAAACAAGCAGACAGATGGATATGGAAAAGACTATAGCCATTTGATAATGACATTTGATTACAAATACATTACTGATGCTCTTCCTAGAAATATTCATTCTTGCAAAATAACTTGTCAGACAATTTTTGAAAGGGCACATACTCAGTTTTGCACCTCACGACATAATACTAGCAATTCTGCTCTATTCTAGTTCCATTTCTCTTTCATCTGTCTTTATCCTCAATAAAAGGCAGCAGTGTTAAACAAAATAGAGAGCTCATCTCTATTAGAATGAACTTACAAGACTAGATACTAGAACAGGTGTGATAAGGGAAGAAAAGACACTGCACAAGGTATGTACCTAATCACATCTTTTTATCATTTTAATTACCAGCTGGAACATAGAGTGTTGATCAGCATTTCAAATCATTTCTAGCAACTTTTCTGTGAGTTTCTTCCTCATTTGATTCATCTTTTATCTCCTATATGTTTACATGTTGTCATATACCTATTTCTCTCATACATGTATTTATTTCCATTCTTTTCCCCTTTCAAATAAAGAGAGAAATAAGTTGTTTTATTTTACCTTCCAAATTTGAACAAGCCTTATCAACACCAATAGACCTGAAAGCACAATTACATTGCATAGTAAAACCAGCATTTTATTTTTTTTCCCTTTGAATAATCTGGAGGTTATTCAAAGATGGATGGCTACTTTAGTAATTATCTCCAAGACACCTAACCTTACCCAGTCACCCACTGAGATTTAACCTGCAGCTGACACAGGAAAAGGGAAGTCTAGATGGACAGAACATCACAAGAAAATGCACCTCATGAAGAGTGATGGTTTCAGAGAATAAGCACAATTTATTTCTTGTATCAGTACAAAACAGAGTACCCTGTTCTGATGGATAGCCAGAAAAACTGGCTGAACTTTAAGTAAGGGTATATGTAGGAGTGTAAATGCAAAGAGATCCAGTGACAAAAAGTGCACAATTTCTTGCAGTTGTGTTTTTAATCTGAAATAAAGAGCTAGATACAAATGAAGATACGGAAGCATGCGAATTATCACGATTAATACACTGACACAGGGGTTCTGCAAAAACCCGTCTGTGAAAGAGCACAAATGTTAGTGCGAACTGCACAGACTGAATTATCTGCGCATCTCTGGAGGCAGAGTTTATCAAACATGGAAGTATCTTTACATCTGACTGTCAAAATCTGCAATGTTCCACCCTAACACCAATTTTGAGGATCTTGAGTATCATTTTTCTGTATTTGTGGTTTAGCTTTGTCGTATTTTTATTTTCTTTAAATGTGAAAAGTTCTGTGGATAGAAAGCTGTATTCTAGGCTTGTTTCGTCATCAGACCAGCAACAGTCAGCTTGGTCCAACTTGCTCTGTCCACACACTCAAGGATGCCCAGTATCTTCCACTGCAAACTACCATATCAGGCAGACCATTCTCTACATTTTGCTTTGGAAAGGTGCTGCTTTTGATCAGTCTCTTCTATTTCACCACAAGAGTCCAATGAAATGAGTTACTGAAGTTAATGAAATACAACAGAGCAAGTAAGAGGACCACTGAGTTTTACATTCTTATAATCCTTCCTCTTACCCCTGGCCAGCAAATTGCCCACCAATCTTTTGATTGATTGATAGATAGATAGATAGATAGATAGATAGATAGATAGATAGATAGATAGATAGATAAATGGAAAAGTTTAAAATTATCAGATCCCATGCTTTTAATCCAGAAACACTAACAGTATATGAACAAGATTGCTTTTAAGAACAAAATCGATACACTATCTGTCCACTACTCTAGTATACCTAGGATTTCTTTTATTTACTACCAGTTTTTTAAAGTGCTGTATCTCACAGCCAGCAGGGTCACTTCTGCCTCATTCCTCATGACGTACACATACAGTATCACAAGTAAGAAACTATCAGAACAGTGAAAATAAATTATAGGGAGTTAATTACAGGACACCATTCCTTACTCACAGGACACCAGTCCTTACTCACACACCCTACCTGAAATATACTGTGGTTTGTTCTAGCTACTTGTTTAATATTTTAAACTATGCACAGTGTTCTGCAGATTGCAAATTACCACACAAACAAATACAGCAATTTTGACTACTTCATCATTATCAATCAAAAATTATTTCAGGAGATATGCAGAAGCTGTGACTCAGCTTGGACATTGATGGCTGTTCCATTTCTTAGTCACTGAATGAGGCTAACACATGACTCATCTCAGCTGACACATTTTCAGTTGGATCATTGATATTCCAGACCTTCAAAAGAATTATTCATTGCATGTCTTAGCGTGAATAGCAACAAGGCCTCCCTCTCCTCCATCTACAGTACCACACTACAAAATGTATACATATGATTCAACTGGTTTCACCCTCCAGTGGATGCAGAGACCACACAGAACTTGGGCTTTAGTCATTTATATATACTATTTATCACAGATGAACATATTTTACTTAGGATTATTCTTCCCCACAAGTTAATGGAGAAAAATAATCATTATCTATAATGACTGTCAACTACACAGCTGATTCAACTAAAACATTATTTGTCATCAAAATGGCTTAGCAGAGCCCAGCTCTGCATGTTCAGCACGTGCATACATATGAACTACATGTGTACTGCATACTACACTGGGAAGAGACAACAGCCATTTTTCTCGCTCAGTCTCCCAGACCAGACTGCAAGTCCATCATCATCCTGGTCAATCTTCTGTATTTACAGACTCACGTCAAGAAGATCGGCAAATTGATTTTGCCTTATTTGGAAGCACGCTTTGGTGACCTGATCACATTTCAGCCCTATGGCTGTTTCCAGCCCAGACTGCCAAGCAGATAGAATGGCAAACAGATGCTATACAGCCCACGGGCTCTTCTGGCATGAAGGGGAGCTTCCAAAACACACATGCACACATGGCATCTTGCAACCTGGCAGTAACTATGAAGCAGTCAAGCAGGTCTGCTGGCATTAAACAACAAGTGCGCAACTTGCACAGCTCACTAGTGATAATGCAACCTGGGAAAGCAATATATTTGTACCAGAGCTAACTGCTCCTATTTTACAGCCAAGTGTTCTTTTGCAGGTAACTTGCCATTTGTGGTACAAACATTATCTACTGCTTTGATGAAACTGTAATTCATACTGGTACTGGAGAGCCATACTGGTACTAGGCAGTGCTGTGAAACCCCCACGTGTTTAAAGGAATATGTCCATGTGCTCAGAACATTTTAATTTTGCATATTAATTCAATAGCTAGGGAAAAAAAATCATTGAAAACAACATAGCCTATTCTCAAACAGAATTACAGCCCTGTCTGAAAGAAAAACGAGCTACCCAGCAGCTACTGTGTTACCATTATTGCTTATACTCACTTAGCATGGAATTTCTTGCATTTCCCATTCAGACTTAGTAAAGAAAAAAATAATCAAATGAGAATGCAAAACACCTCAGCTCTATTAGTCCTCATTTAGAGTCATGGATATCACCATTTTTTATAGACAACACCTCAGGGTGGGGGGGAAATACTTGCACAGGTCATTTGTGACTTGTGTAAGTATTATGATTCCTGTTAAGTACAGGATGGAAAGTGCAGTGCCTGAACAGGCCAAGATATTTGGCTGCATTAACCTACCAGGATGTTCCAAGATGCACTAGATACGCACCTCAAAACAAGTTCACTGCCCCATACCAGTATCGTTTTTAACTAAAGTTACTTCCAAAATAAACAACTTGGCCTTCACCTTGAAATTTGTCTTTCAGAAGCACCACGTTTTCACGTAGCATAAAAGGACAACAAAAGGCAAATCCCTGCCTAGGCTAAATTAATTTGGGTTTTGGTACATACCGAGTTGTGAAAACAACCCCATTTTCATGAGAAACAAGTGCAGTGAGAACCAGCTATCGAGGAAGCACAGTCTGCTCCAATTGTCTGGGGAAAACAAAAATAAGCGTTCTAGGAAAGCTTATTGCAAGATGCTACCAGATCGCTAACCACTTGTCAACCAGACACAGACATCCAACACTGGAGAGTTACCCCCAGCTCCACTGCTCCACCACACCAGCGCTGAAGAAAAATTATGATAAGTAAAGTGAGTGATCCCCAGGAGAAAAATAACAGCCTGTATGAGAAGGGGAAGGGACGGGTGCTGAGTACCACATGCAAGCTGGCTCCCACATTTCTCAGAGAGAAAATAACAAACCCCGAAGCGCAGTTAAACAGGTTTTCCCCATTTACCCCTATTGGTACCGTGCACATCAATTACATTTCTTTCCCTCCCCAGCCGCTACTGACAGCACCCAAACCCCGGCTTCACCCCATGCCCAAGCGGCTCGGAGCCCATCGCTGAGCATCAGTCGCTGCCCGGGCATCAGCCGGTACCCGGGCGCTTGGCGGCCCGGGGCAGGAGCCGCGGCGGCAGCTCGGAGCGGGGCTCCCCGCCGAGAGGAAGCCACGAGTGAGGGAAGTTGGTGCTGGAGCAGCAGCCGCCCGCCCGCGATCACCCCGCACCCGGCCCCTCCGAACCCCAGCACAGGGAGAGAAGCCCCCGGCCCCGCCCGTCCCTAGCGCCAAGGAGAGGGCAAGGGGTGATACTGGACCAGGCTTTGACGCGGATCTTCAGCTCCCCGTCCTGCGGCTCCGGCATGGCTTTCTTGGACACGCGGAGCTTGTTGAGCCCCCCGAAGGCGGACAGCACTACGGCTCTCATCTCCTTAGTGTCCGCAGCCCGCAGGCTGCCGGCGGCGCTGCCTTCGCCCGCTTCCTTGCCGCCTTCCTTCTCGATCATCTGCTCCGTCTCCTCCGCACGCTGCGCTCCCTCCTTGGCCATGGCGAGCTGCGCCGCTGACTCCCGCCGCCGCTCCGGTGCGAGGCGCGGTGTGCAATGGCCGCAGGCGCGGAGCGGTACAGCGCTCCCCTGCCGCCACCGCCGCAATGCACCGACTAGCTGCGCAGCACCATCCGCCGCGGCCGCACCGGCACCGCGCCGCCCCTCGCGGAGGGAGCCACGGGGGCCACGGCTGTGCTGAAACCTTCCCCAGGGCCGGGGCACAGCCGGACAATCCTCACGCACTGTCACCATAGGCACAGCCCGAAGCCCTCGAGGAGCTGGTGTGCACTCTGGAACGCCTGAAAGGCTGTCACGTTGGGCTGGCCTCCCTCACACACCCTGGTCCCCTCCATGCCCCACACCTGATGGCATCGCGACTTAAATCGTCACATTAAGGTGCCATCAGGGCTTGATCATTCCTGGTCCTGAAGCTGTTCTTAGGGCCAACTAAGTGAATGCTTTCAGCATCAGGATGACCACAGTGGGAATGAGTTGTGAGCAAGAGACCCGAGTTTGAAACTGCTGTAACGCACACCTAAGGCTTTATACAATAGCTCTCTTCATGGTGATAGGAGCCAGGCAGCTGAACATGGATTTTGGGGGATCGCTGGTTGTGGTTCTATGGGTGTTTAAACTTTTATCTGTTGACTTGAGCATTAGGTGCCTGCATCGGTTTGTTGATGGCCCCTTGGTCTAAATAAATCCCCTTCCTGCAAGCCTATGCACCTATATATGGAGTTTCAAAACTTGTTGCAGGATTTCATGCACCTAGTGAGCACTCCTGAAGACCTCTTTGTGAATGCAGTTCCTCCACCAACCCCCCCTGCATCAGGTTAAGAAGTTCCAGGACCTTTCTGACTTATGGTAGAGATTATCACCACCACCTCCTTGGGCTGTGGATTTGTTGCGGTCTAAGTCCATTGATAGTCCTTAATCTCACAATATGCATTTATTTCATCTACAATATGTGTTTATTTCATATTGGGCTATGTATTCAGTGCATTGTATTTAGAGGAAGCAAAAAACCTTGGAAATGTCTTAGCTATGATAAGTAATGGGGTAGAACATTTTCGTTCACACTAACAAAGCGAGATAGAGGACTGGGTAGAGCTTTCCTATTTCTTTGTACTTTGTATGTAATACTTTGGGGGATTTTCTGTCTAGGCTGTAAGACGTGCAGACAAAGTATTTTCTAAAGCCTGTTTCTGAGAATTTTTCATCTAAGCCCATCATAAATGAAGCAGTGAACAAACACAGGTTAGGAGTAGAGGAGGAGTACTAGACATAGGGAAGCTCCACTAGCTTCATCATCTCCAGAAGTTCAAACTGATTTTATCAGAAGTGAAGTCTGATGCCTCTTACATTGCTCTTAAAGTATGTTTTGGACACAGATTCAAAACCATCTCTTAAGCACCACTGAGAATTTTCTGTGCGATGTGTTAAAGTGATGCCATCCACTTCATTCTATGTAACAGCTTGCGGAGCTATCTAACTGTTTTAAAGGTCAGGAAACTTTTTTCTTCCCTTGCTCCCCTGGTAATACTACAAATATTCTCTTCCCTGTTCCCTGTCCTTGGCTAATTCAGTGCTGCAATGGGGAATACAAAGTTCTGTCGCTTTAGATGTGGCCATTTGAATGCAGGACCAGGCAGGCAGCAGCTGAATAAAGAGTAACATGCGTTTGACTCCAAATGATTCACTCAACTAGCATCTTATTATAGTTCTAACTCAAATGACTGGTAAAGTGTGGAGGGGAGGGGAAAGTGAAGCTGACAGAGTGTGTCACCTGTGTGACATCCAGAGTAATGAAGAAGCTGGGGGGCAGCTCACTCCATCGCTCCAGCAGACTGGAGAACCCAAAGAAGTGAATTCGGATCGCTATGCTGCATTGATTTTGTGTTGGTTTGTCTGCTACTGTCATGCTGGTTTATGCTAATGCCTTGGGAGACTTGTGATTGACCCTACCTGTAAAGATTTAAAGCTGTCTCTAATCCTCCTGAACCAGAAACAATTTATCCCAAGTGATTCAACCATGTACTGTTGGCAAGTCAAAATGACTGAAGGATGGCCATTTTGTAGGAACATAATGTCTTGCTTATGGCAGAGCCAGTACTTACATACATCTGTTGTGGCAGCTGGAGTAACATGTAGCAGGTATTTTTGCATAATCCTGATTCCATTATTTTGATTCAATTCATAACCACTTCTCTAAGAATATTAGATGATGCAGTACAGAAGCTTACACTAAGATGTAAAAGCAGGATTTATTCTAACAGTTGGCTGCAAATTTAACTACTCTAGCAATAGGCTGTGGGCTGGCCATTCATATAACTTAAGACTACAGTAAAAAACATCTTAGTGTTGGCTTTCCACTGACTTCCATGCTAGTGGATTAGATTGCAAAAGTGAAGGGCTAGGACTCAAGTAGATGGGTGTAGTTGAGTACCGATAATATTAAAGAACATGCTGTGAGAACCTGAACAAAAGGGAATGAAGAGTTCTTTGGTCACCATCTTTATCTGAGGGTCAAGTAGGTGGCAGCTGTTCTTTGCAACAGCAATTTTTAAAAATGCTATGTAGAAAAGAAGGTAAATGGAACAATGTGCTCGTGGATAAATGCTGGCACTTACAGAAAATCTCTCTCCCTGATTCAGATCCTTTATTTTCAGAACATAATAATTTGTTCAGCAAAAGAACCTATCTATGACTACATCAGGGACAAAACAGTCATCTTTCACAGATACTGTTTTGAGGGTTCATGCCTGAACTTCATGGAGGGAGCAGCCATTCAAGGTAAATCTAATTGTAGCATTGCCATTCTTTTGGAGTACGATAGCTGAAGAAATTGAAGTTGTTACTGGAAACAGGGACCTTGGGCAAGGTCAATCAAAACCTAAAGTAGATGAGTTAAATGCAAAGTTTTAACCTATGCAAGGGTGAAAAAAAAACCCAAACCAAACCAGCTTGGGACCCTCGTGGAAAAGAACTATCCTTCCTTAGATACTTATTATGTACTCTGTACCAGAAGGGTTTGGAAGAAGAAAAATGAGGTTTGTGTTCAAGAAGGACTTATTGTATCATCAGTTTTCCTTCTTAGCAGGAACAACATTTGAGACCCTGAATAATGGTAAATCACTCTGCTCAAAGGAAGTGACATGTAAATGACAAACCAAGCCCTTAGAATGGAGAATTTTGCCTTTTTTTTTTTTTTTTTCTTAATCTCTGGGGCATAAATCACATTTTGCCTTAGAGAATAAAGTATTAAAAATATTTTTAAGCTAAATGATGTATGTTTCTAATAGTTACAAATTATGTTAGTAACATCACAGGATATATGTTCTTTCTGTTTTAACGCATAAACGGAACAGCTTTTAATACATTCAGCTCCAAAATGTTGCTTTCTTTACAGTCTACTATTATGAAATTCAGTTTAGTGCAGGGACAGAAAAATCCTCAGGACTCTCTTAACTTTTCAATCTTATTCAACATCTTCCCCCTACAGATTTGTGTGCTATAAAACATCCCTATTGCTTGACAGAAGATGCATTTTATGTATTACGTTTTGAGATCATGTTCAGAATTCCCATTTCAGACTCTGTTATAACCTATAGTCCACAACGTCTCTTAACAATAGGAAAATGATTTTAGTGACTTTCCCCTTTTGTACCCATGTGTAGAATGTATTAACAAAGAAAGACATTTCCAAAGGAATCTCTGAGAGAATAGGATGCTAGATATATTTGGGCTTTTCAAAAAACAAAGGAGACCTCTATTTCCTAAGGTTAATTCACATTGAGATAATTGTTTTGTTTTATTTTATTTTATTTTATTTTAGCCAGGGGCTTTCTCCTACTAGGGGAGCTACATAAGAATTACAGCAGCAGTGAAGCAATTCTCTATTTATTGTCACACTGAAAAGAACTGTACATTTCCCTTCAGTAGACAGAAGCAGTTTAAAGCTCCTCAGAATCATCAGGAGTAATGAAAATGTGTTGCGTTTTAAACTAAAGGGGAAAAGAAATCAAAGCATTCACAGAGGATTTAGCTAAGCCAATAGATGCCAATATGAGTTATCCTACTGACTGCCCATTTACTGTGTTACTTCATTACTTTACTGTTTGTCTTGCATGGAAATTGTGCTCAGATAATTTAGTGATGGTTACAATAGGAATGGATCACATTGTTGTTGGATAGGAATAAATGGATCACATTGTTGTTGATCAAGAAATAATACAATTCAGGAGAATTTAAATGGATTTGAAATCTTTACATCATGCTGATGATAGTCATCAATAAAAATGGGCAGACCAAAATAAGTCCCCTTAACAAAGCTTCATTTATATATTTATTTTTAGAGCCTTACTATCCATTTGTTCTGCTAACAATATAATTAAAAAAAAGAATTCTGTTCAGCATCTTTAGCTGCTCTCTGCACATTCTAACACTTATCATGTGTTTTCTGAAAGCTCTAGGTATTTTTTACATTGAAAAAAAAACACTTTTATATCATTTTTGATCGTAAAATTGAAGCTGTATGGTCTTTCTGGACTCAATTCTGAGAAATGAAGAAAAAGAAGGCCAGAAAATGATTACAGAGATAGATAGTAAATCACAATGAGCAGTTACAGGAGATGAGCATATTACTTAAGAGTGCACTTATAGTACTGTGCAAGCGCAAAGTACCCTTAGACTTTTTTAGGATATTAAAATGCCATCCCTGAATTCCAACAGGTTCAAGATATTATTCTTACCTTGTTCTTTAAGGCAATTCATGCAATTCATGCAACATGCAGAAAACTATTGCACATGTTAAATCTCCTGTTGAAAGTACTGTGGTCCATAACTAGACTGTTATATATCTGGGGATACCCATGATGCTTTATGTACTTACTCACTCTGTGTGACTCCAGGCATTGAGAAAGAGTAATCCCACTTGGCATTTTGACTCAATTTGGTCTCAGTAATTACAGATCCAGAGTAACTTGTTAGAAGCTTGTGAAAAAAATGTCTCTGAACTTTACAGCAGAGCTGGTGTACAGCAGAATTCAATGAATTAAATACTGAGAATAAGTTTGAAAAGCATAGCCAGTTGTTATACTGGATATATCCAGTAGTTATGCTGGTTATCTCCAGCTGTTATCCACTGCTGCTATACAGCACACAGTATTATCAGGAACATTTGTCTGTGAATGTTATATTCCAGACTAATTACATCAAATAATGCATTTGTGGCCTTGAACAAAGTTGTCTTATACTAATTACAAACTATTTTACCTTTTTGTGACTCTTTTTTTCTCATTAAGTATTTATATGCATAATATAGGTAGCTTCTGAATCTGCTCAAGAAAACAAAAGTGAGCTTTTAGGTTTACTAAGCTGAGCTCTGTTTTGCATATTTCTGAAGCTGCAGTCCAAGAGCATGCAACATCAAGGTTGTGTTCTGTAAGCAGCGATGCTTCCAGCTTGAATTTAAATTTAAAGGCATGATATTAATTTGCAGCTCTTGAAGAGCTCTGTCACAGCACAGAATTTCTGTAGGGCTTACAATACAAAGAGGTCTCTTTTTCCCCCACAACCTTGGTGCAGCGTTCAGTACCACTCTGGCTGTGCCCTCTGTGATGGGCCTTTTGAAGAAAGGAACAGAATGCCCTTTAGCATAATTGCATTTCCTATGGGGTGCTTTATCATTGGCTATTAATGGTCTCTTCTTGTCAGTTCCATAGCTAGTTACTGTGTTCTAACTCATTGATTTTAATAAACCGAGTGTGCTGCTGTATTCTCTTCTACTTTCCTTCTGGAGAAAAAATATGCCCATAACAAAAACTACTAATGCCAGTTTATTAGGAGATTGTTTTTCTCTGAGCGCTCCTAAGATGCTAATGGAACTGTTCATTACAAAGCTGCTAGGTTGGATCTCACCTGGGGTAGCAGAAACATGGATTTTCTCTGAATAAAAACATATGAGTTTGCAGGCAAGGTTTAGAACTTGTATTCGTTTTTGCTGGAATTGAGGTAATTTTCTTCACAGCAGCTGTGTTTTGGATTTGTGACCACAACAGTGGTGATGACACACAGGTGGTTTAGCTGTTGTGGAGCAGTGCTTACACAGCCTCAAGGCCTCCTATGTTTCCCATGCTGACCCAGCAGCAAGTAGGCTTGGGGGGGGGGGGGGGCATAAGAACCGGGGAGGGGACATAGGTGGGGAAGCTGCCCCCAGCTAATGGAAGGGGTATCCTATTCTGTATGACAGTGCTGAGCAATAAAAGTAGGGGGAAAGGAGAGAAGGGCTACATCCAGGGTTACGGATGAGGCCCTGCTTTACCAGAAATAGCTAAACATCTGCCTGCCTGGGAGCCAGTGGATGAATTCCTTATTTTGCTTTGCTTGCATTCAAAGCTTTGCTTCACTTATAAAAATGTCTTTATCTCAAACCTTGAGTTCTCTGTTTTGACCCTCAGATTCCCACCCCTGCCACACAGCAGGGGAGAGATTGAGCAGCTGTATGCAGCTTATCTGCCTGTTGGAGTTAACACACAACACAATCAAAAAGACAGCTCTCTTCTTTTCATAGTCATTTTAGCAGGTCAGCTGGTAAATTAGGAAACAGACCTGAAAAATCTTAATGCTTTTTCCACCTAGGAAGTAGTTCCTTAGACTACAGTTAAGCATACTAGTGAAGTACTTTAGGTAAGCTTGTAATAGTGATAAGAGCCCTGTACACCATATTTACAATAGCACTAGACAAAGTGTTCTAGTTTTATGACTTATTATGTCTGCAGCTGCATTTCATTGTACTGGAAGATAACTGAAAAACAAGTGTTGTAGTCTGAAATGGGACTATTTTCTGACACCCGTGTTACTACAGAAGAGGACTCACTGTGCCATTCTGTTTCTTAGGGCTTTGAAGAAGTATTGGCTTAATTTTGAATGTGTTTTTCAATAGTAATCATCTAAATGTTAGGCAAAAGTGATTTCTGGAGACTAAATTAATGTAAATCTTGCATAGCAAACCTTCATAGCAACTGAGATAAATGATTCATCAGTGCTTCAGTCCTCTGAGAAATCAGATATGGTCCAACAGACTCCATGTTTTTTAAATGCATTTGGAACCTTTTTGGGGAAGGAAAGATGAGGAGCAGAGTGCTCATAGAGCTTTCTCACACTTCTTACACTGTCACTAGGTCTGTGCAATAATAGACACACTTAGTATCAGGGTGGGATGTGGTTGTAGACTCAAGGCAGACAACATATCTTGTTGCATAAGGGAAACAACATATTGTTGCTCCCTCTAGAAATATTGTTCTCCCTCTAGAAGCTGTGCAGATGGATTCTAATTTTGATAACTTGGTATCAGTATTCAGAGAAAGTATTGAAAACGTGAATTGTAGGACTTGGCCACAGTGGATCTTAGACTTTGAAGTCCCAACATGGTGTGATTGTGATCACTCTCCATTTCAAATATTTCTGTCTTCTTGAGACATTGTTAAAGGGCTTCAAAGTCCTGACAAAATGGTTTTGCATGTGGAAGCTTTAAATCATACCGGCTGTCTTCCTGTATGAGCTAACACAGTTAGATATCCAAGTAAACAACCATTTGCTTGATCTTTTGTTTAGGCTAATAAAAAAAAGCACGAAATTTTGTGCACTCTGGATAAATATTTTTCTTTCATGGTAAAATGGAAGGACCACAACTAACTCCTGAATGTGCAGTTTGATTCCCCCTCACTCTGAGATGACTATCTAAAGTCTTGTTGGTCAGTATGTCAGATGATTTAAATTAAAATTGGAAACCATTTTAGGCAGGAGTTTGGAAAGCAGCTTAGAGTCCCTCTGTGAAATCACAGCACAAGGTGAACTACAAAAGTACTGGCATTTACCTTACTCTTTAAAGAAATAATTCAAAATGCAGCCTACATCTTCAGTTCAAAATAAAAATCAGGAAGGGCTAACATGGAGGATGAAGTCAGGAGAAAAAAAAAATTGAGATTTCTAGGGAAATGTGTATTTTGTACTGTGCAAATGTAAAAGCACTTTTTTTTTTTCCTTGTTGCGTATGAAAAATAATCAGAAACTTTTCTGTTTGATATTTTAACCACGAGCTAAGCAATGTACTTTCATGGTAAGCAACCAGCCAGAATCTGTCTTTAATGCGGAGATGCTGACTAGTATCTGGAATCTCAGGTAGAGGAGAAGGGAGATTGTGTTACTAAATCAGATCCAAATACCAATACTATCATAGTTAAGCTGCAGCATCAGAATTATTTCTCCTGAATGTCACCCAAATTTTCCCTGGACCTTGGATTTGGCTTGTCAGGCATGTGCAGTCACCAAAAACTATGAAAAAAAGAATTTTTCCAATAAGAGACCTGACCTCTTGTTACCTTGAAGTCACCTCCTTATTAGTAAGATGGAAGAGGCCTAAACTTCTTTCAGGTCTTTAACTAAAGGGTTTAATTTCTCCATTTTAGAAAAAAATAAAGCTATGGTTGAATTAATCAAGTTGAAAGAGGAGCAAGAACCTATCTACAATTATTAGCTAGGTTCAGAAAAGATGAACAGTGCTCCAGAAAGTAAACATTGTAGGATTTTCCTCTTATAACAATATACTTAACAAGGTGGTGGTGGGGTGGGTGTTGAACTTTCTGTATTTTGAGAGAAGCCTGGGTAAGAACATGAAGGAATGAAGAGAGAAGGCAGCGCCCTACAGATACACCTAAGTTAATGAGTCTGGTATCATTTCATGGGAAGCAAGGACATCAAAAGAGAAATCCATATGAACCTGTTGAAAAACAGTTCATGGGTGACTTTTGAAAATGCACACCCTATCCTTTTAGATAGGCAAGAAATATTTTATGTAGCAGGAGGGGTGTTCAGTGGTCTGAGCAGTGGTACTTCAGGGAGGACCGTCAGGCACACGGAACAATACTTCTTTTAGTGATGCTCCTGCTCCACCGCTACCAAGACTGACCTCTGCAGGAGACTTACAGAAGTTGTACAGAACCAATTGCACAGAAGGTCTACCAGCAAGCTTCCTGGGTCACCAGGCAGCTCTGGGGTTTGTGACCAAAGCCGTACTCATATGAAAATACAGAGCTAGGTTTTGTCAAGTTTTGGAAGGAAGCGCCAAGAATTTTAGCAAAGATTCTGATGGACAGTTACAAGGATCACAACCCATGCTGCTGGTGGGCAACATCAGAAATTGAATGACTGCATTTAAAAGGAAAGATATCACTTTAATCATTAAAACAAGAAGAAATTAAGAGGCTTTTGACTGGGAAACTGTGACATAGACATGTCAATGTCAAAAACAGTGACAGTACATTAGCTATATGTTATAGTATTGTTGTGCAGGAAATAGAATAGCCTGGGGGCATAGGCTCCTGCCAGGCTCGAGCACCTCATCCAGGACCTGGGTTTACTTTCCTAGGATGGAGAGCAGGAGGTTCCTTCATCAGGAAAAAGCCATTCTTAGAGGGTTGGTCCAGCCTAATAGCAGCATATCCTTACCCTGAACGTATCTGCTCCTTGGCAGAATGACAGGATATGCTTAATGACACATTCTGATAGTAACTCCCCTTTACCATTGCTCTTGTTGTTTGAATTATGCCATCTAAGGAGAAAGTGTTTGTGCTGTATATCTTGTAATACACTATCCAGTGTTTTCATGATGCCTGTATGTGTATGCTGCTGACCAGTGACAGTGTTTAAAACAACCCCTAAGTCACAACTTCCAGTCCTTCTCTTACTGATTTATCCCTGTGACTGATACCATGCCTTGCTGAGTTCCTTCCTACCATCTGAGCTGCTGTAATGGATTTTGCACATCCACAGATCACCCAAACTGTGAGGTACTCTTTTTCAACCAGCCTAACACACTGAACCTCATAGCTGGGTAGGAAAAGAGCACATTATTAGTCCAGAAAGAGTGGATTTGTTTGCAAGAAAAAGTGCAAGAACAACTTAGAAGAACAATTTCCATACTTTTTCACTCAATGGTCTCTTACCCAGACCTTTTCATTTCCTATATGATACCACAGACCATCTTCCATAAAGCATCACCTTATGTGCCAAACTGAGGACAAGCGAAGGTACAGGATTCTTTGCTGTTAAATACTTTCCCTCTCCCTGCAGTTACAAAGATACTCTTCAGCCAGGACTGGGCCTGATGCTGCGGCTCTTCCTCTACCTTCCAGACAGTTGTCCATCTATCAATACAGAGATTTCAAACTCAAGGAAACAGGCTTCAGTAAGGAGCATTCCCGAAGACAAGGATACTCTAAAGTTGAAAATCACCACTGTGACTTGTGCCACTTTGCTTAACAAAAGGAGCATCCCCCTGAGCACCCCTTTTTGCATGCTCTCTAGCTCTGGACTCTAACTGAAGATGTGCCAGTTGTGCCAAGGAATGTGGATTTCTAGCTGTGAATACCTGGCAGATTGTTCTAGGAAAAGGAAAATGCTTTGTTCAGTGGTAAGCGTTATCACAATGAATCCCAGCTCCCTGTAAATGAAACAATATTCAATTCATGTGAAAAAATGATAGATTTTATTTCTTGACTCAGATTTAAACTGCTCTATCTTCCCTTCAGGTTACAGTGTATTCAACATTGAACAGTCAGTCATCAACATTATATACTCAGAGGCTCTTCTGAGCATCATCATTCTCTTATGATTCTTTATTGGCTTATTTTGTAGGTTCTGAACATTCTGTTTTTTTTCATATTTTATGGGTTACAGGATGAAATACCAACTCTTCTGGATGGGCCAGAAGACTGCTTCCAGCCTGAAGCTGAACTCACTAAAATTAAGCTGTGGTGACCTCCTATTAAGTAAGTAATTATTAAGTAAGTAGTTGTTTGCGTTTTTTTTGCCGTTAAACCTACATTTTTAGAAACTAGTTCTAAGTAGACTGAATAGAGTTTGCCAATTTTGTTGGAGAGTGTAATAGTTTGTGTAGAGCCATCAGGTGCCAGTGACACTGTAGCAGTTTAGACGAAGTAGTTGTCATGACAACTCAACTAAATAAACATATCTGTGTGAAGCAGAGTCATCTTTACCCCAGCACAAAGCTTTCAAAGTATATGTGCAAATGCAGGTGTCCCCAGCCCTTTGGCTCTCCTCCTCCCCTTCCAGCTAGCCAATGATGAATGTGGGGTACCACACAGTACTGCTCACTTCTGAGCACCTCACCCAGCACCATTACAGGAGTGTAGCTGCTTCTGACAGTGCAGAAATCCAAGTCAAGTCACTGTCATCTCCCCCTTCCTCTCACTCCTACCCATTCTCACCTTGAGGCTGGCTGATGAGGGCAACTTTCCAGAACTGGGTTCAAGTTCTACTATAATTAAAGCAAAAAGGGATTGGATAATGTGCAGTGAATTACCTGCTTGCTGATAAAATCTGTTTTCACACAAAGAACTAGGGCAATCAAATATAACAGCCAGACTGATGTTGTCTTTGAATCAGGAGGTTTTGATAATGAATGCTCCTTTAGAAATACATAGTATAGGAACTTAGATTACTTGGATAGCTCCACTCACCAAAGATCTATGAGCTCTGGAATAATTGACATTATCTAAGTGAATTCTCAGGTCACAACTAAGTTTTAATTACCTTCACTACAAAAGGCATGTAATGTTGCTTCCTAAATAAACAACTATTCCAAAACCTCCCTCAAAAAGCAAAGCACAAAGGAAAAGAACAGATAG
This sequence comes from Pezoporus wallicus, assembly GCF_028554395.1. Taxonomy (NCBI): domain Eukaryota; kingdom Metazoa; phylum Chordata; class Aves; order Psittaciformes; family Psittacidae; genus Pezoporus; species Pezoporus wallicus. Next base: position 1,621,465 of record NW_026636658.1, read on the forward strand.
AAAAGAAGGGTTCCATATTATAAAGTTGTTGAGGTTACTGAATGTTGAGGTCCAAAGTGCAATGTAAAGAATAGATAACATGCACCTGCAAACACCTAGCACCAATGTTGTTTTTTTTTCATGTTGGAAAGAACCTATTTTCATGTTTCCTCTTTTACCTACTGCATATTTTATCTGTCAGAAAATATTGTGAGGCACTTACAGCAATAAATAGAGCCCAGGTAAGGAAGGCATAAACCAGAAGGAAGATGGATGACAACAAGCTAAAGCACAAGGTACAATCCATAGTCTTATCAGAGCATCTTACAGACTTTAGCTGTTAGCACCATTATCCTTATTTTCACCCCTGTCCCATCATAGTGCCAGACTGATTTCTGATCCTGAAAGAAGCATCATATTTATGACAAAGTCTCTTTTAGCCCAGGGAAATGTTCATTGAATAGTCACATTTGAATTTTAAGAAGATACTTAAGTGGACATTTTCTGGTTTGCATTATTCTGTGCAAAGCAGTTTACACTGGGGTGAGTTTCATCCAATACTGAGTGTGATAGGAATTCTGAATAATGTAATATAGGATTTCATTCAGGAAAGCATTTAAGCCACTTACTTTTGTCCTTCTTGGCCTTGGTGTTTTTTTCTAATGGAATACAAGTTCATGCTTAAAATTAAACACTATTTTTTTTTTAATGGAGATTTTTTTTCTCTCAAGTCATCTTTGATTGAACCAGGACATGTTTGAACGGTCTAGCTCTCTGAGTTTTACATGGCATTGCTTTAAAAAATTGTTTTAAAGACATTTAAAAAGGAAATAATTCTACCTTCAATATTTCTCCTGCTTTAAAAATACGTAGAGAGTAAATGCCAACTCCTTCCTCAAAACCCCAGCAACAATCATCCCCAAAACCTCAAATAAGGTTTCAATAGTGTATTCTCAAAAGATAACATTTCAGTATCTTATTTCTGGGCTGTCAGATTCAAGCAGAGAATGATGGATGAACTAAGCATTTAGTTAAGATACAACCCTCACTTTAAGAGATTAGACATATGTTATGACTGTTTTCAAAGTGCATCATCCCATTGTACTACTGTGAAAGCTTGAAGCCTAAGGATTCAGCCTGTTGTTCTCAGGCATGTACACCTGAGAGTCAATACAAAGTGCTAAAGTAAAGGAATTCAGCCCAGAGGAGGTTTTATTACACAGAGGAGAAATAAAAGATCAGTGATTATTTTGAAGAATTTCAGAAACATTACAAGAGAAATTGTGAGAAGTTTTAGTTTTGCTGCACAGGATGGTGTGAAAGAATTGGGTGCTCATCTGCTTTGTCTGCCTTTGCAAGGTAGTGCATGACTCCAAGTCCCTGATGGCTGAAAGACACTGAATTCTGTGTAAGTGTAAAAGGCCTCATGCTGACAGGCACCCTGGAGAAAATTCAGATTACCAACTCAGCAAGAGCTCTGGTCCTGTTTATCTGATCAGTCTCACTGAACACAAGGAAAACTTCTTCAAGCTTTTGAACAAAGCCCATTTTCTGTATTGAATAAGGTTAGAATTCACCATGCCTGCTTTTCTAATGGACAGCTCCATGCTGCAGACGAATCACAGGATCTCTGGAACTGCACTAATTTCCACCAGCTGCAGATCTGACTCACAGTGCCTAAATGCAACTGAAATGTCTTTATACCCTGAGCTCCACAATACATCTCCAGGAACCATATGACTGCCCACCACACCAAATTGTGAACCATCTGTCTGTCCTGCTTAATAAGCCTTCATTTTTAATAAGTAAATGAAATATTTAATATTTACAGAAATCAGGCTGCAGGCAGCACAGTTGCCAAGTGCAAAGTGGCCAACAAAATGTACACAGCTGCATCTCTGCCTCTGTGGATGTAGCCGAGGTTGTCCTCTGATGCCAGATACTTTCTGAACTTAACATTTCTTAATAGAATCATAGAATAATTAGGGTTGGAAAGGACCTCAAGATCATCAAGCTCCAAATCCCCTGCCCATGTGCAGGGACACCTCACACTAAACCATGTCACCCAAGGCTCTGTCCAACCTGGCTTTCAACACTGCCAGGGATGGAGCATTCACAACTTCCCTGGGCAACCCATTCCAGTGCCTCACCACACTTACAGTAAAGAATTTCCTCCTTATATCCAATCTAAACTTCCCCTGTTTAAGTTTTAACCTGTTACCCCTTGTCCTATCGCTACAGTCCCTAATGAAGAGTCCCTCCTCAGCATCCTTATAGGCCCCCTTCAGATACTGCAAATAAACAAACCTCAAGAGCAGGAAGTTTCCCTATGATTTTATTCAGCAGAAGGATGCTTGTGTCTTCAGCAAGGCTTCTGGACACAAATGTAGGTATTAATAAATAGTAACAGTAGTTCAAGCAACTAAGAAACTTTTCTCCCACTTTGTTCCCATTCACTATCCTCCATCTTTCCCTGCTTGTCTCTTTGAATTCTAAATGCACTTCTTTTTCTTAATGTTACACTCATAAGCTAGTAAAAATGCTCACCTAAAACCTTTCAGCTTGGACATCTGTGAATAACCAGTTCAGATATAAAAGACACAACTTGGACAGTAAAAATCCTCTATACTGACAGTTAAGATGAAGGATGTATCAAAATGTGGCAGATCAGCAAAATTAGATACAAGCCCCCATCTGGGCTATCTGGGAAGAATCTAACCAACGGCACTACTCAGTACTAAGTTTTATTGGAGCATTCATGTTGACTGATGCTCTTAAATTCAGAGCAATTTTTTATGTAGTACCTAAATTATCGTGCTAATTAGTTATCTTTAGTCGAAGTTAGAGTAAACTCCACTGCAAATTCTAATAACTAAATCAGTATTACAGTTTTAAATAACAGGAATGTGTTTGGAAGACAGTTCTCAAAACAAAGAGATTTTTTCCTTCTACCTGAGATATTTTTCCTAGCACAGCACTATTTCTTGCTCATTTCTAGGGCTTAAGAAAACCAATTATCCATTTGTATGACTTCACTAATCAGCCATATACTGGACTGGCAAGACAGAGTAAACCAGGCAGGCTAGAGATATTTGAGATCTGCTGTTCATTTGCTCTTGAAAAGAAGCATGAATCCAGGCTTACGGTGTTTTCTATGTTGCTCAGCCATCAATGTATAGTCAGACTGAATGAAGAATACTGTTATTTCTAGCACTTTAGATAAAGTTCCAGGAGAATTATTTGGTAAGCCCTTCATTCCAGATGCCATAATGTGAGCAAACCAGAAAGCTGTAAGTGGTCAGTTTTGTGGTGCTGAGGAGACACTCGAATATGCTCTCATTCTAAAGAGCCATAAATCATGCTGTTTGGGTAGCCCGTATTCAGCAGCCCCACAAAACACAGCAGCCAGTGTAAGGCTTGCCCTGGAGCACCTGGTAGTGCCCTTCTCCTGCAGTGCTCTGCTGAGCTGCAGGCTGCTCAGCCCTTCTTTTCACCAGACACACATCCCTTCCCTGACATTAGGCACGTTTCTAATCCTTTGGTCTTTTCACCTTCTTGGAAGGGACATATAACCATAGCCTCTGCTATTTCCCCTCACCAGATGATAGATTCTGTTCCTTAATCACAGAACTGTTATGCTCTTACATCCAAATAATCAATCTAATTTTTTTTTTTTCTCAATCTTTTTTTTCAGCCTTCTAGAGCTCTGTCCAGGTTAACAGGCTCTCACAGATACAAAGGTCCCAATCAGATCAGCTGTCTTTCAACCCTTTTCAGCCTGATGATTGCAGAGAATGTGCTCTATCCATTGCACACACCTTTTCTTCAAGTAAGGAACAATTTCATGCCAGGTGTATAACATCAGCTTCATTTCTTTTAACAGTATTCCCAGTTTTCCAAGCATTGGCGGACCTTCATTTACATCTGTTATTAATTCGTTACTGCATTTTTAATCAACAGTGAATAGCTGAAATCTGCAAATAATGCATTCTGTATGACTTCCATTTTCAGCCATGAAACATGGCAATGAACTATAGCACTCCCATTTTAGTCAGTTTGTTTCACATAAATATCTGCAAGTCAATACTGTAGATGATCTAAAAAGATGTTGCTTTTAAATTCAGAATTACACCCTAATATTTTAAGAACAACTAACAAATATTCTAAACGAACTTAGGCTTCATTAAAAGTACTGATTTATTAAGCAGAACCACTGATTGCACCTGAATGCAAATGTTAAGAAATGAATAATGAATTGGAGATGCAAGATAAAATGTAGTTGAGATAATTTACATTATCAGTTAAAGTAGGTGTGCAGTGTAAACTGAAGCCTCAGAGCTTGTCCTTTGGCACAACTGTTCTAAGGTCAGTGAAATTACTGTAATTTATGCCAACTACAGATTTGCAGCAATTAAACTATTAGAAAAATAAAATAGTTTAATTAATTATCTCCAAAAGAGAGAATGAAATAAACACTATTTAAATGTCCCATTTGTCAACCTGTTTTCTACTGGTGTTTCTATATACAAATCCATCTGGATACAGATTTACATAACTATGTCCTTAATCCTTCAAACCTTCTTTTGCCTGGAATTGTTCACTTTCAACAACTGGATAACTGACTCTTACTGGTGCTCTGGAGGGGCATTATGACCACAGGGCTCCAAGACAAATTCAGCTTTCCTCTAAGGAATAGTTCGTTTGCTGCTAGTAGCTCTGGACTTTACTATAGGCATAAAAGGGGATGCCAGCACTTCATTAAGAACAGATATGCACATATTTTAAAACAGCTGTGCTAGCAGTCAAGCACTGCAGGAGCTGCAGGATGAATTACAGAGGTATATCTTTAATACAATGTATGTCTAAACATACTTTATAATAGATGGAGATCAAGACAGACATAGGTCAATAAATGGTCATGACTGGACAGTCTAAAGGATTACAGAATTCAGTATAAGAAGAGTTAAATGTGCTCAAGATAATAAATCTGTTGCTAGACAGTGAACAATCTTTACCCTGAGGCAGATTTGAACAAACAGTATGATTATTCTACATTAATGGTTCATTATTACTTGGATGTTTTTCTTCCTAGCACTTTTAATTTTGAAAACCAAACCAAACCTACCTTAAACATGAAGGACTAAGTAACAGGCAACCAAACAGTACAGTAAATTTAATTTACATTATAAAGCATAAAGAAATTTATGCTGAAACTCAGAAACCCATCCACAAAGTGAGCATTCTGACTGCAGAAATGTACCTTCTGCAAGGGATCACAAACAGGTGCATTTCCTTTTTCTGTCTCCCTTATTTCTTATATTACATTTGGTGAAGATAGAAGGTTTGAGGGACAGCGGGTTTATCTAATAATCCTTTTTACTATAACTATTTTTTATTTAACTGGAGATGGTTTAACATGTACTGTTGTGAAAACCACATTGCTATGGCAACCTACTAAAAAAATAGAATCACTGTAGGTACATCACATACGTATTGACATGTTAGCACTCATGTGAGGGTTTTCTTCAATGACAAAAACATCTCCAGATTTTCTATTTCATATATGTGATTTAGGCACAGGCTGAATATAAATAATTCCTTTCTTGAATATTTACATTCTCATCTAACTATAACTGCCTTAACCCTGCAGAAACTCTAGCTACGAGAAAGTGACATTCAATTTAACTGAGCAGTACATGCTGACCTTCTGCAAATGAAGTGAGCATTTTATGTTTTCCCTCACACAGCATTGCTGTAAACAAGTATAGATACCATACCCTTTTTGAAGTAGTTTTAATTATTTTTTTTGTATGGTTATAATTGTTAAATATCAATTTATGCATCAAAAATATATAAATGTTAAATGTTCACATAAATGTTAAATACCAAAAGTCTGATTATTTGAGCATTCAAAAATGTAGAAATGTTAAATGCTGAATCACTGCACATGAACTAAAAGAATGACTAACAACTCACACTAAACTGTATGCCACTTTAGTTGATTTTATATCATTTCAGTAATGCTCATGTTCTCATACAAGCCTTGGAACTCCGGCTTTCATGCTAACATTACATATTCCATAGCTAGAGAATGTAATTTGGAATATATTTTTCATACCTTTTTACAACTGAGCAATGGCTTTGGTTTCTAAGAAAAAGTGCAAAGCATAAATATATAAATATATATGTATGAAACACCTTTTCAGACTGGAAGCTATAATAAAATACCATGCTTAAAAATTCCCAAGGCATAAATGCATTCGCTATCTTTAATTCAAAGTAAAGGAGTTCTTTACAATTACTACATTCAAAACAAAAGTAGATACAAATCCGTTTTAATAGTATTCGGGTATTACACAGGACCAGTCAGAGAGACCACTGGGACACCCAGATCTTGATGAGTGCTTTGTTACATGGCTTTAAAGACAGATCTGGAAGGGGCTGAGACTGTGAATATGACATGGATCAGTTAGGAGGGCTGCCAAGGTTGGAGGGACTAATGTTGTACTTTCTGCATCAAAAAATGTGGAAGAATTTTATCCGAAGATAGCCCAAGGAAACAATTTCTCAGTAGTAAATGTGGGACTGGCAGAACTGCAGTTTTAGTAACAAGCAGTTAAATTTTCTTCTATGCTCAAAGGAGCTCTTCAGGCTCTCAAATCCCAGATGGATAACTAAATAAAGAATGAGTCTTTTGCGGTAAGAAACTACTTCCTGAATTTCAAAACAAATGTCAGTAAAATTTTGTAGGATGCTTAATTTGAATCATGAAGCCCCAGTGGGTTTACTGCAAATCACTCAAGGATTTTTGGTTATACTTCTTTTGTTATTCAACTAGCTCAACTGGCTGATTCGAATCAAAAATCAAAAAAATTTGCATTTGCTAAAAGGAGCAACAGCTGTAAGTGCTGTTGCTGTCCTTGCAGTTCCACACAATGATGTTTAAAACAAGAGAAATAAAAACAAACTAAGGTTTGGATTTGTACAATTTGTACAATTTCTGTGCCAGATCTGGCTGAGAGATGAAGGAGAAAATAGTCTGCTGGGAACAGAAGACGATGGTAACTTAGTAATTATGTCTCTTGGTACCTGTTTTGTTTACTAATCAAAGGTCTAATTGCTATGCTTTATTTTAATTAACAATGTACTCATTTTAATTAGTTACTTTTCTTGCATACATTAGCATTGAGAGAAGCCACTGAGGATACGCATAATATGATGAAGAGTTTAAAGTTAAGCTTTTAACAATTTCGTAAGTGTTTAATAATGAAAAACAAAGCTGTTCTTCATCAGTGTGGCTACTACTTCTCCAAGGATTTCATCTCAGCGAAAAAAATCAAAAAAAGTCTTTTTTTCTTTTAACTTAAAAAGTCAACATATACCAAATACAATTAACACAGGCACCAAAAGAGCTAATGTGAGAAAATGACAGGTTTGATAGCAGTCAGATATGCTAAAATGTTCAAACTGGGTGCATCTTTGAAACGTCCCAATGTGACAGCCACTCTCTTAAGAACTGATCTCAATGTTATTAGCAATTGTGTTTGAAACTCAGAACTGTATCTTCTTCCCTAACAGAGGCTGGGAAAAGGCAAACAGTGTCCTGTGAAAGAACTGAAAAACCACTAATTCCTGTAAGGTATCCGGAGAAGTAACCTTTATGTAAGTGCTTTCATTAACAAGGACATGTGCAGCAACTGTTCGTCTTTTTTCTATGAACTGGTTTTGACGACTGTATTTACTCACTCTGTGGCCCAGGTAACAGGCGTGGTGTATAGGGGAGAAGTAGAAATCCTCATGTTTTGGATACAGCCCTGCCCAATGTTCCTGTGTGCAACCTAAGAAGGGCTGGTCTACATAGAACTAATATTAGTATGTTATGCAACTGGTTAGAAAACTACATAGTAGTTCATTGTCAAAATGGCAAGTTATCAATTGGGATTCTGCAGAGGCCTGTTCTGGGTGAGCTTACTCTAAGTTGTAAATGAAACAGAAAATATATTCATTAAACGTGAGGATAACAGCAAAATGGAAATGTCTGAAAAACAGCAGTAGATCATTACAATTTTATTTCTCTTTTTTTTTTTTTTAATCAGGATGTAATTCAATCATGACAAACGCAAAATGCTACATTTGGTAGGAATAATCAGTTGTTCAAATAAAGAATGCAATAAATATAGGAACAATTGGCAGCGTTTTCAGAAAAGGGTAAGGCAGCTTTAATGGAAGAAGTAGAATATGAGTCAATACTATTATGCTGCTTCACAAAGAGCAATAACAATGGGTTATGCAAAAAGGAGCTCTGGAGTAATCCTGTCCTATCCAACGCAAACAAATGCTTACTAGAAAACTATGACCAGGCTTGGTTTAGTTATCACATACTTGTTGGGGTTTTGGGTGGAATTGGAGGAGGAAGGTTCACTGCAGATTTTGGAAAGCAACTAAAATGACAAGATGCGTATGGAAAATGTGACTGACGTAAAAAAACCTGATCATGAAGTCTAAAAATGCCTGAGGAAGGCACAGTGATGTAGTTTCCAGAAGCGCAGAAAGTAACAGGAAAAACAGCTGCTCCCCCTTTTGCTGTGTACAGAAGGAGATGTAAGTGATCCTTGCCACAACTCTAAAGCATGGCTAAAGGACTACAACAGATTGCCCAGGGAAACTTAAGGAAAAAAACTTGTACTTATCAGACTATCATGTACCTGGTTCCATCTTTAGGTGGCAAGACATTAGGCTAACTTTTGAGGGTTTTTCCAACTTAGTATTCTGATTGCCAATCCTGTACTTTCTAGAATCATCACAGAATGATGATTTGGGTTGGAAGGGAGCTTAAAGCTCATCCAGTTCCAACCCCCTGCCATGGACAGGGACACCTTCCACTAGAGCAGGTTGCTCCAAGCTCTGTCCAGCCTGGCCTTGGACACCGGCAGGGATGGGGCAGCCTCAGCTTTTCTGGGCAACCTGTGCCAGTGCCTCAGCACTTTCACAGGGAAGAACTTCTTCTGCCTAATGTCTAAGCTAAATCTCCCCTCTGTCAGCTTAAAGCCATTCCTCCTTGTCCTGTCCCTGCAGGCTCCAACAGGTCCCTACCTTTCTTATGCTGGGGGTGCCAGATCTGGGTGCAGGACTGGAGGGGCAGGGTCTCATAAAAGCACAGTAGAGGGGGAAAATTCCCTACTTCAACCTGCTGCTCATGCTGCTGGGGATGCAGCCCATGACACAGGGGGTTCCTGGGCTGCAAGGGCACACTGCTGGGTCATGTTGAGTTTCCCATTAACAAATACCCCCAAATACTTCTCCTCAGGCCTGCTCTCAGTCCAATCTCCGCCCAGTCTATATTTGTGCTTGGGATTTCCCTGACCCAGATGTAGGACCTTGCACTTAGCCTTGTTGAAATTCTTGAGGTTTGCACTGGCCAACCCCTCCAAGCTTGTCAAGGTCTCTTACCTCCTCCATCTTGACTGCACCACACAGCTCGGTATTGCTGACAAACTTGCTGAGGGTACACTCAATCCTATTGCAGATGTTGCCACAGCATGAAGAGCATTTCAGGCAAAATACCTACCACTGAATTACCTCTGGGAGGAGACAAATAGTAAGTATCACACAGTTGTAGCAGGGAGAGGAGGCAAAGTGAAATTCAGTCCTTACAAGTTCTGCATTGATTTTAGTCTCAATTTGGTTTGGTCCCCTTCTGTCAGCTGAGTGCAACTCCAGCATCTTTTCTTCAGTAAAAGGTTATGCTGCAGTTACCACCAAACACAAGCTGGTATTTCAGTGCCTAAATGCTACTCCAGCACAGCAGCCAAATAATGTTATGGATGTAATTATGAGAAGCTAAAATAAAAAACTAATAATTGGGTTTTCTAGAAAATCATAATTAGCTATTCAGGCCATACTTGGGAAACACTTGTTTGTAAAAAGGATGAATTTTCTGAAGTCACGGCCAATTTCAAGCATATTACAGAAGCTGTTTAATGTAAAAATCTGACTGCTGCTCAATTACAGCACAGTTCATGGCAATTGCCAGCAACTTTTTTATCACACTTGCATCTGTTAGTGAATGGGGGGGAAGCACAAACTGCAAACACCCAAAAGAACAACTGAGTGGGGTATTTTTTTTCACCTGATTCAATACTAACACTAGAGCATGTGATCCTGAGGGACATCAAATACTTTCAGCTCATACATGCTACTCAGAGAAGACCAACTATTTAAGGACCAGTAACTTATTTAATTCCAAACTACACCTCAAATCCAGCCAGTTTTGCTTTTAAAAACTTAACCATTTGGCAATGAGATCATGACCACTGTGAATAAGCTTCTAGTTCACCAGCAATGTGGAAGCAAGGATTCACAGCACAAAGAACCCCATGTATCTTACATTGCCACGGTGACTTCTAAACGCTCAGCTACAGAGAAGCATTTTAGTCCTTATGAACAGTCAACTCCACATTTCTTTCCTTAAGATTACTTCCTCTAGGAGCTGGGTGGGTGATGCTAACAAGGTGCTGAGGAGCAAATTCAGTACTGTTACCTGTACACTGTCTTCCATAGCCTACAGAATCTCCTTGTGAGGAATGTTAAATTGAGCAAAGCTAACAAAACCCCATTAAATCTTCCTCTTCCCTCCATGATCCCAACCAAAACAAAATAAGATTGTGAAAGCATGTGCCACCTTTTAGATTTTTATTGTGTTTTGTAAGTGCTTAAAGATACCACACAAGACTGTGCATTGTTGTCGTATGTAGTATGCCACACATAAACCTCCAAAAGTCCTCATATTCTAATTCAAACACACAAAAAATAGATAGAATAGTATTATCTCATTATACAGAAGGCAAACCACAGAAAGTGTCTTAGGTCCCATAAAACAAAGGCAGAAAGTGAAACACATCTTCCAAAACTGTATATTAAGTCCATCAAAAAAAAACATGTGTTTTTGGCAGCTCTAAACGAAATCAACAGTTGTATTAATCTAGCTAGGGATTGTCAACTTGTTATTTAAAAATAATTTTTAATCAGTTCCTAATTCAGAGGAAATTCAAACTAAGAACTGGTATAAAGGGAATAAACAAAACCTTTTTTCCTCCTTTAATGTAAATTAATTGCCAGACTAATTTGTTATATATTACTCTTCTTTCTTTCATACACAGATGCATATAAATTCATGAAGTAATTCTCAGAGGATGAAGTTAAGTTGTCCAGATCATAATCAATTTCAAAGGTAGGTCTCCTTCTAAAAATTACAAGAGCAAGAAATACAGCAAAGTGGGCAGTAAGTCCCCATATCCTGAATGACATTTTATGTTCCGGGTCATCATATGTAAAGGAGTGCATCCGACCGTGGTAACCAGATGAGGTTTTATAAGGCACAGTCTGGTAATTTAAGGGCTTGATAAAGTATTCCAATGGTATGACAAAAACATTGCTCACTTCATCAGGATTAGGAGAGGGCTGGAATGTATCCTCTATAAATCCTACGACTGGTGTTACCAAGTAATTCATCTAAAAGGAAAAACAAAAAAATAACAAAAAAAAAAAGCCAAACACTGAGTTTGTAACAAGTAAAAGAATGTTCTTTATTTTAAAAACATTTCAGAATTATAAAATGAGTGTAAGAAACCTAAGAAATATGCAGTTAAACATAAAGAAACTCCATGCATTCTCTCTCATGAGTCTTCCTTACTTTGGTGATTTCTGATTTTAATTCAGATTTTCTAATTCATCTATGCTTTATCATATCTGTGTCTATTTTCCCAATATATGTGGCTATATAAGTAAACTTTTTCTAACAGCTCATTTATAGACATTTTTATTTTAAATACAATCCCTTTTTCCACAGGGAGGCAAAATCTATTGATCTATTGCACAAAGAGGGCATCAACAGTTTTAACATACATTCCTAGTTCTGCTTATTCTTACCAAAAAAGCATCACTGTTAAATAAAAAGCAGTAACACTCAGCATTTGGGCTATTTGATGCAAGTCTGGACACACTACACCCAAGTCAGAATCACCTGGAATGTATGTACAGAGAAGAAAGTAAAATCTACAGGTAAAATTTCTGTGGTCCAAAACCACACAATTTTTTCTATTAATTGAGGCAATTTGCTGGAAAACACTGAAGAGAGTTATAAAAACTAAACTGATTCTTTTTACATATAGCCTCTGAACTATGTGGCTTTAATGTTATCTCTACAGAAATTATAATTGAAGGATTAAATAAAGCATATGCAGTACAAGTTTAAAACTATTTTCTTTTGTTTTTTAATGGGGGCGGATGATGTAGCTACGACATACCAAACCAAGCCTTAGGCATATTAACAAAGAGAAACTGTTACCTGAAAAATAAAGTCTTCTGAAACAGTAACCTCTCTGTGCCATGGGAGAACTGACCCCATGAAATATTGTTACTGAAACTGGCAGCCAGCCAATTTAGTTACTTACACTCCAAAGACACCTCCAGAAGAGAAGTCTCCTTGCTAGAGTTCCATACAGAATCACAGTCCACATAACCTCCAGAAGTCCCTTTTCACCTGAATTAACCCTGCCTTTAGCAGGATATTGAACGAGAAGACTTTTGAGGTTACATCAGGCTGCTGAGGGTCTTGTCTGGTTGAATTCTGCAAATCTCCAAGGACAGAGATTATACAGCCTGACAGGAAAATCAGTTCCAGTGTTAAGCTAACCTTATGGTGAAGACACTTTTTCTTGCATCTCATCAAAATTTCATTTGTTGTTGTCTGTGTCCACCGTCTCAAGAAGAGTCTGGTATTATCCTCTCTAAAACCACCAGGAGGTACTTGAAGTGAGCAACTAGATCCCCTGCTGGCTTTCTCATCTTCAGGCTGGGCAAACACACTTCTCTCAGTCTCTCCTCATATTCCACATGCTCCAACCTCCCTTACTTATCTCTGTGGCTCTCAGCTACACTGTCACCAGCTTGGCACTCTTTCTGTGCTCTAGAGTGTCCGTAACTGCACATAATACACCAAACATGCTTTCATAAATACTAAATACAGAACAAGAATTTCCTCCCTTCTCTGCTGGCAATGTGGGCTGTACACTTTAAGAAGCAGTAGTTATTTACAGTTACAGGTTTTAAGAGGTCATTATCAACCCCACAAAAAATAACCCAAGCTTATTTTCTAACCATATGCTGACTTACTCAGTTTATTCCTTACTTTATCAATTCCAGGGACAAGCCTACAGATGACTTCCACCTTCTCTGGCTGGAGTCCCACTTCTTCCTTAGCTTCTCGAAGAGCAGTATCGATTTCATCTTTATCAGTTGCATCACTTTTACCTCCTGGAAAACACACTTCCCCTGGTGATCTTCTCAGCTAGAATTTAAAGGAGTACTACTGTTAAATATAAGAGATTTACATTTCTTCTTGGATACACATAAATGCTTGATCTTACTGCAGATTCACTTTACATTTATCAGTCAAAGAAGCTGGGAGTGGTTGTGAAGAGGTTTCTGCAACCTGAAGAAGTGTGCCTTATCAAGAGCTACACAAGAGAAAGCTGGGCTTATACCCAACTAATCCATAAACCCTCACTATCAGGATTACATATATCACTTGTGCGGTACTGTGTAATTCCTACTATACATTCTAAATCTAGACTTTTCATCATCCTGCTAGCATGAGAGATTGACAGATTAATCTAGGCAGACAACCTGAATACTGAGATCAAAGTACTTAAGGTGAGAGAGAGAGAGAACTTATAAAACACACAATTAAATCACAGAATAGTCTAGGTTGGAAAGGACCTTAAGATCATCCAGTTCCAACCCCCCAGCCACAGGCAATGATGCTTCACACTAGACCATGCTGCCCAAGACTCTGTCCAAACTGTGCTTGAACACTGCCAAGCATGGAGCATTTACTGCTTCTTTGGACAACCTGTGCCAGTGCCTCACCACCCTTACAGTAAAGAACTTCTTCCTTATATCTATCCTGAACTTCCCTGTTCAAGTTTGAACTCATTACCTCTTGTCCTATCCCTTTAAATATATCATAGTAATAGGCCTGCATATGAAACATCAGTAAAAAGACCCTTTACAATCAATTTATCAGCTAAGTGACTGCAATTATTACGGTCTTAAAATTTCTAAGACCCCAAAAACATCCACTTTTAAGCCACAGAAAAACAGGCAAGTAAATAGCCCCTGGATAGAGGTAACTGATCAGGGAGGGGGTGGGGAAAACACTGGCAGAAATCTTCTGGGGACTTAGGTTGTTGCCTTTCACACATGAATAGGAGAGAAGAGTAACAGCAAATGCAGACTGAAAGTCACATTAATAAAAACTGGACTGCACTGTGTTTAAGTCATAGGAAACAATACCCATTTCCTTTTCTGATCCAGAAGTCATCTTTTACTGTCATACTCTTCTTGGTATCCAGCATTTTTGTGGCATCTAAATACCAGAATCATCAGCATAGAACCACAGAATAGTTAGGGTTGGAAAGGACCTTAAGATCATCTAGTTCTAACCCTCCTGCCCATGGGCAGAGACACCTTGCAACTAAACCATGTCACCCAAAGCTCTGTCCAACCTGGCCTTCAACACTGCAGGGATGGAGCATTCACAACTTCCTTGGGCAACCCATTCCAGTGCCTCACCACCCTCACATTAAAGAACTTCCTCCTTATATCCAATCTAAACTTCCCCTGTTTAAGTTTTAACCCGTTACCCCCTGTCCTATCACTACAGTCCCTGTACACTACAGCACAGGAATATCTGATTGTAACCTCAGGCACACTGCCTGGCATTAGAGAAGCAGACACCGCGGGAGGCAGCACACAGGGAGCGAGACTCCGGCAGCCATGTCACTCCCCGGCACCGGCCCACCTACCTGCATGGACCGCACCGTGAGCAGCAGGTGCAGCTTCCCCGCCCTCACCATCAGCGGAAGGAGAACAGCGGCTCTGGCCAGCGGCAAGTGGGAGAACCTATCCCGCACATCGAACTCCCTCAAGCGCAACCTGGCCTTCTCTTTGATACTGTTTCTAGGAGCAAAGAGAAAGGACCGCCATGACACAGGGCCGGTGTCTGTCAGCCGCGCTGAACCCAACAGCCGCAGTGCCTAGGCCGCTAACACACAGCTCACAGCCCTTCCTCTACCCGGACCTGCTTCTGGCGTACCCGGGCAGGGCTTGTAGCCGGCGGCAGCCCGGCCCGGCCGGCAGCGGAGGAAAGCCGTGGATGTGCGGTACCTTTCCAGCTCCCCATCCTGCTCCTCAGCCGCCATCTTTGTCACCCCCGACCCGAACGGAGACCTCCCCTTCAGCCCCGCTTCCCGCCCACCCGCCGTGACTGACGGCAGGTTCCGCCAATCAACTAGCGGGGGTCCTTGACAGACGGCCGAGCGCAGCGGTTCCGCTCCGGGGCCGCGCGTTGAGGGGATCTTCGGGCGAGCGCGGCTTGGTGGGAGTCACCCGGTCCCGGTCACAGCCGTCCCGGGCTGCATGTACCCGGAGAAGGGCGGCAGCAGCAGCCCGCAGGCCTCGCTACAGCTGCGAAAAGCAGGAACCGCGGAGCAGTTTGGGATCGCGGTCCTCCCGCAGGGGATGTAGGTCGGTGGGCTCCGGTGTGAGCCGGTCCCGTGCCTTAGGTAAGGGGTCTGGTCGTACAGGGAGCCGCGTGCTCGCTCTCACCTGCTTTAAGGGATGGATGAAGTGAGAGGTTGCAGCCTGCAGCTGCCGGGGGACAACGGGAAGAGCCATGGCACACGTCTGGGAGCCCGACCACCTGCAGCCTGTAAGAGCTACAGGGCATCAAAAGACCCTCTCGGCTCAGTGCTCTTAATTTGCAGTGGAATAAAACCAAAACAAACCAAGGTCTTCGAGCTTATTTTAATCATTCAGTGCAAGTAGGAAACAGTGTCAGAGACTGCCTCCAGCTTGGTGCAGTTTCTGGGCAGTAAAATCGAGCTTCCAATTCTTGTTACAGATGCACAAGTAGCAGGAGTAGTTTCCTGCTGCATTGGTTTATCATCTAGTTTTAACTGCTGGTAATCGGTGTTACCTGCATTTAAAGGGCCACCACCATAGTACAATCAACATCGCATCCTGCAAAACCCAAGGCACAACACCCCAGTTACATGGAATGTACAAGAACTAATCTCAGTCTAGCTACCTTAGTGTTTATATTTTAGAATTTTTTTCTATGTTTACTCTTTTATTGCGTTAAGGTAAAGAGCCAACTGTGTTTTCCACTAGGTATGCACTTTGTACAGTTGACTTAATCTCAGGTCCTTAAATGCGTAATCGGCCTATTTGTTACAGAAAGAAATGTGTATATATTTACACACACAAGCTCACATTTAAAAATAAGTGCAGTTTATATACAGTATGCCTAATGTGTTACATCACGTAGTAAGTTAAAACCCAAACATAATGGCATACACATGTACATGTCCTGGCCGTGTCCCAATCTGCTGTGATTCCAGCAGACTATAACACCCATTTTATGGCTCTTGCTCTGTCGAGGTTTCACTGGAACTCGGACAAAACTGTTTCACTTTTAAACTGTTCTACATAATTATTATAAGAGAAAATATGTGGAATAATATCTTAAGAAAATGTAGTTCTTCAGTGAAAAGAGTGCAATTAGTAGATTACTTATTATTCAGACATTTTAGTGTTCCAGAAGACTGGTGTTATCAGATCTTATACTTCTCTTTGGCTTTCTCTTTCAGAATGCAGATGTGCTAAAAAAAATAAAAATAAAAATAATTTGAAAAAAGTAAAACTTTAGTCAATCTTTACCTTCAAAGGAAATGCAAGGATGTCTTTCAGTTGTATTTGTAGCATTGTAAGCAAAACACAGAATAGTAACCTTTGAGAGGTTGGTTGCAATTTACCACTTGCAGTAAAATGGAGGTGTTTAAATTACAGATGAGCTTGGAAGCAATACTTAGATTTGTATATTCTGAAGAGGTCAGGTCTGTTCAGTTATTGTATTCTTCATATCACTTTGCAATAGCGTCGATCCAATATGTGTCTTATTAAAAAGACTTTCAAGTGAAGAGCTTTTGCACTTAACCAGATGTAAGAAGGTACTTTTGAAAACTAAGGAGGAAAAAAAGATCAGCTATTTTTGTCAGTTATGGTCCTTCCAAGTCTGCTACTCAGTGCAGCTTAAGGAGAATGTAATGGAACAAAGGAAATAAAGATATTAATGGACATCTTACATATGATAGGAAAACCTTCATGCACAGTTCACACACAGCCATCTTAAAGAGCTGGCTAGAAAAGAGCAACACAGGATTTCAGTAAGACAGACAAACATCAGTATAAAGCCAAATTACAGGTTACTTTCTTTCCAGGTAGGGCTAGCAGATTGCATGCTGCCAGCCATCCTGGAGGACTCAGAACACTGTACAGCAGGGCTGGGCCACAAGACTTGTAGAGTAGATACAACCCTAACTATTCTATGATTCTATGATACATGGAAAGGTAAGGCATAACAAGTTCTGCATTTACGTTGAACTATCAGCTTGGCATGTTAGTAATGTTTTGCCCCTTTAGTGGAACTTTTTAATGAGATTTGAAGTTTTGGTAATGGTTGAGAAGTTCTGAGTGTAAGCTAATATTCTTGCTTGTTACCTGAGGTAACAGACATATGTAACAGTTGAGGCACACATGTATGTACTCACGTTTAGATCTCTGAAGTATTCATTGTAATCAAGTGCATATCCAACCACAAATTTATCTGGAATTTCAAAGCCTATGTCTGAAAGAAAATAGAATTATTTTTATACTGGGGTGGTGTAAATTGCTTTTAAGCACACAGTTTGTATTCAGCTCATGCTCTAGGTGCTTAATACCTAACAAATATCTTTCTGTCTAGGTACATTCATTTAAAATCAGAGCTGTAATTTGATGTCAAAAGTTAGAATCTGTACCATCCTCATCACTTAGTAATGCAATTAAAATGCTAAGAGAATGTGTTTTAAGAACAAAATAATTATTTAAAACCTACTTATGAAGTAGTCTTGGGAAAGGCAGACAAGGAGTGAGTAAAAGTAGTTGCCCTGAGAGTCTTCAGTTTGAAAACAAGGCAAGTTTAATGTAGAGTCAAAACAAATTCCTTGTAGGATCCAAGACAAACAATACAAATATAGTGGTTGGTTCTGTTTATGGTACCTGGTAACAAACAGCCAAACCCGTGCTCAGACCAATGGGGATAAAAAAAGGTGGTGGCCATGAAGTTTCAGCATGGGATAGCTGGTCATCCGTTTGGAAATTGTATGTATTTTCTCCCCATTTCTTTTGGCCTTCCTGAAATTTATATGCCAATTGTCAGACTTCCTACATGAAGTGAGATTATGAGACTGTATTTTGGACAACCAGAAAAACGCAATGCTTACAGTCTGGTCTGTAACCTGGATTTCTGTGTGTCCTTTTAATGAGCAGGCTGTAAGGCAAAGCCGAGAAGGTTATGTTTTTTAAAATATGTCTTGCTTTAAGAGGTATGCTTCACTTCTACCTCCCATCCCTATAAACTTCTATAATCATGCAGTTAAATTAAAACAATGAGACTGCAACAGGAAGAAGCAGTGTTCAGCCTTGTAACTGAGGAAGAAGTTAAGGCACTGGTCTAGGTTCAGTCTGAAGGTCCAAATTACTCCGTTGTTTTCTATTTAATTATGTTCCATTCTGTATCCAAAATCATGTAGCCATGTATCAGCAAACTAGACTAGCACAGGCAGGTAAGCATGTTCAAGTGGCATTTAGATTTTAGCAGGGAGGGAGGGAGAAGAGGACAAGCTATGGATTTCTTCCACAAAGTCATATCCATACTTGCTTTTCCTAAGCACTTCTGAACAAACTGAGGATCTCCTGGAGAGTCATTAGGAGAATCATAAATGGTACATCAAACAAGAAGTGTATTTTCAAAGTACTGTGATTACTTGACAGACAGGTCTATTCCCCAAGAATTCCTTCTAGAGACCATCTAAAAGCAGATCTAGAGTGCCACTTGAAGTAATCTTGCAAGTGCTGACAAACTCTTAGATTCTGAAAACCAGTATGACTGAGGATATTAAGGAAAATTCTGAGTGTTGTCATTCTAGTACTGAGGCAACTGAAGTGTTAGGAAACCTATGGAAAGAGCTGATTTTTTCAGACATAAGGAGGTAAGAAATGGAATCTATCACACTTTATGGACTATGCAAAAAGAGCCAGGAAACCATTTTTTATTCATTTTGAGAATGAAGGTGGTAGTAAATTTCCCGGTTTAATATATACTTAGTTTTTAGCTGCATAAAGATTGCCTTCTGCTTTTACTTCCCCCAAACTTCAGACTAAACAAAACCAAGCAAATACCCACCAGCATACACTGATTATTCACCTAAATGATTTTGCTCTATCTTACGTTACAATACATTATTAAGTGTCCATAACAATTATACCTTACAACTTTTACCATCTTTGGTTCATTGTCTTTTAGTTTTGAAAGTAGAGCTTTCATTGTTCTACCAGTCTCAATAATGTCCTGAAAGAGAGACAAAAACAAATTGCCCTCTGAGACTGAAAGAAAAACCCGGCTGTGAGTGGATTAATTTAAAGCCCCAAAACCAGTCAGCCACCCTGGCAGCAGAGTAACATAATAAATTGTTTGTTTATATGCAAAAGGTATTAACTTGCAAAACATGGGGGAAATGTGTTTTTCCCCACCATCCCTTCCTTCCCTCCTTCTCCCCCCCTTCCCTCCTTCTCCCCCCCTTCCCTCCTTCTCCCCCCCCCCTCACCCCAAGTCTTACCTCTACTACTAAAACATTCTGGAAATGATCATGTAGAGAGAGAAAAAAAAAAGAAAAAAGGTATTTACATGGCAAGTGAATTACAGAGTCAGCAGAAATTTGCACTACAAACCTCAGTTAACAGAGTTTTCAAAGGAGCTTGTCACTTTAACTACTTTGGTTATTTTAGTGCCTTCCAAATAGTCTTTCAGTTGGTATTTATGGAAGCATAAAATATCTTAAGAAAGCTGCCTATGTCAGGTTTTACATATTATTCTATGTATAGCAATAGCATTCTAGAACCATACTGCAAGAGTCAGTTTTAAGATGGTTCATTTCTAGGAGCTGTGGGATAAAATGGGGAATAGAAGCATTCAGTATTGATCATGTTAAGTTTGCACTGAGACCAGTGGGAATTACTCACTGTTTGAAAGGATGGCAATTTAAACCAGTGTTAAGTGGCTGCAAGTAACTAGTGTCAAATTTTAATAAAGATGGACTTACTGGAAGATACACAATAACTGTTCTTTCCCTTGTAAAAGCTGAATATGCTAATCATACCTTCCCATTTAGTGTACACAGTTCCTCGCCTACAATACTGATTTTTTCTGTAGGTGAATCATTCTAGAAGGAGAAAGAGCAGAGGGAAGACACATAAAACATTCTCAGAAGTGTTATTTTTTTATGTGTATGAATGGTATGTTGCTCTTGCATTTTGCCCATCAAATGACACTTGCAAATTTACACAGCACTCCTTCAAGTAAAACAGCTTTCAAGCATCTGAGAGCAAGCACAGATTTGTTTTATAATTCCATGAAGAATTTCTGGGATATTGTAAACTGTTATATTTAGCAAAGGATAACTTTTGATCAGTGCACAGAGTTGAAGTCTTCAAAAAAGGGAGAAGATAAAACAGAAAAAAATGGCATAAGTCATTGCTTTACAGTAGTTGGCTCAGGCCAACTACAGTTGGTTCAGGTAAAAGATACCTGTTCTCCACACACAGATTATGGAAACAAGGCTCCAATATTATCCATAGGAATAAAAAGTAATGCTGAGAGAGACAATAAGCAAGTCTGTGATGCTAAACTCTCCATACTCCCTCCCACCAAAGGGTGCCATGGTACAGACAGAGCAGAATCTGTGTGGAAACTGTTGGCTGGAGAGGAGGATGTTGGAAACTTGACCCTGGCTTTGTCATATTAAGTGTTCTACTATGTGTTCACTCCAGTGACTATACAATATTCATCTGGTCGTCGGGGCAGATCAGTAAATCAGCATGTAATAAATTGAGTTGCTTTGAACAGGATATATACATAAAGTCATTTTGAGGTGTACTTTTCATGTAAACTACCAGTATTCAGAATGTAAGTCTATAGGGAGTCTATTTCCAAAGAAAATAAAGTTGCTTACACAGTAGCTTTTTATTCTAACAAAATCCACAGTAATAGGCACAGATTTATCACCATTTTGATTTAGTGCTTTTATATGGTCCAGCAAATCAGCAAAGAATTTATAGCCTCCTTTAAGGACACAGAGTGCAACAATATGGTGGCTTCCCATATCTTGCATTATATCTCTAGCCAAGCGTTCTGTTCTGGAAGGGAAAAAAAAAAAAGAAAACAAAACAACGACCCCTCCTAAGTTTTATAAGACCTGTAAAGTGTTTTATATATCATGTTAGTTTGTCCATATGTTAAACAATGTCCATATTAAAATGTTGATCATGCAAATTGTGGCCATGCTAAGACATGGAAAAGCTAGTTACGTACTTCCAGTTCACAAGATGGTGCCTACCTATTCCACTTGTCATACTGCTGATTTAATCTATTTATCTAAAAAATGCAGAATATGAAAGCTTAAAGATATTTGAGATAAAATGGAAACTTAACTGGGATTGTAGAGGAATCCTCTAGAATGCCCTTTGTATTAAACTCCAGAATACAAGTAGTATAGCTGCAGGGTTTCCATGTTTCTCAGGACTATACAGGGTAGGACCTCAGTCTTATCATTTGGATGGAAATGAGTCACTGTCATTGCTATCACTATTTTTTGTTGTTTACCCTCATACCTGTCCAGGATGAGTCCATGAGGAATGAAGACTCTTTCTAAATCTTCTTCATAATGCTTAGGAATGCAAAATAGATTTTTGTTATAGCCACTTTCTTCATCTTTTATCTGCAAGTGAAAGGGAAATAGTTCTTAAAAGTAACAACTGAACCATACAGGAAAAAGCCTTTCAGTCTCTGATAATGATAAAAGACTCCTGTCCCCACACACCCCAATAATGTGTCAAAAGTGTATCTGAGAGCTTTTGAACTTTCTGATAGAACAGTTCACAATCTGTCTGATAATTCAGGAGCTAGTGTGCTTGTCTGAGATTTGAACAGCTACATAACTATTTTACCGCAGTCATAGTAAGAGAAATTCTCAACCATCATAAACTAATAAAAATGACCCCCAAAACCAAACCACCCTCTTGTATTCTCTTTTTCCCCTTCTGTGGAGCACAGCAGCTTGCTTGTGTGCTAGACAAGCAAAAATTAAAATTATGGCTCAAAGCTTCACTAGTGTGAAATAGGTGAGCTACACACTAGTTGCATTCAACAGAACTCAATACAGTGGCTCGTTAACAGCACAGAGCTGTGGACTTGGTAGTAATAGCTTAAAGTATTGCTAGCAAACAACACCTGCAAACTCTTTAGACAGATGACTTGGTTTTAGTTCTTTTTTTGGCATGTGGGAGATGAGCACATAGGTAGAAAGGAAAAATGAATGTAGGGAACAGGAATAGGTTATCACTTGCAAAACTTACAGCAGCCACAAAAATGAGATAACCAGTTACTGCCATTCATTTTTAACTTGGCCACAAATAGCTTACTTAATTTAAAGATAAATCTAAAGAGGCAGATGTTAACAAGAGTTGCAAAGAACAGATAATTGTAATACAAGGCAGTGTATATAGAATCTCATCCTGGCTGAGCTAGGGGTAATCTGCAAGTATTCAAAATTGATAGGCCTTGGTGTTCCAAGTTAAAATTACAGAGCAACCTTGCAGTTGAGCACTGTTTAGAATGTCAGCAACACTATTTTGCCTGGTTTAGTTACTATTCATGGTTGAAGTCAGCGAAGTGAAAGCTTAGTTGATTGATTATTTTAAATTAAGCCTGTGCTTTATTCAGCTTGGAAAAGATATGGGCAGTTACACTGGTGTCAGCTGTAGATCAGGCTAGACAGTAGCATCTATGAACAGGCTTTTATACAGTGCAGAGCTGGTTATTATTGTTGGAGTATTGGCCAGTTTGAAATGGGCTAATTTCTGCCTGTGTGAGGTTGCTAGTGGTGACAGACAGAAAACACATACAGGATATGGGGTTCTGTCAACATGAAGCTGTGACAGTGGGACATAATTAGAAGCATTGGTCAAAGTGACAAGATGGCGCTTATTTGTTTATTTGGAACATAAAAGCATAATTTTCATTTGGAGTACAGAAAAAGCACATTTAAGGATAGTCACTGACATGATAAACAGTTTAAAAAGTGCTGTAAGGTGAGTTGTTTATTTTGTCATTTTGTTGTTCTGGTTTTGTTTTTTTTTGTTTGTTTTTTTTTTTTGTGTGTGTGTGTGTTTTGTTTTGTTTTTTTTTAACAAGAGTCCCCATCTCTACTGCATTCTGCATAACTGCAGCTGAAATATAATGACTGTGCCACCTGTGAATTGAGCAGTTTTTCTTTCGCCAAGTCATGATACTGATTGCCATATTTAATGGGTATCAGCTTTACAATTTGCTTTTGCAGCTATGAATTGGTCTTTCATCTGCACAGCGAGGTAAAGTTCAGCCTTGTTGATGAATTTCACTTCCTGCTGCATTTGATGAGAGGCAATACAACTGGCTCAGCTCGAGTGAGTGATGAGCTTTGTCCATGTTAATGTAACTATTGAACAAAGCTGATCTTGATGCATATAGGTGTGTGTAGTGATTACTGCTTTTAGGTACTCTGACAATGCAGTTTAGTACCTTCTGCTTGGCTAACAACTATGCTCATTGAGATTATTTTGCACAATGTCTGCCACATTAATATCTTGTTTGTTGCTATGTGTGAAACATTTTTAAGTTCTGCTGAAAGGTTCATGAACAGAACCTAAAGGATTGCATCAATTTGAGCTCCACATCACCATAGCAACATCCTGCATATGCCTTATAGGCTCATAAAAGCATTTGTATTGTGGCACATGCTAAATAATACAGCAGAACTGCATTATAATAGAGCAATCTACTAAACTATTACACAAAGCCGTTAAATTTTTAAATCATGAGCTTATAAGGTGAAGAATCAATTGTTTAATTTAGATTCGGTCTCATCTGTTGTTCATTTACTGATGTAGTTTTCTGAGTTTAAGGAGGAAAAAAAACCAACCCAACAGCAATTTTGTACACTAAAGAGACTCATAAATAAGTATTGTTTCATCAGCACTGAAGGAAAGAATATGAGTATAGGTATATTAATGTCAAATTAATAGTATCATGAGTTTGTAAAAAAATGTAGTCTATTAATATGCCTCTGTTCTGAAAGCCATTTTTTCTCGTGATTAGATATAAGAAACAAGGCCTTTCATTAGTCAGTATTTCTAATGTTCTAGTATTTTGCTGAAGCTAATTTCTTACCTCATGCCCAAAGCTCCCTTCAATTAAGTAGGCAAATACGAGTGCAATATGTTGTCTTACCTGCAGTCCACAAGCCATAATCTTTCTTTGAACTATGGTACTGGAGAATGAGTTGGTACTGTCACTGCAGTTTATCTTGCTCTATTTTCATCTTGGAGTCAAATCATGACCTGCTTCTCAAAGGTCAAAACTGCCATCCTTCCTACATGAAGCATTACTTCTTTCTGCTAATGCACTGACATCACAATCCTAGGTTCTTACTTAATCAGATTAATCAGAGATAAAATAGGCATGAGCCCTGCTATGACCAATCACAGAAAAGGTATGGGGAACAAGAGAGATGCAAAAGGGAAGCTCATGAATCAAATTAGTAGGAAGGGCTAGGTAGGGTAGGGTTTTTCTAATTGAAAACACAAACTGGATAATGAGTTATAGCAGACGGTAATTACGTGGTATATGTGCACAAGGTAATTTTACATATCAGTTTCTTTATTATATCTGCACATCCATTGTTGTGATAAAGCCCACAGCTTTTTAAACCTAAGATGTGCTAAGTTGCTGAAAAAAAACAAAATCAGTATTTGAATAAACAAAGCCATGCTTTTAAAGATGACCTGAAGCAGGGAAGTCTGGAGCTGTTGAGACATTCTGAACCCTGTCTGACATTCTTCCAGGCCATCGTTTCATAAGATGAAGGGGTGATAGTTTGAGTAACATGCTTCACATCATTTAAAATCAAATCTCACTGACATACACTGTAATCTGATTAGGGTACCAAACTGTACTATTATCTGGGATTAACATGAAGGTTTTAGATTTCTAAAAATTAATCCTACTAACAAAATGAGCTAAAGCCAGCTTGCATGCAACGTTACAGAATGTTCTTACCAGGTTGGGTACATTTTATTAATTCATCAAGTATTGTGTTTTCTTGGGGAGAGGGCATATTTATGAAGGAAGATTTTTCTTTTTTCTTTGTAGTCTTATGGATGCTCTTCAAATTGTGTTTGATAACACTTGGTAACACAGATATGCTCTTCCAGGTGGATTAATGGGCATATCCACAACTTTCAGTGATACATTAAATAGTGGTACTATTTGGAAACTACTAATGCCTTGAGGCTACTTGGCTTCTGTTTCATGCAGTTAGCAACACTTTCCTTCTACAAATTCCCACTGTATTCCCTACCTTACACGTGTGAGCTCCCTATCCTGTGAAAAGCCTTGCTTTTCTAATTCCTAGTGTAACACAGTCCTTTCTAGCTGGGAGTAAATTGTGTTCAAAAACCTGGAGAATTTCCTCAACAAAATCCTGCTTTGAAAGGAAACATTAACAAAACCCATACATGTAAAGAGCAATGGCTTGAGCAGATACTCTCCATTATTCTCAGAAGCCAAAATGAAGGCGAACAACAGCACTGCTGGGGAACTCATGCAAACATGCATTGCCTTTGTAAGTGTTTGTGGAGAAAAGTAAGAGAAAAGGGGGGAATCTCAGACTAGTTTGTGTGTTTTCTCTCTCCTGAGCTTTTCAACCCAGAGTAATTTAAATTTAGCTATGCTGAAAGGATGTTGGAGCTCTAGAGAGCCCTGAATGGATGATGCCATGGTAGAATACTAAGTGTAGCAGTATTGCTCATACAGATTGCCCATATATCACACCTACAACTTTAGATTACTAGTTCTAGGATTTGAACTTTTTTTTTCCCAATTACAGGCAAAAAAGACATATCTAGATTTCATATTTGTTGATTCTCCTGTAATTTTCCACATTTAAACAGAATTTAGTGTAGTTTTGCTAAGATCAATAGTATGTGTGAGATTAGTTGTTTAAACCTCTTTTTAATGAAGGGGCTAATTATTGGTACTATCTCAGTTTGCAGTTTCCAACAGCCTAACTGAGCTGAGTTACTGAAATTAGAGTGAAGAAATAAATATTGTGTGCATATCTGATATGATCTGTAGCACCCAATTTAGCTCTGCCCTTTTGTTAAATGCTCTGTTCTCTATATTATGATTTTTTTTGTGCACTTGATCTCTGTATAGCAAAACCTTGACTGAAGATCATACATCCTAGGCAGCCTTAAAATATTCTCCAGTGTAATATGGTTATTAGACCACCTCTTTTGTGTAAATTACTTTTATAAATCTTTGAAGTCTTTACTGCAGGGAAGTTTGATTTTACATTACTCATATTTTTATATACACTGGACCTTGCAAAGCTTTGTCTCCTTTAGGCACTGTAGTGTTTGATCTCATTTGAACTGTGTCCAGTTCTAAAGTCCCGTTTAACTCTGTTTCAGAAAAAGGTTGCAGAAAATCCCTCCCACTGACTTTATTTCTGAGTTTTTGCTGCACTGGGAGTATTGTCTGAGCTACAAATAAGTGCCAACTTTTTTACTAGAATCCATGTTTAGAAAGAGCAGAAGAATTTCATTTATAAGTGGTACATGCATATATATGCATGTATTATATAATTATAGTATTATTACGTTTTCTTAGCAAGTACTGATTTCTCTTTAGAGAAACTGACAACAAAAGAAACTGTTGTGATATTGCTTTGTGATGTGGGCGTCTGTTCAGCTGGAATGAGATTCCTGTAATTGAACTGGGAAAATAAGTGTATTCTACTAAAATCCCCATAGACGTAAAGTGTCAGACAGGCCACCATGTAGCCTCCAAAACTTTATGAAAGGATTCATGAGAAAAAGTCAACAGCCCACCAGGGAGAAAAAAGAGCAGATTTTAGAACTCTGGGAGACTTGGAATAGAAAAGTTTAGTGTTGGGAAGAATATATGCTTTCATTAAACTTTAAGCTCCTTCAAGAAGCCTCTGCTTACTCTATCTAAAACTCAGAAAACTACTTCCCAAATAATATTTGATTTAGGATTCTCAGTAAATTCCACAGAACTATAATAGTAGCCACATACCACTATCAGCTGGCAAGTACTTGAAAATCCAGTAAATGTGTTAGTGGTCTCAATTAGTGGGCTGAGATTTGCATTATGAAAGTTACTGCTACAGTGACTATTTTTATTGTCCCATTCTGAAGGAAGAACAATTCACAGGTGAAAAGTTCATGCTAAGAGAGCCCTTTGTCATTGCTGAATAATGGAAATAGAATGTAGCCTGTTGGCGTCCTTATGTGGTGTCTCAGTTATAGATCATGTGATCATACACCCATAGGAGAGAACAAAAAAGTGCATGTGCATATGTATTTGTTCCATATAGGAGTCCCAAGTGCATCTTCTTTAAAGTAAAATGTTTTGAGTAAACCATCGAGTGAATCTGCTGTCGATCTACTGCCCTCCTCTAAATAGCACAGTACTGAGAGAGCCAGTAAGGTAGCCTGTACAAACAGACTGGAGATTAATTAGATCAGCACTGATAGCTTGATAAAACATCATCTGGTCAATACAGAACAACACTGCTCTTGTCCTTGCATCTATTCTCTGAACTACTGAATCAATAATTACTTTTTTCAGGACATGATTTTGCTGTTTACATACCTAAGTTTATTACAGTTTGAAGTAACTGTTCTTGAGACTAATGTAATAATTTCAAAGGTCCCCAAGAAACATTGTATAATCACTAATTAAGTCCTGCCATTTTCTTGTAGTTACTTTGAATTGGAAAGCAAATTGGTAGTATCATACAAATGTTCCATTAGATTACTAAAACCTTACAAATAAAACATCAGAGGAAAATGTCCACTAGAGGGAAGTCTCTACCGTGGAAGACAGTACTTGCCAAAGGGGAAGAAAAGCCTACATTTTATGAAGGAGACTTTCCAGACTAAGAAACTCTGTGTTCAATTAATAACTGCACAGATATCTCAAAGAAATGCAAATACAATCAGGTAATTTAAAACAGGCTTCTTAAATATTTAGACCAGATCTGAACTTGTATAATTGTGGATTAAAGGAAAACTGCTCTGATTTCCATCACTGGAGACTTGACCCATGGTCTCCATGTTCCAAGTGGCTAATAAAACCTTAAATTAAAGCTTGTAGTTTGTATTCAGTGACTGATGTGTTATTAGGAAACCTAATTAATACACTTTGAAATGGCTCAACTTTAGTAATTTGGAGCCCATCCTAAATCTGTTTTTCGTTTGGCACTTTTAAGACTAAGATAAGACCAACTGCTTAATTGGTTTTTGTTTGGAAAAATCACACTGCACATGCCCTGGTAAACAGTGCAAGTTTATGATTAGAAATTAGAAACACTTTTGCTATTTTAGTCTTTATCACATGTACTCTTTTTATTATATGACTCTTATGTAAAAAATCTCATAGGTAAGAACCTTCATACTTTACTTGGCTCTTTTCTGTCTGGTCTGAATATGAGATTATTCTTATTTTACTGAAGCAAAAAGGTGGTAGACATCTTGACAAATATTGGATATTTATAAATGTTGTGCTCGAAAATGTCTGCTTTTACAACTCTTCCAATACCCCCAACATCTAGACATCAAGCAAACACAGACCGATTGATGGCAGAGCTTGAAGGAAACGCTCCTGTAAAAGGTGACTCGGATTTAAGTTTGCATAATTCTTGAAAATACACTAACACCAATTCCCAAATAGACAAGTTACAAATTCTGTAGACTTAGGCATTCTGGTTGTTGACCTGGAGGAAATGTACAATATTTATTAGCAATGTCTTTCCATCCATAGCATCAATGGTGGAGTAACTGTGTGAAGGAAACCTTTATATAGCTTTTGCTACATTTGTTTGGTAGGTAGGAAAAATGTTTCAGTCTCCTGTATTGTCTATGTTAGGAAGTCATTTTGAGAGAGGTTCTGGTTAGGACTGGGGCAATAGGGCAGAGAGAAAAGGAATCAGGACTTCTGGATTTTATTCACAGCTCTGACATACCGTTTATTTGCTGTACGACCGTGGCCAATTTATTTTCCTGACTGCTCCTGTTGTACCTCTGACCTTCCCATGTGCCTGCTTTTCCCCTGGTGCCTCCTGTAATCAGCTGACCTTAGTTTTCTGAGACTCCTCTCCTGTGGACTACATAGGTCATGGTTATTTTTGGGAAGGTGCCATTTAAGAAACACTGTTGCGGTCATTAGCTAGTGGTCAAATTAATGCTTTGAAAAAAAGACTGTGGTCTATTTATTTGAATGTTAAAATACAGTTTTTATAGTTCAGTGTGTCAGTGGACAGGCGTGAGCTGCTCCATAACTGCCATAGTGTCCAGTGTGCCTGATCAAGTTCCCCCCACCCCCCACCAGCTGGTTGAATTGTTTTACCTAGGGAGCAATGGGTGGTCCAGGAAGCAGCCTGCTCTGCTCTTGGGGAGCTGGACTCATCTTCACTGCAGAGATGTTTAATAAAAATATTTGTTAAACAATGGCTTTATCTGAGTGTGTGATCACAGCTGTTTTATTTTAGCAATGTAACAGCAATAACAATTAAATCCATATTCCTCCTTGGATATTTATTTTCCTGAACTCATTCTTAACGTGGTGAAAGAATTTGGTGTGAATTGCTCTTTTAAAATAGAACTGCATGTAGTGGATTTCAGATTACTTGTATTACCTTTGTATGATTTTTCTATTACTTGAGACCTTGAAACGGTATAAAAATACATACCACAGAGAGGCCACATTTAAAAATACTCTAAAATTCTTCCCTCTAGTTTTTTCTAATCACTATTTTTAATTGTTAGCAATGTTCTGTTCTGCAAAGCCATGCCTGACTATTAGAAAAGCTAAGTCCTATCTTCCCATAACAGCATGTAAGAAAAATACGGATTATGCATTTTGATAAAATAAAAAAAAAGCTCTTTTAAGATACCATGCAATTAGTGCATTCAAATAAAGATAGCTCATCTCTAAACCTCAGTTTTATAAAACCAAATATTTCAGTGTTGCCAGTGCCTTTTGTTGAGATGTTGAATAATGAAGATAATGCTTTTGTATGAGCTTACTTAGAAAGATTTTACTGCTGCTACTCTCGTTTACTTATTCCAGTGGTTGGCAGCTTGCAGTGAAAACCACAGCTAGTGGCAGTTAGCCTTGCCCACAATCAAAAGGAAATTTAGTGCTGGTCAGTACAGTTTCTTAAGACAATGAAGGGAAGAAAATGGAAACTGCTTTTACTGATTCTGAAGGGTTCAATTATTTGCTCAGATCTCATTTGCTCAGAATCTACTGACATAGATGACTCTTTGGAATCTGTTTATCTGGTTAAGCCTCTCAATTCCATTGAGGGCCCATGCCATTGTGAAGTCAATAAATCGCAGTAAAGATTTTCAAAGAATCCTAAAACAGCCCAAGTTGTAAGGGACCTTGAATGACCATGTGATCCAACCTTTCATGGGAAGGGGAGCCTAGATGAGATTTTCTAGCACCCCATCTAATTGCACCTCAAAATCTCCAGTGATGGGAACTCTGCCACATCCCTGGGGAGGTTGTTCAATTTCTGATATCAAGATGAAACCTCTCCCAGTGCAACTTGTATCCATTGCCTTTTATCTTCTCCATATGGCACCTTGTGAAGAGTAAACCTCTATCCTCTTAATGGCTACCTTTTAAGTACTGGAATACTGTGATGAGGTCCTCTCTGGGTCTTTTCTTCTCCAGGGAGGAAGGGAAGAAGACCTTAACTCCTTAAAAAGACCATAGCTCCTTAAGTCTGTCCTTATCTAGTAAGTTCTCCAGACCTTTGATCATCTTTGTGGCCCTCCTGTGGACCCTCTCCAGGATGTTATAATATACCTTTCTCATATGCTGAAAACTGTATTTTTCCACTTCCACCACTCAAGTTTCATGCCTTCACTCTCCTTGCAAGTTTCCTCTTATTCTAGTAATGACAGAAGAATGTACCTTGTCCTAATATCTTGTTATCCTATTCACTAAACTCATTTCCACCTGGTTTTGGCATCTCACAAGTAGTATTAGAGCTTTTCATTGTGAAATTATAATTTAATTCTCGTTATTATCTGCCTTCTTTCCATTCTCCTATCAGACATCACTTATAATTTCTCTCTATTCACTGAGTTACCTTCGCGGAAAATGTTCGGGCTCTCATTTCCTAATTCTGCATCATGGCAGCTTTTGACCTGGTTAATGTTTTCCTCCTTGAATGCTTGTCCCTGTTTTGCTTCTAATTTCATTGTCTCCTTCCACTGAACAATTTTTGATCTCTTCTAACATATTTTATTTTCTCACAGATATTTTTTTTATCAAAGAAAGCTGTAGCACAAATGTAAGCAAAGTCTGCTTTTATAATAATTCACTTTTATCCTCATTAGAGATGGGGAGACAACTCAGAGTTAAAAGCTTGCATGCCATCAATAGGATCCTCCTGTTAATAAAGAAGAGCTACGCAAGTTTTTATGACACAGTGGACACAGCAGTTGTTTTTCAACCATTCATGAGAGTATGTCATAATGAAGATAAAAACCATGGCTGAATATTAATGAAGGGAAACAGCATACATTTTTCTTCCCTTAACTAGTCTTCTCCATATTTAATTTGAGTCTATGCCAAAACTGACATCAAACTAATAACTAGGAGGGAGCCGTTATGTTATGTAACGTTGTGTGATGCCCTCATATGACATAGCAGCTTACTTTTCATTTTGTTTTGTTGCTGTTAACATGCATTTCAAAAATCCAGCACTGACAGAAAAGAGAGGATGACTTTGTAGAAGATATAATGCAGTGGTAATCAAGAAAAAACAGAATATAAGACTGTGGGCTCAGATTCTGGCTGAAGTTCACTCAGTCTAGCCACAAATCTGAAAATACACCACTGTATGGTGAAGCTGGAAAATCTCTAATGTCTTGGCTTTTACTGAGAGAAAAGAAGAAAGTTAAACTCATGGAAGACAGCTGCGATAACTTTGGTCATTTCCAGACATGTTAAGTTTTCATTATAGAAATTACTTTTTTAATTATCTTCTCAAACAGCTTCCATTTTAAAACATCATCCACCATGACTGGCTTTTCAAAAATTCATTTTAATCAGTAGGGGTCCAGTTTAGGAAAGCGCACAAGTCTGCATCAAGGGCTATCTCTATTGAAGGCAATAGTTAAAACCATTCTTAATGTCAGGCCTGTACTAAGGTTTCAGTCACGGACTGAAGTCACTGGCTTCAGTCATGGAACTAAAGAAGTTTGAGTGATTCAGGCATAGAGTAAACTGGAACTGAAAAGTCCCATTTGCAGCTTTGCAGCCCCTCTCTTCTCAGAGGTTGTCTGATGGCTGCACTATGGAATTGCAGAAGGAAGGGCTGTCCAGGTGTCGTGGGTATAAACTGAGACATCTTCACATTTTCAGTTCACAGAATTCCTCAAGGACACTGTCAGTGAGAGGCTGTAACAACAACGTTTTTGAATGGCCAATATGGTATGTATAGTGAGTCTACCCAGGAAAAACAAGGCAAACTATTAAAAGAAAAATAAGTCTTGGACAGCTAGGGTGTATAATAGTACTCTCACACAGCTGTGTCAATGGGCTCAAAGCAAAAGCTTCTGTGTTGAGTTAAAACACGCAGTATGCTGTTATGCTTAAGTGTACTTTTTTAAAAATCCATCATCTCAAGCTGTGCTTCGTATCTGGAAGCTAGAAAAGGTTGAGGAATAGGCTGCCAGGGAGCAGCAATGGAAAACTGCTGCCTAAAGGGCAAGGAGTCAAGCATGGTGACACAGCAGGCAGAGCAGGGGACTCACCAGCCAAGTACCTGACTGAGGTGAGCAAGACAGACCTGGGGATGGGACTGGAGTCAGCCAGGAGTCCGGATCACCAGAAAAGGTTGTGGTGATGCAGCAGGTCCAAGGGCAAGCTGGGAAGTAAATCCGCAGGTCAGGCACAGTGATCATCACACAAGTCCACAGCAGCAAAACAGATCTGACTGAGCTGGCAACAGCTATGCATATGATACAGCTCTGACAAGGACTAACAACCCAGTCCTGAGCTTAAATGGAGTCTCTGGGCCCATGAACAGGGGTGTTGGTGGAGGCCCCAGGTGAGATTAGCCATGGCAAGTATTTGTCTTGCCTATTTGTGCACACAGGGCCCTGACACAGGCCACATGTCATGAGAACCCAAACTACAGGGGATTTTCTCTTTAAAGAAGCCCAGAAAAATCATGCTTAGAGTTAACCAGAAGAGAAAATCACAATTAAGACCCGCTTTTGATAGTTTTATACATAATAACTGTGCATGGTTGATATACATACCTGAAAGACTGGAAAAGAACAGCAAAAAGAAGTTTTATTTACTCTAACCAAAGAGTTTTGAGATCACACAAAATCTGTTCAAACCGTACAGGAAACAGTAATATCCAAAATCTCTCATATTACAGTAAGCATTCAGGTTTAGCACTGAGGCTTTGAATTGGTTAACAATTCAATTCAAGAAGCTAATCTCTTTCCATCAAATGCTTCCACAGCTGTGCATCTTCAGAGGAAGTGAGAAGATAAATGGCATGATGTAGAACGGGGCAGCTGGTTTGGATCCTTGTCTCCACATAGGCTGAAAGAGCATTAAAACTATTATTCTTACTGTAGGCATGTTCAGACAGCCCATCATCATAAAGTTAACAGAAAGCATATATAACTCTGAGGTATCTAGTGAACTGCATACCTCTCAAGCATTGTCAGAGATGTTATTTATATTCCTATCCCAATTCCTTTACTTTTATCGTTATTCATGAAGAATGTGAAAAAGGCCAGTTTAATCTTTCATTAACATAGACGTTTCCCTGATGTAGACAGGGAACTTGGGATACAACAGAATCTTACGTGGATTTTTGCATCCTGCATCTGTGTATAGCAACCTTTAAGAAGAATCTGGGGGAAATTACTTGTTTTTCCATGTTTATTTGTGTGAGGGAGTAATCTGTCATATATGTGCAGTCAGGTGTATTAGTCAGGATAACAGGGAACTGGGATAGGTCATGTAATGGAAAACAGACGTCAAGCAGGTATCAAGCAAGATGTGGAATCTCCATGCAGAGATTTCCCAGGAGCTTATCTCTGTGCAGTTAGTTCAGTTTTGGTGCAGCTTAGCAGTGACCCTGTTAGAAATAGGCTGTATGCAACCTCTTGGGGAGTCTCCACACTGTGTATCCTCACTTCTGAGAGTTCTTACTAGCTTTGATCCACAGTAGAGAAACGTACAAAAAATCCTTTTCCGTTTGTTCTATTGCCAGCCCAGAGACACAGCCATATAAGAAAAATGTCTAATCACAGAAATCATTTCAGCTGGGAGGTAGGCAGGTTGTCAGAACAATGCAAACTTCAAAACTGAAATAGTCCTAAAAAGGAACTTTGCATAGTGCCTTCTGAGAAATGTGAGATAATACATAGAAAAGAGAATTAAACTCCTGGTATCTAAGGAGCAGGAATAAAAAAGAATATCCAACAAATAATTTATATGGTGACCAGTTTTTCATTCAGTTCTGAAATGTAGCTTGTCACATTGTATGACATTAATTTTTTATTCCCTTTCCACGGCTTTCTTCAGTGCTGATTTGAAGGTAATGAAAGGTTTTTCTTTCTTTTTGAATTGTATGTCTGATTGTCAGGTTTTGCGCATAGATATTAATTTGAACGTTTTATTGTACATACCTGGATAAATTGCCTTATTGCTATGCAAACGGAAGACTCTGAGTGTTACAGGTGGTTTCTGACAAACCCATAGTGTAATACAGGGTCTGTCGTAATCCCTCTTAGTCATGGTTCATGGTAACTGTGGACCACATACTAATATCTTTATTTAACTGGCATTGCAGGTGGCTACAGATTTGTTAATATGTCTGCTCCTTGAACAAGGAGTTAGTCTGCCTGTGTACCAATGTACAGATGTGGACTCAGTACCTGGTCTTATAAAACAGATTGAAAATCCTGTCTGAGGAGCAATCTCTGACTGTACTATGAAGACTTTACTGTGTTAGATACGTGCCAAAGGCAGATCAGGTTCTTCTCTTGTTGCAACAACAAAAGGAAGCTAGTATTTTTTTATCATCTTTTGAATGTTGGCTTTTCCCCAAGCGCCCACCTACCTCAGCTTTTCAGCATACAGTGAAATTTCTATTCCTTTCCCAGTTTGTTCTGTTCCTTCTCTATGCCTGCACTGCACCCACTGTATTGCTCAAGGTGCAAAGATGAATTTAAAACCAACTTCATACTGTCAGGCAGGAAGTCAATGTCTTTCTTTCCTCTTGCACTGCTTCAGAAAGGCCAGCAACAAGCTAACAAAATGGAATCAAAATAAATAAATGCCAGCTTGCTAATACCCAATATAAAGAGATAGTGACTAAATCTAGGGAGATCAGGCTGATGTCTTTTGGGTCAACTGATATGATAGTGACATTTCTAAATCTGTCTTCTCATGTACTGTGGAAGTTGGGCTTACTAATTCAAGGTTAAGTTCTTAAATATATGTGTGTGTGCCAGGCTCATTGATTTCCTGTAATTACCTCTGAAAACTTTTTCTTTAGTTGTTCTATAGGAAGCCTCTTCCCTCCTCACAGATGACAGTGAACTTCTTAGCTGGCGAGTAGATGATCATAATGTAAGGTGATCCTACGTCATAATGCAAATAAGTAATGGCAAAAATACTGCTCTGGATGCTACTCAAAAGCAGGAAACTAACTGTCAATGTATCAGGAAAAAGTATGGAAGTTCCTTTGTGCATATACTAATTTTTTCTTGTTTGCAATCCTTAGAAAAGAAAATTGAGCAATATAAATTAAGCAGTATTTTATAGTAGCATAGCTGTGAATGCAGTTAATTAGCATTGAGAAAAAATGATCCTAAAAATAATGTTGGAAATAAAGTCTGGTTAAAAAGATGATAATGCTTTTGCTGGCTCTGTGACAAGCCCCAGTACAAGATGTCTAGTCTGTAGATTTTACCACTGAGTACCTCATTGCCATACTTCATGTGAAAGAATACAATTTTATCATTCCTCCGATAAAATTAACTACAAACTGAGCTTGTAGTGCAGCATTTATTCTGGCCTCTATGCCCCAAAGGTCATTGTATTGTCTGCATAAAATGTTTGAGTCATATTTGAAAGAAGAGTAATAGGATAAAAATGTCTTTGTTGGAAGTGTTTGCTTCCCTGGAGTGTAGGAGCTATTGAGTACTTAACCATAGTTCCATGCACGTGGTGAGCGGCCAAGCCACTATAATGGGATGAGAATCTCTAATGTCAACATTGGCTTCAGGGATGAAAAAGACCCAAAGGTCTTCCTTTCATCTGCAATGTAGCAGTAAGTCTTAAGCTGCATTTTAACTAAATGGTTTTGTTTCCTACAGCAACTAAAGTGTCTGTGTTAGGATAATAAGAGCTACCATAATTAATTCCTTTTATGCATAAAAATCTGGTTCTGCTGATTAGTGGTAAGACTACTTGATTTCAGTGGAATTGAGGCTTCACCAGTCCATTTAAATGTCAAATCACAATAGCAGGCGTTTGTGCTTTGAGCAGCATCAATAATATTCTGGATATGATAGTGGTTTTAAACTAAAAGAGGGAAAATTCAGGCTGGATGTTAGGAAAAAATTCTTTACAATGAGGGTGGTAAAATAGTGGCACAGGTTGCCCAGAGAGGTGATGGGTGCACCATCTCTGGAGACATTCAAGGCCAGGCTGGATGTGTTTCTGGACAACCTGATCTAGTTGAAGATGTCCTGCTCATTGCAGAGGGGTTGGACGAAATGAGCTTTGAAGGACGAAATGAGCTTTGAAACTACCCTATGATTCTATATTCATCTAGTCTATGATTCTATATTCATAGATAGAATCATAGAATTCTATATTCATAGATAGAATCATAGAATAGAATCATAGAATAGTTAGGGTTGGAAAGGACCTTAAGATTATCAAGTTCCAACCCCCCTGCAGGGGACAACTCACACTAAACCAAGCCTGTTTCTAGCCCGACCTTGAACACTGCCAGGGATGGAGCATTCACAACTTCCCTGGGCAACCCATTCCAGTGCCTCACCACCCTCACAGTAAAGAAATTCTTCCTTATATCCAATCTAAACTTCCCCTAAGTTTTAACCCATTACCCCTTGTCCTGTCACTACAGTCCCTAATGAAGAGTCCTTCCCCAGCATCCTTATAGGCCCCCTTCAGATACTGGAAGGCTGCTATGAGGTCTCCACGCAGCCTTCTCTTCTCCAGGCTGAACAGCCCCACTTCCTCAGCCTGTCTTCATACGGGAGGTGCTCCAGTCCCCTGATCATCCTCATGGCCTCCTCTGGACTTGTTCCAACAGTTCCATGTCCTTTTTATGTTGAGGACACCAGAACTGCGCACAATGCTCCAAGTGAGGTCTCACAAGAGCAGAGGGGCAGGATCACCTCCTTCGACCTGCTGGTCACACTCCTTTTGATGCAGCCCAGGATATGGTTGGCTTTCTGGGCTGCGAGCACACACTGCCAGCTCATGTTCATCTTCTTGTCGACCAACACTCCCCAGTCTTTCTCCGCAGGGCTGCTCTGAATCTCTTTTCTGCCCAACCTGTATCTGTGCCTGGGATTGCTCCAACCCAGGTGCAGGACCTTGCACTTGGCATGGCTAAACTTCATGAGGTTGGCATCAGTCCACCTCACAAGTGTGTCAAGGTCCCTCTGGATGGCATTCCTTCCCTCCAGGGTATCAACCGAACCACACAGCTTGGTGTCATCGGCAAACTTGCTGAGGGCGCACTCAATCCCACTGTCCATGTCAGCGACAAAGATGTTGAACAAGACCGGTCCCCACACCGATCCCTGAGGGACACCACTTGTTACTGATCTCCAGCCGGACATTGAGCCATTGACCACAACTCTTTGTGTGCGGCCATCCAGCCAGTTCTTTATCCACCGAGTGGTCCATCCATCAAATTGATGTCTCTCCAATTTAGAGACAAGGATGTCGTGTGGGACAGTGTCGAACGCTTTGCACAAGTCCAGGTAGATGTCATCAACAGCGTATTAGCATCAAAATTAGATGTCATTGTAAATGACAGTATATCAGCATTCACTATATTATCCTTGTGCCTAATGACTCATTTTGGAAGCGGGTCATAGCAGTTCTATGAGACAAATCATTCTTAAGCCTTAATCTATGTGGGCAGTATGGGAACAGAATTATTTTTCTCCAGAATAAACAATGCTAGAGGAGTTGAGCTCATGCTGAGTCTTCATTCTACCATTTAAAGAAGAAACACAAAGTGGAATTCATGCAAAAATATTGCAAAAGTGTAGGAAGACTCAATTGCAAGCTGGTCTTGCTCCCTGCCAACCCAAATAGGGAGCACTGTAGTCACTTCCATGCAGAGCTCACTCTTAGCTTGCTGAGTAAGCTGAGAGCAGTGTCCCCTCTAGCAGTAGTCCCTGCACACTGGGACTATCACTGTTAGAGCAGTGTACATTGTGTGGAAGTGTTTTCTGAACACTAGCTCTGCAGATAACAGAATTTACCTGCTATCCAGTTTAAACGGGACATGTGGTATATGTAACTCAGTCCTCCCCTTGGGAAAATACTTTGTTTTGCTCTACTATTTTACTCTTTGCCTATCAGCTGGGGTTGCTGTTTTCAGACTATGATGAAATGCATTATTCTGGTTTTGCAGCAGAAATACCTATATTCCCAAATCCTATCACACACACACACACACACACAGACACTTTGACTGCTGCCTCTTTAATTAAAGCTGGGCATTGAAGCATTCTAACATCAGTATGCTCATAACAACCAAAAAAGTTACGATCAGTACTCAGAAGATAATTCTGTCTGCGCAAAAGCTTTTTAGTGTGTTAACCAACAAAATCACATTTTACCTTAGTTTCTGAGGTGATGGGAAAAGGAATTATGCTTGATGTGTGAAATCTGAAATGGTTTTACTCTGAACCAGCTGGGAGTCACAGAACTGGAATGACAGGATCGGTAGAGCAGAGACCATTCTGGTTTGGCATGAAAGAGGAGACAGAAACAGATGAGGGACATGGAAAACATCAAAATGTCTGAATAAACAAAAGGGCTAGACCTCAGCTGGAGTAAATCTGAGAAGATGCAATGCATTCAGTAAAACCTACTCTGGTTTACTCTAAGCCCACAGACTTTCCAGGGTTTGGCTGATCTAAATCATATAGTCATTCTTTCAAAGTTTATTGCAGCACTAATTATTTGGTGTATCTAAGGGCCCGACATTCATTTTGTGAGGCTTTTTAAGACCTGGTTTTACCAAGAAACCACAGGATTCAGGGTAACATTTTTTAGACTGCTTGGTGTCAGTGGTGGTTTTTTTCTTCGAGGTTTGCTTGATTCCACAGCTGTGGTTTTATTAAGAAAAGCTTCATGTAGCATCTGGTTTTTCATTGCCTATTCCTGGTGATGTTTGCTGGAAAAGAACATAACATTTCCAAGTTGCAAGTGAAAAGTGTGTGCACTGTCTGGATCCTCCCCCCAGACTTGTTAGAGAGCAGGTATGCTACCCAAATCCAACTCAGAGCTCTGATATTATAAATAGTGGCTGAAGTACAAAAGGCAAAACCTAAACAAACCTGAACATAAGTCTAAAAGCTCTAAACCCAAACAGTCCATAAATCAAATGATAAGATTCCACAAGACAAAGAATTCATGAATAAAAAACATATAAGTTTGCTTGGTAGCAAGTTGGAAACATGCCACCTCCAGCAACTGGTAATCAGATCCACCTGAACTAGTGGTTTATGGCCTAAATAATGTGAAATATTTTCCATCTACTGTATTAGAATCTAGATTAGAGAAATCAAAAAGAAAAGTTTAACTACTCTAAAGAAGAGAAAGTTGTGTTTTCACAGACATTTCGTTCATAATAAATCAATGTTCGCCTCCTTTTGGTGTCCTCTTCGCTTACGGGGGAGGAAGTTACCTTTCATTTATCAGAGGCAGCAAGATATTTCTGCTCTTGGAAATGTTGCTGTGAACTAGATGTGTCTCAAATGGAGTCTAATTTCTTATTACCTTTCTAACCTTTCAGCCTTTGCTGATTCCCAAAGTGAGGAATTTTTAAATGTAAGCTCAGAAGCAAACTGCATCTTTTCAACAGCCCTCTCTATTTAGTCAGATAAGGACATCTGTGCAGTTTTAACAGAAACCTTCCAAAGTGTTAGTGATCCACTGATTTTTTATTTCAGTTAGCAATTGACGTAAATAAACCCAGATCTGGACCCAAATGCGTATTTTTTTGAAACTTAATTTTTTTCTTTTTTGAGTTTCTACATTTGGTCTTGTTGGTGAGAGATAAAAACATGTCTATAGATGAGCACCTTTTATGGCTTAACTTGATCATCATGTGAAACTAGATAAAGTGCACCTAACAGGATGTAGATGAGATGCTGAGCACAACTCATTCATAAAAATTGCAAGTCTCCAAAAGAAGCTGCAGTGTTATTCATAAAATTCATTGATTTTTCAAGTGTATTAATTAGTGCTGTGAATGAATGCAGTTGTTGGCACAGTGTATTTATTTTTTTGTTGAATTCAAGAACAGAATTGAAGCCATATTAAAATCTCCCATCATGATAACAAAATTTAAGGAGCTCATGCTGTGAGCTGCAAACCACATCAACCTCCAGAACTGGAAACAGCCAGTAATTGTCTTAGATAATCATAAGAAAACATGTGGTATCATGCATATCACTGTATGGTAACGATTGTTGCTGATTTTTTTTGCATGTAACTAGCACGTTCTACTTAGCTACTTATGCAAATAGTTTGATTTAAGTAAGTTGTTTAATTAGATTCAAATCTGAATTAGGTTTAGTTGCCTCACATTTTTCCAGATGTTAGTCTTCCAGTGAAATGAATAAAAATTTTAAATGGTGTGCCTTGTATAAGGTAGAGGCATAGGACGGAAGCTTGCTCAGGATCCTTCAAAATAGCTGCACTTTTATGTAGTGATAGGAGAAAGCATTATTCCCAATGTATAAAGAACTGACTACGAAGTGTACTCTTCTGAAAATCTGAGGAGAGTAATAAAAAAAATTCCTTCTTGAAAATCTTCCAAATAAGAAAAATTAGCAACATGCCACAGGCTGTTCTAGATGTTGTTGGTTGGTGTTTTGTTAGACCTCTTGAAAGATTCACTAAGGTGAGATGAAAAAGGGCAAGTTGCCTGAAAAGAGTAGCTCTAAATCTGAAGTAGTGTTTAAATGGAGCAAAGATCTGTAACATGTAGCCTATTTTAGCATTATATGGATCAGTGACAATCAGCTGTCTTTGGCCAACTGAAATAAAGAACAACGTAATGCAAAGTAAATTTGTAAGTTACTTTCTAGTGAAGAAACTCTATATCAAAGCCAACCTCATAGCAATGAAAATTAGTATAATCTTTGCCATGCCAAATAGTCAATCCAAACCCAAACTATTGTTTCAC
Source organism: Pezoporus wallicus (assembly GCF_028554395.1). Taxonomy (NCBI): domain Eukaryota; kingdom Metazoa; phylum Chordata; class Aves; order Psittaciformes; family Psittacidae; genus Pezoporus; species Pezoporus wallicus. The sequence continues at coordinate 1,663,257 of NW_026636658.1, forward strand.
TTTGTTGGGTTCTGGAAAAATATTTCCCAACCATTAATTTATTTCATGAAGTACTGAATACCGTGTAAAAACAGTATACAGACTTGTACTATTTAAGAGATGATATCACTTTCCCCTGCAATATTTATTTTAATTCTATGGCTTTTTCATGGTTTCCTAGTAAAGTGCTGCAAAACACTAGGGGAATTATCAGAGAATTGGCATAAATCGAGACTGTCCCTATATTCCTTTAATTCCAGGTTTTTAAAGAAAAATAAATAATAATAATAAGAAAAGCAAGCTCCTTATTTGTGTGGTGGTGTGGTGGGCTCAGATCAGGTCAAGTCAAAAGCCCACTAGGCTTCATTTGCTCTTGCTCTCTATAGGGCTAAATGTATTGCATTTACATCTTTATATATAGAAGCCCAAACCTATTGACTCAGTTTCTAAACGGTTGTGCTGGGAGGGGGTCAGCCAGATAGCATCTCTTCCCAAGCCTGCACTCCATCTCAGTGAACTTAAAACACTATCAGCACTCTGGCACAGGTTGCCCAGAGAAGCTGTGGCTGCCCCATCCCTGGCAGTGTTCAAGGCCAGGTTGGATGGGGTTTGGAGCAACCTGCTCTAGTGGAAAGTGTCCCTGCCCATAATAGGGGGTTGGAACTGAATGAGCTTTAAGGTCCCTTCCAACTCAAACCATTCTATTCTATGATCTTCAGGTGCTACAGACCAAGAAATATCTTGACTTGAGCACACCTGTCAGCTCTTCTCTTGGCCAAGCCCTTAAATAGCTATTGTGTGCTTTTAGCCTCCTTAGTTTCCAAAAGAATGTGGGTTTTTTTTCTTCTCACAAAGCTTCTTCAGCTTATTGTGAAATGATCACAGGTATAAACACAGTTTTCATTTCTAAATGTTTTTAACTCATCGTTTGGAAGAAAACCAGCAAAAACTGAAAGATGACAGCATCTATAGATAATTAAGAATAGAAAAACCATGGTGATACATTCCCAAAATAATCAACTGCCAAAATTATTTTGTATTCAGGGACTTTCTGAGCTAGAGGATAATCTTTGTGTTTAAAAGCCTTTATTAGATGTTTCTTCAACAAATTTGTTCAATCCCCTTCAAGCCTTTGCAATCTTCCAGCATCCACAACATCCTGTGGAAAGAAATTCCATGAGGCAGTCTGTTAGGCTGATGATTGTGCTGCTATTGTGTTTCTACAATGAGTGGAAATTAATGGTTCTGTTATATTTTCCTGCCCATTATCTTAACACAGGAAGTCGCTCAGAGCACTAAGCTAGGTTCTTGACTGATACAAATTGAAATCATGGAACTAGGATAATTGATAAAATATTATGTTGTTATTGCTGTGCAAGAGCAGTCTTGAGTTTCAGATGAGGTCACATTTTTCCATCTATCCACACAATTTACCTACAAACATTCTTATTAGTTTGGCTTTGTGAGCAACCTGCTGGTACTCCCAGGAGGAAGTAATTGGGTGAGTCCTGTACTGTGGGGAGTGCTGACCTGCTGTCAGGACTGTACTTTGCGTGGTGATCTAATCTATCCTGTCTGACTTTGCAGTGCTTTCAATGGCAAATATGCAGGACATAAGGTGACACAAAGTCTTTCTTAAAAAAGTCCCAGAATTTTTCACCCTAATAACATATGACATCTGCAGAAATTCTACATTCTGGTTGCTTGGCAGTGGGAAAAAGAACATGTGGAACTGTGTCCTGTAAGGATTTCAATCTGCAGTATTCTTGGTATCCCTCAGATCTTACAGGTAAGTATAGTTCCATTGCATAGAACTCCTCCTTTCTACTCTTGTTTCTTTAGGATGGAACTTTCTTTTCATCCTCATTAGTAAGAATGCAACTTTATGTGCAGGGATCTTGAAGCCTTGAGAGACTTTGTCAGGCCAGATTCTGTGAGAAGCTTCTCAAGGGACCTTACTCATGAAACCAGTGCAGACAGCCTTTCTAAGTGGAGTTAGGAGTGTGAAGAGTATATCAGATTGGGCATCTTTTGAACATCCAATACTTAGAGGATTTCATGCATAATTTACGATACCTCAGTGCCAGCAGTACATTGGCTGCAGAAGCAATGTGCTTAATGCTGGCTAACTGCCCAAAGATGTAGACTTTCTGGGCAAATTTTGCAGCCTGCGATCATATCTTGAAGCAGGTATTGACCTGGATTGAAAGCTTACCTCAGCAAGTACCTTTTATCCTGCAAATTCTGCCTTCTATATTCCATAAACTCAGCATGTGTCCCACCTGTCTTGCTTCCTCCCAGTTTTAATTGCTTTTAATTCTGAGTATCAGATAATCTTTTCCCCTTATTTTCCCAGAAGACAGTTATTCATGGAAAAATTGTTCCTGGTGTCTGGCTGTGGGATGGATCATATTCCAAATACAAAGGGTGACCTAGTTTCGGTATGTGGTGTGGCAGTATTCCTCAACTCTGACTGTATTTCAGTAGCACTTAGCACCCTCACCTAACTCCTGCCCGCAGACTAAAGGAGTGTTCATTTTCAGTATAAAAATATCCCTAACAAAATGACAGATTACCCGCATTACTGCTTTTTAATGAAGCAGACTCTCTAATGTAAAACAATCAGTGTGGTTTTTGGTTTGGCTCAGAGGTGGCTTACAGTAAAACATTGAGTAGTAAAATGGTAGGTCAGAGTAATGCTAGAGTAATACCAAATTGTGCATGCCTATCACATTTTATTCCTGTACTTGAAAGGTTGCTCTGGTTTTACTTATATGAGGGCCTTTTTACCGCATTGGAAAATGTCCATTCCAGGTTCTATCTGCACTGACTTTCGGATGACTGAATTTATAGCCTGGCTTTCATTTGTGATCATAATTTTAGTTCAACATGAGCAGCTCCTATGTTCAAGTCCTTTGGACACCTTTGGTAATGCTTCCTGTGGCAGCAGGATGGAGACTTTCATGCCACTCTGGATGCCCTCCCTCACAGAGTGCTAAGTGACAGTTGTTTAATACAGTGTGTAAATGATGGAATACCAGTCATATGCTTACATGTGCATATGCGTGTCAGCTACATGGATTTCAGGGAGCTTATCTGTCTTGAACAATCTAGAACCCACCAAAATGCTGATGTAGGAGATGCAGTTACAGAGCTTGTTATATAGGCCCTCAAAGGTCCTAGTCAACTGTCTAAACTATTTCTGATTTGAAAACCTATTCTACTTCTTCAAAAGTGCTATGTCAGTAGTTTCATGTCCTGTTCTCAGAAGTACTGCTTCCAATTAGTATCTAGGTTCCCTTCTGTTCTCTGTCTGCATGCTAATGTGGTTCAAACTGCTTAGAAATATGCAAGAGCAAGTCTTAAATTTTTATCACCTCACCTCATCGATTAATATCTGATGGCAATGTCTTCAGTGTCAGTATACATCTTCTGAAAACAGCACCCGGTCTATGTACTTCTTAAGGTCTTCATGAACCCTCTGTTTTTATTGTGATTGCTACCACTGTTAGAAGCGTCACCCTTCTGGAGCAACAAGAAAGTGTGTCTCATTTCACAAAGCCATTAGGGGATCTCCTGTTGCTGCTAATGTTTTTAATTCTTCTAACTTCGCTGACCTGACCTAGATTAGGTAATGGCAATGAGAAGCATGTTTTGAAGATTACCATCCAGGTGGCAGAATGAATTTTTGTTTATTATGAGTTGATAATCAGCTATTATTTAATTTACACAACAGCTGCAAAAGTAATTACTTGAATATATTGAACAATTATGTCTATAAAGGTAGACTTATAATGACAGCTGCATTCTGAAGTTCTTACTTATAAAGCAATAACCAGAGTTTGGAAAATTTAGGACAAATTCAGAGGAAACACCTTGTCAAGGTTGTCTTAAAGAGTAAATTCTGTTCAAAGTCATTTAGTGCGACGCATCTAAATTTTTGCTGCTTCTTCAGAAATATATGCATTATTAAGTGATGGAAGGGCAAAAACTAGGTTAAATTATTGTCCATGTGAAGACTAATGTATTACGTACATTGCTGAATGATGTAAATACAAGAAAAAATAGCACGATTTTATTTATTCAGATGGGGAGAAAGCATAATAGTTGGAGGAAAGTATTTGCATGGTAACAAAGGATCTAAAATATGGCTACTTGGTGATTTGCAGAACACTTCTTGGGTTGTCAAAATATATGGGGCATGGCCTTAAACGTTCATAGGCATTTTGTGTCTTTGCTCCATGTCGGAAGATATACAAGCTGTCTTGTTAATTCTTTCGCTGATCTTCAGTAAGATTATATCACAGTAAAATATAAGTGTTGTACCTTGCTGAGAATCACACAGGTGGAAAGGATGGCTGAATAGAACACTGTGTACATTCTGAACTCAGTTCCTGGAAGGATGATAAGAGTATCAAGGGGGCAGAAAAGAATTGGGTCAGGGAAGCTGTCTTGGGAATTAGGATAAGAAAATATCTCTGGCAAGTGGAGGAAGGAAAGATGAATGAGGACTTGAGCTGTAAATGGACTAGACCATTTGGGTAAAGTTGGAAAGGAGTTAATAAAAAGTAAAAGGACTTACTTGGGTAGATCCAGTTTACATTTTGTTGGAATCTCTGAGGCCTTTCATCTCTTGCAGATCTTTCTTTTGCTATAAATAAATAGCTCATAGACTCCAAAACACTGCACACTTTTTACCTGCACTTCATACTTGTAAAATCTTTTGGTTGACTTCTGTGGAAGTGGAAGTATCTGTGCATCTTTAGTCTATAAGCACTGCAGAACTATGATGATTTAAATTGTTTTATGTCCAGGATGGGTGGCATTGAGCCATTTTCTCATGTTCTGTGTTCATTGTACACGTACGAGTCCAGAGTGACTAGACTCTCTGCTTTTCAGAATTTCATTGAAACTGTCTTACAATGGAATGCATGTATTTTTCCTTTAAAACATGATCTTCTGCATTCCGCCTTATGGCATTTTTATGTTTGAGACCTCCTCACTTTTTAACAATTTATGATAAATGTGATTCTGTCACTTCATAAAAATTATGGCTTCATATGATGTAGCATAATGTCTTAAATAGCACTTATATCAGCACTGATGCAGACTCCTAGCTGCTCTGATTGTCAGCATCATTCTTCATAGAGATGCCAAAGTAGATAGTTTTTGTGCAACTTATAGTGGCTCAGCAGTGCATCACACAAAGAATTAGAGAAGAAGCAGTGTTTTCCAGTCTCCATGCTTTAGGGCAAACCCAGACTGAAACTGAGATTTGGGCTGTAAGTCTGATAATTCCTATCAAAGATGGAGAACAGTAATTGTTCATTGCTGTCAGTTTTGACAATATGCTTTCTTTTAATTGCATTAATTTGAGCCAAAACTTTTTTAAAGTCCAAGTTTCATAAGAAATGTTTTCACAGGCACATGACAGCAAATGTCAGGTTGACCTACAGTTCTACTTTTCTGAGTGTCTTCAGTGCTGCTTTTTGCTCAGTAAGGAGCACAGCTGCATAGTAACAAACTACTTTTTCATTCCATGGAATGTGGAACAACCTGAAGTGGAACTGGGATAAGTTTTACAAAGGACTGCACAAATAGAGCACAAAACAACAAGCAGTAATCCTTACCTCAGTTCCAGTCTCTGGTTTTTATGAGGGATGAGTTGGAAGGCTGTGCAGTTTGATAGATAGGACACTGAGCTAGGTTACCAAGATTTACATTCTTGTTTCAGCTCAACCCTTGACTGTCTATATGACTTCAGCCAGGATTTTTTATTCTGGTTCTTTAAGGTCCTTTAGGACTTAAAGTTGTAGAAAAAAGCAAGAGCACAATTTTTCTCGTCTCAAGCACCTATCTTCCTGTCTTTTTCGTAGGGAACTTAACATAATTCATCATTAATGATAATGCACTACCTTAGATGGGATTTACCTAAACAGCTTTAAATGCCAGAAAATTCACTGGGGAAGTGTTGACTTCAAACTCTTTTATGTAAGCTTGTGAATGTTAAGCACCTAGGTCTTAACTAGACACAGTAACTAGTGCCTATTAACAGGAGGGACTGCTGTGGTACCGTGATTTTAAAAGGATTCAAGTGCAAACTTTGGTATTTAACTTTTAGACATAGAAATGTAATAGAAATCTAAACTTTTTTCTGTGTGTCTTTTACTATACTCCTGAACATTGTTTGTTGCCATCCTTGCCAACAGCTACAGTTTTAGCTGCTTGTATAATGGTATATGCTTGCGGTGTTTCTTACACTCCCCTCAGTTGGGGGCCCTAAATGGTCCTGTACTAATTGTTAAGAAGGCTTCATTTCTGTATATGTTTCTGACATGAATGATCCACTTGAGCATCAGGCAGCTCTGCTAAAACTTCAGGCATCCCAAATGTGAATGGCCTTAGTCAGCTGTCACATTTGCCATCTCTATGATGATTTATTTCCTCTTCATTCTCTAAAACCTGAGAGATAGCGTCTTGTCTCTCCCTGATGTCAGTTTATTGATTGTGACAATTACATCCATAGCTGTTTTGCACTGATCATTCAGACAGTTAACCTGGGTATGTAATACTGCAGGTCTTGTGATTTTGTTACACATGGCATATTAGATGGCTACTTTTCTTTCACACGAGGTAAAAATACATTCCCTCTATTAATGTTCATATTTGCAAAGATGATCAGTTTAAAGGTAAAGATAGTAGGTTTTGGTTGACTGTGTTGGTGCATGTTTGATCTAAATGCTGATAAAGCACTGTAAGCCGTGATGTAAGCCATGATTGCTGCAGTGTACTCTCTCTGTGTATAATTTTTAAAGACAGCATATTTCAAAAAGCTATTAAAATATTTTATTTGTAACTTGAAGGATATATACTATGAGCTCATTAAAATCTCTTACATCATTGTACTCATTAAACTGTCTGTAAAGGTCAGGGCCTGTTATCTTGATACAGTGACATCAATGACAGCGTTATATGGTTGAGCAAGCAACATTCGACTCTAAATCATCCCAACTAATAGGGTAGATAGGTGTAAGAGCTGTTGAAAAAACCCTCCTAGGTTCATTACACTGTTAGTTCAAGCTTAGATTACTCGTCTTGAGCCTATGGTTACACAAAGTCCAATGAATTTAATGGAGAGGCTTCCAACTTGGTCCATTTTGCACTTCTGTATTCCAAACAATGGCAAGGAATTCAGGTGCTTAAGTGAGCTTTGAGTATGCAAAATGTATCCCTTGTAACCTGCATGCAGTTTTACTGCAGCACATTTCATGTAAGCATCTTTGCAATTTATAGACAGCAGATTCCTTTTCTTAGTCAAAAACTTTTAAGAAACTTCTGACTCCAAGTTCCTTTTCTTACAACACCAGAGTGTTTGCAGTGTGAAAAGGACTACAGTGCACATGTTTTGTGAGGTGAGTAGCGTATACTCAATGTGAATGATTATGCAGTTGTTCTGTAGAGGATATTTTCTGTGGGTTCAGCCTAATGAAACATATGCTTCCTATTATCTCAAATATATTTTTTACAATAACCATTTCAACATTATAAAAACGTTTAGATGTTTTCTCTATAATTTATATCCTTCTTCAAATCTCACCTCTTAAAACTCATAATCATTTTATGAAAAAATATTTCAGCTCTTTTAACAATTATTACATTCAGAAAACAAAGGAAAGCCAGTCATATGCATTCCATCCCAAACTGTGTTTGACCTCATTCAGAACTAATAGGATATTTTTTATAAGATTTAAAAAAATAATAACATTAATCTACCACTCAATTCCATTATTCTTCCTTAATTGTCTTCTTTAGTTGCTCTGTCTGTGTCTGCCCTTCCAGCTTTCTTTTCCTGTAAAATACTCTAGCAGCCTATTATGGAGGAGAGGAATGAAGCATGTGAAGACTGAAGTACACTCTGGCTTTCTTTTTTCTGTGCAGGGCTCTACCAGAGTGTTATGGAGGGCAGGAGTGAAACACATGATGAAGCAGTGTGTGGAGCCCTGGACTTCTTGATTTGTTTTCAGAAAGGACAGTGTAGTGGTAAAGTGTGCTTTAGAATCGTGAGTTTTTCTTTGCTGGAATGTGTCCTCTGGATTTCAAACAGATGGTCCATGAATACACATTTGGACTGGTCTATTTTCCCCCTTCCTGTATTCCTTTTGTCTTCTAGGGCTTAGTTCCCATTTTCCTCAAAGGTCAGTGGATCAGGACTTTACAATTTCCTATAAATTTGATTTTTGTATTCACTATAGTTGATTGCAAAACAGGTTTGAAGGGGGAGATTTTTTGATGAGTAAGTTTTAAATAAAATCAGCCATATTTTGTTAGTTATACTACCTTTTTCCCCGCTGTTTTGCCCTCTTTCTTTCTGTAACCTTAAAATGCTAAAATACGCACCCAACTGTAAATTGAGTATCTTTCATTTATTTTCTTACTATGTAACTACCAGTATGTACATGGACTTTGAAAAAGCCACACACTACTGGAATGAATTGCTGTACTGTGGGTGTGCATTGCCTCTGTAAGATGATGAGAAAAAACAGCAAGAAGCAGTCATGTTGTATATAACAGCTGGGACATACTTTCAGTGTTTTAGGGAGAGGAGAGGCACAAGATCTTTCTCTTGTTAAGCAATATGTTTCTTTACAAGCAAATTGATCGCAATGAATCTACTCATGCAGTTTGTTATTACTGCTTATGTCAAAGTCTAGTTCTAACATTGGAGGATTAAAAATTGTCTTTATACTTCTGGTTTCCTTGCAATCCTTCCGATTTCCTTGAGCTAGATTAACACATAAAATATGACTGAAAGTGAAGACGCAGGGCAGAGGGGATCTGTCGGCACACCATAAATTAAAACTCTCTTTGAGTTTTGTTTTGTGAGAAATCTCACCAATATAAATGAAGGTGCAATAGCTGTAGGCCTGTGGCAATACTAAACCAGTAAAGTGGGTAAAGAAATAGCTTAGTTTGCTAACAGATAATTCAGTAGGACTGTTTGCATATTGCAGACTGCTTACCTGAGCAAAGAGCTCAGGGTAAGGTACATTAATACTTCCTTTGCCAAAAAACAGAAGTAGGAAGTTGTCTGAAATGTACTTTAACAAGGTTCTTTCTTGCTGCCCAGGCTTCTCTATGCTTTTCTGTATTCAGCGGCTGCAACCATAATGCAGTTAGTGAGAGTACAGCATTAACACAGCTTCACGCCAAAAAATGCTGCTGCTTTATTGCTGGTGTCAGTTCTGCTTTTACTCTACCTTAACACCTTTGCCATGTATTTGTCCAGGTAGATGGGACTAGCATTTTCATTTAGACTAGGAGCCTATGTCCAAATAAGGACAGCTACAGACATTTTAAGGTGTAGATGGTAAAATTTTGTTGAATGTGCCTATGCTTAATTTTAGTTGCATGTTCAATCTGCTTACATGCATTTGGATATCACATTTGGTTTCCATGTGCCTCTCAAAGTGCCTAACCGCTGTTGAAAATTGTCTGCAGGACATATTTGAAAATGAGACATAGAATGTCTATGGATGTTCACAACCAATTTAGTTACCAAGATTTAATGAGTTTGTAAGCTGAAGTTTTACTTTACCACTGGGGATGACTAGGAATGCACATAGTCTGTGAAACTTAGTTGATGAGCAGGGGCTTACTCTGAGCATTTGCAATCATCAGTGCACACCACAAAAACGGTATTTCAGGCTCCTGTACATGCTGTGACAGAGCTATGTCTAAAAAACAACATTGTTTTCGCCGCTGCAATTGCAACCAAATGATGAAAAAATAGACACCTAACGCCCTTTCTGGTCTTCAACGCTTTAAAAAAAGAGCAAACCCCTGAATCATAAGCTCTAGTAGCTAGAAGATGCTATCACAGGAGTCAAGCCTCTTTCAGCTTGCTGTGCATGAAATTGTAGAATGGGATCCTACCCAGTTTTCACATTCATAAATACTGATTAACTAACAAAGAATTTTAATTTCCAGATACCTTATTATGATAACATTTGGAATATAATTACTTTAGTAATTTTCCTGCCTAAGGCAAATGTAAACCCTGACTGTCCTACACCTTTTCTAGATATGACATGTGATGCTGAGATGTATTCCATATTTTCATAGTGTTTGAGGACTGAAGCATAACAGAGACCATATATATATATATGCTTTCCTTTTCTGTTTCTGATTCCCAGACTTCAAGGCTCCTTTGAACTTTTTTTATTTACTTCACACAACCTGTGTTGCTGCTACCTTGCCACTTTGGTCCTAATGTGGGGACACTAATGTGCAAAGTGTAAGTGACGTGTGTTAGGGACATAGTGATATTTAGTGGCGTGGTGAGAACATAAATGCAGGAAGAGTGGCTCAAGGTCCTTGGCAGTAGTCTAAGCAGTGATCAAGTGTATGTTCTTCCCCAGGGTTTACAAAGTCAGCTGCCACTTCTGTATTCCTGCTAATCTGGTTAACAGCAAGGCTTTACTCGCTAACTGAAGGTAAATAACCATATATGGCACTGTTTTCTGTAAAGCTAGCAATGCTTTTTCTCATCAGTGATACAGAGCAAGTCTTAGGAAGATGACAAAAAAATCAAATTTTGTATGGACCTAGCTAATGAATTACAATATTGATTATCTCGTGTATGTGTGAGTGAGATACAGCTTTTGAAAGGTGCTTCCTAGTGCTTTCTGAACTAGGAAAATAGCTGATAAATGCTCCTGGATGGGAGACAGGAAAAGAATTCCAACTATTTCACCAAGTTACAGAGTGTGAGATAGAGCAGGAAAAAAAATAACAGATAAAAAAATGGTCCTCCTTTCCTCTTACTTTTGCTACAAATTGTTGTGACTAAAAGTAATTTAAAGATTCCGGATATTGCAAGAGTTCTGTGCATTTCTGTTTTCAACTGGGGTATTGTAAATACATGAAATTGTTAAGAAATTGTTAAGAAATTGTTGAAAGCGAGCTAGCTTTTTTCATGTTAGTTGTAAACACATACAATATGGTGAACTGACTTTACCGTTACAGCAATTAGAAAACATGATCAGAATGTCCTGTGAGTCTAGTACAAGTGCACTGCTTTGGTATTTTGTGCTCTTGCCACATGGACTTGCTAACCGTCTGCATGCATTTTGCATCTTCATGCATTTTGGATTTGGGGAAGAATTTTCTGACTGGCTCAAGGACAATCTTAGGGTAAAACGTTAACCATTCTCAGATATGTATATACATAACAGCAGGCTCAAGAACACATAAAGAAAGATTGTCCATTAATTTTTAATTTCAAACTTATAAAACAATCATAAAATTACAAAGGTCTACCTATATATGTGCTAAGTTGTGCATGTTTACTGTATCAGTTTTCCTGTACCTTCACCAGTCCAATATAACAATTTATTACAGGCAAATCCCATTCTATTATAACAGTTTCTCACTGGTGTGAATGTTAAATTAGTGTGAACCTTGACAACAATAGAATTAGCCTGGTAAAAAAATGGTATATCAGAGTCAGGGTAAACCAGTGCTTTCTATACCTTATATATTCTCTGTGAAAGCTGGTACGAAAAGTAATAGAGAATGATATGGAATTTCATTCCACCTTTCGTTGAAAGACTGTGACATGTTTGGAAAATATTAAGAATGGCTCCCAAGACTGTGAAAAAGGTGGCACTCACAACCACCCGTTATCCTGCTCCACATTATAAACAAATGTAAGTAAAAAGGACCTGGGACATTTCCAAGCTTGCAAAAGCATGATCTGGAATCCTGGGACTGGATTTATCCTCCATTTGGATAGCATCAGAATAAATCTGGCTTTCAGTCTGTTCTGGGTCTTGACTTGAGACTCTGGAAATGTTGAATTGCTGGAAATGTTTTCAAATCTGAGACTAAATAATCACTTCTCTAATAATTAACACAATTGAAAGAGTTCTGTATAAAGACAGTTTAAAATATTGCATAGATTTAATTTACATAGAAACAGTCCCAAACAAAGCAAGCATTAAGGATGATAATGTCAATTCCTGTGCACAGACAGTAATTATAAAGTGCTAATATCTGCTCTGATGGGTGTTGGTAATTCTTACAATTTGGTTAAATGAAGATTGGAAAATCAATCCACAGAAAGGCATTTTCTTCAACAATCTGTTCCTAACATGAACTTCATTTGTGAAATTCAATGGCAGCATAAGAAAACAAGTCTTTGATATGCCCTCGTATACATCCTGTAGGAAGGATTGTTTTGCTGTAGAGGGTAAATTTGTACCAGCAGACAATGTTATGCAGTCAAACTGCTCATTATTTATCTGTGGCTTAACATCTAACATTTGATGAATGAATTTACAGCAAAATAAGGTTACTGGAGCTTGTTCAATTGTTTCATGTGGTTAGGACAGCTGTAGGCAATCTGTATAGGCTCTTCTGCTATTAGAAAACTATACATGTTTAGGCAGTATGTATTTCATTTATGATCTGCCAGAAAATATATTAAAACTGAAGATCACTGTAGGAATATTCCACTATGAATGCTTACAGCATAAGAGGAATTTCCCAAGACTAAAAGTAACCACAGTAATTTCATCTGAACATCTCATCTAAATGAAGTCTGTCTTGAACATGTCTTCTACATGTACACTTTATAACAAGCAGGTCAGTTAACACAGATTGTGTCACTAGGTCTGATCTGCTCTTAAATTCCAAAAAAGTCTTTACCTTGTGTCCACATATGTAAAATCTCCTGTTTTCTTAAAGACTTGATTCAAGGCTTTAGATTTTAGCCTTTTAACAAACCAGGATTATTCAGCCAGAACCAAATATCACAGTTCTGGCACTCCAGATGATGTTAAATGGAAATAAATGTAATCTGAGGTCAAGTCACGTAACAATCAAATACATGTGAAACACAGTCCCAGGAATCAGACTCTATCTATTTTACCCATCCTCCTCCATCTCCCCATAAGACATTTTCCAGACATATGCTGATTCTTTCAGTTCTGCCTCTCTAACTTTGCATCTGTTGTTGATTATTTTGTCTTTGTCAGCTGTTCAAACAAAATCTAAAAATACACTAAAACATCCACTTGCAAACCTTTCTGTCCAGAAGGAACCAGGAGGTTTTCGCCAATGGTTAGCTCATCATTTATTCCAAACCAAAGAATGAACCTCCATCTTTCTTCCCTGCCTGGGAATCCTTGTAAGTAAAAACATAATCTGACAGCCTCTGAGGTTTGAAGTGCATGAGAGTACAGAGGGGTTCTGACTTACATGGATATACACAGGCAAAGTTATTTAATTCAAGAAAAACAAGCTTCCTCACAGATAAAGATTTAGCTACATTAAAATTCCTTGGAATTTTAAGGATTTGCTAAGGATTAAAAAAAAAAGTCCCATTTTTGGTGAGGTTCTAATTGAAAAGAGAACATTATGTCCTAAAAGCATTAGTTACAAATTATTGCCTATCACATGACTCGGAAGAAGCTATTTTGACATCCAAGAATTCAGGATGCCGAAAAAAAAACAAAACAAAAACCCAACCAAAAAGCATCATCAAACCATGCCATTTTGAGGAGTGTTGCTGCAGTTTTAATTGCAATCCACAAGATGGTACAATAAAAAGAGCAACAATGTGCCAAATCTGTCCATAGAGCTTGCTTTGCTTGCCTGAGGGGTTGAATGCCTACTGCATTTCCACATGCCTGTGTGTTCTGTACTGACAGTTAAACAAGTGTATTGTGTTTGTTTATATTTAGCTCTTAGTGATATATAGCATATATGTTTCTATAACGAGTAATTAGAAAATCATACCACTACCTCTGTGCATGTACTTTAAAACTTTGTGATGATTTCTTCTGTTGTACAAAATAACCATAGTTGTATACTTGCTTCCTCTTCTGTAAGTAAAACCAGGATTCACCTGACAAATGAAACCTCAGCGCAGCACCCATTTAACCTCTGAAATAGAGGAAATTACTCCTTCGCTTGCAATTATGTAGACATTCCAGTACATTGGGGACTTTGAAATTACTTCAGAACATGTAAGGGCACACAATGACTGAGTAGCGCTTAGCCTTAGTTAACTCTAACTCACTGTGCCTGGTGTTGCTGTATGAGTTTGCAACTGGAATACTGTTGAAACAAATAAACAAGAATTCCTGGGGCATCTTCAGATAATTAGCAGGAATGCCACAAACCACTGTAAGGTTAAAGGTATTTATTTTCTTAAGTCCCACAAGCTGGTGTGAGATGCCATATTTCACCATGTCTCTTGGTTTGACATGCGAGGCAGTCCCAGCAGCATCTCAAAACTTCCCTCTGCATGGGTAGTACTTGTTATTGATCAGCTGGACCAGCAGGGAAAAGTGAAAGTAAGATACTGGAGTATAAAACAAAACAGGAATACATTTTATTAATTATGTGGAAATTTTAGCTGAACTGCTTTGCTTTCTTATATTCATAGACTATATTCATGCTGCACACTCACTGCTATGCACCTGTCTCAGCTGAAGACTGCAGGAGCAAAACCCATATTTTACTGATACCAGTTATCAGAACTTTATTTGTTTGAAAATGCAGAGTGCACCATACCAGCAGAGATAGCACAGAAACAGTGAGAGTCATGACGCAGGATCCGTTCCCCTGAGTGGTAGGATGTGCATCTGACTTGTGTGCAAGTGACTTCATAACCACTGGTGTAGTCCACATGGCATGTGATCTCATACGTATGCCTATGCCTGTTACCTGAGCTGATGTTGTCCATTGTATAAGAGAGGTTGCCTAGAGCTGGGTTACAAAAAGAGAAGGAACTCTTAGACCCTGTTGGAAGGCTGGAAGCCACTTCTTTCTTATGTCTAATGTGCTGTCAGGAAAGGCAGCAGCAAGCACACCCAAGGTCCACCTTGTTCTGAGGGGCTGACCTTGTTCTCTGGGTTGTAGACCATGGTTTAGCCTCTAACTTTTCCATTCCATTTATTACCCTACTAAGTTATGCTTGTATTCATGCCTGTATTCTAATACTTCTGAATTCATCTGCATGCTTCAAAAGAAAGAAAACATAAGCATGGACCTTTGGATTCTGCACAAGAGAATCAGGCACATTGTCATATACTTATAGAATGTTTTTCTGGAATTCTAAGTGGGTTCCCATACACAGAGTGAGCTGGTGTGTCCATGGGGGTTGTCATTAACACAAGTTTTTTATCAAAAAAAAACCAACCCACCTTGCCATACATATAGCTAGTGCAGCATTTATTACAATGATTGCCTTTCCAGTTATGCATGTGTGAAATTTTTACACAGTTTGCTTCATGAATTTCTTGTTTTGCAAGTTTGCACAAAACACCAGAAATGGCTCACTTAAAACATGTATCAAAAGGGAATTGGTGATAATAGATGAATGCTTTTATAAAACTAGCCAGCGACAAATTCAGCTACCAGCAGCTTGGAACAAGGCAGATGCAGCTCAGATGGGAGTCTCTGGGCAAAGTTCATAGGTTCTGTCTATGGCAGGGTAAGTTACAGAGTTCAGTTCTGAGGACATGTGCTGAATATAGAACCACTGGTGCTAAAATGTCATGCTTAATGCCTGGAGTACTTGTCCATTCATACTTGTAACCATGAGTCTGCTATTTGGTAGCTACCAAATAACTCTTTCTTTGGAACAAAGTAGGGTCCTTCCATGTGAGGTGTTCATCCTCCCTCATCATATAAGACTTTGGAGGGTAGAATCAGATGTAACATACAGTATCATTCCAGGCAAAGCAGAAGCCAATAGCTTGAAGACCTGAAGATTCAGAAGACAACACTTAAAAAATATTTAATTGCCTGACTTTGAAGGTCCAAATTTTAAAGACACCTAAAATTGAGGTTACAGAGTGTCCTGGGTTCAGCAGTAGCAGTCATTTTTCTCCTTCTTGGTAGAGCTACACTGAGAGCAATGGCTGGGGGGAAGTGAGTGGATGAATTACCTGACTGGGTTTAAACCACGACACAGAGCTACTAGGATTTCCAACCCCCCCTAAAATATCTACTTCATAGCAAAAATTAGGATCCTGGGAACTTTTGAGAATCTTACTGCCTATGTAACTACAATTTCAGGTGGTTAAATACCTTTCCTTAAGTGAACTGGGAGCTATAGTGATGCTGTGTTTCACAAAAGCTTACACTCCAAGATCACTTAAATGATTCCAGATGACCACAGAAAGGGTCAAAATCAGTTTTCCACATTCTTAGCAGAATATATTAAGAAGCCTAAAAAGCATGTAAATGTATTAATGCTGAGTTACTGTTTGGGTAGATGCTGTAGGGAAAAAAAAGTTGGAGGCATGCAGGCTGTATGATCTGTATTTTCAGTTTGCTACCTTTTGGTTTTTTACTTTCACTCTTGTTTTACTTTGAACTTAGTTTATGTACAGTATTCAATACTTTGAGTGGATTCCATTTTTAAATGGACGTTCAATTGACATGCATTGAACATACCTCTAAGACCATATGTTTCAAGACATAGTCTGAAGAGTCAAGTGCTCTTTAGATCACAGCAGTGATCTTAATCTAAACTTGAGTACAATGGAAATCAAGTGGAAACCTACAGGAGGCTGGACTCCCTAATGGTGCCGGTTTTTAGAGATAACTTAAATCTTGCTAAGTTGAAAAAAACTATTCAGTTGGTACAAGAGTTCAAACTAAATACAGACTGTTATCATTAGCAGTCATCTGGAAAGGAAAATGCTCTTAATGCGCTGCCAGTAAAGGATATTCCCTTGAGCTTTCTTGCTCTGAGCTACTGTAGCCTGTTTATGTTCCCCAAAGAAACTGTGTGAAATCTTTCACACATAAAGTCAGACCTTCAGAGAAGCTTCAGGTAGGATTTATGTATTTAGAATATTCTGATGTGTTTTCCTAAAAACTAACATTTTAACCGTAAGAACTTCTGGATCCTGCTTCCTCTTTTCCTCCCATGTATTAATGACTGCGAGAACCATTAAACTTCTAGGGCATTTTATACTGCGAAAGTTGAAATAAAACTATCTAGCTGGTCAAGGCGTCGAAAATAGTAGCAAACACCTGCTGCTTCTACATATGGACAGATTGTTCACTTAAGTGGAAATCACTTAGCTGAAAATCAAAGCACTGGTGGAAAGTGTATCACAGCAGTTAAAACCAGAAAAGCTCATAGAAGTGTTTTATGAGAAAGCATGTTGATTAGAGTGTTGAACGTTCACAGATAAATGTGCAGAGTTAGTTAGCTATTTTGTGTCTTTCATTTACTAATCAATTTTCCCCAGTACCAGCCTATGACAACTAGTAGGCCTGCACATTTGTTTCATATGGTCAAAGAATGTTAACCCCCTACTGACCCTCCAGTGTTTGCTCTCTTTCCCTCAAGGCACGGAAGGCTTTAAAGTAGAAAACTGATGAATGAAAAGAATTAATCTCTTGGGGGCTTTTGTCATGAAAGCTTGAAAGGGGATCAGAGCAGTCTGACATGTTGACAGCTGAAGTCAAGAGGAAAATTATGATATAATACAGCAAGTCAAAAATGTTCCATGCCATCATATCCGAAAGGCAAACAAAGTGTACTTATTGCCTATTGCTTTTTTGACTGCTCTCGCTACTGGTAACAACAGTAAATTATACACTGGAACCCCTTGAAAAATAGGAAGGGTATTCATGGCTGCTTTTTAAGAATAAGCTGTTGAGCTCCTCAAACATGGGTGCAAAGTGTAATGAGCATCTTCTGACCCTTGTGTCTTAACCTTTTTACAGTCTGTGATGGATCTCTGATGGCTGCCTCTGTTCTGGACAGTTTAGTTTATGCTTTGTCTTCTTCTGACTAGCTTACTTTGTTTGGAAGGTGTGAGGCTTCAACTTGATAGATTTAAATTTTTCTCCCTGAATACAGCATTGGTCAACTCCTCATACCAAGAGTGACATTGCTTACTGTGCATATTTGTTGTTGGTTTTGTTGTTTTTTTTTTAAATGCAATCTTGCTCAGATACCTTTCCATATATTTTTATTATTAATTTGAATTAGTGGTTTCCCTAGCAATTCTAAAAGTCATCAAGAGTGTGTTTGTAACTTGAATGGCAAGCCAGGCAATGTTTGTGTACATTTGCATGCAAAGATGCCAGAAGATATGAGAAGAATAGGACAAGACAGCCATATTCTTCCCTGTTGTCTTCAATCTAAGCTCCTGGAATGGCCATTATATCAAACAGAAAGGGTTGATAAGCTACACCAAACATAACACATGCTCCTGTGTCTACTCCCTTTCACTCTGCTCAGCATGGAAAGCCAGATACAACCACAGCTATTCTCTACAGCTACTGGACACTGACATCAAACCCAATTAGATTTTTATATTGGATTTTAAATCTGGCTGACTTGTTGGTTAGTATAATTTTAGGTGTCTCCTGAGCTCCCAGCAAGCTTTGCCAGTTAGGGCCAACTGAGAGGCATTGCTTTTGAGTTTCCAAATCATATTACAGTGAGACAACAAGAATCTTTGCTTATAATTCTGTTAGAGGATTTTCTATTTGCAGTAGAAGATGTGAGAATAGAGCCTGTGTTTTATTAACAACAGGACAGTCTGGTCACACTGTGAACTGTGGAGTCCATGCAGCTCCATCACTGCATTGTACATCCAGACCCACACACCATCAAACAGATAGGGGCAACAGTGTCTCCTCTAGGTATGCGTGAGTTACTGCGAGGGAGGTTATGGACCTATTCTTTCTCCTTCAAATCTGCCTCTTGGCTTATGTTATTGCAAGTTACTACTGGCCTGCTGGAAATCAAAGTACTATTGGTAATATAAAGAAATTCTTTATAAAGAAATATCTTAAGAAGTTCTTTACTGAGAGGGTGCTGAGGCGCTGGCACAGGGTGCCCAGAGAAGCTGTGGCTGCCCCATCCCTGGCAGTGCTCAAGGCCAGGTTGGACACAGGGGCTTGGAGCAAGCTGCTCTAGTGGAAGGGGTCCCTGCCCATGGCAGGGGTTGGAACTGGGTGAGCTTTGAGGTTGCTTCCAACCCAAACCGCTCTGATTCTGCGATTCCTTGACTCTGTGATGACATGCAGTTACCAGTGTAATTGCAGGGCAAGTCTTGAGCTACACGTTCTGAGAAGCAGTGGGAGATCGCTCCCTTTTCCGCTGGAAATATCTCCTTTCCCCGCGGGCCCGGCGCTGGCCGCGGGTGCCCGTTTCCGTGCGGCTCGCTGCCCAGCAGATGGCGCCGTCGCCTCAACAGCGCTGCCCGGCGGGGCAGCCGCCTGGTCCCCGAGGTGCTCGCCAGGGTGAGCAACGGGAAACAGCCCCAGCAGTAGAAGTAAGGATGGAGCCTAGGGTTTAGAGCACAGGTACGCCTGTATCCTGCACGGGTTGTCTTGCCAGGCTGAGCTACGGTACAGATAGCTGACTGAGGGAAGCACCTTGGAAATGGGAACAACGGAGAATGAACAGCGAACCTCCCAGTCCAATACTAGGCTGAATTTGAAGACGAACCCTTCCTTGCATATGTATACAGACCTATATTGTATGGAAAAACTGAAATCAATCAAAGTGGCATAAGCTTTTCAAATTTCATGTTTCAGCTGAAAAGTGTACAGAATTTGTCAGTTGAAATCAGATCTTTGAATTTTCTGGATGGAAATGGAAAATTTTTACCTTCTAAAAATTGTTGGAAAGATGACACATACCTGCTTTTGAAATACAATTCAATAACAGTTTCCTAATTTGACTTTTTTTTTGATGTGCAAACCATGCAGACCTAGATTATAACCCTGCAATTATCATGAAACAGAGGGACAGCAAATATCCCTGTTGCCTTACAAGCCCAGCTCACACTCTGGCCACATAGGTAGAGTCTGACCACCTCCTCAAATCACAGGGTGCAGTGATGGATGTTAGGTTGTTTAAAACTGGTTTATAACCTCAGTTTTCTGTGTGGATGCAGAGCACGATTTCAGCCAAGCTTAAAGCTTGGTTAATTCTTGCTAACAAATTTACCCATTGTTTTCGGAGTTACTGAAATGAAATACTGCTGTGTCTCAGTGTCTAAGAGTGTGCAAGAGAAATGCCTCCAGAAAGGGAGCAGGTGGTATTAGCAAATTGGATAGAGCTAAAATGAGTCCCACAACTTCAGAACTTTAAGGATTTTCAATATTTTGTGATTCTTGACAAATGTGATATTCCCGTGTTTGAGATGGTGGCAGGTAAATATGAATACTGGACTGGAAAATAAGCAAAAAAAAGAACTTTGCATTGTGTGGAAGACTAGGAGAGCAAAATCAAAATTACAGTGTCTTAAAGAGTAGAAAGAACCTCCCTGCTAGCTGCTGACTATGAAAAGACTTCTTAGCTGTATGGCAGTTTGTATAAACTGCCAGTATAGCAGACAGCATTTACAGTGATCGTTGCAAAATTGTTTGTGTAGCTGTTTGGGCACAAGTCATGGGACCTTTGGGCCAATATGGTGTGAACTTGGAAGAGTCCCCAGGAGTCCTGAGTCTGAAAGCTGGTTCTATGTGAGCCATTGGTCCACTTCTTCATTCTGAGGATGCAACAAGAGAGCTGATATATGTTCCGGTCAGTATACTAAAGTGCTCTTGCAGTGTGACCTATGGAGTTCAACAACATGAAGCCAGGTTAAAACTAGCAAGTTTAAAAGCAAGATGAACAGTAACTCAACTTCAGCCCATGCAGTGAAGGCTGGATGATTGAATGCAATTCTCAACCAATTAAAAAGCAAGTTTATGCTGAAAAGTGGAAGTATTATCAAAAAAACCCAAACCCAAACATGCACAAAAATTAATCAGTCATTCTTGACTCAGATGCCTCCTAGGTCTATGATCCTAAAGCCTTTTAGAGCCTTGCAACTTGTTTTCTTTCAGGTAAGAACGAAGCTGTCCTCAGGAAGAAGATGATAACTCTGCCTTCTTTTACTCATTTTTTTTGAGCATGACTGGATGCTCGTTTGGGTGCTACCCTATCTGTGGAAATTCCATGGAGTTTAGTGAAAATAGCTCACAAGGAGGAGCTACAGGAGAAAAGAACCTGAAAGCTGTATTGAGCTGAGGTTAATAAACTTAAAACTTAATGTCTGCAAAAATTTAGTGGTTTCTGTTTACATATCCATAGTTACTCGCTATGTATTGTTCCAATATCATTAATTCTAAATGTAACAAGCAGTAAGAACTAAAAAATTACTTTATCTGAATCTCTTGGCTTCTTGAGGATGCAAAGTTCTTTTGAAAATATCCCAAGTGAGTAACATAACCTAGTGTTTATTATTAGTGCAAGAATTTTGTTCATATCACATCTATTCAAAGAGACGCATCAGTAGGCCTTTACAATGAGAAGGCCTACAGTTAGTGTGGTAATAAGATATAAAGAGCCAAATTATGTTCTATATTATTGCTTTTAGCTTTATTTAAGTATTCTAATATTCCAAGTTTTATCTGGGCTGTAATACTGCCTAAAATAATTTCAAAACAAGCACTTAACTGTGAAAATCATTTCTCTGTGAAAAAAAAAACCAGGCACAAATACGTGATTAAAGTTGATCCTTTGGACACATCCAACTCTTACTTGAACTAATATCAATGTCCCACTAAACTTAATGGGAATTGTACAGTATGGAATGCTGGATTCTCATATAGCAGCAATATGGCAAACACCAACATGAGGTTTTGGAAAACTTGCTTTAAAATGCATTTAAAAATTAAATCTAGATATGCTGACTTCAGAATCTGAAGACAGAATTCTTGAGTTTCTTCCTTCCAGTTTCGGATAGTATTAACTTGGAAATTCACTGTCTTTTCACTGAATTTATTCCAACAAAATAGATTTCAGTAGAATCGCTTTGAAGATCCATGTTGGCCTTAAGAATTTTGCCTGCAACTCTGAGGTCAAGGACAGAATTTTTCACAGAATGAAAAATTGTACTCTAAATAGGCAATATGCTTAATATAAACATTTTTTGTGATGAAAGATCCTTAAAAACCTGGAGGTTCAGTGAAGTTCTTGAGGTTCACTGGAGCATAAATTTTTCTTCTAAAATGACGCTGCTTTACATGCTTTTAAGTTTCCTTAATGACTTAAAGTGGTTCAGCTGTAGCTCAGGGCTGATCACATGTAAAGATAAAGAACATAGGAATGCACATATAATAATATTTACATTTTTATGTGCAAAGTTCATACATTTGCAACTTTGCAAGAATGTTAGCATTTACCCCAGTTTTAAGTTAAGAACAATGTGATCAAAGTGGAGTTAATGGCATCAGATATTGGTCAATAATAATTGGTCTTTGATATTTGTTGGCAAGATTAAAATAGAAATGTATTTATATTAGCTACAGCTAAGCCAGTTAGCTGAATATTAATTGAATCGACATTTACTGATATTTTGGGATGGTTGAAACATAATTTAATAGTAACCAAATGCTAAAAATATCTAGGAGTTTATGGTCATGTTGCTGAAAAAGTACATGTAACTGCCTGGAAGGTATAGCACACAAATGATGTCTCATATATTTTAGGCAGCGCTATGGGTTTCTTTGTATTCACATTAAGATGATAATGACAAGTGCTGCTTTCCTTCCAGAATTACTTAATATGTCTCTTCTTAACTAGTTGCAGTGTATACGAGTCACATACTTTGGTCCTTGACTTCTGGAGTTCAGGCCATCATCTGTTATGTTATCCTTCCTGTTTGAGTGTATTTGGCAAACAAAATGAGCACTGGAAGTAGGAAAGCAATCCATTCACACACCCCACCCGCACACCCCCCAGACCCCCCCCCCTCCCTCGCCCCCCACTACTCTGGCTTTACTTTAGTTGTATCACTCTCATTCTGTCAGGTGAGATCATTATTATATGTCTTGTCCTGGGCAGTTATTCTCATTTGGGGTGTGTAGGTTTTGAAGCAATCAATCAGAGGTCAGATTTGGTCAGGGTGGGACCCTTTCCAAATTACTCCTGGAAAAGGTGGGACCGGTTCCTGAAGTAACGTTCTGTGAGTGGAAAAAATTATTTGGTGAAAAGCTGTAACATTTCATGGGTCTTTTATAAGGCAGCACTGTGTAAGAAAGCCTGAGAACAGACAGGCTAAAAAGCAGAAAAGTAGAAAGTGAATAAATTTCATAATGAGAATTCATTTAAATCGGCTCTTCATTTGGAATATTAAATTGGATTAAGTCTGAATTGCTTCTCAAGACAATGACTTCCTGATGATGTGATCAGGATTATAATTCCATTATGCAGACTATGTTAAATTAGTCTTCAACAAATGGGACTAAATTACAGTCCTCAGTCAATCATTGTGGAAGTTTGACATCAAGCCCAGCTCTGGATCTGTGTTTTGCTCCTGGAAATCCATCTTGATCAGCAGCTGAAACCTTACTTAAAGTAAATGTAAAATAACTTTTTTAAGACTGGTTAAAGCAATTTATCTTTCTTTGTCTTTGTTATGTGCAGGATATAACTTGCTGTACTTAAGCAGCAAACGCCAACACAGATAATATATGGGAGATACCTAAGCTTAGAAGAAGTTATGGAGGACACACTGCTTTTAAGTTTTCTGAAACAGGAGAATTACTGAAATAATGACTTGAGTGCACTTTTACTAGAGACTAGTAGTTACGAGTAATTGTGTTGCATATACACTTTAGACATTGACCTCATGTCTCAGACATTCAGCATACCAAAAGCTTGGTTGCTTAGCAGTGAATGCTAAGTGACATATTAAGTTCAACCAAATGTCAGTCATTGCAATGATGTCATGTTGTCCAAAACCCATTAATTACTTTGAAAATTCCCACAGTAACTGAAAATCTCAGATTATCTGCCTGAATTAATGGGAGCCCTGTAATTGAATGATGGATCCCATGCTGTTATTTTGTACCCTATGTACTTTAAGTATACATTTTGAAATGTAGGTGGTAAATACTCTTTTTTGATGATCTTTATTCATCTTAGTGCTGATTTTAATATTATTAAGAACAATCCTGCTAATAATAAGGAAAATGAAAGGCCATATTCCCCATGGTACACCTTAAAAACTAATATCCTGTATGAGTGATATGCAAAGATTTTGGTGGAATTACATGGCTGAGAGTTGGAGAGTCTGCGCCAAAAACTCTCCTTCCTGTTTTAGCAAAGTTTGAGATTTCAAGAGAGAGAAAAGGAGGTAATTTTTTTTAATATCACCTACTGATTGAAGTATAATTTCTCTTTTTTTTTTTTTTTTTTTTTCTCTTCAGTCAGGAATGTAGAAAGAAAGTCAGAAAGCTTTTAAGTGTGTTTGTGCACTGAATTACCACGCTGAAGTTAAATTCCAGAACTGTGCATTAGATGCTTGGGGCCTCATGTGTTTGTCAGCCAAGCACTTTCATGATGACAAGCAATTACAAGACGCAGTGTACTGTTATTGTCAGGTGCTTTTTGCTTATTCCAGACCCCTCTTTAGGCCTTCTGGGAGAGCTGGGACAGACCCTGTTTGGTGGCATCAGTAGCCAGCCTGCCCTTCTGTACTGGCTCACAAGTCATCAGCAGTTATTGTATTTTATGTGATCTGGCTTTGGTGCTGCTGTATTTTATAGAGTAACACCTACAG
This sequence comes from Pezoporus wallicus, assembly GCF_028554395.1. Classification (NCBI taxonomy): domain Eukaryota; kingdom Metazoa; phylum Chordata; class Aves; order Psittaciformes; family Psittacidae; genus Pezoporus; species Pezoporus wallicus. Next base: position 1,687,841 of record NW_026636658.1, read on the forward strand.
CAGAAAAGAAAACCTCCAAATTCATAATATGAGACCTGAGGAAATATTTGCTAGTGAATAATATTCCAGACAAAGCCTGTCTCTTTGTTGTTGGAAACTTTGCAAACACTTTGCAATCATTTCGATTTTTCTAAGGCAAGATCCTGGAGATTTTTTTCTTTCACTTTCATTGTGAGCAACTTGTGACTGTGAACCAATATTAAGTATTCAGAATTAGGTTATGTTAAAGTTCTTCCCAATGTGGCCTGACATATTTGATTTGTAAGAAGCAGGTATGAGGAAGAAGGAGAGAAAGATTAATTAAGTTCTGTTCCAGGTTTTGTGATTAATGGTCAGGCCAACTTTCTGCTGGTAAAGTTGTGAGGTTGTCTGGTCTGACAATCACATTGTATTGAAGAAAGAAGCTGCTGGAAAAGAAAGCGTGGCTCACAGGATCTTGAAATTAAACATATCTGCACTTTCTCTTTAATAAAGACATGCATATTCATAAAAAGAACTTTCTTGCTTTGCAACTGTACGTACTGGCAGCAGCAGATGACTTGACGCCTTTTCAGTTATGTTTCTAATTTGCATTGTTTCAATCTGTTATTCTTAGCATGTGTACAGGGCATGTTCAAACAGAAGTCTCAGAACGTGGCTCATTTGTGGTGCGGTCAATAGGCTTTGGAAAACAATTTCTAGATATTTTATTACTTACTTTAATTCTTGTGGTACCCCTGAGTGGAGAGGTAGGACCAGATGGGGAAGTGATATACAGTGTTTCTGTGTTTATTGTGTCAGCTTGTATCTTCCAAAAAATTACAAACTCAGCATTTGCCAGGCTGGCTTTATATATCTCAGAATATTGAGGGCGGAGAATATTAGATTCTTTTCAGTTTAAAATATAACTTTATTTTTTCAGTCTTTGAGGAAGAGTATCTGTCTAAAAAGAAAAAAGGAAAAAGGAAGGATGTTTACTGGAGTCAGTCAGTCTTACATAGCTTATATCAAGCTTAAACAAAATTATGTATTAGACCTAATAGATGTCATATGGTCTGTATTAAAAAGAAATACAAATCTCCAAAACATACACAAGGCAAAAACCTGGTCAGAAGCAGTCAACTATCTAAAAAGTAGAACTACTGAATGTTCCGTGAAGTTTCTGAGGCAGAGTAAAACCCAATTTCAGTTTATCAAAGTTGAACTGAGTCTTTTGCAATCTTGGAGTGATTTTGGCCTTATTCCACCCAAGGACTGGCCAGCAGGGTCTATTTTGGGGATGAAGAATGCCCCAAAATGCTGAATGTAGAAGTTAAGGCCACTAGGGCATATCATTATCCATTTCATGGTGTGGAATGGCCTGTGTAAATTACTTTCCTAGACTAAGGAACCAAAAGGCTTGCAGAAACCTGGCTGTCCAAGCCATCTTCTGCTTTTAGCAAGCTCATTTATTTGCAGCATTTTGCTAACGTTGCCATTTAAACTGACTAAGAACCAAAATCATTGTGACTTGCCCCTCCCCAAAGGGATATCGCCTTTTCTAGTGCTCTAACTCTAGTAAAAATGCAGTAGAAGAATGCAATATCCTTGACATTGCAGTTCCCTGCCAGGAAAATCAGTTTCACTCCTGAATCTAAAAGTTTCTGTTATTATTAATAACAAACATGCATGTAGCAACTGTGTTTGCATTGCACTTCACCTAAAGAAACAAGTCATTCTCTTTGCCCCGATTAATCTGAAGGGTAAATAAACAAAACATGGCTATCAATTTTAAATTCTTAATGGCTGTTTGTTTGTTTTATTAAAAATAGGTTGATAAGACAGAATAATGCTATTATTCCTCCGGGAACTAAAGCACAAGAAGCTGCTTATCTGGAGTTTACACAGAAACATGTATGGCAGAAGTGGGAGCTAAACTGGCACGCTCTGGCAGCATGTTCTGTTCTGACATCTTCTGTTGTCCTGACTGATGTATTTCTCTTGAAATTAGGCAAAAGAAAGCAACAAGGAAGGAAAACAGTGACTTTAAATGATTTGTCTTGTTGGAAATCCTGCAAGCAAAGCCTGTGAATTCTTTGCTCATTTTTAGAACCTCAGGAAACACCTGTCTTCAGAAGAAAATCTGTAAACCCACAACTCTCAGATGGAATATATCTGATTGTCAGGCTTCTCAGTCATAAAGTGGGGAGGAGAATGTAAAGGAGCATGTAGAAAGATCATGTTATCGCTAATCACAGAGTAGAGGAAGTATTGCTTAAGGCATGGTTTAGAATATTTTAGATGCTTGTTGGTGTTTATTATTCAAGCTTAGTGGTTTGTTTTTTTTCTCTACATGTTTGGAAAATGAATTTTGAAGTTAATATTCCTGAGTACTGGCAAGTTCTACGCAACCACATGAGGGTTCACGGTTACAAACTTACTACCAGTGAAAATAGTTGCTGGTAGGAGTCACTCCTACTAACTTTTCAGAGGGAAAGCAAAAATTTAAAAATCAAATAAAGCCTTGCCTTTTGTTCTGAATTCTATAGCATACATACACTCATTTGCCTAAATCTCTGACACATTGACGTCAGTAACCTAGTGGAAATGCAGTAACATGTTGTCTGCAACTGGCTGCATCAAAGCACAATTTCTGAAGTCCAACTCCGTGGTGTTGCAATAAAGAACACATGTAACATTCCCAACTGATTAACTAAACAATATTTTAGGCATACTAACTTATCTGTATACAGGAAAACCAGGCTGTTGTAAGCTTAAACAGGGGAAAATAAGAAAGGCCCATGTCTTTCTTGGAAAATGCCTTTATTAGACTGGTTCTGAAAGGGTCACTTTGGATATTGATAGAAGAAAAAGAGACTACTATAATGTAGAGAATCTAAGCCTAGTATCTTAACCTTCTTTTTTTCTTCAGCACCCAGAACCATAACACTGGATCTTGTAGACATAGAAGAGTCCTTCAAAATCTGAATGTCACAAAATACATTTTTTTCTACAAAGTGATCATGTTCTATTTTAAAAGTAGAATTCATCTCGTTAGGAATTCTCTGTCCAGCTTCATCTTAACTGTATTAACAGTTTTATATGTTGTCTTAAGTCATTTTTTGACTTATGTAGCTCTTCCTCATTTCAGTGTGTTTAATAGGCATCTGTCCTATAAGCAATTCCTTTTCTGCACTCTCCCACTAGTCTGTTCTGCTGTCCTGCCAGCTGATAGATCATGCCTTCCACCACCCACTCTTTTCTTTGCAGTTGTTTGCACTTAGAAAATTAACTCAGTCTTTTATTACAATGGACTTGGCTATGCAGTCAGCTAGGGAGGTTTCTGTGATCTCTATAAGCTGACACTTTGGGAGGCAAAACTACAGGGTTGTTTGCAGACTTTTGATTACAACTGGCTATCATCCAACTAGCTCTGAGTGTAGGCAAAGCAAGCATGTGTGTGTCTGTGAATACCAGGGGACACCACTGTGGGGTTTTCTAGCATTGCCCTACTTACAGCACATTCTTGCAAATCAGCTGAGTGTCAAAAAAGTTATGCTGAAGTCTTCATAGAACATTTTTCAATAACAATAGGAAATACCCCAACTAACTGAACCCATAGGAAATAACTGACCCAGATCCTATGGAAGCTGATAGACCACCTTTGACTTCACTGGGCTTTGGATATAGGCCTTAGTAGTCTTCAACACTTGTAATGTAGAGCCAAATCTGATCACATAAGCGTGCTGCACATTCTCATATTCCACATCATTCTCCTTTCTCTTCAAGTCAAAAAAGAGACCAAAACAGAATCTGATGGGTTTTTAATGTGTGGATCCTCCCAAGCCTCTAGAAAGTACAAATCAAACGTATAAGGCTGCATTTTTGATGGTTAGAAATTTTCTGGACACTGAAGTTTTTGCCTCATGGTGTGGATACCTTAAAGTGAAGGCACAACCAATCATCCTTGTTCTCTTTCTATAGGTTATACTTTATCCTGAATGCATACAAAGCATTTCTTCTGGCTTCTGATTGTGAAGGCCTGCTAAGTTATTAATTGCCATGGGGCACTTAAAATCTGTTTCTGCTTCTATCCGCTACTGTTTAATTGTGGTTTAGTTTATAATTGCTTTCAAATATGCTTCATAAATCTACATTATTTTTAAAAGTGTTATTCAAAAAGGCAAAATTAATTTAAAAGGAATTTTTTTTTCCAAAATTAGCTTATATTTGGATGGCACATAGTCATACTACATAGGGGAATAATGCAGTACTAGATTACTGCATTAACTTAAATCAAAGTCAGTGAAATTCTCTAATCTAATAAATGCCAAATATTCTGGATTTCTTCAGCCAGAGTACTTGCAAAGTTCATAACTAGTGACTAATTAGAAGAAAAATATTAACAAATTATACAGAATAAGGACAACAGAAAGATGAAAAATGGATTTGGGAAAGAAATAGTAGTGAATGAACCTTAAAAGATAGAACATCTTATTCAACTTCTTACATGTGGTTTGTATTATTCCCTGCAATTTTAAAGTGATCAAATATTTACGTCACAATAAAAGGAGCCAAGAGATGGTGACTCAAATGAAGCTAATGGTAAGAGTATCCATTGTTTAATCCTAACAGTTTTGCTGCTGAGAAAGAAGCATTCCATTCCATGTGTAACAAAGGACCTTGCATATGGTTTAATCCAGAACTGTAAATAGATTGGCTCTATATTGGTTCCCACTCTGTTTTATGATGTTGAGCTCTATGCAGTACCAGCTAAATGTAGGAAGAAAAACAAAGACCACCTTATTGTACAGGCTTTGCGTAAATAGTAAGTGAAATATAGGAAAGACCTGCTCCTGCTGAAGACGAGGGAAGGCTGTAAGCTACAAATTTAATGTAATCAGCAGAGATCCAGACTTTGCTAGTTTAACTGCTCAGGGTTTATTTAGGTCTATGTTGGTTAGAAAAACCACACTTTAGCCAATTTGACTTATTAAATATGGATAAAATTTATGTAAAATTATAAGAAGAAATAAACAGCCTTCACTCACTATATGTAAAAGTTATACTAGAAGTCTTGCCACACATTTTGCTCTCCACAAACAATAAGTGATATTTTGTCTTGACTTCTGCATCATGAATAAAAAGGTGAAGATAGACATTATTGAATGTACAGTTTATTCTATTTAGTAGTATCTGAATTAATCTGTGCAAAACAGGACATAGAAACTTTTTTTTTTTTTGCAGTGTTTTTTTTAAAGAGTTTGGGGTTTCTTTCATTTTTTTGAAAACTGTTTCAAGTGAATGCAAAATATAAAAAGCAGTAATGGTTAAAACTAGCTATTTTAAAAATTTCCTTGAGAAAAACCTGTCATTTGTGAGTTTTGCCCCATGCCAGTGTAAAGCTATGAATTGGCTCATATTTAGCTTGACTGTACAGTGGATGGCAGGAAAACCTTCCGCAGGCCAGCCCTGTGTTTGTGCTCCATAGCAAACATGATTACTAGGAGCACTTGGTAGGAAGTCCACTGTGAGCACTGTGTGCAGCCAAAATATCCCACAGTCATGCATATGTAAAACATTAATGCTTGTAAATGGACATCTGGTGTGAAAAGATTATCAGGTACACCTCACAGAACTGAGAGCCCACAGGAGCTGTTTGAATTCCAAGGAGAGATGGGTGTTTTGATCACAGCACCAGGAGCTGCTGACCACCCGGTGATTTCATGGGAGTGGCAGAAACCTGGTATATCTAATGATCATGTTCTTAGTTATGTAGCATATTTTACAAAAATCAATTTACTCATCTGAGGCTGGACTATGTCCCCTTTTCATGTAGTACCTATTACCTCAAAGACATTGTCTTAACAGTTCACTTACCAGCTTCTGCATTGATTTATGCCGAACAATGTGGCAAGTCCCAAATGTATATAAAATAGTCATTTCTTCCAATATTGTATCTAGCTTACGAGAAAACAGGAAAATAGGGAGCATAGGGACCAGTTAAGCAAGAGCAATAGAAGCAAGAATAGAATCCTCCCAATATACTCTGTCCACTAAGCAGTTTCAACATGTTCTGTATCTGTTTTCACTAGTCACAAATTATTTGTAGATATTACCAAAGTTAAGTGTGCATGTACTTTTTCACTTATAGTGTAGGTTGGCTTTTAGTTCACCTTATGATGTTTCAATTTTGGATTATATGTTTTAAAGCATATTTTATCATAGTACTGAACACAAGCGAATTTTATCCTGGCATTTACTGGAATGCTGTTTTCTTTTGGAAAATTGAGGTTTCCTGAAATGTGGTTTATTTTGCAAATTTAAAAAGTGTAGAAAGCCAGGTTCTTGATCTTCTTTTTAAGAATCAGATCTTATCAAATTTGTATTTTTCTACCATGAATTCCCACATGAATAAAAAAATACCGTATTTTATTAAAATATTTCTACTAAGCATGTTTTAAATATATTTTAATATAGAAATTTACATTCTTGTACATTCATTTTTTGTTTCTAATAGATCTTGTCAGACAGAAGAAATCTATAAATATCATATATTGTATAAGCTGTATTTAGCTTCTGAATAGCTCTGACTCAGCACAGACTGTATCAAGCCAATGGCTGTTCAAAATGGGTTGGTTCTGTTTGGTTGACTGAGATGGTAAAATCTGCCAAAATAAACACAAACTCTACCAGCACTACTAAATAGTTTTCTGTTTGTATTTGTCTCAGAAGTAACTAAGCACTCTTCAGTTTTGCATTAAGAATTATTTGGGTTGACTTCTGCTTCTTCAAGTAGGAAAACTTCCATGTTCATCTTTTGGCTTACAATTTGGTTTATTGGAGTGTTCTTTTAGTATCACTTTCCATGTAACGAGGTTTATATATGAATCAGGCCAAAAAAATGCCTCCCCAGATATTTAAATTGAAAAGACTTTAAACCTTGTGCGAATACAGGGAAAAAACATGATGTCATTCTTAACTGAGATGGTGTCTGTCATGCTCACCACCTCTTAATGTCACTCTATTTTTATTTAGTTCCACAAGTGTAGACCAAACGTGTCTTGTCCTTTTCTGGAAATGGAGGAGGTGACCCCTCTCTTAATTAGGTTGTTTCTGCAAAGAAAGGAAGTCTAATGGTCACCTCCTGGTTGTGGCCACAGTGAGGACACCTGATGCACTAGTTTTTGATGTCCTTGGTGTTATTTAATTTTCTCCACACCACACACTTGGATCAGTCATGGCTTATTGATCATCCTGAAATAGCTATTTGCAAAATTATAATGCCCTTGGGCAGAGTAATGAATACTTCTAGCTCATTCCTTGGTTCCTTACTTTCTTCAGGTTAAAAGTAATCTGTTGATCTCCATCATCCATACCTTTTGATATTTGGGGGAATGCAGTAACGGTTTTGTGTATCTGTCCTTCTCTGCCATTTAGTCAAGTTGCAGAAGTCCAGAAGAAGTCCCTCAGCTCCCTGCTTTTTAAATGAGCAGGTAGAGTGACAGCATGGGGTGGAAATGGAACTCACCTAAGATGGGCAGCAGTGCTGGTCTTCACCACATTTCCCCAAAGCTTTCTAAATGCAAGAGGTACAAAAATCTGATTCATTTGCTGGAGATTATCTGTGATCGTAAGGTAGATCATTAGTAGCCTGTTACCATAACAATTTTAGATTCTCAGCCAGACACTGGGTAGCTTCTCATTCCTCGAGTTGTCAGTAATGCCCCAGCATAATTTTCCTATTAATTTGTTCTGTGCTTTTGAATCCCACATCGTTGTACTGCTTCAGTTCAGCGCTTCTCAGACAAAAACAGAAGAGAATTGTTTACAGAGTTTCTACTAAGGGCAAGCTGCAGATTTCACACCCACCGCTGGAGTCTTAAGGAAGCTGCAGTTCGGCAGTGAGAAGGTCATTTAAACAGAGCAGTTAAAGATAATCAATCCTAGTGACTTAGTGACTGCACGGCTGAAGTTTGCTTTGAGATGTTCATCCTAGAGCCAGGGCTAATTGAGTTCCGTACTATTGTTCTTCTTACTGTAAGCTGACAAGTGTCTGACAAAAATTATAGGGTATGATGCTTACAATAGCAGAGGAGTTGACTCAGAGATCTAGGAGGTTTGTTCCAGTCCTTTGTTTCTACAGAAAACCGAACTGTTGAGTTCAGAAATTGGCCCAATTTCTATTAAAGGAATGCTGAAAGACGGTGAAGCTGCAGTGTTCTCTGGGGAGGTTTGGTGGCATGTAGATGTTAGTGTCACACTGAAGACAGTGAGAAGTCATCAGATTATGTATGTAAGTGTGCTAGGAAGGGTTTATGCTGAAATCTGTATAAAAGTAACAGTGGAAAAAAATCTGTTGGAAATAACCATTTAGCAATTATTTATGAAATTTTGCAGCTGTTTTCAGTATTTAGATACTACAGATCATGTGTTATGTGTTATTTCACTGCTTTTGGTCCCAAAAAATACTGAAAATCAGAATTGTGCTCTGCACACACAAGCAAAAAAAACTGAGCATGGTCTCAGGAAAGAGGGTTGTATACTGCAATTCCTATTTTACATCTAGACCTGTCTTAAGAGAGAAAATAGTATTAGAAATGACAGAAATATTAAGATTATGCAGAATTCAAAGCATACTGATTTCCTTTTCAATGTACTATTGAATAAAATAAGGGGGAAGCGCAAAATCTAAATTTCAGGTAAAGTTTCAAAGAAGTCTGCTATTAACCAATTCCGTTTGACTTTCCACTAAATGTTTTCATTAATGACTAAGATGAATGCACATTCAAAACTTGTAAATTATAGTTAACTGAAGTGGTTTCAAATATTTTGGAGGACAGGATGAGAAAACCTGTGTGGGAAAATAGTGTGTAGTAGTTGTTAAAAAGAAATATTCACACCTATTCCCGCTGCTGGCTGCAGATGTTTATATATATCAAGTATTATTCTGTAAGACTTTGCTCTCCGTTTCCTTTGCTTTTATGCTGAAATAATATTTATTTTTTTAATCCTCAGATTTTGCCTTTTTTTTCAGCAAAACCTCAGGGGCAAGAAAGAGGAAAATCCGTATGTGATATTATCTCAGTGCTCCCTATTCTCCTATTTTACCGCACAGGTTTTGAGTAACACATGCACAAGTTAAAGTGTTTTCCAAACACTTTTGACATGCAAATTTTCAGAAGGATTCAACATATTATAGGAAAAATAATAGTAAATACAACTGTTTCAAGATGAGCCTCGATAGCCATTTAGCTTCCACAGAGAAATGACACAACGCTGTGTATTATGTTCACTATTTATATATTAAACAATAATCTGCTATTGCCTGTAGTATACTTGATAGCGTTGATCTACAGCTATTACCATGCTACAGTCCCAGTTTGACTTCCTCTGACCTTTTTTTAAGTGGTATAATTCCTTCAGTTTAACTGGAGTAGCTCCTAACTTAAATAGCTAAAACTGAGGTACAAATGGTAGATACTTGAAGGTTTTACAGGCATAAAGAGAGTTGAAGTACACAAAAACTCAACAGACAATATCTGTGCAATGACAGGAATGTGTCATTTATGTGGGCTTTGTTGCTGTCATAGGATGTGAAGTTTTTCCCACCTCTTTCTGTGACATGATGCTATATAAATCCAGCCTTTTTCACACTAACAGTCCCACTGAGTTCAGTAGTGTTAGGTATGTGAGAAAAGTTAAATGAATTTGACTCTCATTGATTCCAACATTAATGGGGGACAACATCAAAGTGAAGAGAAAGAATAATAATAAAAATGTTGGATTTCTAATCAGAAATAAACATATAATTAACTGTTCCATTAAAGCACAAAGATAATGAATGTGTCATACTCAATAGGAAATGAGGGTAAAATGTTATGTTCAGGTGAGAATTTAGCAATACATAAATCATGCATGTAGTGTTTCAGAAGGAATTTATCCAATTGATCATGAAGCCATCAGATAAATCACTAAGGAAATAATCCATGACAATAGGCTTTATTGTTCCTCACAGAAGTTCCCATAGTATTATTTTCCATTATTTCATTGGAACAACACTCTAAACTTGTAAGACAATAAAAACATTCCAGTTCAACCAGATGGAAAAATCAGATTTGTACCCATGATATTCATAGGACAGATACTGCAACATCATCACAGCACACGCATACTTTTGTATCTAAGAATGTGACATCCTCTAGAATAACACGCCTAAATTCATGGCCTGTAAAGTAATAAGAGGCAGTTATTTTTAAATAGTAAGTGGTTATAATAGTTAAAGATGCTAGAAGGGGACAAGCGTGTACTGTAGTGACTGAAGCACATGTGGTCTTAAATCTGCGGTGTAAAATTTTGACATAGGGAAATATTGCAGCTTCTTAGCATCAAGAATAGATATTGTTCAATAATACACCCAATCTGTTTTTCCTCTGTCTTGTTTACAAATTGCTAGGACTGGCTTGTGCAGAATGTTGTTCTTTTACCTAATGTGTGATCTGTAGTAACTTTTTGTTCCTCAATTTCCCCACTGTAAAAGGTAGGACAATTGATATCTACCGTTCTTTCAAGAGACCAGCAGTACCTGTGAGACGCAGGCATGATTATGGATCAATTCCTTTGAAATCATTTGACAAATGAGTCTTTGTGAACAGTTAACAGCTCAGATTGCTCTGGCTTGGCACGTAAGATAGCTAAGATGTTTCTGTTCCCTGATGAGCTGGACTCCTTGAAGCAGGACTGACATGAATGCTCCATTATGACTAACTCAAGATACATTCAATACAAATTGCTTCACAATATTAACTCAGAAGTCAGGCTTTGGGCAAACATGGCTCTCTGTAGAATTACTTTAAATTGTGTCAATCTAATGACAGTCATAGTATACACCTTTTGAATGACAGAGAGTTTTTTGCTGTATTCACCAAGCACTAGTGAGAGTTCATGCAGATATACAATGAAGAAATGGGTATGAGTTACCTCTGCACATTTTTTGCATCTTAACACATATATTACAAATAGCAAAACGCAAAGATTTTAAACTTAAAGTATGTGCTGCCATACAGCTTAAGTGTTCTTTATCCCTTAGAAACCATGTCCTTTAGCTTAAAAATTGTCTTTTCTCGCTTGCCAAAGCCACAGTACAGAACAACCATCAGAAAGTGATTAACACTGTCTGTCTTTTCTGATTAAATTAAACAGATGTAGGGTATATGTCTAGGGCAGAGGTTGAACTTACTAAATGAGCTTCATTTAAAACAACAGTTTATGTCTTTCACTACACTAATTTATTAATGAAGAATTTTTCCTTTTTCAATTTTATCTTAATGCTAGAGCAAACTCAGTTACCCTCTTGCCGTGTTACCTCTTATCCCTTCATAATTTTTAGATAATAAGAAAGAAGAATGATCATAAAACTGAAATTTAAAAAGATCAACAGTTCAAATCAGACACCAGTGAGGAGTCTGTGCACCTTATTTATAGTCACAAGGGCTTCCATAGACACCTATCAGTACTGCACAGTTCTGTTTGTAACATCTGTTGAGAGTATCACCTTTGAACTGGATTATAAAATCTCCCTAATGAGTAATTTCTGAGTGCATGCAACAATCTGTGCCACATTTTTAACTGTCTCTGCAGGAGAGAAGACAAAATGCTTTAATGTGGGCTTGAGTCTCTCTGGTATCTCTGGTTAATCAGCGTGCACATCAGTCTAACCTAACTGCCTGCCTAAGTATCAGCCACTGACACTGTCTTGCTAATAAAGCACCTGAGCAGCCATTAAGGGTTACTCGGTTCCACTGAAGCAATTAAACACACTTTTTGCCATATACTGTGTTGGAAAGATGTATATAATCATGGAAACCAGAAGTATTTGTATACCTCATTGAACTGTATACTATTTGAACAGATGGGAAACTTCACAGCACTAAATACTGCAGTGTCTTTATTGTCATATGTTTTAGGTGTAGTTTAACATTTCAGCACAGACATCCATTAAGCTCTTATAACATGGTAGCTGCTATGAGCTGTAGTTCATTTCAGCTTTTGAGTACGCCAAGCCTACTTCTGCATGTGATAAATGGTGTATTTTCCAGAAATGCTTTGCTTCAGCGTTATAGTTTTTGCTAAGTGACACGAGTTGGCAGTTAATTGCAAGGGGATTGCCAAAGGCTCATAAGGCAAAGAAGGAAATCATGTCAGTAAACTACTTTCACTTTTCCTACAGGACACTGAGAATGACCTTATTGTTACAATTGTGCTGTGTACCCTGTGCAGGAGCATAGATCCATGTTGGACACAAGCAGAAAACCACTTATGCAGAATAATTAGACTTTCCACAGTATCACCAGTACTGTTTCCCCCCCCAAGATATTTCCTGATCTTAAGGTAACATACTGTCTTACTGTAACACCTTGTGCTGGGTGCGCTGCATGAGGCTTGTGGCCAAAGACCTGGCTGCACTCCAGCAGATCCTGTCTCCAGCAGCGTTCTAACCACATTTCCTTGCCAACATATTTCTTATGCCATTACATGAAGAAGGCGGGAAGGGAAGGCTGTACTCCAGGCCATTAGAGGCAGATGTGTCCCTAGAGTCTAACAGACATAATTTAGAGCATCTCAGAATTCCTTCTAAACAATTCTGGGAACCCCTTGGGGACCCCACCTGTTCTAAGGGAAACAATAGTGCCTTACAGTAGTTTTGCCCCTTTACCTTCCACTTAGGTGTGCCAAATGGAGTTTGCGTATCTGAATGCCTACCTCTGTTCTCAGGCATCCATGTGATGTGGTATGTTTTGGACACATCCAACTTAGGTGTTTATCTTCACAGGAATTTTTTAAAAAACCCCAGGAAAACAGGTAGAAAGCCTGCTATATCTAATTTGTTCCCTGATGAATCTGAGAGGAAAGATTATGCTTAAAAGCTTTGATAGATGGATAGAGATAATTTGAAAATCAGATCCCTTTATGATTCAATAATCTTTCAGGTTACGTCATGTTTACGCAACCCAACCCACACAAAGTGGCTAGAAGAAGGCATCAGAAGAAGTTATTTGGAATTGACACAGTTTTTGTCAATGTTATGTATTCTGTTCACCTCACTTTGGAAGTTGGTAAACTCCAAGTTTTTGTTAAGCATCCATTATTTTTGTATGCCATGTTAGCATGATCCAGTCAACTGTGGTAAATGGTAATCCTTAATCTTGAGAGACATATATTTGGAATTGAAGGAACTGAATTCCATTATCTGTACCTTGGTGAGATATGTAATATAATCCAAATCCTTTTATTCAATTAACCTGGCTTACTTTAAAAATAAAGTCTTTTGTCTTCAGTCAGTTGTTCTGTGGAAAAAAAATAGTCACTTAATGTAAGGTTCACATTTATCTGAAAGCTGTTAAGTGATATGCTGATAGTCACGACAAGCTGTACATGAAGAGGCTTCAGATGAGCGCTACAGTGCAGTTTATGTGCCTTTTAGATAATGCTATTGCAATGCTTCTTAAGGACTAAGAAATGTAGCTCATCCACATTGTTTACAACGACTTGGAATACAATAGGAAAACAATAGATTTAAATGTTCTCAGTGTCCTTGCCACAGCATTAATACATAATTCTTTGAGCAGCATTCACATCATGCTAACTTTGCTATATTACAGTTTCATACTTACATTTTATCTCAGAAACAGCTCAACACCTTTTCTAAGTCCTCTCAGCTGTCTAAATGCAAGTATTTGGGGCCTCACTTTCCTTGATCTGCCCTCAGAAAACTAATATTCTGATGTCAACATGAATTGCTGGTACCTTTCTCCAACTGTATTGAAATCTCCTTACTTGCTGTTAATCATAAGACACTGCACTCATTTTGTTGGCTCTGTGATGTCTAAGATCTATGTTTAGATTGGACTCTACCTTTGTTTTACCAATTAATCATTTTCAGGTTCTGTCAAAGAGCTTCTAACACATGAGGCAGTTACTGGCAACTGGCAAATAACAACTGTCCAGTGCATCTGAATTACCAGAAGTCATCATTCTGCTCGGACCTCAGTAAGGAGTGCGGAGCACATTTCCCTTTCTTTAACTAGCTGCAATCGAAGGCCTGAAATGATGTTTTCATGCTACCAAAACCAAGATTTATTTGCATGAGGAGTGGCAAAATGACCAAAGGGAATCATAATGGCTATTTGTGGCAGAAGTAACTTTAACAAAAGGAAGGTGAAATGATCAATTCTAACAGGCAGAAGCTGTTTTGTGGTGGGTGGAGAGCAGAAGGAACATGTGCAGGTGGCCTGTGGGAATCTCAGAAAACAAGCTCATTTTAAAAAGTCCAAATATATATTGCATGGAGAGGATCACTAAACTCTAATGCTTTTCTTTTATGTTCAAATGATACATCTTTACTAAGAAGAAAAAGCCATTGCTAGCATTCAGGTATTTTGTGGAAGTAGAAAAATTGTGGGCTGATGGTGTCTTAGAGTCCCAGGAAAACTACAGAGGACAGCTTTCATTTGAGAGCAAGCCTGGTTATGTAGCTGAGGTCTTTTGCTTCAAATTTTTCTTGGAGCCCTCAACAGTTGAAAGTGTTCACCCAGGAGTAATACAGCACAAGGGAGACTGGACTTGATTGTACAACCCAGACACCGGTACAGCCTTAAATATGCTAATTCTGCAAGGCACTTAATTCTAGACTACGCTTTGCTGTCACACTGAAAAATGGCTATTTACCATTGGCTTTAAGACCTTTAAGCGTTTAAGAAATCAGTTCTCATACATTATCCTTCCATTTAGTTTGCAGGTAGGTTTAAAGATGGTGAGCCAAATCCATATGTTGCTCTTGTCTCGTGGTGGATCTCTGAATCTTGTAGTTAAGAAACCTGTAGCTTTGTTTAGTGCTTATTTAAATGAATCACACTCCTACAACTAAAACTAAATTAAACCATAAGTTTGGAGGTAAAGTAATTATTGAGGTGCCACCCCTGGGACTCAGCAGTTTCTGGATTATTTCAAGTGGTAGGTTAGGAGGCAAATGCAGTTCACCACTGACAATGTAAGATGGCTCTTGGGAACATGCACTAAATGGGAACATATCCAGATGTTGGACTCCCAGATGTGTGAGTCATTGTGGAATAACCTTCTGATCAATCAGTTTCTGTAAAAACAGGAATGAAAAAGCAAACAATATACAAATGTGAGTTAGAAACTGAAATTCAGTGGGCTGTAAGGCACAAAGATGGTCGTGTGAGTGTAAAGGGCTGTGGCTGTATCGTGCCTGGGAGGCTCTGTGCAACAAATTCAGTGTTACCAGACAGGGAAAGGAAGACAAAATGTAGCTTCTCACTTATGTCTTGATGTGTAACAACAGTAAACAGAAATTAAATGTACAACACATGAATAACTATCTGCCCAACTTGCTGAAAATCAGATCCTTTCTTTGTTTACAAACTGTGCCACAGCATCACCATAAATCAATAACATTTAGAAATCACCACTTCCACTCTGTATTTTTATAATTGATCTTTTCAATAGTTTGTGTTTTCTTAACCCTTTGCAGTCAGATTCAATATGATACAAATACAAATAGTTTAAAGGCTTTATAAGCAAAAGTGAATGAGAGAAAAACACTATGCTACTTTCCTTGACCTAACGTCTACATAGAGGGATTTTAATTTTGACATGACTAGACAGATACCAAATGCCAAATAGTTTTGACTAACATCAATGCACAATTAGCAGTCTTTGTAATTAATCAGGGCAGAAAATTGGAGACAAGGGCCTAACACAGCCTTCTCTCAGTCTTAATGTCCACTGTGCAAAAGTATAAACCTTTTCCTTACTCTTTGGACAATTTTCAAAATGGCTCCTGCACAACTCAAAGATGACAATTACTATTGTTGCCATTATTCAAAGACCTGTCAGTCTTTGAAACCCTGTCATTATTTATGTTCAAAGGCAGGAAATACTAATGAGGTTTGATTTCACCAGCCTCTATGAGAATACTTGTGTATAATTCTCCTCACAAGATAAACTCAGATTTTGTGTTATTTTGTGAAATATAAACTTACATGTGAAGCATGAGCATCTAGTAGCTGAGAGATGATATCCTTATATGATCCTAATATTGTGGTAAATGTATTCTAATAAAATCCTCAGACCAGCCATATCATTGCAGCCTATTTGTGGGTTTATGTGATTTTTAGATCTTTAACGTGCCATTTCAAACCAATGGATCAAAACACACATTCTGTTTAAGAAACACTTTGGACTCCTGGTCCAGATGGACGTGCAGGAGGGCCAGGAGACTTCTGTGGATGGATAAGGAGCTGCTGAGGAAACTTAAAGGGAATAAAGAGGTTTATAAATGGTGGAAGCAAGGACAGGCAGTCTGGGAAGAATACAGGGATGTTGTCTGGGAAGCTAGGGACCAGGTTAGGAAAGCTAAGGCCCAGTTAGAATTAAACTTGGCTAGGGATATTAAGGATTACAGGAAGGGATTCTATAGGTACGTAGCGAATAAAAGACACACTAGGGACAGCATGGGCCCTCTCTGGAAGCTATCAGGAGATCTGGCCACCTTGGACTTGGAGAATGACTTCTTTACCTCAGTCTTCACTGGCAAATGCTCTGACCACACCAGCCAAGTCTTGGAAGGCAGATGCAGACACTATGAGAATGAAGACCTTAGACCCGCTGTAGGAGAGGATCTGGTTCGAGACCGTCTTAAGAATGTGAACATGCACAAGTCCATGGGCCCTGATGAAACCCATCCACGGGTCCTGAAGGAGCTGGCGAATGAAGTTGCTAAGCCACTGGCCATCATATTTGAGAAATCATGGCAGTCAGGTGAAGTTCCTGATGACTGGAAAAATGGAAATATAGCCCCATTTTCAAGAAGGGGAAAATGGAAGACCTGGGAAGCGACAGACCAGTCAGTCTCACCTCTGTGCATGGCAAAATCTTGGAGCAGATTCTCCTGGAAGGCATGCTAAGGCATACGAAAATCAACAAGGTGCTTGGTGACAGCCAGCATGGCTTCACTAAGGGGAAATCCTGCCTGACCAATTTGGTGGCCTTCTATGATGGGGCTACAGAACTGATGGACAGGGGTAGAGCAGTTGATGTCATCTACCTGGACTTGTGCAAAGCGTTCGACACTGTCCCACACGACATCCTTGTCTCTAAATTTGAGAGACATCAATTTGATGGATGGACCACTCGGTGGATAAAGAGCTGGCTGGATGGCCACACACAAAGAGTTGTGGTCAATGGCTCCATGTCCATCTGGAGACCAGCAACAAGTGGTGTCCCTCAGGGATCGGGGTTGGGACCGGTCTTGTTCAACATCTTTGTCCCTGACATGGACAGTGGGATTGAGTGCGCCCTCAGCAAGTTTGCCGATGACACCGAGCTGTGTGGTTCGGTTGATACCCTGGAGGGAAGGAATGCCATCCAGAGGGACCTTGACACACTTGTGAGGTGGGCTGATGCCAACCTGATGAAGTTTAACCATGCCAAGTGCAAGGTCCTACACCTGGGTGGGAGCAATCCCAGGCACAGCTACAGGTTGGGCAGAGAAGAGATTCAGAGCAGCCCTGCGGAGAAGGACTTGGGGGTGTTGGCTGATGAGAAAATGAACATGAGCCGGCTTCAGTGTGTGCTCACAGCCCAGAAAGCAACCGTATCCTGGGCTGCATCAAAAGGAGCGTGACCAGCAGGTCGAAGGAGGTGATCCTGCCCCTCTACTCTGCTCTCATGAGACCTCACCTGGAGCATTGTGTTCTGTTGTCCTCAACATAAAAATGACACGGAACTGTTGGAACAAGTCCAGAGGAGGCCACGAGGATGATCAGGGGACTGGAGCACCTCCCGTGTGAAGACAGGCTGAGAAAGTTGGGTCTGTTCAGCTTGGAGAAGAGAAGGCTGCGTGGAGACCTCATAGCAGCCTTCCAGTATCTGAAGGGTGCCTACAGGGATGCTGGGGAGGGACTCTTCATTAGAGACTGTAATGATAGGACAAGGGGTAATGGGTTAAAACTGAAACAGAGGAAGTTTAGATTGGATATAAGGAGAAAGCTCTTTACTGTGAGGGTGGTGAGGCACTGGAATGTGTTGCCCAGGGAAGTTATGAATGCTCCATCCCTGGTGGTGTTCAAGGCCAGGTTGGACAGAGCCTTGGGTGGCATGGTTTATTTTGAGGTGTCCCTGCCCATGGCAAGGGGGGGTTTGAACTAGATGATCTAAAGGTCCTTTCCAATCCTAACTATTCTATGATTCTATGGTATGGTCAGTTTAAATATTTTGCATTTCTTCTGGTACAAAGTATAAAGAAAAGCTACATTTATTTTTTTACCACTCAGAATTAATCAGGCAGCAAAACCTAAGATGTTTACTACTTGAATATTTAATTAGAATTTTAAAAAAGATGTTTGCAGTTAATTCTTATATTTACAGCTGAACTGTTTGCTCTGCAGATTTTTATGCAAGAGAATCATAGAAGGTTTTCAGAGCTCAAGTTTTTTACTGTTTTCCCACTGATATTATAATAGAATCATAGAGTCACAGAATGGTTTGGGTTGGAAAGGCCCTTAAGGTCATCTAGTTCCAACCCCCCTGCCTTGGGCAGGGACACCTCACACTAAACCATGTTGCCCAAGGCTCTGTCTAACCTGGCCTTTAAAGTTGCCAGCAATGGAGGATTTACCTCTTCTTTGGGCAACTGATTCCAGTGCCTCACCACCCTCACAGTAAAGAACTTCTTCCTTATACCTAACCTGAACTTTCCCTATTTCAATTTAAACCCATCACCCCTTGTCCTGTCACTACAGTCCCTAATGAAGAGTCCCTCTCTGGTATCCAAATTTATTTATCTGTATTTCTTATGGTCTTTCAGAATGACTCACTTATCAGAATGACTCACTTATTCACTCACCAGTGTGATTTATCATTTTACATTCTGACTGCTAATATTTCCTAGTCTGATCAAAAAGATCATAGAAGAATACAGTACTAAAAAGTCCAGTGTAATTAGGTTATTTGCAATGTAAATTACAGCTACTTGAGTTGAAATGAAATGTACTTAGACTGTTGTTAGCTCAGTAGTCATTCCATGTTTCTGAATTTCATCTTCTAAAATGTGGATTTAGTGTGGCTTTAGTTTAATAGCAGAAGGATTTTCCATGTCGCTGGTCCTATTGCACAGATTTGGCTTTAAGCTGGGATCAGAAGAAAAAACATAATCATGTATAAGAATTAATTACAGCTTTAGTGGATAAGCTAACTTTAAAAGATACAGGCAAATCTGTACTCATCAAATAGTGATTTTTATTTTTTTTTAGCTTCTTTGTTGATTGTCTTTGTTGTGGGAAAGTATGAGAGACATTTCAGGAATGACAACCTGATTGCAAAGATAAGTACCAGAAAAGATTTGATCATGTCACTGATATTGATGGGAAAACATAACTTGAGTTTTCATGGGGATTGACTTGATGGGCAAACTAAAGTGCATGTGTAAGGATTAGGCTTGTCAGTGGGAAACAGTAAGTCTGGTCATTACAGTTAGCTCATTTACGGTATAAAGAGGTAAGTGAACATTTGTAAATCTTTAGCCTTTGTTGAATAAAACTGAATGATTTCAGTCAAACTGCCATCTTGGCTGTAAAATATCAGTGACTGCAGAATGATACAAATCCATCTGTGTCTTGGGCACTAAGGAAGTATTGAGATTGTCCCAAATCATGAGACTGCTATAGAAATGATAATATTGAATAATATGGTTTCTTTTTTCAAAGTTAGTGAAGAAGTTAATGGCTTTGGTTTATAACACTAAACAGAAGAAAAAACACTCAGCACATTGGAAAAATGTGTATGCAAACTGAAGAAAATTGTTCTAACTGGCCACTGCTCTGAGAGGCAAAGCACAGGCTGTATAGCCCATGTGAAAAGGCTTCAGTGCTTTCAAACTATCTTTGAGATCTCCCAACTATGGTCATCGCTGAAGGCTAGAGATACTCTCGCTCCAAAAAACACCTGAGGAAAGCTTCCCCGGTTACACCCCACTTCCTCTTCCTGACATTTCCTTCTGAATGTGCTGTCAATGCTGTCAGTTGATGCCCGGGTTCTGAAATAAACATGGAATCATAGAATCACTTCCAGCTTTTTTTGTTCTGGAAAGGAGTCATATGATAGCTTTAAGCTTAGGTATCATAGGGTCTGCAATAAAGGAGTCTTCATCTTTGAGGTCTTAGGGCCCCAAAGAGCTCTTTATGTCCCTATGCAATTCAAAAGGAGAAGAATGGGGGAAAGAATCTGAACTTCAGCTGTCTCTTAACATTCAGATTTGTGAGTCATGTCACAACAAGGTGCAGCCCTGTTTTGTTTACACCATACTCTCAATGCAGTTCTGCTTCATCAGTGGCAGAGCCCTATTTCTGTGTTTCACATAGTACGTTATTACTGATTTCATTATAGCTCAGAAATATGTAGTTGTTTACACTCTTCATGTAGCAAAAATAGGAAGGTCATCTGGTACTGCTTGGTGTGTGTCATAAAAGCTGTAGTCCCCAGTGAATGGGGGATTCTGTTTGTTATCAGTGATTATTTGTTAATGAGAGAACAATGATGGTAGCTTAAGTCTCAAAACACAGAATTATCTTTAATCTTTTTCAACATAATAGACTTTCAGGATATAAACAGAGTTCCTCAGTTCCATGCATAGTTAGGTCTTCAAAACCGACAGGAATTTCCAGAGCCCATGGGCATGCAGAAGTTTCAAAAACAAAGCTTGAGAAAAGGAACCTCAATTTTCTGCTTGGGCAGAACTCTAATTCAAGTCTGCTTTGCAAGATATATATTTGAATTACTTCCCCAACAGAGACAAGGAAGTCAAGACAATACTAGTGGTTTCTGTTGCACAAGTAACTCATTTCTAAACTGTGTACCAAACCCAGCAGGCTGTTTAGGTGCACCTCACTTTAATCACAGGAGAGTTCCTGTTCACTAGTCAACTGTAGGGGGTCACAAACTAATCCAGAGGATCTTACTGCCTCTGTGCTCCTGCAAGTGCATTTGTACTCATGATTACAAAGAGTAATGTCTAAAGATCAAAGTAAAAGGGTAATTTTCAACCTTGTAGTGCCCTACAGTGTAGTCAATTACATGAATAATTCAATATATCACAGGCATGCATTGTAAAACCCAGGCAGAGGAAGTACCTTTGTGATAACAGCCCTGCGTCAATGTGTCTCTTTGCCCAAAGTGCACTGGGACTGAAAGCTTTTGCTTTGTTATTTTAAATCAGTTTTTTTTTTTAAGTTTTCAGTTTTATCCTACAGATTACAGGAACAATGGTACCTGTGTTGCACCATATTACAGCAGTACTTTGAAAGGGTAAGCAAACAGTTGAGGAGTTACATTCTAAAAGCCACCAGAAGCAGACTGAATTTGGCAGTCAGGGGCCACCTCATCTTCTCCAGAGTTGTTTGTGCTCCTTTGCCTTCAGTGAAGAAAAAGATGAACAGCTCATGATCATGTTCCTGAAGATCCTTCAAGGTTCACAACTAACCTAGAAAAGGCAAGAGGGAATCTCTGCAAACCACATAATTGTTAAAACAGATAAGAACCTTTATCTTAAAATACCTATCCTACTTGTGTAAGATAAGTAAAGAGATAGTATAAAATTACACTTCTCTACCTTCATTTTAATTCTCATTACTGAAGTCAGTATTAGTAATGTTGCACCAAAGCAATCTAGTGCTATGGAACAAGGAAAAAAATTCAGAATCATAAAGTCATTCCTTCTCTGCCTTATCCTGACTTTTGAGATCTTGGCATCCTGTTGACAGGCAGAAAAAATGTGTAGTCAGATGTACCTTCTCTCCAAGAACAGGCAAATAATAAAAAAAAAACCTCTCACAAGCAAGGAAACAATTTTTTCCCCATAAGGATAAATTAATTTAAAACATGTTGTAGGGTGCGTCTCATGCTCTAATGGGTATGTCAGACACATGACATTATTTAGTATTACACAGCACAAGGCATCATCTTTAAATCAAAGTGTTGGATGGCCCATATTTTTGCTTGACACGTTGCAGATGCCACTGGCTTACATAAATCTTCAGAACAGATTCTTAAGCTACACAAATAGGTGCAGTACCAAACAGGGAATATTAGAGTGTGCTTTGCAAGAAATGCTGTTTATTACCAGGAGAAAAAGATCCTGAACTGTATTCGTTCTAATGCCAGTTGTAGGCAACTCCACCAAGCTGCGCTCTCAACTGTCATCCTTCTTTTTAAAAGAAGCTGAGGCAGGTGATGACATTTACTTGAATTACGGGTTTATCTCCCTGGTTAAACTAAAGGAGCAGAAGTAAAGGGTTTTCCTTTCATCCTCCCCACCAGCTGGGTCTTTATAAAGCTAGCCACAGTCTTTGAACATAATCTTGTTCCTTGTTCTTTTGGCATCTGCAAGAAAACTCCAATTGCTCATAATCAGGAGCCAAATCTTCCAGTTTAATTACAGGAACAATATATAGGGCAAACCTCTCAAACTGGAGCTACATGAACATGGAAGGAGCAGAGCATTAACAGCATAAAGCATGCTAGTTCTTATGCTGTAGTGGAGTGAAGGGAAAAAATAAAGCTCTGGGCAGTAGCTGTTCTTGGGAAGCCAAGGAGACGACAGTATTTTAGCAGAATTTTCCATTGAAAAAAATGGAAAGTGACAGATTTGTGATTCTAACAGCATCAAGACAATACTAGATTGATGAAGAAATGAAGCACAGTTGTGGCTGAAGGAGATGAGTATTAGTGCTCTCAGTGCTGATCAGGTTGGTCAAAAGTCTTTTAAGCCTAGCTTTGTGAGTCCACCCTATTGACCTCACCTGGGCAGTAGGAGTCATTCTGGTATGAAAATCAATTGCTGTTTCTTTTTGAAACTGCTTCTCCTAGAGTTGTCTCCAAAACAATGAAGGCTTGTTTATTAATCAACTTTCATTAATAAGATTGATTTTTTTCCTCCTCTTTTTTCCCTTTCTTCTTCTACCTTTTGATTTTTACACATATTGCCTTTGGCATTTGCTTCTTCACTGATCTTTTCAATATTCGTAAAGCAGAAGTCATACATAATCTATGGGGAAGTACATAACCAATCATGTATTTTTTTTAAGGTGAAGAAGAAGCCATCTCTGAAATGAAGAATCTTTATCCTGTACTAATCGCTATCATACATGGCACAGACACT
The DNA here is from genome assembly GCF_028554395.1 of Pezoporus wallicus. NCBI lineage: Eukaryota > Metazoa > Chordata > Aves > Psittaciformes > Psittacidae > Pezoporus > Pezoporus wallicus. The sequence goes on from NW_026636658.1 coordinate 1,711,035, forward strand.
CCTTGTACTCACAGTTAGTGTGCTCCCAGTCACTTTGCCAGGCACAGATCAGTGTTAACACTGAAAAGGTGAAAGAATGAGCACGGATCATCTCTAGGATGGTTTTTAAGATGGAAAAGAGAGGAAAAGCAAAGATAATTAAGGAAAAAAATAAGGAAATAAAAAGAGAGGAAAATGTTACTAGAAAAAGTGAAAAGCAAGAAAGCTGCTGTGAGGAATTTGTACACATTATCCTTATAAAAGAAATTACTAAATATTCTTCATGAAGAATATGAACACAGCACGTCATACAATAAACTTTTAAAAGTCCGTTTCAAGTCCTTGCTAAAACAAGTTTAGCAGTCTACAAACAAGAATGCTTTTAACATTGCAACATCCACAGCCATTTTATAGGTCTTGTGGCTTGGATCTCATTCTTGGTGGGGGTTACTCTTTATTTTTTATCCAGAGTGTTTACATCTTTGTGGTGTCAGCAATAAAGGCCCATCTTTATAAGACCAGCAAGAAAAAAAAAAGCAATAAATCTCTGCAATGTGTTTTCAGTATGTCTATAAATCTGAAATATTTAAATGTAAACCAGTCCTTTTCTTTGAAAACTGTGGATTGCAACTCACTAAAGGATTGATTACAGTATTTTTATTCAAGATGATTTGAACAAAGATGAAACCAATATTTTTTCCTTGAATGTAACTTTGAAATTAAGGGTCACTGTGAGAAGAAAGACCCCAGGATTTTATTAAAGGGATTGTTGGTGGTTTGTCATTATGGGACTGAAGCCAAAACTGTTTTTACAGAAAGTACAGTTCAGTGATAAAATTATATAACCTGTGTGTCATAAAAACACAGTAAAACATTCAGCTGTTTAGATGAAAACAAACTAAGTAGGCACAGACAGGTCTTTCTTCCATGTCTATATTCATCATCTTAAATGTAATGTTTCTCAGACAGGTGAATACAGATTCCTGTAAGTAATCTGTAAGTAGTTCGGAAGGTTTCATTCAACTGGGCATCTGTGCTGTATTCTCTTGATGAACTGAGATTTTAATTTCCCAGTTTGATAAATGATAATACTTCAGTAGCAATACAATCCCCAAAGGATCAAAGATGCATGGTGTTAACCACCTTAAAAGTGTTCAGCATTTTCTGGAGTCAAAACTAGTTTCTGGCCAACAGAGATCTTACTGAAAGAATGGGACCTGAGACAGAGTGATAAATAGATAACCAGGGCCTGAAAAGTAGGAGAAAGACAGACCCATGCAAAGAAAACTACAAAGCTGGGTGGATTTAAATAAATCAACAGCTTCAGACTGCAACAATCTACAGTGACCAGAGAAGAGGTAGAATTACCTGGGTTGTCATTCTCTCCTTATCAACAAAGAGCTGAGCATAACAAAGGTGGAATTGGATTAATAAGGAGATTGAAGGAAACAAGAGATTTTGATAAAAAATGAAAATAAAAAAAGGATCCTTCAAAAGATTCAAGGTCAAAATATGTGTTTTAATTTGTGTGGTAGCAGTTGCTCATGTACTTTTTGCCCTTTCTGATCTCTGTCAGTACCCAAGTGCCATGAATTCCCTTCTGATGAGCGTATGTTTTGGGAAACACCACACAGTAAAGCCATTCTTTCTAATATGGCTCACTTCATAAAATCCTTGAATGAGAAATACATTACATCATTTCTGAGGCATATACCATAGAGTGAGTGTACCTACTTTCCAAAAGACACTGCTATTCCTAGTGCACGATTCTAGTAAAAAGAGTCTATTCAGCTATCCCGTCTGAACACCAGCATTTTTTTACCTCATCTACTTAACACACTAATAGTTCAGTCAAAATACAGGTTAGTCACTTGTCCTTGGCCCCTAGTAGAGATTTTGGCAACAAAAGAGGATGCACAGTTCCAAATTTTTTGAACCAAACTTGAGGCAATCATGTCATTTGTGCAAGTTAGGTCTGTAGTATGTACATAGGCTGGTTATATAAATATGTATATATATGGATAATGTATAGACATTTTCAGAGGTCAAGTCAGCCCACTGAAGATCTGGATGCAGGCCACTATGGTGCTCCAGTTTTCAGGATTTTTTACAACAGCAGCTTCAAAATATCAATGCAGAATTCATAAGCTGCACATAGACAGATTCCACAAATAGTCACACAAGGCCAACCCACACACCCAACTGGATATTTCCCAGCTGCTGGAGCGAGTGGGCTCCCCTGCTGCTATCTCTGTCTGTCTTAGCAGCTGGGAAAAAGCTTCCTGCTGCTTCAAGGACAGTTGGTGCTTTTTTCCACTTTTAGGATGGAAAGAATGAGGGATTCCTAGAACACTCTCCCTGTCTGAGAAGGGTCCCTAGCCACCAATACTGCAAGAAGAGAGTAGGTCTTACTTTTGGGGTGATGAACCATCAATGACCTTGTGTTATATTGTGCTGCTTTAATATGATTTAATGAGGACAAGAAAAGGGAAAAAAGAGTTAACATTGAATGTAAGTACTGATGGAACCGTAGAGGAGTTAGCACCTAAATTCAAGCATCCTAAGAAACAGAGTGAATTGAATAAACAATTTTTGTGACTATCAAGTGTCAAATCCTGGAAAAAACACATTAGCAGACATGCTTATGCCACCATTAACATTCAAGTAAATCACTGTGTCTTACTCTATAGCATTGCATCTGAACTGAAGCTCTTAGAAATCCTCTTCAGAAATTAACACAGTTATTCTTAATAGCAATTATGGCTTTTTGCAACCACATTCACATTAGTCATCCTAGAAATACAAATATTTCCAGTTAGCAAAATGGCAATAAAAGAATTCACGTATTAGGCTAGTGGCTGGAGTTGTGTTTCTCTGTCAGCACTGAGCTGGTTTGCTACATTAGCTTTCAGAATGATTGCATATAGTAGTTTGCCAGGAGATTTTCTCTACATACAGTTGTACAAGTGCTTCTGTACTCTAGAAAACAAGAAATGACAGGAATATGTTGTAAAAATGTATCCTCTCTGTTGGGAGGTTTTTTATTACACATACATTTAGTCCAAATAATTTTAAACTTACATTTCCACCAAGGCTCATCTTTGCTTTAACAAGTGTTTTTTATTAACTGGAATGATGGGGTTTTCATTTTGAACTGAAATCTCCTTTTTGTGTTTTAAAAAGGGCATATATCTGAAGGCTTATTTTTAAAGCTGAAATGCAATATGTTGAAAAAGCGGTTGTGAACTCTTTTTCTGTAATTGAAAAAATACATGAGTTAGGCTTTAAAGTGTGAAGAATGATACAGCTACTATCTGTGCTGACTCAGGCCAACTTGCTTCCATGCTGCTATGACCTTCAAAAGGAGCTAGAAAAATCACTTGAGGAGAATTCCTGTCTAAAAATGTGAATCAAAACTTTTCATCACTGCATGCAAAATATCAAGTGTAATATTTGTTATCATTTTGATCTTATATGGCTTTTTCTAATATTAACAATATAGTCTGACTACAACAGGATCCTAAAAGCATACTTTTATTTTATAGCTGGAAATTATGCAGTAATGAATTCTTCTTTCTTAAAAACGTAATGAGAAGCAAGTGTCATTGTAGCTATGTTGCTATGACACAGTGCATTTTTCATTCTATCTGGCTCTGTGTTAGTAATACCCATATTCAAATGTGGGTTTTTTCCTCTATGTCTAAATAGTGCTTAGGGATCAGAACGGCCATAATGATCTGAATGGTCATAAGTAAAACATTTCTATTGGTCAGACAAGAACTTTGATCAGTTTTTAAAGACAGATAATCCACAATGATTATGTTCAAAGGATTAATATAGCTTTATTTCCAGAATTGTCCCTGCAGGTCCCCAGGTCAGCCAAGAATAATATCTAGACAGACTTGCCAGTCTGAAATGGTTTTAAGTGAACTTCCTGCCCATGTTCAATTTAGCCTGATCTAACTTGGTCAAAGTCAGCCATTTCCCTAATGTTCAGTTTACAGAAGAAATGTGTGAAAATTACACAAATGTCTAGTTTTGAGTAGCATATTGTCTAAGTAAGTGGTTATCTATTTTGACAAGTTACACAGGTTGTCTGTAGAATTTTTACTGACAGGATAAATGATTTAATCTCATTAAATGAGTAGGATGATGTACCAGTGAGCATTGTTGGCAAATATGCTTAAAAATAGACATCTAATTGATGCATATTCCAGACATACTGGAGAGAAGGGATAGGGCTGCTGCATTAAATATATTAGCAGTTCTCAACAATTCTTTTCATCTATGACAACTTGTGGTTTGTGTCACAGTGTGTAGGGTATGTCAAATGGTAAATTACCTGTCTGCTAGGCTACATGTCTACAGATGCCATACATGGGGGACTCTGAGTGTGGAAAGAGGGTGATCTGCTGATCAGCTGCAGACCATTTATGATGATCCTCAGGGAAAACAGTGGTCATAGTTTGGGATTGCTTCTTTATGTCATACATTGTTTAATAGTTTACCTAAGCTTTAAAATCACTATTCTGTTCCACTGAGCACTCTTTATGGAGTTCATTATACTATTCACTTAATGTGCCACTTCCTGATTAGATGGGTTACTAACTTTCACAGATATTTTGGTACATCTTGTATCACTATATGCTGGAAAAATGGGGTATTGAAATTCCTTCCCAGACACTTCACTGCTAGTGTCCATTGTTGCTGGACTTTACCAGTTCCAAAGAAGGAAAACCGAAAAAGGTCACATTATACATGTGTAGCGCAGAAACAACACAGACTTTTTTTGACCCCAGCTGATACTTCCAAGTAAGGAATAAGGAAGGATATCATCATCATGCTGTGTCCAAGACCACACCATCTGTTTTCTCAGAGTCATACTCCATAATCTAATGGTCAAGATTCAATGTACATTATCATTTTGCAATAGCATCTGAACAGCTGAGTGGGTGACAGAATACAGCCCTGGCAAATCCCTTTCCTGATGTTGGACCATTTTGTTTTGTAGAATTTTTATTATTTTTTACAACTATTTTTCTGCTTATAATAGGGAATTAACAAAGTCAGTTCAGTAAAGCAGTATTAAGAATGTCTGGTTCCAACAGATTGGCAAGCTACACTGAAGTTGTATAAAGCTAAAGAGCACTTGCTGGGTAAAGTTTGTACTTTTCCACTGATTGCTCTGCTGTTGTGTTTCATAACTGGAGTTCTGCAACTAGTACTAACCTCATTTTGTTAAATGTACATGAATAATAGCTCTTTTCATAGTCTGTTTCTCTCTAAATGTTCCTGCACTCATCTTTTCACCTACCACGTGTTTCAATCCCCGTGTTCCTCTGATTTATCACACTTGGCATAAACTACGTATCCTGATGGCTCTGTCCAGACTGTTGCTCATCTATTTCTGGAAGCTCACCAGTGATGGGACAGTGATGCCTATTTTACATATACCTTCACACACTCCTTTTTTTAGGGATTTGTTTAACTTTAAACACCTTCATGCTGTCCTGATGGGAGAAGCTCTGCAAAATCTTCCAGTGTCAGGTTGGAAGCATAGGACCTCATAATCTCCTAATAATATCCTAATAATTACCTGGTACCATTGTGCAGTGACCAGTGCAGACAGCACCTTCAGTAGCAAGTGGTTCTGTACCTCCTGTGCTGAACTACTGCCTTGTTCATATGTTGCTGCTCCATGAGGGTCAGAGGCTAGAAGGATGTTAAGGCCTGCCATGTAGTAAACCTGTGATTTAAGCTGGCAAGTATTCCAGTACACTTGATCAAAAAGAATGCAATTCTTTAACTTTCTTCTACTTGGCCATCCCTGCTCATAACTCAGATAGAGGGCAAGCTGTTCAAACCATACAGGCATATTTTCTTTCCTCAGCTCATGTGGAATAGTCTGAAACCACCTGAAGTCGATAGCACTGAAGCCACAGTGCAAAATTTGGGGTTTTAAAGGAATCCAAGGGCAGCTTACAGCCAGAATGTTCTCCAAGACTTGTACAATTTCAGATCAGAACTGCTTTTATTATTAAGTGCTGGGTTGCCTGACAAAAAAAAGGTGATTCACTTGGATGGTGGGGAGAGCTACAGCTCTGCTGTAATGAATTCATTATTAACACAGTGAGAGACAGAACCAGGCAGTTTCAAATTCACAAATCATCTGTCTTTTTAGTAATATCTGTGTTTTTTGGCACCCCAAGAGCAGGCCCCGTTTCCCTGGAGAGACTCTTTCATAATGCTCAATAATGCATCTGTTATTATGAGAAGGATGTTGGGAGTTTTGAGCGCAGCAGCTCAGCTGAAGCAGCTGTTGCTTCAGAAACACCAAAAGCAGAAAAAAAGGACATTTAAAATTTTTAAATATACTCTCCCATGTGGTCTATTTCTCAGCTCAAAAAGGGGCCTTTGCACTGCAGCTGCCACCTGTCTGCAATGGGGGAAGCTTTGTAAAGGGTTTTCCTGGAGCTGCGCTTGGCTGCCCATTTCAGGACACAGCCAAAGCCAACTGTTAAAAAGTATTGTGAAGAGCAAATTCAGTTATTCCTCCCTGCTTAGATTTCTCATGACCCTGATCTTCCACAGGGGCTGGCAGTTAGAGTGAACGACATGGTGAATCTCAGGCAATGCAAAGCCCAGCAATCTCCAGAAACAAATGTAATTACTGGGCTGATGATAAGTATTTCATTAGAAGTGACCCAGGAAACAGCAATTACTATTTCACAGAAAAATGAAATGCTGGTAACCACAGCAGAGGGCTGTGATTCAGCCAGGTAGTGATCCTCACCCTGCAAAGGAAGGTGTTGTAAGCATCCATCAGATTTCTCACAGGATGATAGGTTCCACTTGAACTCAATACGAGGGCAACGCTGAGGCTAGTTAACAACTTTCTTAAAGGATGCCCAGAGACAATCTTATGGACAAGCTGTTTATATCTTTGAAAGACTGCATTTTATTGCATACAACCTAACTGCCATGTTATATGCCTAGCACTGCTCTTTCTGAATGGCAGGTATTTGCTCTAGTTTAGATTTTGCCTCCCCCTTCAACCCACTTTCTCATATTAAGTAACACCCCACTCCTTAGTGAATACAGCTAACTCAGCTGTGACTTTTAAGGAGCAGTGAAAATCAGGTCTATAAGGAAGTCTTGTTTTTAAAGCTGTTTTATATAAGACTTTATATCTAACTTCTTTAAGTATAGAGTGGAAAAACTGAACCATAATTCATGCAGTAGTTCCCTTTCTCTGTGTTTTGAAAGTGTAAATCAAAGGTAAGATTTATACAAATAAAAACCAGCAAGTGCCTGTTAACACAGAGAGTGCTGGAATTCGAGATTTGCCACACTGATATGCAGAGACCAATGGGAGTCATATATATTTTAGTGCGTTTCTTGTAATTTCTAAAATGGAAGAACAAGTATCCTGTCCCTATAGCATATTATTTTGTTTATCTTCCTTGACTTCTCCAATTAACACAAATGGCCATGCTTAAATTATGGCTTTTACAGACATATGTGGCTTTATACCGACACAAATTGCAGCTAAAAAGAAAAGGGAAAGGAAAATTTATAGTTCAGCCCAATACTGTATGCCAAGATCTAAAAATGGTTTAGGACAACTTCTTAAATAATCATACTTCAAACAGGACTGTCAAGTTCTTAGGCCAGAAATGCTAGGTGTTTTTGTACTTCCACAAACTCTGTGGAAATAAATTATTTTTCTTTAAAAAAAGAAATTCAGACAATTATTAGAGGAAATGCTGAACAATTTTCATCCAGTCTCATAGCTTCCAGTCCTCACAATATTGGGATTTTAAAAATAATTCCAGCTCCTACAGTGTGAATTACAATAGATTCCTAGTTCTTACTTTATTTTTTAAAGTTAACCTCCTCGTTCTAACTGCGGAAACAAAAATAAATGTGAAGCCTTAAGGCTGCAAAAGTTGAAAGCAAATTTCATAACACTATTCTAAAACTATGAGGGTTAAAGTTAGCTCTTTCATTTTGGGTACCTAACTCATGATGCTACAGCTGTGCCAGTACTGCTATCTCATTTAAGATAAGAGGTACTCTTCTGGAATCAACACTGCTAAATACAACACTGTAATATTCATGTTGTTTACAGAGCTAATGCCCAAACTTAAATGTTTATACAGCAGATTTTAGTGGCATATATAGGAAGAAAATTGAAACTATGTAATTCTTTATGAACTGCATAAAGTTTTATGTGATTTCCCACAAAATATTTTTTTAAATCCTCTAAACAGGTCACATAATTACTATTCCAGAAGGTATTACATGAAAAAAAATATCTGTGATTGTTTAAGACCTAGTGCCCATGAAAGAGTTCCAGTTAGATATCTGGTCAAACATCCTGTGTCAGTATAGACAAATTGTACAGCATTAAACTACATAGCATTTTTGTATTTATATTCATATATCTCAAATGAGATATATGAATATAAATGTAGTAGCTGTAGAAATCACATAGTATAGCTTATTTCACTACCACTACGAGTTTATCTTAGGTTAGGAAATCTGGGGCATTATTAACTATGGAAAAAATGTCTTAGCTGTGAAACAAATGTGTATTTGGATTTTTCTCAGGAGCTGGTGGAGTTGCCCAGGATGCATTCCAGGCAGATGGGTAATACATAGTTTCCAGAACAAACTGATATTTGGAAGATCGTGTAGATAGCTGATACCAGGTGTATCATTTGAGTTTATCCATGCTAGGTCACTACCACACTGACATGGCAGAAAAAGATTGGCAAGATACTGCAGAGAAAAATAATCCAGGGTGTAGCCATGTTCTTGAGCACTGGTGGTGGGATTGCACTTTTTATGTATGTCTCTGGCACAGAGTTAGGTGCTGGGTTACTCTGCTGTTGCTCCCATTGAACACTAACCACCTGCTCACCACAGAGTGGACACAGGAGAAGGAAGCTGGCTGCTGGGGCAGAGCAGGGTGTCTGAATAGTTAATTCTAGTCTTTTCTGAACAAAATGTTATGGACAGGTGGAAGTATACACTTGCCTAGGACTGGCTTGTGAAACACCTGGAATTGCTGCACAGCTGTCTTTTTAGTGATCTACCATATATTAGCAATCTCATTTTGTTAGGAATTAGACTGCTTTTGATACTGCGAACACATGAAGAAGTAGTAAAGCATGAAGTATAAATCTGTGCTTAGGAGAATTAGATTATTCTGCAAAAATGGAGTACTGGCTGATAGTGACTGATGGCACTGTTTGTGCATCAATTTCTTAACTTACACAGTTCTTGGCATGAAGAATATAGGGAGTATAAGATCTCATAATTGCTGGGGAATTCCAATTTTCAGCTATTTATTCTTCCTTATTCCCCAGTCTTCATGATAATCCACTGTTTCTTCTTCCTAATCCCTTCTAGTATTAATCTATATTAATGCCATGTATTTATGTATATGAGACATGGATTGTAAAGTGATATTTAGCTCTGGCTCTCCACTTACTCTGCTTCTTACTATATTTATTTTTACTTACATAAAATACCTATTTTATTTATACATCTATATACATAAAGACATACATATATGTATTTATTAACACATAAATATGTGAGTATATATATGTATAAATATGTATGTATGTATTTAATTACCGTGTAGATGAGGCAAAAGTACATGGATACATACCTATATAGTTTTTGCCTTTAGTGTACACACCTTTCCTTAAAAAGGAAATATATCAAGACATACATTTGTGCACACACAGTCACAAAGTATTACAAAAAATTATTTTAGAAATAAACTATAGAAAATTCAGACTGCTGTCTTAAATATTTTTGCACACATAAAAATACATTTATGCAGAAAAAAAATAATTTTCCTTTGCTGTAGAAATTTATGCATAGGGTTAAGTCAACAAACTGTGGATAATCTCATTATGATCAGTGGATTGCTACCAGGATTTAGTTAAATATGAACCCAAATATTTATAGAATTAGGAATATACATTAATTAAATTATTAAAACAGGAATTTATTTGGATGGTTGTGCATTATACTGAGAACATTTGATCACACTGTAGCAAACTTTGATCCTTTTTCTATGTGGCATATAAATCCATTGGAAAATGGCTTTATAATCCAAACCATGATGTAATTCTAATATACGGTGTATTTGTTCATTTTAATTAAAACTGAGGGTTGTGAGGGTTGGGGTTTTTCTTGCTTTTTGCCCTAAGGATTGTCTAGGGCTTAATCAGACTCGCTGGCTGATTTCCATATTAAAGTCAAGTAGTAAATATTTTATTAACAGATGTTTGCATCAAAAACTTCCATTTGGATGCTAGCTCAATACAAAGTCTTATTACATAATAAGAACAGCTCCTGTAACTGCAATTACGATTTTCATTGTGCTCAGACAGGAACCCACTAGTGTCCTACTTACGAATGTTCTTATATACCCCTCCAAGGAATAATTGCGAAACAATCAGAGCACATCTAGATGGGGCTCAGAATTGAAAATTTATAAATCACTTCTGTCAACATTTTTCATCAGTGGTTGATAGATGATATGACCTAGTGCCATAATGATATAGGGATCCAAGTTTGTAATCATCCATACTGTAGAACTGAGACTCAACATTATGGAGAAGCAGAAAAACACTTTCAAATGAGATGATTAAATGTGCTGAAGGAGAATATACCAGAGATAATCCAGAAAATGTTGCAGAATGTGGTTTTACAAGCCAGCTCGTTGGCTTTCTGTCACTTGGAAAAGGACGTTATCATCAACAAATTCCAGGAACCTCCTGGATTGTTTATGCCCTGCTGTGTTGTCCTTCCAACAGATATTGGGGTATTTTAATTTCTTCATGAGGGCCTCATCCATATGGTCTTCCTCATCAGGCAGCCCATAGCAGACTGCTATTATAATGTCCTGTGTCCATGCCATCCATTTAATCTTGTCCCATAATCTCTTGGTCTGCTCCTCATCCATCCCCAAGTGGATGAGGTGGAGCTCCATGCACTCCAGCTGGTCATTGACATAGAGGGTGACACGCTCCTCCTCTCCCTTGTCCATCCTTCCTGATGAGCCTGTATCCTTCCATTCCAACACTCTAGGCATAGGTGCCATCCCATCACATCTCCTTGATGCCAATAAGATCACAGCCATGCAGGTGTGTGCACATCTCTAACTCCTCTTGTTTGTTCCTTATTCTATGCGCATTTATGTAGAGGCATTGAGAGCCACAGATGATGCTGATTTACTGGCTGGTGTGGCAGGATTTATTTTGTGCTGATCTTCAGGTCCTCTCCTGATGACCTGCAATCCCTCTCCGTGCTCTGGGTGTATTTTGCTGGTGTCAGACTGATAAGGGTGGGACAGATTGAGGTTCCCCTCCCACAGCAACTTTAGTTTAAAGCCCTCTTCACCAGCTTGACAAGCCTATGACTGAAGATGCTTTTCCTCTTCTCTGATAGATAGACCCCCATCAGCCCCCAGTAGACCAGGTTTCTCAAAGTGAGTTCCATGGTCTAAACAGCTGAGCCCCTGACTGTGGCACCAGTCCCATAACCATTTGTTTACTCCCAAGATTTGATTGACCCTTTCAAATCCTTTCGCTTTGAGCAGGATAATTGGTGAGAAAACACCTGAGCTCCAGCCCCTTACCCACCCTCCCAGGGCCCTGTAACCCTTCTTGATACTCCTCAGACTACTTCTGGCTGATTCATTGGTGCTCATGTGAAACGACAGCATCAGATAATAGTGGGCTGTGCGAAGCTTGGTAGTCTCTCAGTGACATCCCTGATATGAGCCCTGTAGGCAACACCCTCTGTAGTAAGAGCATCAGGTCAGCTAATGGGTGCTTCTGTATCTCTGAGTTGTGAGAGTCACCTATGACAGTCATCCATTGCCTTTTCTTAGCTGTGCTGGTTATTAAATGCCTTACTCAGCTCCAGGATCTCTCCTCATGGGTCTTTTCTTTCCTCTTTGGTCTGCAGAGCAGTGTTTAAATTATGAATAGTTTTGGTTTCATAGTGGTCATTTTGGTGAGGAGTACAGGATCTAGCAGAACCATGGTACTCTGGGATAGTTTATTTTGCTCATTGTACAGCAGTACTACACCACTGCATGCACTATACCCTGGGGTACAGCAGTGGTTTGGGGAGGCTATCTAAACTAGTCTTCCAGCTTAATTTCTTTTTAGAAGCGTTTTCCTCTATGAAAACAAACATATAGAGTGAAGCAGCATCCCCTGAAGAGAATAGAAACCATGGAGTCACTTCAGTTAGAGACTGCGAAGGCTGGTTAAGTAGTTTATTTCATGCTCCTGAATAGAAGCTGATTTCATTCACTGTGAATGGAGATTGATTCAGTATAATTATCCTCTCCAGAGCTTTAAACAAACCAGCTTTAAATATTTTAAGTGATGTGGCTTTTATCACTTCCTTTAGACAATATTTTCATTGTTTAATAGATCTCACTCTGAATTTTCTTCTGATATCCTGCCTAAATTACTTAAAAACATATCATTATCTCTTATTCTACTTAGTTAAAATTCCTAATAACAAGCCCTGTCAATTACTGTTGCCAGGAGCTGCTGCTTCAAATGTTTCAGTAGAGATCATATAGCTGAAGTTTTCCATCAAAGAAGGCGTTCTCATAGGTATTAAAGCATTTGGCATTAAAATATATATATTTCACAGATCATTTCATTTCTAAGCCTAAAAAATAATCCTTAATTCAGCTTTAAGGACCCTACGGTTTATAATTAATGCAAAATAGAAGATTGATCTAATGATAAGGAAGATATCCTCCTCTGGTGGCACTGTGGATTGGGATGGCCAGTGGGAGAACCTCCTGGTGGGTCTTGAAGCCATGATTTGTCTACAAGCCCCATTATTCTGCAGCTGTGGGCAGAAACAGGTCTCTCTCTTGTTCATGATTGCTCTGTCTGATAGTCATGGGATGTTAGAAAAGCAATCCTGCTTTCTTGATGAAAAGGGTAAGTGAGCCAGGAAGCCTGACTGATGGAGAAGTGAAGGAGCTAGGAAACTTCAGGGTTACATTCAAGCACTTTCCAAGCAGATGGCAGATGGCAGACGGGTCTTGATTGTATTGGCCAGATTAAGATTTGGGAATATCAGATACGACTGGAAGAAAGAAAACCCTGATGACAGCTCATTGAGCATGGTTACACTAGCTTTTACACTGGAGTAATCACGTTCGTGTTTGCTGATTAGCCTATGGCTGTTTGACCAAAAAACCTGATGTGTGTATCCACCCTTATTACCCACATGCCCTTGACATATCTCTTTTTACATGGGATCTTATTAGATAGACCACAGTCTGAATTCCTTGAGCTTCACAACCATATACTTTACATTTTCATATAGTTTAGTTTACAAGAAATGTTGGAATCTCTTTATTCTCTTGAATCTTTACCTAGTGCATCTTACCAAGCTATAAAGGTGTTGGCCTAGTATTTTGCTTCTGTTCTTAGCAAGGAACATGACACGTCAACCCATCTGGTGTTAGTCAGTAAGTTGTGTAAGACAGAGTAAGCAGGTGTTCTTCACTTGTATTAGACCTTCAAGTTTGCCTCTGTGTAAATCTTTATCTCCACCTGGCTTACAACATTGTTCCTATTGAAGGGTTTGTTTTGCTGAAATCCTATAATGGAAATCAATGTGTTGGCATGTACAGATGCAGTGAATGTAGTAAATATCAGGCAATGTAGCAGAATTTTTGTGGTGCTCTATGTTTGGTAGAACTCATGACTGTAGTATGCTGGCAGTTCCTCAATTAGGACTGCTCCCAGCTAACCTAATCCTTCTTATCTCATGCTTCATCAGTTGTGGGTTGACTGTGAGAGATGCATTTAGAAGTTTGTCACATAATCATATGCAATGGTAAAAGAATTCCTGACATACTTTACTTACCATGGGGTGGCAACATCTGCAGTAGAAAATGTTTTCAAGTGGGTTTCAGTCATACTTTGTACAAACTCTTCTTTTAAGACTTCCTGCAAAGAAAAGAAACAAAAATAATTGTCCATATTGCAAGATCATTTTAGTTTCTGTCAAACTAATAGGATATTTACAAAAGAGAGTTGTAAATTACCTGAGACAAACACCAGTTTTAAGATGAAGTCCTACCAGGTGCTGTCCTGCCAAGTAATGAAGTGATGTAGAGTGGATGTAGCAGAACCATGGTAGGGTCTGTGAAAAGAATCTAATCAGAGAGATTCTTTATAGATAGATATAGAATGTGCTGAGCTAAAGCACTCAGCTAGATATTTATAAGCAGTGTTTATTCCTTTCTTTTATTCTACTCTGACAACTCCTGTAATGTGTTACTATTGAATACATCCTTATGAATATTTTACTGTTAAACTACATCAGTTGCACATCCTGTTCAAGCAATTATCTTGAAGGCATGTGGCTAAAATGGTTAAATTGCTCACTGCAAGGAATTACTGATTTTCCAAGGACTGAACAGTTACATAGTGCTGTGGGACAGGAGACATATGGCTGATGAGATCAGTGTGAGGAAATACACTTTAAGTGCAACGTTTAAGGAGCCAAGACAGTGGAACAGCACATGCTTTCTGGGCAGTTTCACCACTTCATTCACCAATGAGAGTGAATTCAGGTCCACCCTTTTTGATCCAGTAAACATAATACATATAAGAATGTAAGTAGCCCCAAATAACACAAAATAATAAACACAGTATTTTGAAGATGCTTACTAGCTGCTGAGAGAATAGGAGAGCACATTAATAGTTTAAACCCTATATTCCCGTTCCTAAAATGAGCTCTCCCTACAGTCTGTGCCCCTCCTGTGACGTGCCCCTTTCTGTCACGTGTCCCTTGAAACTCAAGTTCCTTTGGTTTTAAAGCCTCACGCCTATTTGTGAGTCTTACAGCATTTAAACTAAACTCCAGAATTAGTGTTTGACCTGAAAAAAGGTTCTTGTAGCAGTGCGAAGAATCTCCAAACGGTGTTAAAAGGACAACAGAGTGTAACAGATTGTATTTCTACCCTCCGTAGCAGGCAAAATTGTGCAGTTCAAAAGTCAGAGGACAGAGAGAGCTCCACGTATCGTCTTTTAAACCAGGATCTGATTATCTTGTGTTTGGCTCATGGTGGCTTTAACAGCTGGGATTGGCAGAGGCATCAGCATGGGGACTGCATACCTTACAGTACCAGCACTTTGTTACATCTTTGTGCTGGGGAGGTGCTAGTATAACAGTGTTATTTCAGCCATAGCAGCCTCACATGGAAGGTTGGCCGATGCCAGAACACTGTGAAGTGTAAAAACGGGTCAAAGTACTTTTTCTTTCATTATATATATTCCCAGGGTGGAGGTGAGGAGGAGAGCATAAACAAATGAACATTTGTGCTCAGCAGTATCGAGCTAGTGTAGTCTCAAAGACAATGAGAGGCAGTGAAGGAGCCTAACCACATGCTGTGCTGCTGTCCTAACCAACAGTCAAGTCAGCTGGGGCAGAGAATACACAAAGCCTCTTTCTTAAGTTGTTTGAGGTCTCTCTCATTGTAATACACCCCAATAAGCTGTCCTAGACCTTGTGCTACTGTCCAAAAGAATAGACTAACTCTGTATTAGCTTTTCAAACCAGATAGCCCGAGCAAGCAGTTTGGAATAGACAAAAGACTGCTAAAAGAAACACCAAAATGATACAGTCCTCATGCAAAAAACACAAGCTGTGGGCCAAGTCAGATCCTGTAACAATAAATAAAACAAACAACAGAATTGTAATTAACTGACTGAGAGGACAAAACTGACTACAGATAAAATCACAACAGAAAAAGAGAGACTACTATAATTCTTTCCTCTGGCTTTCTTTTCACCTACTCTGTCACATGGAAGGAGAATTTATGTCTGAACACCCTCCACGTTGTTCCAGCCCTGTGCTTTCATACACAAAGCAGCTGAAATGCAGATCGTATATATTTCGTTTCTGCTGGCAGCTCCCCACATTCCATCAAAGGCTAATAAGGCATTTGGATGCTTCATCTAATTTCTTATCTTCCTGATGGCATTATCATTCCAGTCAGAAAGGTTCTGAATTCAGCCCCTTCTGAGATCACCCGTTCCTTACAGCCATGCTAGCAGGGAAAGCACATCCAGAGGTATGGTCCCCCTGCAAGTTCTTCCTCCTGTTGCTGTCACCACAGACATACACACCCTTAGACACTGTGAGTGCCATATTTTTGTTGAAAGAGTTAAATGAAAATTGACAGGGCAGCTATTTTTCTTTCTCTGCCCTTGCTGCAAGGGTGGCCTTAGCACACCGGGAAGTGCTCACCCAGTTATTTTACATGCTGCACACACAGCCTGTGTTAAGTAGGCTTCAGTTAACAGCATGAAAACACTTGGATTTACATATCACTAGTGCTCCACTAGAGTATATGGGCCTCTTCCTCTGATAGCTTCTGCAGAACAGTGCCCTAGAAGAGCATAATATGACCACTCACTGGCTAAAGCTGCCCACTGGAGGTTTGCCATGCCAAGATTCAGGATGTTCTTTTTCAGCATGGCATCCAGCCTAACTGCACAGCAGGCTTTAAAATAGTGTGGAAATTGGTACCAGTCTTCCTAAAATGCCATACCCATGAGATTATTTATTAAAAGATTTATATCTTGTTAATCATCTCAGAACCACCCACTGGTGTTTTGCTTTACAATCTGTACTTGCAAATTGATTATTAGGAAGATAACAGGAGGGATTTTTTCCAGTAAAGCACTGTTTTCTCTGTAATTAATACAGGAATTTCAGGGGAAGACACTTTCATCTCTCTCGATAAGGGGAGTGTGAGTCTTCTCAGCATCGGTAAACTTTAGAACATAAGCACTGTTTGATCTGTATGTATTATTTCTGCAAGCATAGGTAGTCCAGGTAGTTTGTTACTGGCATTTTTTTGCTCCTTGTCATCAAAGGTGGCAGTGAGCTTCACGGATTTGGATAAAATGAAGTTCAAGGGCAAAAAGAGTGTCTGAGCAAAGAAAAAGGTTTGCAAGGGTGAGAGTCTATAGTGGACCAGGTAGGTATCATGCTGCTTTTACATGGTGCATCACAGTGAGAAATGGAACTGTTAATTATGTCTCGAGGCTGATTAGAGAAGAATAGGGGGAGATTACTGCACGTTACTGTGGATCTTGCTGTAAGATAATATAATGATCGTTACACACCCTTCACAGCCTAAACCAGCAAGGAGGAGTATGGCAAGTGGGCAAATTAGGGGCAAAGAAGTCAATGATACAAAGAAAGTCCTAGATCAATGTAGACTAATGAAAGATCAATCTCTGGTGAACAAAGGAGACTTCTGTGCATTATTCATAGTAGACAGTTATGAGAAATTAATCTCTTTGGGTGCTGCACTGAATTTTGCCACTCAGACTGTAGCTGGACCCCACCATTGGTATGGTACATAATATGTTTTAAGGTCATGTTTTGTCAAACTGTTCAGATTAAGAACGTGGTAGGATGACACAGTGACCTCCTTTGAAGACCTTGGCAAGGCAGTAAGTGTGTGCTAAGTTCTCCTCCCAGATACAAATCTAAAGAGAATTGTGCCTATCCTCAGGTGCTTCGATTACACAGACTAAAATTACCTTTTAACCCTGAGAAGAAATGGCTAAATAACTGCCAGCTCAAAGCGATCTCTGAGGAGACATGTTGTGGCTACATTGAAAGGGGCAGAGGATTCATTAATATAGATCAGTGCTTGTATAGTGAAATACATGTCTATTGAACTGTATGTTTGGCAGACACTCACATGTAGTTAATAAAAGTAAGTGATTTAAACCAAGGTTTTGAAGGTGGTAATGCCATGTTTCTCATTTTCTGGGGATCCAGCTTGAGACATCTAAGCTAATGTTTCTGGTTTGCAGATGTGGCAATATCTCTATTGCGCTGACATCTGTTCTGAGTGGAAATGTGCTATACATTGTAATTGCTTTAAAAAGTCAAATCCCGTGCTTCTAAAACCAGGCAACCCAAACAAGATAGCACATTTGGCAACTACGGAAGCCTCATGAGTCTGGTGAGGTGTAGCAGGGATTGCAGGAGGCTATGGAGCAAAGGAGGGGAACAAAATAAAAGGACCAGTAGTGGTAGCGAGCACTTGTCTGTTCCTGTGCAAAGCATATGGCTGTATTATGAGAGTCTGTACCATAATGCATATACGCATGCCAAATTAAAACTGCATAGGCAATTGCAGAGGAAACCTCAATCCTGGTACCTTGCTGAATCCTTACTTCACAAATTTAATGTCCTTTTGTATATACATCTGGGGAGACTTAACATCAGTGACTTACACCGCACAACTCCCCAGGGGTAGGAGCTTGTTACCTTAGGGCTGTGCAAACCTATGAAAAGGGATGGTCCCAGACCAAACAATCTATAATTTAAATAAAACAATGAACTTGATGGGTGCATATAACAAGCATGTGAGAGGTGCTGAACAAAAAATGTTTCTCTCAAATTTAGTGATCTCTCCAGTCCCAAGTTAAACCTAAAATGCAGCAGTTGATAGTGACAGAAGATGTTCATACATTGTTCAGCCCCAGCTTTGTACGGATACTGAACAGGTTAAAGATCCTACAGTCACCACAAGACAGCATCCTTTTCTACAGTCCGTTTCCTTTAATAAAATCTGTTTGTATTGTATTAAAGAAAAACAAAACATAGGATAATAGAATAGTCATAGAATCATCTCCTACTAGTTCACTGGAAGCGGGCAGTAATGTACCATAGGGTGCCTACTACAGGAGGGCTCTGAGCCTGGAGCTACCCAAAAATTCAATAGAACTGTCCTACCAATAGCTTTGAAACCAAAGATTCTTGAGACCTTCTTAAGTTTCCCTATGAAATCCTGTCATGCTTTTCCTGACCAACCAAAACAACAAAGTACAAGTCCATACAAGTCGAAGAGCTGCAGGAAAACCTGGTGCAAGTCGAAAAACAAAAATTCCAATGTTGGTGGGCTTCAGAGCTGGACTATTGTGAGCTCTGTGAAAATCTAACAAAGCAACCCCCTAATGTTCCTACAGCACATGTAAACAGAAAGCCACGTCTGCAGCAACTGGACTGATTTTCTTCTATGGGGGTGTTACTGCTTTAGCCAGACCACATGCACAATGAAATAAAACATATCTTTGTCTTTCCTTGGCCTTGCTTCTTTCAGAATTAAGCACGATGTGAAGCTCAGATCTGGGGAGGTCATGAGCAGAGCTACATGCAGGCTGCCTTCTCATGCGTACTCACCTTTGTTAGCAGCAGCAGAAGTAAAAGTTAATAAAGATTTCTATTACTCCTTTTACCCTAAGCCTTCTCACACCAGCTTTATGTCTCTTTAGCAAAAGGTCAGCCTTTTAAAGCATGATTTAAAATGTGCACCCATAAAAAGAGAAGAGCAAACCCACAGAGATCCTGGATGTTTAAACTACACTCATCTGTAAACAGTGCATTCCTCTTGTGTCAAATACATACTCTTTTGCTGAGATCTGGTTATTTTGTACTCTTCTGTGAGTTATCTTTATATGGAAAGAACTGATGTAAATGATAACTCAGAGGAGACAATGAGGGAACTAAGATCACAATCATGTTCTTCTACAAGACAACTAATGAGATTGAGCCTTAATGAAGGTCCTTAAAGAGAGTGACCTACTTAAAGAGTATGACTTGGGAGGGTGAGATTGAACACCTCCAGATTCTCATGTATCTGCTAGATGAGATGCACATGCTTTGCTGCTGCTTCCCCAATAGGACAGAATAACTGAGGCCTCATGCAGTATTCTCCTGTTGCTCTCAAAACTCCACTTTTAAGCAGTCCCACAGTCTGGTGCCATTCTGAAGAAAAGTCTTATTAGGCCATAACAGCCTCTCACAGCAACCCATGAAAGCTCAGGCCTGCAGCAGACTTGCCATAAGGCACAGGTTAGACAATTTGTGAGCGTTAAATAATAACAAATCTGAATGCATGTAAACTGCAGGAATTTCACTTCTCACAGAATTCAGCATTGCTTGAGGCTTAGTAATACCAACCCCCTGCATGTGGATGTGGTGACTAAAGTATTTAGTGCTCAGCAGTTCACCTCTGGAAGAGCTTGAAAATGGAGGTACATTAAGGAAGGGTGTTTCACTGCTTTCACCATCTTCCTCTGTAAGGAGCCCTGACTGATCTATAGGATAAAACAGCTGGCAAATGCGTGTGGAAAAGTAACACACTGCTACTGCAGCTTCTGCAAACACTGGATATGTGGGAAGGAAACCTCCCCTGGCTCCTCTGTCTGGCGTAGGCAGGAGATCAGTAAAGACAAAGCTGTTGCTTGCAGGCAAGCTGTGTTGCAATGCACCAACCTGTATGCTTTGTACTAAGACTCATTTGGTTTACTGACATTGTGTAATATTCTTAGTGTAGCCATAAAACACTTCAGTTCTCCAACTTTGCATCCACTGAGGCTTTTAAAATCCTGTGAATTTATCTCCAGTCATTTACAGAGACATTTTAATGGATAAAGAGAAATCATTATAGATTTCTTTACTTCAAGCAACAGGGAAGCAGGGTGCCCACTGGCAAAAAAACAAAGCCAGAAACAAGAGGAAAATTCTGTAAGGGACCAGGAAAATACAGTTCTGCCTAGAGATAATACTTTTTATTTAAAGCTATTATTGTCTAGATTTTCCAACTGAGCCTTCTGCTGTGTGAGAATGGGCTGCATGTTGTGTATGTTTGGGGTTTTGCTGTTGTTTCCCCAGTTTGGCGTCCTAAAGGAGTATACAAACTACAGATGGTGCCCAAAGCAAGGATATGTGGAATGTAGCTTGGAGTGCAATGCAAATGAGTGCCTGAAAGCCTCTTTTTCTGTTTGTGCAGGCCAAGGGAGCAATCAGAGTAGAAAGACTCTTTGCTCCTATTATGTTATATCAGACTGTTTGCTGAAAGTCTTCATTTGCCTTTTTTGTCTCTTCCTCACTTTCTTCAAAACCCTAAACATTTAAAAGCTCACTTGAATACTGGAATGTGCGATACATTCTTGTCTTGCCTGATGGGACAATGTCTGTGCCATGGGGGTTGCTGAGGTAATTCTTTATTGACCCTGAGTAATTCCAGGGGCTTATTGTATAAAATTCCAGTGAACTGTATTGTGTGAAAACAATGCTTAATTTAATATGTAATTTAATTAACTTCTGAATTCCCTGTGCTGAAGAATGCAAACATGGAAAGACACACTCTAGGTTACAGCCAATGCATTTTATGGGCTATATGTGCTTTCCAATGGCTTAACCTGTTTTTAGATTATTATTCTGGGTTTGTATTTAAGAGGGTTTATTTACAATTAGAGGTCACTGTATCATCTTTGGGATTTATTTATCTTCTACTTTTGCTTTTGTTTGTCAAAAAAAGAGTGCATTGTCTAAATTACAACATCATAATTCTAGTAAATGAAGGGGGACTGGTTTTTGCTGTCTGCAGTCCTACACTGAGGCATCTATCATCTCTTCTGTACTAAGTCCATTTATACCATTGCTGCAACAAAACAAAAAACCAGAGCTGATTGGAACATAAATGTCTTATCTTGCAAAAAATATTGACAAATATTTCAAGGAAATATTTGAAAAGAAACACTTTGGATCAAGATAGAAACATAAGATGTTTATTATTTTGAAGAAAAAAATCTGAAAAATACCTTTTCTCCAACAGTTGGTTCAGAATTTTCAATAAAATCAAGTCTTTCTAAGGTGAGGCATACCCAAATGGCACATTCAGACTTTGAAACTTGATTGTCTCTGTCTTTTTAAAGAATTTGTTGGAATAGACAACAGTCACTCAGCTATTATCATAAACCCTCTTTTAGAACCCTTTGTCCTAAGCCCATATAGAGCCTTATACCATTATAGAAGATGCCAGCTTATTTTTTCTCCATCAGCTGCAAGGGCAGATAAAAAAGGTCAGACAGGGCATGTGATGTGATCCAAGCATAAATATTTTTAAAGATGTATACATTCAACTTTAGAAAAAGTTGAAGCTCTGTAATATTTCTTGCATGTGATTTAACACCTATGTGATAGCAGTGCAAGGAAAGAGGAACTGAGTGATTTAAATGCAGTCAGAACATGAAGTTGCTGATGTAGCAGTGACATTCGCATATCTTGAAGATATACAACTCCTGGAATACAAGTAATCAAATTTGCTAGATAATTTAATTCAGATGTTTTGTGGTTACTGGAAAACAAACAAAGACCACAAACTGAGAGAAAGACCTAAATATCCTCTGATGATTTATTAGGAAAACTTTCAGTCTACATAAGTGATCCTATAAAATTGACTTAATAACTGATATACGGAGCACAGTAAAACCAGACATTTTTGTCTTACAGTTCAGTGTAACCATATCCTACAGCAACATTCTGAAAACTTCAGCAGATGTTCTTTAAATAAATTGTTTCATGAAACATGCTGCTCTTTTCTTTTGAGAGGAAATGTCCTTTTGATTGGGCTGTAATGAAGATACTTTACTGACTTCAATGGATAGCAGAAAGAAAACTATAACCATATTGATGAAAGCAGACATTTTTAGTTCAAAAGCAATAATAATAATAGACTGAAGACTTTAGTGAGATGAAAATTTATTCCTTGGTAAAACTCCACAGCTACAACTGCAAGAACAGCAAAATGTTCTTTGTTTGAAGTGATGGGATACACTGACCTCAAACTACAGTCAGTGTGCTGTGACATCCAACTGCAAGGGGAGTCAACACTCAAGTGCATGTTCTGAGTTTTCCTTCTATTGCAAGCACAGAGTGGGTTCTCTCATTGATGGTTCAATAGTCTTGGCCACAGGTGGGAAAAGGGAGACTTGATTCTCTGCATATTATCAGGGCACCATGTTACAGCAAGGGAGTATGTACAAGCCTAGTCTGACAAGTGTATGGGTGAATGAGAAGGACTCTACTGATTTCAGTGATCGCTGGTAATTTATTAAAGGATCAATAACTTTTAAACCTGAGTAAAGGCAACAGAAGACTTTAACCTGGGTGAAATGAGCAATGCAGTATTGACAACAGTTCCCTTAGTCAAGGAGATTTTCTTTTCATGCCAGTTAAGGCCAATTCTGGTTTACAGTAAGAACTTCATGAAGACACTGTTAAAATGATTATTTACTTGTAGGCTGCACAAATAGATCCACTCAAGAACATGCCTTGCTTCCAGTGTTTTTTGAAAATCCTTTGTGTGCAGGTGGATTTCAGGCTGTATCAGCCACCTGGGTAAGTACTTAATTTGCAAAAGCCGTTTTCTGTTTTTCACTCAAAAAGTGAAATTTTCAAAGCCTTGTATGAAAAAACTAAAGCTGCAAAATAGCCTGGACAAAGCTCTCAAAGTTTAGTGGGGATTTTGACTAAAAAAATCAGCTCTCCATATGCTTAAAGATTGTACCATGCTGAAATGAACAACTAATTATTTAAGCAATCAAATCTCTCTCAACTGATTTGCTTGCTAACCTGATTTTCAACTCTCTTGAGAAAGACTATTCTGTGACATATTCTTTGGGAATGGACTGTCTTCTGGGTCCTGCAGGATGCAAATGGCTGTACTGTGATCATACCATGGAATAGATAGTAATATTAATCAGTATTTGAAAAATACCCTCTTTTAGCCTAAAAATATGTGGAATACTTAATTTACTCATTAAGAGATGACATACACATTTATTATTAAGCAGACCATATATATTGATTATTTGGTGTCAGGTTCTCTGTAAAACAGAGGTGATATTTATCACTAAGAAAACTCATTGGTTGATGTATATACGAAAGTGACAGCTAAGAGCTATGTTATCAGAGATGTATTTTCCCTGTAAAGTAACAATAACTTAATTAGTACTTCAAACACTCAGGACTGCAGATCTAATTTTTTAGTATATGCTACTGTTTGTAATGGCTATTTGACATGCCCCCAGTACACCTCTACATCCTCTTCACGTATTTGTAAGTTGACTGTCAGTTCTTGATAACAATTTCTTTCGACATTGGGCATGTTTTTTTTGTCTGTAAGTGTACAGGTTTCTGTTTGGCTTAGATTATTAAAAAAGCATAAAGAGTTCTGACTTATTTTCATAGAATAGTTAGGGTTGGAAAGGACCTTAAGATCATCAAGTTCCATACCCCCTGCCATGGGCAGGGACAACTCACACTAAACCGTGTCACCCAAGGCTGTGTCCAACCTGGCCTTGAACACCGCCAGGGATGGAGCATTCACAGCCTCCCTGGGCAACCCATTCCAGTGCCTCACCACCCTTACAGTAAAGAACTTCTTCCTTATATCCAATCTAAACTTCCCCAGTTTAAGTTTGAGCCCTTTACCCCTTGTCCTATCACTACAGTCCCTAATGAAGAGTCCCTCCCCAGCATCCCTATAGCCCCCCTTCAGATACTGGAAGGCTGCTATGAGGTCTCCACGCAGCCTTCTCTTCTCCAGGCTGAACAACCCCAACTTTCTCAGCCTATATTCACATGGGAGGTTCTCCAGTCCCCTGATCATCCTCGTGGCCTCCTCTGGACTTGTTCCAACAGTTCCATGTCCTTTTTATGTTGAGGACACCAGAACTGCACACAATGCTCCAAGTGAGGTCTCACGAGAGCAGAGTAGAGGGGCAGGATCACCTCAGAGTGATTTCTGCAGAGGCTGAAGTCAAATAAAATAGAAAAACATTTTACACTTCTCTGATTGAAACACAGTACGTACAGTTACAGAGCAGCAGGCACAGCATGTTGGAATTATTTTCTGTGACATTCGGTATTACCACTTTTCAGAGCAGGTGAAGCCCACTCTGGTGCAGAAGTCGATGAAATTATGTTTCTCTGCATGAGCTGCCTCTGTGTGGAAAACAGCAGTGTAACAGCCTTGCAAGAGGGTCAGTGCATTATATTTTGTCAGCAGAGAAAAGGTATTCATGGCACTAGCAATCAGTACTGTGGCTGGACCAAAGAGGAGACCACACATAGGGTGTGTGAATACACAGATTAATTGACCTTAAAATATTGTGTATGGAGCACAAAGAGGCTGGGGTTAAAATTCCCAGTGTGTTGATTCACATAATGTCTCTGAGTGGGAACATGTGGCTGTAGTGTTCAAAAAGTTTTGCAGCATATTCTTTCTATTATCCCAGTGGACAATCTCTGGTTTGCTTATGCTTGATATGATTTCTCTTCACATCTCTGGTTGGACTGAATAAGTTAAACCTTTTGCCATTTAGCAAAACAACAGTGATTTGTGTTCTCTTCATTATTTATTGACATTCATTTCTGCCTCAGGAATATTTTATATTTGGTAACTGATAGAGTTAGGTTTCAGCTCTAGGAAACCTGTTCAGTGATGTCTCTCAGCCACATGTTTGAGATATAGGAGCATAAACATGGCATGAATAGAGAATTTTACTAGAAGGTGTTATCATAGCTGTAGAATGATGTAAGTAAATGTCCATCAGGCACTAAGGCTGCCCCTGTCAAGCTGCTGAAATAGGGCAAGAAACAAGCACCTAATAAACTCTGAATTTCTATAATGAAGGTACTTC
This sequence comes from Pezoporus wallicus, assembly GCF_028554395.1. Lineage (NCBI taxonomy): Eukaryota > Metazoa > Chordata > Aves > Psittaciformes > Psittacidae > Pezoporus > Pezoporus wallicus. The sequence continues at coordinate 1,736,615 of NW_026636658.1, forward strand.
ATAGAAGTATCAGTATTTGCTTTTTACTTCAGAGATGAATAGAAATTACTTGAATTCATCAGGAATGCACATTATAAATGATGTACCAAGCACCTGCATCTGTGCTCATTTTTGTAGTCATATATGTTTTAGTGGAGCTATTTGTGAAGAGAATTTCAAAGTCATCCCCAATTCCTGTATGTGATATGATTGGTAAGTGGTAAATTTGTATTTATTTGATCTTTGAAAACAACTTAGGAGAAAAAGTTCAGATGCTCAAAAACCCCTTGAATCCTTTCCTCTAGAAACAATTCAGACTGTTTGGGGAAGGTTTTTGTTTAATCATGAACATCAGACATCTCTTTCATGTGTTCAGCAAATTGTTACCCTTTTTTTTTTTTTCATTTTGATTTGATTAATTGGATCACAACGAAGGCACTGGAATAAAATGGACTGGTTACTTCTTTCATTGTTTGAAAAATGAACATTTGGTTTGAGATCACGTTTTTTCACTTGAGTGCATGAAAATATACTTTCATGGGTCTTGATTTTTGAAGGTTTATTTGCGAAATGACCAATATATTTCTGTTCAGCTTTCTTTATTTGCAGTTATGATTTCTTTTCTATTAATCAATATTATTTCAACTATGTTCATATTCTTTAAAACATATTGTTTACCAACTTTCAACTGCTGAGCCCTCTGTTAATAGGTTGATGAGAAACTTGTCAAATCTGTGAGGAAAAATAAAGAAAAACATACTTTTTTTTTAGCAATTTTAAATCTTTCCACCTCATGACACACAACTTGTACAATCATTAAAGAGTTCTGTGACATAACTAGGTGAAATTATGAAAATATATGGGGTGAGAGTATTACAAAGTGATGACAGCTAATTCCTAATTTCATCATTCATTATATTTCTTGTCTTTACGAACAGCTTGAGATAAGCTGATTTTTGTGGTTGATAAAGTCTTAGTTAACATGTTGCTGTATTTCTTGAGATGTGCACTCTGCAATATGTTAACCAATGGAAGAACCTGTCAGAACTAAAGAAAATAAGGATAACTTAGGACATGCTGAACCCATGCAGAAATCCCCCTTCCCTTCTTCCATATCTGCATAAGGAATGAGCCATGAGTCAAACCAGGAAAACAAGTTTGACAATGCTCCATTTGCAGGCCCAAGGAATAAAATGGAGAAAGATGGAGTGAAATACGGAAAAAACCCAGCTACAAACAGAAGTTTAGATTGTTTACTGTTAGATTACTGTTTAGATTGTTTTGTCTAGTCTGTGAGTTAGGTTAATTTAACATCGCAATTTAAAGACAAGAGAGGAAGAGGGAAAAAGCCTCATCAATGGCCTTTGGCATGACTTTTGCACTCCACATTAAAGTAACAACTTTTTTTGTGTGCTGGTAATCACAATACGGGGTGGTTCTACAAAGCCTAATTTCAATGACCTGTTTTCTTGATTGCACCTTATTATGGAATGATAACCTGTGATCAGATACTGAAATAAGTATTCATTTATTTCAGCTCTCAGTTGAGAGTGGGCCTGAAGTCAGCTCTCCATCATTAGCATGTTCTTTTATTTTAAGATTTTTTTAATGTATTTTATGGTATGTAGCGTTTCCACATTAACGTTTAAATACATAACTTTCTATCTTAGTTTAATCTTATTCTTATATCCTTCAGCCTTTCATGACATTACAGTTATCTGATAAATGCACAGTTCTCTGTTTCCTTTGAAGTAGTGAATTATTATACAGTATGGATTAGATTTTTCATAGCATATCTTCCATGCAACACAAATTGTGAGTTTCTTGAGAGCCTGACTCTGAAACACTCTGAATCAAGCTGTAAGGTCTGGTTTAATGCTTGCTCCAGGATTATGGAAGCAAATTTCCCTTGCTGGTTTTAGGAAGCATCAGTCACAGATGCATGAAGGCAGCATATGAGTAGAATATTCACAAAATTTGTTTTCTGTGAAGAGTGATTTAATCATCTAAAAGCAAAGATTGTCCCTGCTCTAAGTGCTGTCAGTCAGTACTAAAAGGAAGTTCCAAATTCCCAAATTTTACTTTTTAGGTCAAAGATTGGATGCTTATTATCAACTTTAGTGATGGTAGTAAGAAGGAGGTAATGTCCCAAGTTCCTTGAAATCATGTGATCATTTAAGGATATTACTTTTCACCTAAAAAAACAGTTTACATCCTGTAGTTGTAAAAAAAGGCCAAAGTCTACAAAAAACTACAGCAAATACCCAGTGCACAACTGACTTCTGCTACATAAACCCTCAGGCAAACATGAGTATGTTACAATTTAATGACTTGTACATTTCTCTCATGATTTTTAAGATGGCTCTCATGCATCTGATTTTATGTGAAATGCTAGAGTTAGGGCTGGAATAGTACCTTGGCTTTCTCTGTGTTCTGGTAACACGGATGTCTGGATAGTGAGAGGTGGTCTAAATCTATTTAGTTTTGTAAACCCTATAATTCTGCCCATGGCTTCCACATCATCAAACTCTGCGACATTCACAGGGATTGCAATGAAAATAGTTTTGAAGCAAATAGTGATACCTCCACCGCAGTCTTCAACTCCTGTTCAGGGAAAATATTCTGTTTGCACTGTGCATAACTGGCTAGGTTTCCTTAATGGATACCTCCAGCAAACTGATATGTTCTTGTTCTGGACAATTATTTAGAAGATTATTGTCCATGCCCCATTCCTAATAACTGTTTCCACTCCAAAGAGAGTCGGGTGGTGCCTTTAGGAAATGTGTGGTTCAGTCATTCCAATTCTCTTCATTTATGTTTCATTGAACTGCAGAAAATCTCCAGTCATCACAGTGCCACTTCCATCTCTTAACAGCCTGAAATATTTATTAAACTCATTAAGCTCCAATCTTGGTAGCTAATTACAACAAACTTATGTTTATGAAAACAAATCTAGCCATGAAGATTAAATTTAAATGAGTGCTAAAAACTCCTTGCCTTCGGAGATTTTTGTTTTTCCTCTTTTTAATTTGTCATGCTGATTTGTAAAGCTTCCTAGTTATTCTGGTAACATTAGCACTGTTGATAATAACAGACACTGTTTGTCTTGGAGAAGTGCCAGTATTCTAAGTACATGTCTAATTTGTCCAGACAGTTTTAAAGTCTCTTGAATTTAAATTATATGTTTAACCTGAAGAGTTACAACAGCTAATTAGAGATTAAAATTTGGGATGAGAATTTTTTAAGTGAAATGAACTACCAGAATTCTTTGAAGTTAAGGGCACTGAGCAAGTTCTACCCCTTTTAGCATAATGATTGTCACCAACCCATGTATTTAAGCAAGGCTCTCAGAGAATTGGGCATGTGGACTTGATATTATTTAAAGGTTCCAACAGACCTTGTGTACCTGATTTTGAGGCCACTGCTAGACTTAAACCTGTTTGTGTATATTTACTGTTGTAGAAAAACACTTTGCCATTGCTGGGGACTGGAGCACCACCCAAATTAGACCTCCTCCAGGAACTATAGATAGGCTACTGGGACGGGCTCTTTTGGCTGTGATAAGCGGCATTCCAGAGTGGTCTTCAATCTTTCACTGTCTTCCACAACAAAATCCTCAGTAAGGTGCTTTTTCAGCAAAGTCCTCCCATGAAGATAGAGCAGTGTGTTTAGGCTGCTGTAGGAAAGGAGTAATTGCTTCCATTTCTACTTGTGAGAGTTTCCGGAAGCTGTCTGCAAAAGTGTCAATGCACCTATGCAGTGACTCCCCAGGAACCACTGGAGCAATTTTGTGTGCATAGGCTGTATGTAGGTTTCTGTGCAAGCACTCTTCTTTCTCCTTCAACAGAAAGGGAGGAAGCTCGTTCCCTCAAGAAATTCTGTCTGTAGGATTTACCAGCTATTACAGCCTGTTTACGGGTATAGACAATATCAGACACCCAGATTGGATTAAAAAGCCTCTTGGATTGCTTTATATTCACTAGACAAAATTTGCTATTGGATCTGTACACTCTGAGCTGGCATGAAATTCTGTCTAGCAGTAGGTTTCAGCAAAACATGACTTCAGTTGAGCTATACTGGTTCACACCAGCAGAGACTTTGGGGAGAATCTGTCCCCCTGTTCGCAGCAGGGAGCCTGTGAAGTCTCACTGATGCTTTTAGTAAACTGATACCCAGTTTTACCATAAACACGTTTGCTGTGAAGTGGTGTGAAATTTAGAGCTCTGCAAAAGAGTTGTCAGTCGTGGATTAGCAGAACATGAGTCAGGAAGATTCTCTCCTCAATGAGGAAGGTAGTGTAGGAAATTTTTGTCATTTACAGACTTTCACTTTAGTTTCAGTAAAGGATTTGGAGCATGTGCTAAACTGTGCCTCATGACTTGGTAATGATAGGACTATAATGCCACACTTCAGTGACGTAATACTTGGCATTACAGAATCACCACGTTTCAATTATATAGCAGCATGAAAAAATCTGAAACACTCTAAAAGATAGCAGTGGATCTAAGAAAACAAGGCATAAAGAAATAGAAGTTATATGATGAAGCATTGGTTTTAAATAGCATCATTCAGCTTGAGAGTCAAAAGGTGGCAGCCAGAGATTCTTAAAGAGACAAAAAGCCTCCCACATAATCACCCTTGCAATGGAAATATCTGATCTGAGTGACAGATCACTGGAACAGGTTGCCCAGGGGGGTTGTGGAGTCTCCTACGTTGGAGATATTCAAGGCCCGTCTGGACAAGTTCCTGTGTGATGTACTCTAGGTTACCCTGCTCTTGCAGCGGAGTTGGACTAGATGATCTTTTGAGGTCCCTTCCAACCCTTAGGATTCTGTGATTCTGTGCAATATCAACTGATTTTTTAAATACAGCTGCTTCCTTCTTAATTTATATGTCAATGACTTTGTCTTCTACTTTTTTTTATAAATTTAGTTCAGTAAATCATAGAATCCTAAAATCATAGAATCAAAGGATTGTTCGTGTTGGAAAGGACCTTAAAGCTCATCCAGTTCCAATTCCCTGCCATGGGCAGGGACACCTTCCACTAGAGAAGGTTGCTCCAAGCCCTGTACAACCTGGCCCTGAACACTACCAGGGATGGAGCAGTCACAGCTTCTCTGGGCGACCTGTGCCAGCGCCTCAGCCCGCTCTCAGTAAAGAATTTCTGTTTTAAGTTTAAAGCCATCCCCCCTTGTCTTATCACTACATGCTTTTGTCAAAAGCCTCTCTCCAGCTTTCTTGTTGGCCTCGTTAGGCAGTGGGAGCTGCTCTAAGGTCTCCCTGGAGCCTTCCCTTCTCCAGGCTGAACAAGCCCAGCTCTCTCAGCCTGTCTTCATAGCAGAAGTGCTGCAACCTTTCGATGATCTTTGTGGCCTCCTCTGGACTTGCTCAAGCAGGTCCATGTCCTTCTTATGTTGAGGGCCCCAGAGCTGAATGCAGTATGAGGGCAGAGTTATATGCCCTGGAAGGAACTAAGAACCAGCATGTAACCTGACAACTAGTGTTCAAGGCTCGCTGCTGACATCTGCTGGGTGGAATTTCACACTTACTGGCAAAGGGAATTTTGTCTTGACTTGTTTCTTGGCTGCCGTGGAGTCAGGATATAAAATGTTACGGTGGTGTAGAACAGAATAATTCCTTTATGCACATACTAGGTCTAGCATATCCTTTAGATATGATATGATATATCAAGTTCCACCATTTCCACACTGTCTGCTTTTCAGGCTAGAGCATGCAGATGGCCTGGATGCTAGAGTCACCAGCTAAGTGCTTCTGGGTTTAAGACTGCCTGAATCCTATCCTTTGAATTTAGAAAATTTGCTTTTCATTATTTTCATGATGTTTTTAAAAATACTTGTGGGTATGCTTTGAGTTTGATTACTTATGTTAACTTGGAGTTGAACATGGAGTGTCCCTCTGGTATTGTATGCTGTAATGAGACAGATTTTAGGAAGAAGTAGCCTTGTTTTTCTTTTTAATTAAGAGGAATAGGAGTCAGATAAGACATCATAGTTTGATAGCTATCAGTGAGCGTTGCCAAATAAAATCAGGTTTTGTCTTGAAGTGTTTCTGTAACTGCCAGTCAATAAGTACGTGCAGAACTTGGGTCATGGTACAGTGACATTAGACAGGGTTCAGAGAAGCAGACATACAGACAGTGTAGCTTCTGGAGGTGCAGTTCTTTGTCACACTGGAGTAGCATGTTGGACTAACCTTTCCAAATCCAGTTATTTCCTCTAGTATGTCAAAATATTGATGGTTCATTGCTGAGGGCAGAATAATTTTATCATCTGACATTCCAGTTTTATAGTCCAAGACAGGGAATGGGTGGATGTACAGGAAGTGTACCTTCTGGGCTTCCAAACATTTCACTCACTCTTGAATATGAAGGGCTGTCTTTCCACATGTGAGGACTGTAGAGGCTGTTCAAACTACAAATACACTGAAGTGCATTTCCAAAATAGCTTAAAGCCCTTAAAATATATGTTTAAGGTCAAGATTTTTAGTGTATCCTCTAAAAGAATATAGCTTATTGGATTTTTAATATTTCAGGGAGTATCTTTCCCTCTTGAGCACCAGCACTTATTTCTATACCTCTTTAGACAAGAGTGGACAGTGACATATCTTTCTAATCTCAGTCCACTCAGAGCAACAAAATGGAATTCTCCTTTTCAAGTATCTATGGATTAAGTTCTTTTCTCTTTTACTCAATATGAGTGACACCTTCAGATGTTTCTGTAATGATACCAAATGAAACTTGTGTTTACACAGTTTACTTAGGACTGAATCTGACTTCTTAAAGGTATGTCCTCTTTTTCCACCTAGATTTGTTGTCCAGGGAAAGCTGGGGTAATGTGATGCCTGTTTAGGGCTCTGATGAGCTGATCAGGGCCACTTGCCGACGTACCTATTGCATACGGTCAGCTCTATTCTACAATATATGAACAATGGATCACATCCATCCAGGTTGCATGGGGTCTAATGTGTGTGTACTGAATAGGTGATCTGTGTGAGCACAGTAAATCCAGTTCACTCTGAACTTACTCTATGTGTATAAATCAAAGACGCATCCCAGACACATTAGTCTCACTGCATTTCATTTTGTCTGGGAAAACCTGGACAGAAATATGGTAGCCCTAAGCTTCCCACATTCCACACTCCACACACACAAGTAATAGGTTCATGTCTTGAACGCTTAGTCTCTCTTGGGCTTTCCATTATTGTTGATAAAACATATAAATCTCAGGTTAAGTGTTCTCCTGACTTTGCAGTTATTTGCGATTTTCTGATAGGCTCAACAGTCTTTAAATCCTTCTGAGTCACTTATTAGACTTTTAGGTGGGAAATAGCAGATGAGCCTCAGAGCCTTAGACGAGCTTTAAGGATGGTTCTGTAGAAATTTCTTCTCTGTATACTGCCTTGGTGTCTGACAAACCACTCCAATGATTTTTTTTTCAGACATGGGCATTGTTCTCTTTGTTTAATGTTCTCCGCTGTTTTCTTAGCCAAGTTGCTTTGGTATTTATTAATTGAGAGTTGTAAGTAATCCAGTTAATCTAACACTTGATCAGGAATTTCAAATCAACATTTGAGAGGGAACATGCCCCAAGGCAATTGCTATTTATTCTGGTCAGGTAATTCCTTTCCAGGTTGTTTAAACAGCAACATGTTTTCTGTAACAATGAGGCTACCCAAATCAGGAAAGGAGTTTGCAGAAGTTTGCCTTTCTGTTTCTTTAGAAGCCTAGCTAAGTAGACTGCTTAGTGTGATAATGAGGATCAAGTATTAAGATGAGCATAATTAAGAATATGCAACACTGCACTGTAAGGTCCAGGCATCTGGTAAGTATTAGATTTGCTGGTTATAGAAAATCATGAAGATACAAACCACTTTGACAGATCTGATAGGGAGAAGAAAGATGAATACATTACTATTTAAGCTGCCCTTGTAGCACTGAGAAATCCTGTAGTGCTTTCCACTTAAAATATTTCAACATCAAAAGCCAAACATTTGGCTCTCAGGGAAAAGTTCTCATATTTACATGTATCACTCTTTGCTAAATTCTCCCTTAAGTATTTTAAGTATTTTATTCCTTTGTGGTGGAAATATCAACTAAACTGCTCACATTTGGATTTTAGGAGATTTCTTCATTTGGGGTTTTCAACTAAGAGTAAGTCTTACTTGGTATTCCAAAAAAGTCCAACAGTCATGAGGCTCCATAGTAGAGTTGCTTCTGGGCAGCCCATAAGGAAGAAGTTAGAATAATCTCACTGAAATATGAAAACCTGAGCTATAATAAAAGCACTGTGATAATTCAGGGGCTAGCATATACAAGCCACATTTGTAGTTAATAAACAACCAAGCTTTAATCACTGCAAGCAGATTGCTCCCTTTACACCTATAAAAAAGTGCTTTGAAAGTTAAGCAGCACTTAATAAAAACTCTGACATTACAGAGTTTTATATTATACCTCATCATATTTATCAACAAGGTAAAGCCATCACACAAGCCTCCACTCTCCCTTTTCTTCCTCTTCCCAAGAACAACAACCTGCACGCTACCATAGAATTAAGCTGTATTTAGTGAATTGTTATAGCAGGTTTTCCCTGGATCTAATAAGGCAAGTGTCTGCAGCTCCAGAATAAGTGGGAAACTGAAGAAAGCTTTGAATTTCAAACATCTTTCAGTGAGGAATTAGTTTTAAAAGACATACAACAAACAATAAGCCATGAAATAATTCCAGACACCATAATTCAGGGATAGAATATGCTATGAAACTGGCAGGCATCCAGGCCAGAGCCAGGTGCCTGTCTTGGACTGGATTCAAGTGGCCTTAGGCCACCTACAGAGCTTTCAGGTAAAACCTGGAAACCGCTCACCTCAGTATGCCCTACCTTACTTCTATTTCAGGTACTTGTGAAGGATTCCCAGATGGCTGGCCCTCTTCCAAAACAATGTGCTTTCAGATCGCATTGTCTCTATGCTGGGATGAAACAGGTTTCAGAAAGAAAATGTATCTGGAAACCAGAGACTAAATAAACTGCCCATTTTCCTCAGTTTGCAAGAAGATAATTTTACTCATGAGCACAGCATTTATGTCTTGCTGCTCTTGACACTCTCAGTGTGTGATTGGGAATCAGCAAGGCACAAGGGTATATATATAATGAAAGGGACACAAAAGGTAGATCCTGAAAAAAAAAAGAAAAAAATAAGCTTGCAGCTTACTCTATTATAGGTCATAAAAAAATGAAAGTACTTTGTCGTGCTAATTCATCTTGTACCTGTCACATTCTTTTGTTGACTTTTAATTCCACTTTATTCTGGCATACAAAAGTAGGCCAAGGTAATTCAAGTTGTAGATGTTAGTGGGTATACTTCTGACTGCAAATAATTTTTGCTGGACCATGGCTAAGTTTTAGACATGTGATGCCTTCCTCTGAAAGATCCCATGTATATCCCAGCACACATCATGCAGTGTGTGACTCCAGTTTCATACCGCGAGGGCAGCAGGTAGTGCTAGCTGGCCTGGCAGAGCTGGAGTCAGCGCATTTCTTCCTGCTACATGCAACTTGGTAAAACTATCCTGCAAGCATGGGTAAAAACTAATCAGGTTACCCTCAAATCGACTCATCAGTTTCAGTTTCTGGTTATAAAGTTCTAGCACAATGTTGCAGTGTCTGCGTTGCCAAGAAGGTTTGAATCTCATTTAAATTCAAGCTAAAAAAAAAAAAACCTGCTCTCATTAAAAATAAAATGATTGAAATGGCCATGAAATCACTTTTATTAATGTGACACTCTCAGAGTTCATCCATGGAGTAAAACAACAGCACTCTCACAGTACTTGGTATTTCTTAATATACCAGTGAAAGGAAGGATTTTGGTTATAAAGCACCTCCCAGTAGATACTGAGCATTAAGCTCATGCATACGGATTTTCTGAGTGAAGCTTCAACCTTCATGACTCCCATTTTCATGAATATTCTATTTTATGTTTCTCTTATTTAATATGTCTGAGTCACTTCTTCTTTAACTCTTCCAGCTATCTTTACGTTTGTGCTCCACTACAGCACTGCTTGTCTTAATATGCAAGTTCAGAATTGCCACCATAAAGATTCTACTCTACCCTTACTGAATCCAGTGGAAGAGGGGCTGTTAATTTCGATGTTATGGGCATACAGCCTAAAATGATTTAATCCTTTTTTCGTCCCAGCATCCAGCTCTATTGAAAATAGACAAAAATCAAACAGTTTCCACTCGGTAAACACACACACAGTAAGATATTATTAAATGTTGTCACAGCAACCGATGCAACACTGAGTTTGTAATACAACTGTTTGACTCCTCAACATGCTGAAATCACTTTGGAAATCAACACCACAGTCAGGGAATAGTTTTGTTTGCAAATTAGGAATGCAAAGAAGGCTGTGGTAAATTAAAAACTGTAAGCTGAGCTCTTGGGATAGGGACCAATTTTCTGTTCTGCATGTGTTCAGCACCTAGCTCAAGGGGTCCTGTACAACTACTGCTACTATATTCTCTGTTACTATTCTCTTTTGGCAAGAAAAATAGTGGTAAAAATATTTTTTTTTTTTTCCCAGAAAATAAAAGGTAAGGCCTTGGTTTCATGGTAAAAATGTATAAAGCAAGTTAAATATTTAGAGTTCATGCCCTTATGCAAAGCTGTGAAGTGATTGCTTACTGCCATTGTGGTGCAAAATAGTCTACAAGAAATTAGAATCTGGACCTTAAAAAATACAGCTTTCCAATGTCTAACACAAACCCCACTCTTGTTATGGTACAAGTCTTTCAGTACACAGCAAATAGAGTATCTATGCAGATTTATTAGACAACGCCTTCTTTGTATAGTATTGCATGGTGCTGTAAGCCCTTTCTTATAGGAGCAAATATGGAACAGCTCCATAATTCTGTGGGAGACATTTTCCTGTTTGATTGCCAAGCTGTAGTTAAAATTCCCACTGAGAGGTCCATTTTGAGTAAGAGAGATGAAGGTGATGGGTCTGGGCAGGCAAGTACAAAGGAAAGATGAACACACACTGAACCAGAAATAAAAGCACCTAATTTTCATAGGAAATGGGCTGATACTTAATTGAAAATGGTTAAACAAAGTATTTGTGGGTGCACTGCAACTGTTACTGAAGGGACTGAAAAGGCTCCTGAACCTCTTTGCAATCTATGTTCCCAGTGAGAAGGCTGAAGTAACAAAGGCTCATTGATGTGAAAAGGGAGGGAAGTTTTTAATAGAGGAATCCCAGGAGCCCGCCAAAGAAGCATTATCTTGTATTAAAAAAATCTGCAAATAATGAAATTCAGAGGAGAGAGAAGCCAATTTTCTTCTTTGCTTGGCCCATGAAATTAGTAGCAAATAAAAGAAGAAACGCATGTAAAAGGGACTGGAGACTAAATCTTCCTAGCGACATTGTTCCCAGGGTATGCTGTTCAAAGGATATAGGGGTTTATGTTCAGAAATGCTGAGCAGGTTCAGCTCCTCTTGGTCTCATCTGGAGCTGTGAATTCTTAGGACTTTGGAAAATTAAGTCTCCAGAGTGCATTTGAGATTTTCATCCCACAACTCAGATTCCCACCCTGAAACTAACTGGATACAAGCCGGAAAATTGTCATCAGAGATCTTATCTTATAAAGCAATGCAAACTGGTGCTAACACTTATGGGAATGAGTCACATCAGCAGAAGTTACCTTTCCAGACCAGAAATAGAATGAAAAGCCAGGATAACATGTCAGGTATGGGGGAGATGAAGCAACACTAGTGGGTGTAGGGGAGAAAAAAAAACAGCTGGTAGCCTCTATTGGATGAAACAAGTTTGTTTTGTTTACAGAGATGAAAGAAGAACCAATAAGAAATGAATGAGGTACCACTTCATCCCAATGCCATTTGTTTTGGGGGGTGGAGTAACCTTCTACATTCCTATCATGGAAGAGAGAGGTTGAAACTTCCATGTGGATTTTCTTTCTTGGCATGGTTTATCCTTTTCTGGGGTGCAGATGCTGGCTGGCTGTAACAGAGACTGGGCTTTCCTTCCTGCACGTGATGCCAAAGTATGTCTGAAACCAATACTGGTGTCTTAGAAGTAATTTGCAGAGGTTTTAAGTATGTCTTTGTGACTCTGTAGGCTCCACAGCCTTCCGGGTAGAGAGCAGATCAGTATGCATAAAAAGCATTTTCAAACTGGATCTTTGAACCTGCTGGATTGCACGGTTCCTCCTGTGCCATTTTTGATCCATTGTATAAATACAGATTCTGGCACGTGCACAACAATATAAACTGCATAATTGTTTTTATTAGAGTTCTGTGAGTTTGGAGGTACCTGTGCTTTAATTACACTTGGCAAGGCTCCAGGAAAACTCTTCTAAAATGTAGTGCTTGCAAAGCCTCAGTTGGGCCACCCACAATGACAGCTTTTATTTTTCTTCTATTAGTGATGGACATTTTCATCTCATTTTGTTCTGGGTGTGTGACAGAGCCCCCATGTACCGAACTTCAGCTTCCCCCTGTTCACTTCTCAGCCACAGAGTGTGTTGGGACATTGTGGCAGCAGCTTGTGACATGTGGATCCAAGCCAAATCAATGCTGTTTGTGATGCTTTTAGGTTGTCTTTCTTGTTTCCTTGTTCTCCCCTCCCCCTACTAAAAATTGCTGGTGACACTAGAAATGCAATTCAGTTAGTCGTTTCTAAAACCAAAGCACTGCACCGACTGCAAGAGAGACGCAGAATGCTGCTCTGTGAGGTTTCTATATGTCAGCCGTAAGAGCCCAGCATGGAGGTGGTTTTAGTTCCGCTCCTGAGCCCAAATCTCTTGTGCTGCAGGACAGAGCAAGCACAATGCTAACAAGTCAGCAGGATAGCTGGAACTTCATACTCCATGCCAGAAAGTAGGATGTCCAGCTAGCACAAATAAATGTGTAGAACTAATCAAATTAGGATGGACATGCTGTGCAATACAGAGAAACGCATGTAAGCAGAAAATTGTGTTTAATATTTGTAATCAAAAGCATTTATTTGGGACTATAACAGCCCAGTGCTACGTGCAAATTGGGTGAGGAAAAAATGTAAACATTGTTTCTTTGATTTCGTTGGGAGTTAGGGTACAGCAGGAATGCTGGATCAAGCTCCTTTTCCAGTGGCGGTGATTAAAGAGCTATGTGAAATGAATTTAGGGGTTTATTGACAGAAAATATTACTGTGAATGGTGGTGAAAACCTATTCCATAGAGATTATTCTTTAATGCATGGAGTTTGACAGAATTTATAGGGTGCAAACTGAAAACTGTGGGCTTAGAGACCATTTTGGGATGTAACTTCAGTCCCAACACTGCATTTTGAGGCTTCTGCAGAAAGCAGAATTTAATGCAGAAACTAGTGAGACAGTGGAATTTTATTCTGTGAACTTTCAGGCCTTTGAGGAACAGGAGTTAATGGAGGAACCACACTAAGTCAATCAGTAGATGTTTTTGTTACTTATAGAGTTTCCATGTCAGCTGAAATACAGTTACCCATAAACAGAATGACCAGTGACATGGTATAGCCCATGCCCTGTGTCACTAAGGAATGCAATTAGCCATCATGCAAAAGCAACTTTATTACAGTAGCTCATATTATAGACTGAACACTGGTTGGAAATGCAGAAATATGCTTTTGGGAACACACTAGACTAGCATTTTCCATTCCTGAGAATACTGTAGCAGCTTCAGGTTTCATAGCAGTAAATAAAGAAGTCCTCATAGTTTCTTTCAAAAATAGCCTTTTAAAATCTGGGGAGAGGAGAAGGATGTGACGTGGGAATGGTTCTGCTGTTAGCAGGCATCACAATAGCACCTATTACTTTGGCAGAGGGGTTGGAACGAGGTCCTTTCCAACCCTAACTATTTTATGATTCTATGATTCTATAAACCTGCTCTGAGGAAGTAAGAGCTATTGCTAATGCTGCTCCAGCTGGAGGGGAAGCTGACTGGTGTCCTTAGACCATCAGTCTGTCAGGATGTGCCATGTTCCAGCTGTGCCCCATTCCTTACCTGACATGCTCCCTATGGCCATGAGTGCTCTGTTTACAATCTGTTTTCTGCATGAGAAATCTCTCTGGCAGGAAGGATACAGCAGACTACCTTCTCAGGTTCTGTAACTCAGTCAGGTAGACGAGCTACGATCCAGCTGAAAGGGTTTGGCCTCTTCCTAAACTGTGTGGTATTGAGTGGGTTTAGATAACGTATGGATAGACTTGATACCAGATGACTCCATCCCTGCAACGACACTTCATCCATATGATCCTTTCCACAAGTTCTAAGTTACTGGTATTTTGTTCAACTAAGAGTTTTGTCGTGCTACAACTGAGTAATAGTTGCAGAACTCTTTAGACAAATTATGTAAATTCAAAATATGCCTTGAGATTATTGAACTAATAACATAATGGGAAATAAAATCCTCCTTAGCAGATGGGGTATGTATGGAGCATAACCAGCTTTGGAGCATAACTTCAATTTGGAGCCTTTTCAGCTTGAAACAAAGATAAACTTGATGGGTTTTGAAAACTACCAGCTCATTCTAAAGAGGGTCATTTTCATTTGTAAAGGGGTTTCCATGAAGAGTTCCCCACAAAGGGTTTCACCCAGCATGTGGTTAATCACCACTCACTGTAAATGAAGGCAAAAGATTTTTGTGTTTCACAAGAGCGAAGCATCTTCATGAGGATAAACACAAAGAAAGCATAAAGATTGAGCTGGAAGAATCCTATGGAGTGCGTACATGTATCCTGATAACCTAACAAGTATGTTGCTCGGTAAGAAATAGTGACAGAAATGGTCAAGTACGAATGGCCAGCTGCAGTAACTGGATGCTGACTTAGCAAAAACATACCTGCTCTCATTCTACTACGTGTATTCACTCAGTACACTGTGACTGGATGATTAAAACAACACCTCACTGCACCATTTTCCCTGGAAGTACTCTGCTTCCAATTATTCAATCATTTATCATTTAAATATAGTAAAAAATATTCAAATTCAGTTCTAATATAAATATATCTGGAAAAATAATCTAGATTGACAGAGGAAGAGGTGACAGCTAGCAGACAACAGACTTCTGTGAATCATTCACTCATCTCAGTGGTCACGAATGTCTCACGTGATAAAGAATTTGCTCTAACAAAGACAGCAAACCAAACATGATGGCATTTTAATTCAGGGCTTATTTCTTCTGCATGCCTGTCACTCGTTGCCGATAATGTGAGTTCTGTGTGGGGCTGGACTCTATCCTGAAGACCATGACAGCATAGCTCTTGGGGAAAAAAAAAAAAGTCTATAGGAATTCACAAGAAAAGAGGGATTCAGAATTAGAAAGAATAAAGTTATTAAAACTAACAATCCATTTCCTCCGATAAACTAGCAAGTGGAGAAAAGAACATCTAATACCTTTGCATCTAGACATCAAGGCAATGGACACCTTGCGTGTAAGTGTAGTGTGTCCAGAGCAGGCAGATATGAAGCCCTGGTGAAACCTGGGCTATGCTCAGCCTCAATGTGGAGATGAAAGCGAAGCAGTAACTCACTGCTGGTGCAGAGTAGACACCCCCCTACTTTCTCTTGCAGATAAGACAGAAATCATGATTTCCTGAATCATGGTACATAGCTGATATCTTAATGCTGGAGATCCCCCCCCCCAAGAAGGGTATTACTGTCTGCAGTGCAGTTCTGCCTAAGGATGACAAGTTTCTACTGGATCTCCACACTTTCTTGTATTCACTGATAATGGAGGAGTCTCTCATGTAGGTGGAACTCACAGTGGGTGGATCCAAACAAGTAGGGGAAGAAAAGACCTAGTGAAAACATGACAAAACTGATCAGCACAAAAAAGTGGTGGAGCATCCAAATAGAGAGCTCAGGGAGAATGGAAAAGAGTCCAGTCACAGACTGCAGAGTGGTAATGATTATCTCTGGAGGAACACATGCTTGCTGGTCATCTGAGGTGGGAATTGCTAGGGAGTGGCGGGAGGAAGAAACCCCTCTGCCTGCATTGTTACTGCAGTGCTGACTGGAGAGCTTTATTTCTCTAAGGTTTTTCATGGTAACTATGTTTGCACATGGAAACGAGCTGCCTGCAGGATTCTCTGATGTTTATGACCATCACTGCTGGGATCTTGATTGACTTGGGGAGCAAAGTATGATGTTGTCTGAGCATGTTAACTAATCAATGTTGTTGCATACAGGCCAAGAAAGGTTGGGGTCCCCCTCCTAATGCCAAGTCAAATTTGGACACGTGTCATTTACAGCCATGCGAAGCAGTGTCACATTTTCTTCTTCTTTGATCATACTCAGAAGCGATAAATCCCCAGGGTGAAATCTTAACTCCACAGAAATCAAGAGCAAAACTCCCTTTGGTGGTGGTTGGTTTATGGCGAAAGTTGTCTTTTTCTTTCTTAAACAAGTCTTGTAATTGCTAGAGAACTGCATTCATTTCCCTCCCTCCACAGCAAGTAAAATGTCAGTCTTCACAGTCAGGTAGTCTACTGAAAACAGTCAGACCTGTCCATTCAGGGTGTTGAGGGCCAATAATAACATTGAAAGCCCAATAATTTTATATTTTTCTCCTATTGTCTGCAATGCACAGCGTATTTTATATGTTCTGCTCCACTGGGACCATCATAAACCTGCAGCCAGCTATTTCATTGGGATTTACTCAGTGGGAGGTGACAGGTGCACTGTTACAAAAAGGTCTTGAAACTTTATCATAATATATTCAGCAAGGTGACAATGTAAAGCCCACTGGGAAACAGTGAGAGGTGAAGGAGAAATTCCACACCTGGGAACTTATTTAATGCTTAAAGACAGCAAATGCTTTAGATGGGAAACTGTCTCAGATCTGTCTAATCCACTGCCCCAAACAAAACCCCTGGAGAAGGAGGCAGAAAGAGGAGATGACCTCCAGCTCACCCCGGCTCCTAGTGTGCTCTCCACTCTGGGATGGTGACACCTTAAACTGACACAGCTGCTGTTTGTTCTCATGGTGAGGCCTTACCACAAAGGAGATTTCAAGTGAAATTGGACTGAGACACATACTAGAAACCCTTCGAGCGCAACAGGGAGGTCATCAGGTGAGGGACACTTCTCTACGTGCAGCCAAAACCATCAGGAACAAGTTCTGCATTGGCTTCCAGCCTGGACCAGCCCCACTCACTTCAATACTTCAGTTTCCTTTCAGATTATTTAGATCTTTAATACTTTACTGCAGTTTTCTGTAGAAGGGAAGTGTAACCTAACAGCATACATAGGAGATTAGTGAAGACCAGAACCAGGTGCTGCACTTGGCTCCTTTCACCCGTGTAAGCCACTGTCTAAAAGTCAGCTCCATGACGGACAGGAGTGCTGGATTTTGAGTAACCGGTCACAGCTGTGTTTTCTTCACAGACAACCTAATCTTCGTTTGATTTACTTGTTTGTCTGCCTCTTTGGGGTTGACTCTGCTCCTCTCCCAGCATCATCACAAGAGCTCCCGTGCGTCTGACGGAGCCCCGTGCCTCGGCCCCTGCTTTCACCCTGCGAGGTTCCCCTCGCCCCCTCAGGTGTGTGCCAGCCCCAGCGCTGCGCTGTCCCGGCCCCTCCGCTTCCGCCGCCCCCCAGCCCAGGTGCCTCCCCGCCCGAGTCCCGGCCCCGGCCCTGCCCCGCCACCTCCCCATTGGTCCCGCCTGCTCCGCTCCGCGTCGCCCCCCGGGCGGCGGCCGCTCCGAGACGCGGCGCCGGAGGCAGCGCTGCCCCGCGGCGGCGGCGGCGGCGGCGGCTTAAAGCGTGCGCGGCGGCGGTGGCGAGGCGCGCTCACCCGCACCGCACCGGGCACCGCTCCATGGGCTCCGCCGCCGCGCACGGCGGGGACGCGGCGCTGCGGGCCGGCTGCCGGAGCTGCTGCGGGGCAGAGCCCAGGTGACCATGCGGGGGATCCGGGCTCGCCCGCCGCACGCTTCGGGGAGCAGGTAGCACACCAGGTGCGCGGCGGAACATGGACTGTCTCCTGCTTGTCGGCTGGACTTTACCTGTTGCGATTCTCAGCGGCAGCTCCATGCGATTCCTGGCTCTCCCGTGGCTCGGAAGCGCTGTAAAGGCAGGTCGAGAACACTTTCTTTTGCAGTCGCCTGGTGTACTTTCAGACCAGGTTACTGCGCCGTTTCTGTGCCTTGTCTTTCTGCCTTCCCTTGTCAAGTAAATCTCGCCCAATACTTCTTTTTTTTCTCTTTTTTTTTTCTCTCTTTTTTTTTTTTTTTTCTCTTACAGACCCTTCAGCTGTGCTGCCTCTGCTGCATGTCTCATGCAGCAACTTTAACCAGTGACAGCATCAGTGAATTGAATCATGGTTTGTATTGCTCTTTCTGTGTATATGAACATTTGCGTGGATGCGTTTTTTTTTGGTGGACTGAGCGTTTAAAGGGAAGGAGCCGCAGTGTTAAGGGAACATTGGAGTGAAAGCAAGTTAGCTGCTGTAAAATAGCTAACCATGGGCAGAGATTAAGTTGTTAAACCGCATGTGCAAAAGCTAAAAGGAACAATATGTAACAGCAAAACGAATGAGATGGTAAATACACCCCTGTTTACATGTGTGATTAGAAAAATGAATGCATATGTATCCACAACAACAAAACCTCGTGTGTCTAGTACGGAAGCAATGAGACAGAAGTAATGAAAAGGTTTGAGTGGGAGAGCAGAAGAAGCCCTGCAGCGCAGGCTAAGGGAAAACAAACCTGGTGAGGAAGGACTTGTGTGAGTGAGAGCTCAGCAGCTGTTTGTTCCCAGGTTGCGGAGACTAACACTTAGATGCTGATGACTTTGGGAAGTTTGAAGTGCAGTGTATGCTTTTTATTGGGTGCGAGTGGAAACAAAGTACAATAGAGAACCACACCAGGGTGCAGAAAGGAAACCCCTCCTGCACCCTATTGTTTGCTCGCTGGGGGATTCCCTCTCCAGCAGCTGCTTGCATTTTTTGGCAACTAGCCTGCTTAGCATCCTCAACTCCTGCCGTTGATTAACACCACTTGAGGAGAGTCAAAGCTTTTGATGCATTGTTTCCACTGTCTTAAGGAAAAACAACCTATCACTGGTAATGTTTTAAACTTAATGTGTGTCAAATAACATCTATTCAGGCAAAGAGATTGATAGTTTTTGCAACATCTGGTACAACACAAGAAGCAGGATTTTGTTTTTATTTTTTTGAATCATGTTATTTCGATTTAGGAAGAGAAATGAACTGTTTTACAGTCAGATGCATGAGCATCTTTAAGTATTCACAGAGAAATATATCTCAAAACTGAAATAGGGTTGGGAAGCAGTTTGTTCAGCATAATTACTGAGTAGGTGCAAAGGTCCTGGTTCAGCCAATGGCTAAAATTCAGACCTGGCTTCCAGGATACAAGTAATCCCTGTTTATGGCTAGATCAGCAGTGATAGTGTACTTCAAGCTAGGCACCTGCTTATACAGCTACCTGAGTCATGGCCTCTTTTTTTTTTAACTTTCTTAGGTGGTTGTGATTAGATCTTGGCCTTCTCACAAATAGTTTTGTAGTTTTTCACATATTTTGTCCAAAACAGTAAACTTCTTTGACATACAATTTTAGCAATGGCTGAATAAAGGTTATTAGGTAGGATGTAATCTCTTTCTGCTGAAGGTCAGTTATGATTTGAAACCCAGTCTAACCAAGTCACTACAAAGAGATGAGGTCTTCCTCAGTTAAGGCATTAATAAATTAATCCTTTGATCCATTTGAATAAGTGGTACAGTTCTACAAAGTCTTAGTCATGGTTACCCCTACAGTAATGTAATATTTGCTGCCTTCTTAGGGAAAGAAAAAAACCCTCTTAAGCACTAGTGGCCTTCACATTTGACAGCAATTAATACAGGGAGAGGGGGAAAACCTCCGGATCTGCTGGTGATGACAAATGCCTTCAGAAGACTGATTGTGGGAATGTTCACAGCTATGCTAGTTAGTCTGTACCTCTCAGTGGGGCAGAAAAGAAACAAACACAGTTTGAGAGCCTGTGTGAGTTACGGGGGTGAATTTCAGCAGGCAAGACTATACACATGTTGCCTGCAGAGCTTTCAGGCCATTTCCAAAATGAGGGAATGCTTCCTGCCATAGTAAAAGTTTGATGCTTACCACATTAGAATGACACTTGCCTTATTTGTTGGATAAAAAAGCTGATGCTAACTTTTTATCATTACAGATTATGTATTTGTGACACCTGTCAAAGTGGATTCCAGTGGATCATATATTTCACATGATGTTTTGCACAGTACTAGGAGAAAGAGATCAACTCAGAGTTCAAAGAGTTCCTTGCACTACAAATTTTCAGCATTTGGACAGGAACTTCACTTAGAACTTAAACCTTCAACCATTTTAAGCAACAGTTTTATTGTCCAGGTGCTCGGGAAAGATGGAGTGTCAAATTCTCAGGAACGTGAAATTGAGCAGTGTTTCTACCAGGGATTTATAAGGAACGATAGCACCTCCTCGGTAGCAATTTCTACATGTGTAGGCTTGGTAAGTGTTTCTTTAAAACAAATCAGCATCAAAAGTATTTTCATATGTGGAATAGTAGCTGAAGGTGATTCATACAGTATTTAGGATACCATGAACCATTGGAATGTCCTAATACCGCTAGTTGGTATTGCTTTTAACAGAAGAAGTTTTGTTATAGCCAATGAGCTGCTTCACACCCTTTGTGGTTTTTGATCAGTCTTTTGGGGTAAAAAGAGTGGCTGGTAGTCCTAGTAATTATACCATGCCAATTTTCATTTGTTTGTGATAAGTGATATGTTTTTTGCTTGCTTTTAAGTAAATGCCGTTCTGAACTAATATGAATAAAGAAAAAAAGAATTCAATCTGTAAGCTTGTAAGAAAAAAAATATTATACCTAGGTTTGTCAATTGCATTAAGGAAGGGCAATTTCTTAGCTCAGCAGCAGTTAGGAACCAATTTCCCTTCACTTCTTTTGACAATTGCTGCCTTGTTTGGGGTTATAAATTTGAATTAGTTGATCTCTTATGAATGTGTTAAATATTATTATTGCTTATTTTCCATTTATGGATGTCATCCAAGTCTATGAAAAATTATTACTCAGAAATTATTTTTTCAAAATACATTTGACAGTGCTCATTGCCTTCCGAGAAGTCTTTATTGATGTAATTCAGAGGAATCATCTACAAAACTAATAGTTATCGATGCTCTTTAGCCTTAAGCCTTGTACTTGCAAAGCAGTCTCTTGTGGATGCAGATTAAAGCAATGACATTTGAGCATAAGGTCTATAAAACTACCTGTATGCTTTGTGGTTGACTGAGGTCCAGGGGATATGTTGGGTCACCCTCTAGAAATCCGTTTTGTAAAGGCACTTGTCCATAAGGGCTATTAAACTGTGTGACCAGACCAGAAAAGGAGCACTTGAGACGCCCAGTGTTTCCTTTGAAATAGTAATCTGTGACTTGAAGACTGTTGGTTAGGAAGAGCTGTTGAATACTGATAAGTAGTTGAAGTAGCCTGAATTATAATTTGAATGCTCTACTTTATTTATTTATTTATTTTTAATTCTTAGCAAGTTAGAGGAATTAGTATGTTATAGTTCACCTGAACAGTTGAAAACATGACTTTGAAGCAGGTGCCAGGTATTGGAATGAAGCTGTCTTCTTTTTAACTTGTGTTTGTGTTAATATCAGATGTGCTTAGCTGTTACTGTGGAAGCTTCATTTTCACAACTGCTAGCTTTATTCATGCAGGAAAAAAGCCTGTTCTCACTGTTTGTCCTTTCCTATAAAGAAGTGCTCTACCTGCACACAACAGTTATGATTTGGGTGATCTCCCTTGTTTGGTCACGTTTTGTTTTTTAACATGCCTTATGAGCTAAATGAAGTTGGGCTTGTCAAGTCTTGTCTGGAGAAGGAAGGTTCAAGTCTGCCTCAGGTCACAAAGAAACAGAATGTGGTGATCTTAACTGAGGCTGAAATGGATCTTTTACCACTGTCTCGACATAAAGATTGTTATGACTGGTAAGATTCACTTAGAAAAGATCCAGAAACTGATCAAAAGAGAATAAATATTGCCATGAACAAATTTATTATGGCAGTACCTAGGTTTTTGCAATATCTAGATTATCAACAATTAGAATCTTTAATCAGTTCCAAGGTTGAGCAGATTTCACTTTAAATTGTTATTTTAAGCAGGTAAGTGAAGTAAACCGTTATTTATAATAATCTCCTGCAGAGTAGGTATCACAAAGTGTAACTTTTTTCCTCTCCCTAGCCGTTTATTAAATAATTTCAGTGCACCTAATGAATCCCAGGGAAGTTATCAACAAGATTCTTACTCTTCCAGCTTGCAAGGCTGCTTTCTTAAAACTGTGTCGTCAGCTGTCTATAAAGACAACCACGTCACTTTTCACTGTGATCCAAATTCAGTAATCATATGTTAAGTCTGGACGCTGTGCTCTGATCAAGAGAACCTTGTGAATAGCTTCTATATCCTCTTTGCACCAACTACTTTTGTCACTTGGTTGCCCTTCTTTCCTATTTGCTTTGTTCACTGCAATTAAACCAAAAGTGGTGTTTCTTCTATATGGTTGGTAGCACTAATCTTTCCATTGTTCCTTTCATTAGCAATAGCTTCCCTACAATAAAACTGCAGTGACCCATTCTTTCAAGCCTGGAACAACACAATGTGATTTGGAAGCAATTGCATTTCAATAGACTACAGGGACTCTTTGATCTAATTTTTTGGATGACCTAGAGTATTCAGTCATTCAGCTGTCTGTTATCTGCCATTGCCTGCAGAGTAGGCTTTCAAGAGAGTCTATATGAAATGGTTTGTTAGGCAAGATGACCTTAACTTAATACTGGAAAGGGGCAAGAATTTGTTCTTTTGGTACAGATCTGTTAAGAGATGTGTGCATCTTACTTGTGTTTTAATAGTTTAGTTGACAGTAAGGCCCCACAGTTTTATGCTGATCTGCTGATTTGAGACCAAATATTTCCATCAGTCAACACGATTTTCTTGATGCGTCAGAAGACAAAACTGGGTCTGTGCTCTATCTGAATAAGTACTTTAATATATTAAGTTAGCATTTTAGGAGAATGTGTACAATTTTAGTGTGAGTACTGTTTCTTGTCTCTTCATCATCAAAGTGTTGAGGTACTTTGATTTTTTTCAATTGGAAATTTGCTTTCTTCTGTCTTCTGCCCTTTTCTGTTTCCTTTATTTGCTGGAGCAAAGCTGTTATGCAGTAAGAAGCCCATGATTATATCTTTTAAATGAAAGTATCTTGTATGCAAGGAATCTTCTTTCAATCTTCCTACATGTCTGCTTCACCCTCAGACATTGAGTAGCACCATCATACTTAGTGATAAGAGCATGACAGATGTATTAAAATCCAGGCTTATGTTGTACATAGTACAGATTTGCTCAGTCATTTTATCAAAGTTGCTCAGAAGATGGATGTACTTCACTCACCTTCAGAAAACCGTGTTCTGGACTGTCTGTGGAAAATATGATACATTCCTTCCAAAGAAATTGTGATAATTTTGTTCATTTTCATGTATTTTGTTAATACATTCTCACTTTCAGTGCTATGTTTTGGGTGTTTTTTTTTTTAACTCTTAAAACCTTGCGTTAATGGGTTCACTTTTATTAGTAAATACAATTTGAGTTTCTCTCTGGCATCAGTTTAATGCGGCCCAACTAGACACTAATGCAAAATTTTTAACTCCTCTCTCCACTGATATTCATTATTACTTGTAATAAAGGTCCTGCATTACTCCATCATGACTTCTTGGAGTTTCCTTCAATCCCTTCAGCAGTCCCAGCTGATATATCCAGACCACTGGTTTGTCTTGCTGGTTCATCCTTGGCTTGGATTCTCCAATTCAAGCTGTTCATTCTTCCCAAATTAATTTTTTTTTTCAAACTCCTGGCTTCAGCCAATTCTTACTTAATTGTAATTATATTACTATTGTTATTTAGTAATATAGTATTTCTTATAATTGCCTTTAGCAATTGAATCTAATTGGGAAGCAGACTATGCCAAATCCACAGAATTACAGGGGCAAGTGGTGTCAGTGTTTCAGAAGGAGATGGTGCTGGCTGCTGTTAGAATAAAAGGTTGGTTTTGGGACTTACTCAGTGTTATCTGTATTCCTGCCTCATTCTCTTGCCCTTTGCCCATTCTCATCTGCAATTTGTGCCATCTCATATGCATTAAAACCAGATATTTACTGTTGCTTCGTTCTCTTTAACTCCCCTTTCATGATGACATTGTCTCTGAAGACTTGCTGCTGTCTTATTCTGTCTATAAACTATGTGGTTGTCTTTGTATGCTAGTTTTTGTCTCCTATCTCATTATGTTGGGTCTATGTATACATAATCTCTTGTATAAAGTGAGCTGTTTGCAGTCACACAGTAAATTAGACCTCTGGAGTTGTCAGTAGTCCATTTGTGTTCTAGAGACATTCTTGAAAGTAATTTATAACTGTGCATTTTGGAGCAGAAGTCATGTTCCCCTTGTGAGCAAGAACTCTCTCTTACAAAGTGAAACAAATTTACGCTATAGTCCAATACACAACATAGAAAATAGGGAACATAATGAATGAGTAGTTTATTATATAGCACTTCTGGGGATGTTGATGCTACTTGTCAGAGGAGACAGGTGAGGATATACAGCAAGTACAAAACATGCACCCAGATGAAAGAAACATACAACATGAAGGAACTCTCCTGTCGTTACATTGCAGAGTAAATGTGTATGTGTATTCTGGGTCAGGGAGAAAATTAGTACATTTCAGGTCCTGTAAAACTGTATGAAACAGGGGTTTATTGCCCAGGCCAAATTCAGCCCTAAGCACGTGCGCTGGCCTGGAGGCCTGAGAGGCTGCACCTGCTTACACTAGAGGTGAATGTGGGCCCTTCTCTCTATTTCTGTATCTCAGTTAGAACATTGGAGTCAGCTTCATGCACTAGCTAGTGCCCTCCTTTTTCGTTTTTTGGTAAGATGTGATTGAATCTTTCACTATAATGAGCCTCTTTCTCTTGTCTCAAGTTCTGTTATGTTTGTTAGTGTCTAGTCAAGGGAAGAGGAGAGAAGGATGTATCATGTTACACTTGCTGAGCTGTCAGAGGAGTCTACAACTGGAGAAAAGGTTGAATGTAGCACTGAAAGATAAATAGATGCATTAATTCGGTGGAAGTTGTGTGTGCATGTCTGAGGGCAGGACTTTGCTCAAAGTATCAGAGAAGCCACAAAATTACAGCTTCTGAACACAGTCTGGCCACCTAAGAGGCAGGCAGGCAAAGCAATTCATGTACCCATTCTTTGTAGCTGTTTAATTGCACCCCGTATTAGCATTATTTAAGTTCATGCTAACAACAGCCTCTTATTCCTCGATCTCCCACTTTAAGTCTAATTAAATATGTTGAGACAAATCCCAAGGTTCTTCTGCAGAAAATCTCAAAACCAGTGAGCCAGACTGCTGGTAAAAGGACAAAATAATTGCCGCTCACACTGAGGTTCCTTTAGAAACCTACAGCTGTAAAAATAGGACAAAATTTTGCCCTCTGGGACCTTGAAGAGAAACTAAGTACAGAGCTGGTGATTTGACTCATTCTCAAAACTATTTTTAGTCCACCCAGAAGCCAATATACAAATCCTATATTTTCTGCTGTTATACCAACCCAACATGAACAGCATCTGGCATATGAGTTCCTCGACTTTCTTTATATTCCCATACCATGATATCTTCATCCTTTATAAAATACAAACTGTGTTTTACAGGATCATAATTTTCTTCACTGGACATTTTGCCGTTATTCCTTCAGTAATAAGGTAAAGATGAAAATAAGAAAAACTTACAGGAAAATGAGGTCACAGTGGGAAAAAGCCATATTCTTTAAGGTACTTTAAATTCTACTAGACAAATAAAAGACACTGTGTCTGGTCTCAGCATTGGCTTGACTGCTGATGAATTGTGTGATTAGATCGATTGTCCTTCTCCATATCTGTGTGATAAGCTTTCTGCTTAAGGCAACAATATGCTAAGCATTTTGTCCCTACTGATTCCTGATGGGTAAGAAATGGAATTAAAGAAGATAAATGATGGAGAAAAAGTCTGCTTCTGCTGGACAGGAAACTAATAGCGGTAGCATTCTTCCATGGCTTATATAAAAAAGCCCTGGAAGCCTGGAGCATGCATAGAGGAAATCCTGTGTCACTGAGAGTGCTTTGACTCCATCAGCCTGAGCACAGTATGCTGTTTAGGAGAACACAGCTCACAGGAGTGCCCACAGGAGTTGGTCCTCAGTCATTTTTGCTTGCTGCCTTAGTGCTGCCAATAAGAGCATGGAAATTATTCATTGGTGTATTTCAGATCAAACTTCAAGCTGTTGCGAGCACTACTACTTACACCCTTAAAGCAAATCCAGAAACGGGGAGCCATCCATTTGTACATAGATAGGCAGTTCATCCTGGCCTTTCTTCTTAAGCCTAGTCTTATCATAAGTTCTGAAGGCATTCGTAGACCCTGTCTATACTTGAAACATCAGTATTTTTCTTGCTGTAGCAAAGTCTTTCCACAAAACTTAGTTCCCACACTTTCCCTGGTCCATTAGAGTGAAGCTTATAGTCAAATGCCCTCATAAAGGTCAGAAGAGGATGACCTGTCTGCACAGACTTGACCTCTTCATAACAGGATGTCTTTGATGTAAATGAGGGGTTTTATTTTAAGCGCCACTATTTTCATTTGGACCATCTCTGCTGCTAAGATGCAGCATACTCTGTTCTGCACAGCTGTGCCCTCCTGAATATATAAAATATGTCCCTCTTTGGAGGCTGATTCTAATAACTAATAGCAGCTTTCAGTCACTAATAATTAACCTAAACAAAGTTTTATTTCTGGTTTTTTCCCCCTTCTTCCTCCACTTCAGAAGTGTTTGAGGAAGATACCAGGTTTGCAGACCTGGAGTGTAAAGGCTTTTGTTTACCCAAAACACAATGACGGTCTGTGAAACTGTAGTTCAAGTCCAACTCAAGCAGACCACTCCTGACCCGCAGCAGTAGAGCGGAAAGTACAGGAGTTATCTTGGTTGTGCCCTGGCCCCACGCAATCCACTTGATCTGAGCAAACAATGGGATCAAAACTGCTCTTAAATGTTTTGTTTCTTTTCCTCACAAGCTTACTCCCTCAGCCTCTCTGCACAACCAGGGCCCTGACTATGGTGATAGCTTTATGATTTGCACACTCGTACTCAGTTGGGAACTTGACTTTGACTCAACATAGGCTTCCAGTTATGACTGGCCTGGGTGGTTGCTGGGAGTTTGTTACTAGCTCTGTAAGTCCCTTTTGGTTATTTTGGTGTGTGCAATTTTTGTCACAGTTCTGTTTGATTCTACAAGACATTTAAGATAATGTTTTCTGATTTTCAGCTTTTTGGGAAAGGTTTTGTGTTTTTGATGAATGACATGTCCCATTCTCTTTGAAAGACATAGTAGATTGATCACTGGGACTGGTGTCCGGTACTGCAAACAGTGAGAGAAGGACGGAAGTTTAAATGCTGTTTTCAATGTCTGTGGTCTTGAAATTTACAGTCCATGGATGGGGGCAAGGTAAAAGCTGGGGCCATGCTAGGCAAAGGTATCAGAACTGTGATGCCAGTTATTTATCTGTCAGTTCTTTAAGACAATTTCAGAGCTGTTTGCTTCTGATTTCATTCTCTCCTGGTCATGAGTAACGTTGACTTAACAGACATATAGTGCTTTAGGGAATTTTTAGAAAATACCATTTTTTTTTCTGTTTGGAAGTTGCAGTGTTCAGTGATACTGACAGCAGCCTCACTAGAGTCAGCAGCCTTTTTGGGCATCGGAAGCATTCCCTCTGAGTTGACTCCTGCCCGCATACAGAAGCTGTTACATCCATATGCATCACTTTGTAATGGTCTTCTCTCAGTAAGCTGCTAGGAGAGGGATTAAACTTAGTTATCTTAGTTATTATGCTAGCAGTGAGAACTACAGTGAGTTTTGTCAGCTGGAACTCAGACTTCAGTATCATTTTTCTAAAAACCACTCATTTTTTATTAGGAAGGCTTTGACTAGCCCTTAAATGGTATCTGAATTGAACTTTAATGGGTAATTACATTACAAACAAGGTTTTCCTCTGTCTTTTTGATCATGTCACTAGGAGCAGAAATGTTGGTTCTTTCTTGCCTTTTCTCATTCCATTTTAATCCCAATTCTGTTGCTGCAGGTGTACCATAAATTACAGTATGCTAAAGGAATTTTCTATTGATTTGCTTTGACAGTGATTTGACCAGCTATGTGAATAGCTGATGGAAGCAGAACTTATCTTTGGTTCAGGCAGTAAAGCGTTGACTAAAGCTTTGAGGTAAATATTTGCAGAAGAAACCTGGAATCATAATGCCTTGCAGCTCAGTACAATTTACAAACATGTATTAATTAAGCTTCAGTGCTGGCTTTACTGTGTGTTAGATGAGAACAGCATCCTGGCTCATAATAGGTTGACATCAGTAACCTTTTATTGTTTATCGTGCTCGGAAGTCACTAAGAATGAGGGTGAAGAAATGTCAAATAATCAGGTCACACGCAAGTGAATGAGTCTTGATGGTTGAAGCTCAGTACCGTGGGAACCATTATTGTCCAGCATAATTTCTGGAACATGCAAGTTAATTTCTTTTTTACAGTGTGAGTTCATAAGCTAGGGAAATCTATAAACAAGTTGTACAGTCAGATGAAAATCCTTTCCCTCAGTCTCATATGTGGCTGCCCAGCTAGTTCCTGCCAAGAAAATAGTAAAAGAAAAAGGTTTGAAGACAAAGATAATAGGTCTTGAGGTTATTCTGACTGGAATAACAAGGCCCAGCGCAAACCTGCTTAATAGTAGAGGAAGCTGAGGCAATAATGTGATATTTACTTGCACAGACAATGGGGTGTTGCCTTTTCACTCTCCTGTGGCATTAGCATTTCTAGCTGCCCCACTATGTACACAAAACACTCATGGCTTTATTCTTGAAGACTGGTTTCTTGCTGTTCACAGTGGGATCACTTGAATGCTTGTGCTTGCCTGCCTAATATATGTTAATTGAAGGACTTTTGTGTCTCAACATCTTTATTAATATTAATGGAATGGGTTTTTTAATGGACCTATACAAAATATGCTTGACCTAGCTTGAGCCCTCATTTTTGTTTTTATACTCTGCAGCACAGTGCGGCTTCCAACTAATTTAAGAACGTAATATTATATTCTGTGGTAGAGTACACAAACTAATGAAACATGGATTACTCTTCAGATCTGCTGTTTCTTTGCCATGAGATATGGAATGTATATAACACCAGAATATAATTAGTTTTGTTTTTGGTTTTTAAAAAAAAACTGTGAAATTAAAACCAGATTTGCTTTTTCTTTGTGCAAATTATTGCAATTCAGTGAAAAGAGTGAGCATGTAAAAATAATCCTATCTTGACCAGCCTTGGCTTATGCAACACACTCATTCTTTTTTTCTAGGAGGAAGTCATCAAAACAGTAAGTCTTAAAATTAGGCTAGACTAAACCTCAAGAAATATTTTGAGCTAATATTGTAATTGAAGCATAGTCTGCTCATGGTAAGGGGTAGGTATAACTGCTGTAACACAGTGATGGAGAAGAAAGTTTAAACTTTTCTAAAAATGTGGCTACCCAGTTTCATTTATTGTTAATGCTTGACAGAGAGTTTTGTTATTTGTTTTGTTAGATGCAAGTATAAATTAAAGACTAAAATACCACTTGGGCTAGGGACGAGATTAATTATTTTTCAGCCCCTATAGATGATTATCGTATGGGCAAGAAAAACATTTCCATCACTTGCACCTTTTTGCTACTTTTTCTGACAAAAGATTATTCCCTATAGTCCACCATGTTGCACTGTTTGCAGTAGATGTCTCTGAAATCACTGAGAGACCAGACAACCACAACAGTATCTTCAGCCTCCAGGTTTTGTCTGTTTGCTGGCTTCTCTTCATGCTAGAAGCCATGGGAAGGCTGTAAGGATATTCTTTGCACTCCTAACATCTCATATCGATGATCAGATTGTTATCCTGCCTCTAGCAGCAAAAGCTTAAGCAAAGGGGTGTAAAAAGACAATTTCCAGGCTGAGACCTAAGTGAGTAGCTGTTGTCTACTGATTCCTGTAGCACAGTATCTTCCACTGTTATTGACAGGTCATTGCTGTCATTGCTTATGGGCTTCATCTGAAGCTTGTAGTGAATGAAAAGTTTTATGCTGACTACTTCAAATCAGAACCTGGCCTTAGGAGTGTTCTCTTTTCTTCCTCCCTACATCATCCTGCACCTTGAGTCCAGAGGCTCCCCATTTCCTTGGGAAATGTTACTACAGTTACTGTTTGGTTTAGAGAGACATTTTGCAAATGGGAAGTACCACTGGCTCATTGAGAAAGTGAAGCATGTCCATTTCTACTGTGGACCCCAAAACATGTCTTGTAAATAATCCAAGGTGGTGCCGTATAGTCAGATTTCACTGAATCAAAAGTTAGATGGAAAAAAATGGCCTACTTGTAGGGCAGAGAAACCATCTGCTGTTCTTATGGACGACTTGGACTACTAACAGCCTCGAGTAATATGAGGCAGGAGTTTAGGCAATTTCCCAGAGAACTAGCTGCTGCTGCTAGAAAATGCACCAAAGTGCTTGGTATCTGGTGCCTGAAGCTGCCAGAATTGTTTCAGTGTACTAATGCCAATTGTTTTTGTTCTGCTATGCTGCCAGAGTATTGTGACAATGGAGTAAAGGAAGCATGACGGCCACCAAAAAATACAAAGTCAAGAGTAAATGTAAAGACATTACTTGGCCGAATCCCAGTCAAGTCCTGATGAAGCTTGGCGTTGGAAGTAAAAAAGGAAAGTAGGTTTTGAGGCTTGTTTCCCTTGTTAGACAGGAGAGGGACTTCAGTTTTAGATCTACAAAAATGTACATTATCACTTGTCATCCTGGGAACACATGTAGGAAGTAAGTCCTCTTTCATCTTCTGCTCTTGATAGGAGAGCTGTATAATTGCAGACAGAATGTAGTCTGTTCTGAAATAGTTAATTGATTTTTCTTATTTCTGTGATTCCTCTGATTACCAGAGAGTTCTGGGTGGTCATTTTAACTGCCTGAGGCATAGACAGTCCTGTGGTTGTCTCTTCTGCCATTCAGTAACTATATTCTGTACTGGCAAAATAGTAATTGTCATTTAAATCAACACCTTTGTGGTTCTTCCAGGAAGGGACTAAAATTTTAAAGAGAGGGTTAATGTGATTTGTCTCTGACTTTTGTGGGAGGTGGATGGATGTAGGGTTACTGCAAAAAATAATAAAGTAGAGAATGTATATCAGTATTGCATGACTTCTATTGTTATATGTTAAAGGAATAAGTCATTGTAAATTATAAAGATTATTTACTCTTGGGGAAAAAAAATCAGGTTTGTGAAACTTGTGAGAACTAGTATAAAGAATTTGAAATACTATCCAAGTTTGGTGTCCTATTCTAGCCCTTTTGAGTGGTTCAGTGCAGATATATAAGAAAAAGCCCTGGACAGGGGTGATCAAATGTGGAATCGTGGGCTGAAACTGTTCCAACAGGGTGGGGAGTGTAGTTTAAACCCTCTCTTATCTCACCAGTGTCCATACCCATGCTGCCTCTCCACAGCAAGATGTTTGATTGATTCATAGCAACTGATGGGCAGTTTAAAATTTCAAAGCTTTTAATTTCCTTGTTCCTGACAGATAAAGAGGGTGGGCATTTCCTGATAATGTAGTATACCACGTTCAAAATATTTAAGTTCCCTATGGTGCTATTTGTGGCTAATTTACTTCCATAGCACATTAGCGCTGTTGGCTTTATGCTGTGGGAGGAGTGTGTGGTGTAACATGCTGTGAAGAGAGGAAATGTTTCACAACAAGAGGTCCTTCTAGCTTTTCCTCTGTTTACATTACCACCTGGAAAGCAGAAAACGTGGAGTAAATGACTGATGATCCAGATGGATTGCATGAACAGTCACATCTTTAGTCATGACACATTAAGCTGGGCAAGTTCACACTGGAGAAGTGACAGGATTGGAGTTTAATTCCTGGAAGCATATATATTCTTAGGTAGGAAAATATGTAGGCACAAATAGGGCTTGAGTGCCTTCATGCTAGTAACCTTTTGGCCCTCAGCGCCTCTTTAACGGCCACTGAGCGGCCAGATTATTTGAGGGAAAATCAGGGATATGCTAATGCGAGGGACAGAGGCTCGAGGACAGGCTCTAGCAAAGAAGTTAGAATGATAGATCAGTGGCTGTGCAGACACAGAGTTTTAGAGAGACCCGGGGTGGGAGGACCACATCTTTTACTTTTCATATTCATTTTTCTAATGCTTGCCTATGAAAGCAGACAAATTATCTTGTTACGAGAGTTGGTGTGCTTTGACACACTACTTGTTTGGCTCATGCAGCACTTCTCAGCAGATCAAGCGTATCCTGATTTCTAAGCAAGGATTGAAGATACAACAGCAGCTGAACTGTGCAGCACTTCTCTCAAGTTATGGCTGAAGTTACTTATTTCATGCCTAAAGTCCACAGAGAGCAGCTGGGGGCTGCAGTGTGACACAGAGAGAACTCAGGTCTTGTGTTCTGTGGTGTCAGGAGAGAGCAGAGAGACAGTCAGGCCCTGGGACTGGGACCTACAGAGGGGATTGAAGTGTCTAAAACACACACTTCCATGATGTCCCAGAGCCTCTGTGACCCTGACAGCACATTCCTCTTCTTGGAGCTTTTTTCTTAACCTATGCTTAACCTGACCTTTGCTTAACCTACTGTTCAGCAGATTCATTGCACAAAGAGGGTCAGACTGCTTAGGAAATTTTGCCTGCACAATATTTTGCTGATTTTGTTGTGGGTTGTTCTTTTTTTTTTCATAAGTCCTTTTATAACTGCAGCATGCTGAGTTGTCAACAAACTCCAGATAATTGTATCTTCCTTGCCTTTACTGCATTTTTATTTCAATAAGAATGCCTATAGTGTTTAACATAGTGCCAACATCTGTGGCAGTAGGTCTTTAGGTTTCTTAGACTAATTTTATAAAAAGTATCTCACAGAACAGAAAGTTGCTTTTAAGCACAACCTTCTCTTTGTCACTCTATCTTTTCTGTTTCCTGAGATCTCGGAGATCATCATGCGGATACTTAGGCTCCACAGACTGTATTTTGAGAGCCTAATATGTAAGATAGTGCATGCACACTGAAAATACTACTGTGCAAACACTTTCATGAAGAAGTGCTGTTCACTTGCTTGAAAATCAGTGCAAATGGTGATTGCTAAAACAGGAATAAAACCCCTCCCTTCTTGGGCCAATTTCTGTTGGACTTTGTAAAAGCAGGAAACTAAATGTCCTATCCTCAGCTTCTTTATCTTCTCATTTCTCATTCTCAAAGGCGTATAATAGAACTGCTTTCTTCAGTGAAAAGACACAAGTAAATGCTCCCATACTATCCTTCATACTTTTCTTAAGAATTATCTCTCCTAAAGGGTCACGTAATTCGTAGGCTTAGACTTAAGTCTGCTTATGGTAAATTCAGAGTAACCTTTCATCACCAGTTTAGTACTGCAGGCCTATTCAGTAAGTACAAATCAAACATGGATCTGAGTACCTGGAAACTGTTGTGTTAACACTCCAAACACTGGTTGACACTTGCATGTTGTATTCTGACCCTGTCAGGAGAAGTAAATTGATCTGTTGGGTTGAAGGGTGGATTTACCTCTCTTTATGCTCAATATCTGGACCAATATAAAGGTAATATTACCTTTTCTATGTAAGCGTTATGGCATGATGTTTTATTTCATACCAAACCAGAACCTCTTTGTGGCAGTTTTTGCATGCATATAGTTATATTTGTTACAGATATTTCTATAGTCAGACAACTGCACTGAGAATCTTTTCTCATCAAAATTTTATTTATAATTCTATTAAACTTTTGTAGTCTGTGACAAATCCACCCAGGTTTTCTGCTTTTAATTTTGGTGCAGTTGCACAGCAGAGCAGTTATAACATGCTCACCTTTGTGCATCATTCCTTTGAATAGAAACATCATAGGCTAATTTGTGGATTTGAAAGGCTAATTTGTGCACAGTTTGAAAGCAGGACAAGGATTAGTGCAGTATGTCTGAGCACTGCTTATTGGTAGGTACAGGTAAGAAAGCAAAGAATCTTTGGACCCATGGTATGCTCAGCAATATAACATTGTGAAGGCAGGTCAATGGCCATAAATGGTTCCTACAAATTATGAGGTTTTTTCATGACATGAATTATAGATGCAAATTACTACATTTAACTTAGCAAATAACTCACTTTGAATTCAAATGCCCTTTTAAAACCAAGATCTAAATGCTAAGGATGGTTTTACAGTTATCTGAATGTTACATGGAGTTGCTATTGTACTGGTTTCTCAACATTGTGAAGAGCTAAGAAAATGGTGAGGTCTTATTTTAATTCAGTGGATCTTTAGGATGATGCTGCGCTGCATTTCATGTTTAATAGTATGAATTGCATTCAAGGTTTTATTGATTTACCATTTCTTGGGATCAAAAACCGTGTTTCAGACATACCTGGGCTTCTGCCCTGTTTCAAATAGGGGATTACAGCAGAAGAAGGAAAGGTGAAATTTAGGCTTTCTTGCTCCTTCTTTCACAGTGATGTTAAGTAATCAAACTTTCTCTATAGGCATGTGAAAAATAGAAATCATTATAGCAAGGGAATTCCTAGTTGTAAGCAAACCTATCAACTTTATCAGACTCCAGCGACTGAACGCATATTTCTGGCTCACGGACCATGCAGCATTGCTGTTCCTGTGAGTGGTGCCACCTATTAGACAGCATACCTATCCTGTGACCTTCTGTGCTTAGTCCAGTTGGTCACTGGATCACAGCTGGAGCTACTGAGTGAAATTCTGAAGGCTGGGGCTGCAGCTTATAGTGAGAAAGATGGAGGCATTTTAATAGAACAACCCAGC
Source organism: Pezoporus wallicus (assembly GCF_028554395.1). Taxonomy (NCBI): domain Eukaryota; kingdom Metazoa; phylum Chordata; class Aves; order Psittaciformes; family Psittacidae; genus Pezoporus; species Pezoporus wallicus. The sequence goes on from NW_026636658.1 coordinate 1,771,665, forward strand.
TGGGGTCAGACATGAGCCTTCATAAGTCTGTCTTGAGCATTGACTGGATTGATTACAAAATCCTGACTCTAAAGCTGAGAAATAAGGAACAGAGAAACTGAAGAACTGGGAGTTTAATCCAGATAACCCAGACGCCAGTCCGACATTCTCACTGTTGGGCCATCTTTGCTTCTTGTTTTCCATTCCCTTAATGGCCTAAGCTCTTTTGTTCCCCTCCCTTTCTCCTTCCCACATAGATATTTCAACATATGTATATGTCTGTGTATGTGGAATATCAGCAAAGCTGATACTTTGCTCCCTACAGAGTTTCTTGTGACCAGTCTCTCATGTAACTAATCCATAGCAATGTATACTCCAAGAAGGAAAATTAAAAGGTTGGGAACCACTGACCTAACTTCTTAGTAAGCAATACAGCTGGCAATCAGATGTAACCCGAGCTCCTCGTTATTCGAGTTGCTGAGCTATTCATAGCAAAGTAAAATTGCTATGGGAATTGAGCTGGATTTATTTTGTTTGAATGCAAATTATCCCAGGTCAGACAGGCTCAGATCTTCTGCCCCCTTGAATTCACTTGCATCAGCTCTGCCAGGCTGAAGTTTTCATGAAGGATCTTCACTGGGGAAAAGTGGGTATGGGGAGCAAACCGCCACTGTCTAGAGCATTTGCTTTGAGGCTTTCATACAGTCAGTCACTTTGAAGCCAAGACCTCTGAACAGAGTGAAGGGTCTACCCTTCATCAGCTAGCTATGTGCGGTGTCCAAGTGCACTGGATAAGCGTGTCTCTATATTGGCTGCAACTTCAACAGGGTGTTTCATAAGGGAAAGAAAGTCTTTCAGGCTTGTCTGCCACTCTCACTCATGATATGAAATGTTCTTCTGAAAGGTCTGTCGAGGTCCCATCATCACAGAAAAAGCTGCATTTTCACAAAAAAATAAAAACTACCCAAGGTTGATGCTAGTACACATGGCCATAAAGGGTAAAAATAGCCATTAAAAACTCAGTTGAAAATGGTTCAGAAAACACAAAAGCCCTTTGGCATTATTTTACAAAATCTCATAATTTATAGCATTGTTTCCTGCAAGCCCTGATTCATGACTCCTAATGTTTGGAGTTGCATGTCTGATAGGGAGGAATGTTCCTTATCAGAAACACTCAAGCAAGCATCTGTTAATGCTAAGTACCTATGGAAAAGAATTTCCAAGTACTGATTTTAGTTATCTATCATCAGTTAGGTTTTTTTTAAGCTGTTCATTTTCTGTGTCACTGTGCCCTAATCTTACTGGTTTTGCCTTTATCACAACTAGAGGAGCAGAAGATTCATTAAGAAGGCATGTGCTTTCCCTAGAATATTAGTACATCTGAATTCCATCCACACAATAATCGATTAGCTGTACACAAAAGAGGAGGAGAAACTTGCCAGAACATTCCCATTGCTCTTAATTCATAGCAAACCATCCTTAGGGTGAAATACTGCCCTGTCCAAAGGTCTGTTAAAGATCTTGGTGTCTCAAAGTCACATTTCAGAGATTTAAGAGGAACATGAATGGTGCTTTTATTTTGTGCTCTTACAGAAATTGAAGGGACAGAGAGGGATGCATTTTGTATGCTTCAAAATTTCCAAAGGATACACCTCCTCTTACACTTTGAGGCGTCCCTCAAGCTGTGCACTGATTTACATGGCGTGCTCTATTAGAGAACTAACTAAACTCCCTTCTGAAGTCAGCTGTTCTGTTATTCTTGATGTACTGTAAGTAACTAATCAGCTGTAAGACAGCACATGACAAATAGTGGGCTGCCTTTTTTCTTAGGAAAAGTGAAGCATAAATGCATTCATAAAACACTCCTGCTGTTTCCTGTTTGCTTTGTGATGGATTCAGAGCTGTCATAACTAATAAAGTATCCAGATTTTATCTTACAGTTGCAGATATTTGCTTAAACAGGCCATACCCAAGTGCTTGTACAGCTACCAAGCCTAAATTTGAGCTATTGGTTTTAGCTAATTGTTTTATAGTAATTAGCAGTTGCAGTATAGCAACCATTATAGCAAGTCAAAGAACCATACTGCTAGAATCATTAAGAAAGTGATCTTCAGTGCAACTTGGTAAACTTTTGGCACTTAAATATTATTAGTGTACAATTAGTGTCATAATATTGTAGTTTGCATTAATATTTTTCTTCTGTTCATTTATCATGCTTATTTCTGTTTAAAAAACAAAACAAAAAGACCCCCCCAAAACCCCTAGAAGAATGAGAAATGAGGGAGCTTATGTACTGACAAGCAAGTATTTAAGCTGCGGCAAAGCAATCAAAATTGTGTTAGTTCTAGAATATCTCATTACCCTGCAATAAATACCAATTTAATATATTTAAATACCAATGTGACTGGTTCAATTACCTTAAGTGGAGGAACAAATAAGAATATTTCCTTATTTGCCATATGTTGACAGAGGGCTGCATAAAGATGTTTAAAACAAGTTCAGTCAACTGCAGAAATACAAAGGCACTATTCAGAGATAACACTGTCTTTGTTCGTATAGGAATAATTAAAGACACGCAATTTTGTTACCTTGTTTTAATAATTGCTGAATGTTCTGCATAGCACTTCTTTTGAGCAGCCAAATAGAGTGGTCTTTCATGACTAACTCAGACTGGCAATTTTAACATCGTGCTCTCCTTCTGTCAGTTCTGCAGATAATAAAGTGGTATATTGTGAGAAACTTTGCATTTGCAAAGAATCTATATTGCATTAGAAAGTGGAATAAATTTAATACTTCTTGTAAGTCACTAAGAATCTAAAGAAAAATGTTATCTCCTGTACAATTCTCAAATCAGAGTAGGCAACCGGTGATTCTAATGCTTCCTTCACAATAAAAATATTTTAGTGTGTATAAAGGCCACTAACTTAACCTACCTGGCATAGCCAACAGTAACTGCCTATGTACAGACTTGATACTTTTCTGAAGGATGGGTGAATTTCTTTGGACAATATAAAACCTAGGGGTTTAAAGTTTAGTTAAATTCTCTCTCTTGGTGTGTTCACAGGCCTTTGTGCTGCCTGGTTTGGGATATGATCAAAAATGAACATGCTCTAAGTTTTACTCGTGGGATTTCTTGACTTCAATAATACATGTGTATTATTGGAATCCTCATGAGAGTCCATTCTCACTAGTTTCCCAGAACATTTTCTTTCCCAAATTGGTAAAAATGCCCTCTGGAAATGCTTCAATGTTCAGCTCAATGGGAGCTCCTGGGTGCTTGACACTCTTTGAAAGTAACTTATTTCACAGTCTCTGTATGGATTTAAGCTCCAGACTTTTCACCTCTTGTTGGAGAATTGTGGATCATGTTCATTGTCACTGGGATTCAGAAGCTTGTTGAATTTACCCAGTGCTTCATCTGTGCACAGTGCCCTTCTGAGGGGGACAGAAACAGCATATAGAGGCAAAATATGCCTCAGCTCTGATAGCTGCTGCTGTCCCCTTCACAGTTACCCCTCAGAAAAGGGGCTGTAGGTTGTAGCAGACAGGGAATGAACTTTTCTAATTGCCATGATTTACTGCCACTGGTTTGGCTGTTTGCTTGTGATGCTTCCCAAGAGTAAAGATATCTTTCACCTCAGCAACACTTTCTGCAATTCTGTTCCGTCTTTCTGTTTTACCAGATATGTTCCTTGTCATTTTTTCTACCAAACTTCACATCTTAATTTGCTTATTTTGATTATATTTTCCAGAGCATTGGCATTTTGACCCTAACCTGAGAGGTGCTCAATAACCCATCTATCAAAAAGGTAGTTAGTGATACCGGGTATCTACAATTCCAGGTCAGGCTGTACTATATTGCTGGCTATAATTCTTGGAAGTAGTTTTGCTTATGACTGTAGTAAGGTTATAGTCTTACATATGTCTCAGAGTACCAACTTAACCCATCCCAAGAGGTGATCTACTTCATTACACATTCTCTAAAGAAGCGATGATTTATTTAGACTGCTTACATGATGTGGGATTGCTTTGAACAGCTTTGTACTAGTATTAAGTGAATATCCTTGCTTTGGAGGAAAGAGGGATCCATAAAATGAATGTTGGCAAACTTAATTTTATTCTTCCTAGGATTCCTTGGCATGTGTGAGAAAACTCTTATCTTTACCCCATTTTTAGGGCTTGACCCAAATCCCATTCTAAACAGCTGTCAATTTTCCTCCTGTCTTGACAGGATTTTGTGTCAGGCTGCTGGTGTACACCCAGGGGCTGCCATCTCCACATGGATTTTTCTTGAGTGTGCATTTGAAATGGATCTGAAATCACTGTCACTATTCTCCAATCTCATGTCCATGAACTAGATGTTGCAAAATACTGTGGAGACATATAAATGTTATGCTGTGCTTGACTTAGGGGCCTACAAGAATGCTGGAGAGGGACTCTCCATTGGGAACTGTAGTGGTAGGACAAGAGGTAACAGCTTTAAAGTTAAACAGAGGAAGTTCAGGTTAGATACAAGGCAGAATTTCTTTACTGTGAGGGTGGTGAGGCACTGGAACAGGTTGGCCAAAGAAGTGATAAATGCTCCATCCTTGGCAGTGTACGAGGCCAGGTTGAACAGAGCCTTGGGTGATAGGTCTAGTGTGAGGTGTCCCTGCCCATAGCAGGGGGTTGGAACTGGATGACCTTAAAGTCCTTTCCAACCCAGACCATTCTATGATTCTATGATACCAGCTGCCTTGGATCATGTCCAGAATGAAAGGAGGGCTGATCACAAATGAGACGATCATTTTGTACTTTCTGTAGGGACTACCATTATGGGCTTTTACAACCTGATGGAAGGGCCTCATCTCGCTATCAGTCTGTGGTGGAATCTGGGGAGATACTGGAAATACGCAGAGACCTCTCCCTTCTAACACATGGTGCAATGTATTGGTATTTGAAAACTGACATCTGCCCAGTTCTAGAGGCCAGTCTGGGCCTGAAGGCAACTTCTGGCTATTGGCTTAAACCAGGACAGTCAGTTAGCTCTATGTTGTGTGAATAGCTTCATGTTCTCTGAATCTCCATCATACCTTCTTTCTGCTTCTCAGATGCTCATTATTCTGGTATGGGAAATGATCTGCCAGACAAAAAACACAGGTGTCATGGCTGAGCTAGGGGAGTCTCTGCTTCAGCAAGGGAGTTCTTTGGTGGCAGAGACAGGTCTTTTATGGTGCTAAAGTACCAGAGACTTAGAAGTACATCAGGGCAGAAAATAAGAGATTGACTTTGATTAAAATGAACTGTGGCTGAGAAAATTTCATGAGTTTTCACTGCAAAGTGAAAGAGAAAAGACTCCAATATGCTGTGACATGCGACAGTCCCAACAATATTGTGATGTGAATACTAGATATATAGGCATCTTTGACAACAAGTAATTTTAAATAACCAGCAACCTTAGTTCTTAAGTCATCTGTTCTTCTTTGTATTTTGAGGGAGTTCTTAATTTATGCTTTAATTTGTTTTAAGCAGAACTAAAAGATGTACTTTATGTCACTGTATTTTACATGCTGTACCTCTTGTTAAGATGTGGTTCAATCAATGATTTGTCAGTTTTAGGAGCTGGACAGTTGCGAAATAACACAACAGAAGTCTTGGATCAATGTCCACTGAAGTCTCTGGAAAGCTTTATGCCAATTTCAGTTGGCCTTTTATCAAGTCTTTTAAAACTTTGCATGAATATTTGGCACTATTGTAATGGGTGTGAAAAGACATTTAACTTTTGCTTTTAAGAGATTTTTCATCTTGAGTACATGCATACCCATCTAATTGTGTAGGCTTAATTGATTTCTTTGGCTGTTTTAGCTGCTCTCCATTTTTTAACCCTTAATTTTACGTATATGCTCATAACATTGAATAAAGCATTCTGGATATAAGTAGCTTTCCTTAGACAACACATGCAAACCTTTTAGCACTTTATTTAGTTGAGATACTCCTGTCATCGAGCAAACTGTAACTGAACTCCGCATCAGTCAGTATGAAGTAGTTACATTTAGAAGAGACACTGCAGTTCATTTGTCTTTTTGATTCTTATTTCATTTCATTATGCTTCTTACCTCATTATTTGAATCTGGTTTATGAAACTCCCATAACTTTAATGTGCATATGGCCAAGGTGTTGCCTCTAATTTAATTAGTATACAGTGAAAGTGTCGTGTATGCAAAGAACCCAAACTCATGAGACTCTTCTAGTTTAGAGCAAGGGGTTATCTACTATTTCAAAACTTAGCTTTGTTCAAATGTAGGCAAGAAACGTAAGCTCTGAAGATACTTCACTCACTGTCACTGCTGTGTTATTATGGAAGGTCTGTTTTTTGGAGATGCTGAAGCCTCAAAATGCATTAGATTTACAGGCTGGTGAACTGCCAATGGCTTCACTTAGAACTAAGAACACAGGGGGAGACAAATGGGAGCAGCTTTAATGCTGTTCCAGGAAGAGACCAATGAAATCTGTTAGAAACTGGCATGTTGGTGTGATGCAAAACTGTTTCATGTGGAAGATTTACCTGGTTTTGCATAGCTAAAATAAACTTTCAATGGTTTCAAAAATTCTTATTTTTCAGTTATAATCTAACTTCAATTAAAAAATAAGGAAGCAGGTATTTTATTATCATTTCTCATGTCTAAATTCCATTTTGAGATTCTTCCTTTTGAAACACACCAAGAAAATAGAACAGGTGCCTTACCTTGGTGAAAGCATCCTGATACCGAGGAATTTCGCAAAGAGGTATTGGATCTGAAAATTCCTTTAGGCCGCAGCTAAACAAACATTTCATAACAAATAGCAGGTGGGAGGAATGTTGCCTTCTCATCTCTTCTCAACATTTCTGCAAGCAAACTGCAAGTTCCTCTAGTTTATTGATTCAGAATTATTTGCTAACCACACAGATCAATGTATGTCTTGCTTTTTACTTTCCAATGGCATGGAATATCTCTTACAGAAGCAAACGTGTGTTGTGAAGGGAAAATAAGACAACAGCAAATTCCAACTGAGCAATCTCTTGGGTTTTCTTTCCCACCATATTCTCACAATTAGTGCTATTATTAGTGATAGCCACAGTGGGAGAGAGAAGGAATAGACAGGAGTCCCTGGTCTTTTTCATGCTGTGTTGTCTAGACTTCTAAGAATGTTATATTTTGTCATCCTGCTTCCTCTCATGGTGTTTTAATTGCAGAGAATCTGAAATAAAAATGGAGTTTTGACCTACCTGACCCTCTCCTTGTTGAGTCCCAAACCCATCAAAGTTAATGGAAAGCTATCACTGAATTCTGATTCAAGGAAAATCACATGTACACTTCAAGCTATGCTGGCAATAAGAAACGTAATGTATACATTTCCATGACAGTTTTGACAGTATTTGTTCATCTACTGAAGTATTTGAGCTGAATAAACATACTGCATCTAACTCAAAATTATATTTCATGTATTTGTAGAAAATATTCCCAGAAACACCAGCACCACCCTTTTTCTTTTTTCTTTAACACCTACACTGCCCAGGAGTACAGAGTAGCCACAATCTGGCTTTCAAGAACCTGAAACTAGCAGTTTAAAGTTAGAGAAAATTATTCAGAGATAGTATCCTGCCTTTGGGCTCTGATGTTTCTCAGCTGGCATAGTTTCCAGCCAACATGACAACAGCCATAGGCTACTTTGCTTTACCTAAGGCTACAACTCAAGAACCTACAAGAAAAGTATCTGTCAATTGTTGCCGAGCTGCCCCCTTTGCAGCAATCTGGAGGTCTGCATCTCTGTCAGAACCCAGGTCAGCATTCTCAGCATTACTGTGGAATTACCCTGGAGATTATTTTAATATGAATCCTTGAAACCATCCCATACCTAGAAGAAATGGAAAATGGTCTGTGATTGAATGAGTGTCCAGACTGTTCTGTGGCACTTACCCTTTCTTCTTGACAACTTCATAAAACTGGATGTTATCAAAAAGAAGTTATCTTTCATTCTCACAACATTTTTCAATTTGGAGGATGTCTCTCATGTAAAACCCAAAGGAAAGAAGTCTTAGTGGAGATTTAGGGTCATTTCTGTTGAAAAAGAAAAAAGTGGATACATCTGAAAGGCACCCAGTCAGCTGCAACCTATGTAAAGGTAATACACATGTAGTGCAGGGCACAGAATTCAGTTTGTGTGTGTGTCCCAGATTCTCAATCCACCCTTATAATGCTAAATATAGAAATTACATTGGGGCTGAAACTTCATGTGCATCAGGGACAGTTTCTTACAGGAAAATGTAGAAAAGCCTTTGTTCCATATGGTTTGAATCATTTACAGAATGAATCCTGCAGGAATAATTTTAGATGTGGAAACCTTTAAAATGGGGAAATAAAAACCAGATTCACTACATTTCTTTTTTCCAGCTGAAAAAAGCAAAAATCATTTAGCAGTGCCCAATTATCAGTGCACTCTAGTAGATAAAGATTGCCTTTCAGAACCACTTTAAACTGTGTGATGACACACATCATAAGGATTAAAATATTAGTCTTCTTCCCTACAGGAAAGTACTTTGTCATGACCAAATGTGATCTGACATTTGAAATATGCCAACTTCTTCTAGTGAGCAGGAAAGTTAAATTCTTGTCAGTTATTTAAAGCCTGTCTCCTGTTGACAGAGGCAATTTTAACCTTAATTTAGAATACTAATTAGATACAAGGTGAGATATGAAATTATGGAATTGGGATGAAGAAAGGAAAGGGGGCAAATTGTTAATCAGAATTATCGTCTCTGTTTGTTTTCATATTATTTTTCAGGAGGCAGTCAGACCCTCCCTGTTCATAATATGGGATGTCTTGACAAAGTTAAGATCACAATATGATTTTATGGGTGCTATTATTAGGCCTTTGGGAAATATACTTTCTGGAGAGTACTGCAAAGCTACCTTTGATTTCAAATGACATAAGTGAATTTCCATGAAAAGGGCACAACGCATTACCATAGACAGTTGAGGACGTGCATATCTCTGATAAATCTTTTCTGCTGGAATAGACTTTAAATCAGTTTTAGCATTTGTTTAGTAAAAAGTAAAAGCTGTGAAGATCTCATATGTAACTTTCTATTTTCACTTGCTTTTCATTTTCTGTTGAGTTTTCATTATAGGAAACAGTTCTGAGAGTACAGAAAATTCCACAAATCCCTAAGGAGTACAGTGCTTACATTAGGCATTCAGACTGCTCTCCTTCTGATACCCTTGGTGTTCTGGTCCTAGGAGGCTAGGCTAAAGGAAGGAATCCATTTCAGAAGGGAATAGGTCATACGTGTCCAACACGTGTATTTTCAAAGGATACTTTTTGAGAAGGAGGTGGAATCATGATCTGGCAGGACTTAAGATGTCAGACATGATGGTTTGCAATTGACATTTGTCTGCAAATATTTTTCTGAAGCATAAGAGATAATGTAGTCCTCCTGGGATGTCAGTTTTGGCAGGAGGGTGTTGGCACATGGTAGAGTCTCACTGATCCAAACCAAAAATCTATATCTAGTATTATGTATATAATGTAATAGAATTACCTGATGAAACTTCTTGGTCTTTGACTTGGTAAAAAGGAGTGTTTATTACAACATATTTTACAAAACCAATAAATGAAATAAAATCATAACTGATTAACGAGCTGCATGGAAATACTTCCTCAGTGCCACCCACATTTCCCTGGCCCTGATCCTGGAAACACTTCATCACATATGCAGTTTTATGCACAGATAGTATGTGAAAACTACAGTGTAGTTTTCCCATACTTCTGTCTTTCAGGGATAAGCAGGAAAACAATTAGATATTTGCTTTCACTGATCAATTTTTTCTTATAGGAGGACATAAATTTAAAACTACATTTATGATGATTAAATTGTGGGGAGCTGATTTCTGAATAATAGTACTAAAACGTTCAGATGCTTCAACTTTGTGCTGCTGCACTGTAGTATGCTTACATTTCCACTTAGAGTAACCTGGAGTCTGGGATCCCTGTCTGGTAATACCTTGTTCTGAAAAATACCTGAACTTTAGTTCACATATTTTGTTTTACTGACGTATGCATTTATTTGAAGTTACATTTTCCAAAAGCATTTTCTTTTTATGTGAGGCTGTATATCGTGTACACAATCACAGTTACAAACAAATCTGTACTCTGAAGAATGGATTAATAATGCACATGAAATGATTCATGGTACTGTGTGAAGGTGCTCTGCTGCCAGCCACACAGGTCTTGTTTTCTGTGTTATCAAATGTGAAACCTGGTCATCTCCAAAGTGAAACAATGCTTATGTTAGTCGGGAAGGCTATCTAGATTGTATCTTGAGTAAATCTAATTTGGGGGTGCACATTTCAACTTGTCTAGGCTTTAAAGGGAGATCACTTTAAGAGCTAGCATGTTCCACCTGTGAACTTTGACAGTCTTTTCTGTAATTCATGGTGGTGTTTCTTTTTTTAGTCAGGTTTGATAAGGACACGGAAGATCGAGTTCCTTATATCTCCATTACCTCAGCAGCTAGCAAAGGAGCACAACTACACATCACCTGCTGGACACCATCCTCACGTATTATATAAACGAACTGCAGAAGAGAAAGTACACCGGTACACAGTAGAGTCCAATTCCAAATTCTTTTCTTTTGGTCATCACAGAGTGCTCACTTCCCACAAGCATCATGCTCAAGCGAATGGTTACCACCGTGGAAGGTTTCAAAAGCAACATTTTTGTGGACGTCGCAAGAAATGTATGTAAGGAAACTTTCTCTCCTTGTTTGAGATAGTGGTTCTCAGAAACTGTGTAGTGATTCTGAGGTGTGCTTCACAATCACCTTTGTGATGGAGACGTAATTTTAAATTATACATGAATATAAAATAGAAATGCAATAGCTATGAGAAACTTGATTGTTTCTTTCAACTGATGTCATAATCTGTTTTGTTAAGCCATCAGAACCACTGTTTAGTTTTCTTGTTCTCTACCTATATTAAGAGATCCCTTGTCTGACTTTTCTGACAGTTTTCAGTAAGCAGTTCTGCACAGTGATGGATGCCAAGTCCCTAAACTAATGTCCTCTGTTAGTTTGGAGATATATAACTGATTAGGCTTGAAGATGGAGAAAAAGTCTCCAAAATAATTAATTTCTGAGAGAACAGAGAAGTTTTTCAGAACTCCCCATCTGATAATGAAATTTTCAGCAACCGAGATCTTCAAAAAGAACCTCCCATGTAAATTGTTTAAATAAGAGTTAGGAGCAACCTCTTTAAAAACATATTGGAATATATTATCCTGCCAAGGTCTATTCTGAGCCTTTCATTAGGCCCTCAAATTACAGAACACTTTAGAGCCCCCTTGGAGCCTATATCTGTACTTACAGCATTCAGTTGATTCTTTCTGAAAGCTGATCTGCTTCTGAGCCGAGTTTCTTAATGAGGGTCTCCAGGACTGCACACAGTATTGAAAACACTGTCTCTATCCAGTTGTATTCTTACAACTTCCTACCTGAGTTCTGAGAAAATGAGCAGGTTTCTTTTCCAAAAGGCATGTAGAGATGAAAGAGAAAACCAACAGAAGGGAAGGAGTGAGAAAAGAGGTATTAGAAAAAGGGGCTGGCTGAGACTGAGGCCTATCTGAGGCCTAAAAACTGCTTATTAAGAATTAACTGCTGCTTCAGGAATCCTCCCTAGATTTGGAAGATAAACCTCAAGCGCCAGATGCAGAAGCATCGTGATTGAACCTGTAAACATTTGCATTCTGATTCAGATCAGAACTACCTCATCACATACTCGTTTTCCCTCCTGTTGTGTTTTCCTGCTGCCTGCTTCAGAGCAGAGGGTAATGGTGCTAAGTTAGCTCATCTGCTCTGTGGTGTTTTCTCTTATTTACATGTCCACTGTGTTCTTGTGCCTTATTTACTGTACCCTCTGTGACTGCTTGTCCAAATTTAGAATTATTCATGTCCTTTTGAGTTTTTTGCACAGTGCTCATCCCTATAATAAATGAGTTCATTTTGAACATTGTGTCTTCATAACCTCCTGGGATGTGAGACGATGCTGTCATTATTCCTGTCTTATAAGTGAGACTTACAGACACAGGAGAGGTCAAAAGTAACTATTGTTTTTGGTTACCAAATTAACAAACTGAGATTTTTCTTGAAGATGCTCAGCAGAATATATGCTCCTGTAATTGTATATGTATCTATATATTCAATAATTTCAGTTACAGCTCTGAGTTCTTAGCTGTATATTCAATCTGGGTTTATGTGATATGAAGAACATGCAATTAGCCTCCAACTGTGATGAGTTTAGTATAAATGTTTCATGTATTATTGCTTAGGAACTTGGTGTCACACGCACTGTTAGGATCTGATTAAGCAAGATTTCATTTAATTACCTTAACCACAAAACCTTTTCACATTCTGCAGTCTTTCACTTCATGCAGTTCATACATGTAACCTTTTGAGAGAAAGGAGGGAGGAGATCTAAAAAATACCAGCCTATTTCCATACCCAGCCTTGGTTAATCTGCTAAAGAAGAAGTTGAGTTCATGTTCACAGAATGAATGACTTCTTGTAAATAAAATCACATATGATTGTTTAATTTAATAGAGGCAAATGTAGAATAGAGAAGGAAACATGACAATCCAGTAAAGGCAACACCTCTTCTATGAGTATTTGCGACCTTCTTTGCATAATTTAAGTGGGTTTAGATTATGAGGGTTAACTGGACTGTAGTTAGTAAATGATGCTTGAAACATTGCTGCTGTTCAGGTTTTATCAGTAGCTGTGAAGTTAACTCAAGAGCAGGACCCCACTGCTCATGGATTTATGAATGAAACACCTTGAAATTGTACTGCCTTCAGAATAGTACATGGAAACTGATGTGCCTTGAACTGAACGCTTCACTCTTGGGTGAGGCATGTCTTTGTGCCCTGACGTGCTTCCAGTAGAGAAAAGTTCTTTGACAATTGTTTGTAATGAGTGGCGTGTTATAATCTTACTAGCACAGTCACCTGCAATCTTAAATATGGTTTAGAGTGACATAGTTGAAAGCAGACCACTGTTGTGCATTCTGTGGTATTCTTGATTTCCCAGTTAGGCATGGGAGGAAGTAGAGTCTGTTTTAGCTCTGTTGTTGGAAAAACCTTTTGATGAGGCGCAGACAGGATTTTTTTTTTTAATTACGTGAGGCTCCCTCACTTGTGTCTTGTTACATCCTCCATCAGAAAAAAATCCTATTGTTATCCAGATAGTATGTTAACATGGCCCTCGAGCTGATTCTTCATGCAGACCAAAGCAGTATATAGATTCATGCAAAAGAAGCCATGAATAACAGGAGCATTATAAGGCTTAGGACATAGTTTTCCATTTTCTGGATCTCTGAAGAAGTGGAGTGGCAACCATTCTGTAACTGTGCCATTGACCATGCTGCACAAGCAGAGACAGAAAAAGTGCACCCTGGCATTAGGGAGTCCTGGCTGGATGCACATATCCTGTTGTCAAGACCTCCTTGCTGTTGCCCGACATTTCCCCATACTAAATAAATATGTTCCCAGCAGGAATAATCTCAGTGGCAAATTCACGTAGAAGGTTAATGCCAATCACATTAGCAATAGCAGGCTGGCAGGAATCTTACTTGTGGTGTGTGTCTGCTTTCTGTACTGACAGTGGACAGCTGTTATGGAAAGGACTTTTTACCAACTGCTATGCAAGCAGCACATGCCAAACACTCAGGAAGTTATCAAAAGGACAAGAAAAATGTAGATATTCTGTTAAAAAATCTGTATTTTTTGCCACATATTTTACCATTTTATTAGGTTAATTCCTTATTTTAAACTGCTTATTGCATACAAATGTGATTCTCTCATTTCCTTCTCTCACTGTAGCCATCCTTCCCCCAGGAATGAATCAGATATTTTTTAATAAATGTACAAGAACTTAGCCATACGTATTAAATCACATGCTGTAAAAATAATCCAAGGCTCTAAACCTGTGATGCTTAATTTTCTGATGAAACTGTTCATGGGTGACCTGAATCCCTTCTGAAACTGAGTTTTATTTCCTTTCAGATGCACCTAAGCCACCCACAGAAGAGACATACATTCGCTCAGATGAGTATGGGACTTCTTCAAGGTTCAGAAGATCACCTGCTAAAATTCAGAAAAATGGAAGTCTAAATGTCGAAACCCTTGTTGTGGCAGATAAAAAAATGTTGGAGAAACATGGCAAGGAAAATGTAACAACATACATCTTAACGGTTATGAATATGGTAAGATGTGGTGCGACTGAAGTACGTTTTCCCTGTGGAATATTGCTGTCTCAGAGTAAGATCTTTCATTAGACAAATAATATCCAAAAAAAAAAAGCAGGGACACCTTACACAAGCTTTTCTTCAAACTTCATCTAATGCATTACTTATGCTAAATTGCTCTTTAAAAATATATCCCTATATTATCCCAGCTCTGGCAGCAATACCTTAGGGTTAAAAAAAAAGAAAATAAAAATGTTAAGAATGTTAAATTTTAAAATACTTCTTGTGAAATACAAAAAAGGCAGATACTCTGAAATTGAAACTTTCATTTCATTTAGTATCATGAAGCTTAGTCTGTTTTGTCTGATGTCTCCCCTTGAAAAAAAATTGAGAAAGGACATTTTTTTTTTGGAAAAATAAGGTAAATTAACTGTAAATACATTTTCCTTTGTAGCTCTGCTCTTTAGTTTTGTACTATAAAACTTGAACTTGAAACTTGATTATACTTGGTCTAGAAGAGCAAGGACAGAACAAAGCCCATTGAAGTCAATAGAAGGTTTTCAAGTTTCTTGAATAAATATAGTGATTTGGGGCATAATTCTGCTGGGTATGTTCTTTCAGATGAATCCTACAAGGTGTGGAATTCCATTTATTTGTATTGAAAGTTGAAGCCCAGTGCAAGGACTCGACACTCAAACTCTGTTTAGTCTGTTTAAAATATATGTGCATGTAGATTATATTTCCTTTTCAATAATTGTTGCAGGTCTCTAGTCTGTTTAAAGATGGAACAATTGGAAGTGATATAAACATTATTGTTGTGAGTCTTCTTCTTTTGGAACAAGAGCCTGTAAGTTGTGTCAGAGATTTTGTGTGGTATACTTTATTTGTTACTATTCACAGGGAGCACTGAAGGCTCCCACATTATGTACATAAGCTTTCATGTGAGGTTTCTGAAAACATGAAGCATGGGCAGATTAAAATCACAAAAACTTCCAAAATCACACTTTCTGCATTTCATTGCTTCTCTGCTTTTGATACTAAAGTCTTCATATAAATGTTCTTCAGAAACATTAAAATGCTTCCATTAAGGTATAACTCAATGATTTCCAGCATCTTCTTGAAGAGAAATAGCTGGAATATGAAACCTACTTAAGAAGTATTTAAATAAATAAAAAGACTGAACTGGGCTTTCCAGGATGTGATGATCAGAAGGGGGAAGGAGTCAAAAGTCTCGAAGATAGCATGTAGCAAAACGTGGGAGCCAGGCAAAAGAGGGAAAAATCTCTTTTGACAAAAAGAAATCTGTGATAAGTTGATCTGCTTGGGTAATATTTTTTCTCCTCAGAAATCTCCAAACATTTTAATCACAAAATTGGAAATGGTTTAGTGTTCAGTTTTATCAAGAATCAAATATATATGTACACTGTCATTCTAACCATTGATTTTGAAAATAAGTATGTGTCTGGGGAAAGGTACAGTTTTATTTTACTGTTGTAGTAGATTCCCTTATGAACTGAATCGGTCATCACACACAGTCAACATGGGAATGCGTAAGTTTATGTACAGCAAATACAAAAAAGTAATTCCCTTTTCTCTAACCAACTCTTACTCTTACTCTTTCAATTACCTTTCTCAAGTACTGATGGTAGCACACTATTTCTGTGCCTGTGAAATGTCTACAGGGTGGATTACTGATTAACCACCATGCGGACCAGTCACTGAACAGCTTTTGTCAATGGCAGTCTGCTCTGGTTGGGAAGAATGGAAAGCGCCATGACCATGCCATCTTGCTTACGGGTTTTGATATTTGCTCTTGGAAAAATGAGCCCTGTGATACTCTAGGTAAGATGTGAAAACACATTCTGATAAACTCATGGGTGTCAACAGCAGCATCTTGACTCATAAAGACTGAAATGTTTTAAAATAAAAAGGTCCAATTTTGCACACAGTGTTAGCCTTGTGAAGATGAAAGAACAGTATTATATATGCAGTACGTATTTGTCTTTGAGGTATCAAAAGAAAAAGAGTATTGCTGGTATCATTGCCTCAGGAAAAGTGGCAAAATAAGTTATCTGAAGACGTCCTTTTGGGTTGTCACCTCTTCAAGGAATAGTTTTTTATTTATAGACTATTTCTAAGCCACTCTATTTTTTTCTTTTTGTGACTCCTTGCCCTTTTTGAGTGGGGTTTCTCCCTAATTTGGCGGCAGCAAAGGCATGTGGTGGGGAAAGAATAAACTTTACAAATGATTTTGGGAGGTTAGATTTGATTTATACATCTTATGCAGGAGTCTCTTTATTGTCAAATAAAAGTCTGCTGTAATTGCTCCATGATAAACCTGATGAGGTAGACAATCGTCTTCATGCACCATGACGGACTGACTTATTAGGACCAGTGCAGATGATATATGTATTTGGAATTCTGCAGAGGAACAAGCTTTTGTATTGCTTCCTTCATTCAGGGTTTGCACCTATCAGTGGCATGTGCAGCAAGTACCGAAGCTGTACCATTAATGAAGATACAGGCCTAGGACTGGCTTTTACAATTGCTCATGAATCTGGACACAAGTAAGTTTCATGCATCTTACATTCTCCTTCTATACATAAATATATAAATCTAAAGATGCTTAGCTTTTACTGTCCTGTTTGTTTTGTGCTTTTATTTTTTTTCCCAAATAGTTTCTAACTACTTTTTTACAACTTCTTTCATGGTTTTGATTTTCAATTCTAACATAGCTTAAGCTGAACTCTGTCTAACCACTGGCGGTATAGAAGCATAATTTCCCTATGTGCTACAAACCTGAAATCAGAGACCAGATAAAACATGGGCATAGAGTCTTTATTTTGTCCAACAACGAAATAACTTTGAAAAGCAGTCATACTGTAGTTTGCTGTTTGGTCACGGCATCAATTCCTCTGATTCTGCATGACTGAATCAGGGCTATTTAGTTTTCATTGTACAAATATGCTCTACAGTACATACTATGACCTAATGTCTACATGAGAGACCCTTTCACAGGTTTCTGTACATCTGAAGGGAAACAAGGACTTAAAGAATTAATCCAGCTACCAGTGAAGCCTGTGGGAATTATGCCAACACTTTCAATGGGACCAAATATGTAAAATACATATTGTTTGATCCTCCTGTCAGACTAATGCAATTTCACTGACTGCAGTACATTTTTAATGCCCTTTGATCAGTAACGACAGAATCAGGCTCATAGTGTATTTTTGAAGAATTACCTCCTTTAGTCTCTTAATGTACTTCCTTCCTGTTTATTTTCTTATTTGTTTTGAGAGATTATACTTGGAAATGTTTTAATTTTTTTCTTTTTCACCATTGCCTTTGATTGTCATAGTATTCGGTTTTTCCTTGGTACATTTCCATACTTCTGTCTAATAAAATGCATCTTATCTCCTGGAACAAATCTGTGCCAGATACAAAATGTCTTTATTATAATTTGTTCATGTTCCTGAAACAACCTAGTATGTAAGACAACAGAATTTGGTCTCTGTGATACAAATTCCTTGAGTAATAAAAAAACTGTGACAGCCTTGGAGGTGCTCAGGTCTGCTGTGCGTATGTTAACCTAAGGATTTCATAGCAGGAGAATATTGTATACTGCACATATCACACACTCTGTGATCTACTGAGTAGTTTCAGTTGTTATACATTTTTATGCTTTTCTTCAAGTGGTTTGTGTTTTTACCTGAAAGCTTAAAGGTTCCTTTGGGAGTTCTGAGCCTGTCCTGTCAGTAGGTATAAGTTGTGAATTCTTTTTCTGCAATGCATGTTAACAAAGTTAGTATTTTATAAAGGATTCAAAGATATTAGCTCAGTTGGTACTTTTGTTTGTCCATTTATAGAAGGAGACATATTTTAGCAAGTTTGGAGCCTCCGCTGGTGGCAGCATATGTTGTAATTCTGATGAGCCTGCAGTGATTTATAACAGCAGAGGACGGACTTCAGTACATTAGATATTCCCTGCACGTGCACAGATTACATTCATAGAGTTTCCAATGCATTACAATGTTGAAGTAACAGATTATGAAACTTCTATTCAAAACACATTGAAAGTCACAGATGTCCCATACAGTGAATAAATACAAAACAGTGAAAGGAAAAAAACTAAAAATTAGCTTTACTATATCCATAAGCTCCACATAATTTGTAATTTTAATTTTTTTTTTATTATTCCCTATTACTCTTTATATTACCCTAACACCTCTCCTAGTGAAAGCAGAGCATCATGATGCTGCAGACTGAGCCAAGCGCTCAGTAAGAAGCAGTATTCCCACTGAAGAGGTTACAGTCTAGGCAAAGTAAGTGACAGTGTATAACAAAGGCAAGGAAAATAAAGTGATTTGCCTGAGATAGTATAGCAACTTAGTGTCCAAAATTAGAAGAATACATTTTTATATCCATACCTTCTCTTGATTCAGTCCCACTTCTTTTCCTACAGATGGAATGTAACTATGTAGTTCTTCCATCCAAATTAGGAGGACAGCAAAGTTATATTCTTACAGCTGTGTAACACTGTTTTTCCTCTGGGTTCTGATCTGCATGCCGTTAATGGCAGCAGACATTATCTGCAAAGGAGGACTCACACTGTCACCCAAAAAGTGTTTCTTGTGCCCCAAATTTTGTCTTGCTTCTAATTAACCTAGATTTTCACTCTCATGCTTGGATCTCTTTTCAGTTTTGGTATGATTCATGATGGAGAAGGAAATCCTTGTAGAAAGGCTGAGGGTAATATTATGTCTCCCACACTCACAGGGAACAATGGAGTGTTTTCTTGGTCTGTATGCAGCAGGCAGTATCTCAACAAATTTCTCAGGTAGGTCAGATGTAAATCTGGGCTAGTGCCAGAGAATGTGTCTTTAGTAACTGGGCTTGAATTCTTGAACAGACATAAAAATTGCTTAAGTGTGAAATTCACCTCTTTCAAAATGTACTCAAACCCATATACTATCTGAGCCCATGCACTTGGACTGACGAAGTGTATAGGTGGTATGGCATATAAGTGGCTCTAATCCTGCCTCATTTCAAAAGAATGAATTTCACTGTCCATGAATATCCTGCAGTAATGACTGGCATGTCATTCGTTCCCAGGCATTCCTGTCAGCAGCTAGGTTTATTAGAGAATTACTAGGAAGTGAACACAAAAGAGGGCAGACACAGTGGTACCAGAGTCATTACAAAATGTAAATTAACATTAGTGCCCTTTCTCACTGGAGTTAGTCTCTTGATCTCGCTCATGCCATGAGTAAGAACATTTTGCGTTTTTCATATGTTGTTTTGGGGGGTGGAGGGGAAGGAAAAAAAACCCAACATGCCAGTTATTTCTGCAGCATGTTGGCATTACTCAGTGGTGCTTTTAAGAGAATTGTGTTTTGGTCTGTGTTTAATGTCATCAGAATTGAAGTCCTTTCCTGTACAATTCCTTTTATATAGTTTGTTGTACATGAGTAGATTGTACAGGATTACTAAAAAATGAGTAGGTATTATGAAGACCAAATCCAGTGCAGGTGGTTTAGATGTTAATTCCTCAGAGTGAGAATCAACCATGTAGAGAGTGCTAGAGTTCAAGGATCTGATCCTTGAATACCTAGTTAGTATCCTAGAGTAGTGGCTGGGAAAGGTGACAGAGTTCTGGTGGTATTTTTTTCTGCTGCAGTGATGCAACAAATTCTGACTACACAAGTGAATTGCAAACTAAAATGTTACATAAGCCCTCCAACAGGCAGTATGGTCCAAGAGACACTTGGAAGATAAATGCAGCATGTAGACATGTAAACCCATGTCTACAGAGTGACCATCTGCAGACATGGGTTCTTAAACATATACAGAGGAAAAAAGTAGACCCTTTTCTTTGGTAGGGTGACTTTGGACACAGGAACCCAAAGCACAAGAGCTGTAGCAGCCTTCTGTTTGTCAATGCACACAGAGTGAATAGTAAAATGAGACAATGTGCCTGTTGGTTCGTGATTTTGAGAATCTAGGGGAAGAGGAGCAGACTAGATCACATTGCTTGTGGTTACACAGGTATAAAAGGAGGAAAAGAATTTGAAATCATTCATTGTTGTTGTCACAACAGTCCCAAAGCCTGGAAATTCGTGCTTCCTTAAAACTTTACAGGTCAGGCTACCAACAAGATGTCAAGATCTTTTGGTTCCAGCAATAAGATAAATTTCTCATTTCAGTGCATACATCTAAAGCTAGTTAAAGATACTGTATACCATAGTATGTGGTTTTGCTGGTCTGTAGCAAATTAAAATATTTTTATATAAAGATCATAGTCATGATTAATATACATTCTCATTATAGTACAGCTCAAGCTGCCTGCCTGATTGATGAACCTAAGCAAACAGGACAGTATAAATACCCTGACAAACTGCCAGGACAGATCTATGATGCTGATACCCAGTGCAAGTGGCAATTTGGAATGAAAGCAAAACTGTGCAACCTCAGCTTTGTAAAGGTACCTGTTGGTGTACTTTTGAAAGTTAAAATTCCATAAAAGAACTGCAGTGCATGAAATAAGTACAAGTAATACAGTGTACTTCAGCAGCCTGGGCTATTTCTCTACCTTATCTTGCTTGCCAATTGCTTTGAAGGTACTGGCCTCTTTTGAGGAATGTCACAATCCCAAGGGAGTTTCAGAAGGAAATGTTCTTTCCAGGAGTTATAAGGAGAACAGTTGAACACACAAGACCCATGAGTCCTTGCTTACTATGCTAAGGGAAATTATCAGGCAGTAGAGTTTTGATCAAAGCTTGCATTGGTGTGGGATAAAAAGGGCTAAGTTTCATGTGTTTTAGCAAGGCTTGGGAAAGATCTATAGTGTTGTTTTAGAACAATAAAGGATGAATTTAGATTAACCAGTTATTTTAGTGACTGCTACACTCCTTGTTGATTTCTTCAGAGGAGACACTTTACAAAATGATCCAAAGTGCTCATTCTGAAAAGAAGTATTGTGGGTTTTTTACTCCTGTTATTATCTTGGAGTATTTTGATTTATTTTATACTAACCACATTTATCAGGTGATGGCAGCTGTGTTTCTTCTACAGCTAATAAACAAAGAAGAGGGAGTGAATAGCACTGTGGAGAGACTGTTTTTCAGATATCTCTTGGGTTTTATACAATCTAGTCTCTTCACAGTATCATAGTCCCTGTAGACTTGATGAAATTTTAGCCTTGAACTTTTAAACACTGTTTTTTTTTCTATTACAGTCTCTCACTCAAAATAGTTCTAAAGGATAGATAAGTGAAACGGTGCATAAACAGGGAGGCAATATAGAGGATGTGGCTGTGCTATGTATCTTAAACCCTGGGTTTTCTAAATTCAGAAAGGATTTTATTTATATGGCTTCTAAGGTAGCAGAGGCATGTATCATTTGTTACTCTTTCTAAATACCACGAAATAGTGGGAATTATGAGTACTGAAGTGAGCACTTTTTTCTTTACAGGATATATGCAAATCTCTCTGGTGTCACAAAGTGGGCCATAGGTGTGAGACAAAGTTCATGCCAGCAGCGGAAGGAACACCTTGTGGTATAAGTATGGTAAGTTGTTTTGTAAGTAGGATAACACCATTCTAACTTGCTTTTAGACTATACTGGGTCAAATACCAGCTCCTGTCAAAAACAGTTTTATCCAGATCCCTGCAGGTTTGCTGGATTACTCTGTTATCTGGATTGCTCTGTAAAACATTACATTGTGATGCATAGTCAGGACTGGCCCTTGCGTCTGATGGCAGGGGGTGATGCTTCTTATCGAGCTGTGGAACTGGATACAGCTGGCAAATCTTAATCAGTAGAAAAATCCATTAATTATAAGAGAAGTTAGATCAAGTGTTCAAATTCCACTCGTATAAACATTCCTTCAGCCATAATATTTGCTGTACAAAGGCCATCATGCATATTATCATAAATTATCACTGCTAAAAAAAAACCCCATGGTTATTTGTTTTAATTGAACCTTCTAATTAAGGTGAAACTTCTAATTCACTCTCATCAATAGTTACCCAAAACATTTTCTTTTCCTGTCATGTTTCTTCCAGTAGAATATTTAATTTTCATGTAACTGACGAATGTTCTGTTTCGCTTTTTCTCTTTGTACAGTATTTTGTAATTGAATAATGAAAGAGTGAGATGTTAGCAAAATTTTAGCAGGCTATTTTCAAATTACATGGGAAGTTTTGAGGTTCTGACAGCACAGGACAACAAATTAACATGGATTTTTTGGGGGGGAAGAGTAAGCCAAAAAAAACACTCTGCAAGATTTTTGAAAATTTGTACCTCAAAAATCATCAGCTCAGAATACAGACAAATTTTAGGATATTCCTTATCTATACTATTGTGTATATCAATGTCCTACTTCAGAGTCCTGTTCCTACTGTGAACTATCTCACTGAGTTCAGTGGGTGACCTAATGTTTATTAGGGTTAAGAACTGGAGCTTTTAAAGGTGGATGTCTTCTTTTTTTTGCATCTACTAGGTACAGCTAACTTTAATGGGATGTTTTTTGTCATTCTTTTGGCAGTGGTGTCGAAGAGGACAGTGTGTCAAATATGGTGATAATGGACCCAAGCCTGTAAATGGCCAGTGGTCTGCCTGGTCTGAGTGGTCAGAGTGTACTCGCACTTGTGGAGGTGGGGTCACATATCAAGAAAGACACTGCAATAATCCAAAGTAAGACATAGATATGAAAAGGTATTATTTTATGCTATTTATGTTAATAGAATTAAAAAATAACAGTCCATTTCAGTAAGGAAATAAGGTGTGAAAATGTTTCTAAGACCTTTCTTTCATGTCTAATATGACCAGCTAGTAGCTCAAAGACAGAAATTTTTCCTGATACTAGAAAGTAGTGGCTGGCTGAAGACTGCTAGAGGTCTAGAACATCTACAGCCCAACTTTCTCAATTTATTTCATGATACTACAGTTTATCAAATACCTGCATAAGCAACAAACCACCACACAGACATATTCACACCTAGTAATTTAAGAGCAAGGGAAAAAGGTTTTAAAAGCTAGTAAGACTTCTGACCTATTATTGAGGATAATAAACCAAAAATGTTTAAATTCAGTATCAGAATGGTTGTAAAAAGAAATCTTCATATGTCTGTCAGGTTCTTTGCATTCTTCTGTGTTTTACAGGCATGAATAGAGTAGCTGAACTAATTGTATCCTAACTAAAGAAGCATTTCTGGTATTTTCACCTAGTGAATGTCCTATCACTGTAAATACTATTATACCTTACAATAATAATTCAAAGTAGACGTTAAGTATTACCTAACCAGCATCTTTCCCAAGTACTCAATTCACTTCAACTTACAAGCAAAAAAGGATTTCACTGTTTTATTTCATATATGAATTCAACAGGCATAGACACATGTATTCTTCATTGCACACAATAAAAACAGCATTTACACTACAGTAATAAACCCCAGAGAAAATATGACACAGTTTATATGAGGCTGTAAAGAAGCCTCACACCTACTATACAGTGCTGCAGTAATAATATCCACGTTTCACATACTATGTTATAGTAAAATGTGAGTTAGTTAAAATAGTCTTTGTTACGCTCACTCAGTCAAGCCAATTTTTGCAGATCTGACCAGAGCATTTTCTCAACTTTGCTGTTGTTTTTTTGATAAGTAAAATTACTTAATATTTTCCTTTATTAAACTGTGTAGCAATAGAATGATAAATCTCAATTACACGTCATACATCACTTTTGTTTTTTCTACTTTAGTCTCTGTTTTGCCTCTGAATTTGTGTGTATGCACATTGTTCTTTGCATTTATTCATAAGCCTTCCCTTACTTTCCCTGTGTGACAGGGAAGTAAGTAGTTGACATGTTTCAGTTTGGTGAACTATTATAACTGATAAGGACTTCCAATGGTCCTCAGACAGAAACTTTTTAATGTGAAGAATGTCTGCTACTATAGCATTATGTATTTAAAGCTTGCATTCAGAGTGAGCTATCTGTTTTAAAGTAAGACTTGGTGCAAGACTTGAGGTAACCAAATAAGGGGTGATGCCAGAACTAGATCATGTTTATACTAAATTTAGTTCTATTATAGTAGTGGTAATTCAGTTAGATCAAAAAGAAGAGACTATAAATCTCTCTCAGAGTTTGAGTGATGAAATGACAGGACTATAAATAAGCCATCCACACAACAGCACACAAATATCTAGGTAGCTGTATTTCCCATCACAGCACTTCTGTATAAATGTGGAATCCTTAGAAAAATGATACTATCCATTCTCAGTGTTATGCCACGTGGAACAATTTATAACCTAGTCACTGTTCATTGTTCACCTCTATAACTACATATAAACAAAGAATAATGATTCCTTTCTTCTTGAACTTCTGAAATATATTTTAGTACATGTATGTATATTATTTGATATGTAATATATTTATTTCACTTTTCCTACTCCAGATTTGTGTAGGAGCTAATGTTTATTTTGTTCAAAAGCTTGATAGATGATTTTGGATAGCAAAATCTTGAGAATGACACAAAAATAAAATGTATTTCTGTAAGTGGTTAGGACAAGGGGTGTGGATCTCTGAAGAACTGACTGGACTCTCAAATGAGGCTTTTAAATAAGTAGTTAATTTTTCAAAGTAACTCTCACTTCTTGTGAACATCAAGGGAGATGTCTAGGATTCCAATGATTTTAAAGGTGAAACATCTTATTAGAAGCTTAAAAGACAGGTGAAGAACATTCATTCAGGCTGCTGCTCATGAAAATCTCATTGTCTGTTTGCATGTGAAATTCTCCTCATGCAAATAATATCCAACCAATTCACTTCCCATTCTCTTGACAGTTTTAAGACTGACCTTGTGATCACACCCAAACAGCTCTGGGCATGGCTCCTGGATTACCACTGTTATGTACGAATCCATGTGAACAAACACTCATGGAGGTCATCTGTAGAACACAGGACTATGCAGATTTGCTAAAATCATTATGTTTCTGTATATCATCCCAGTGTTAGTTTCGTGGATCTGGTTTTCATACATCATAAGATTTTACAATTGAGGTACTTCTCCAAGATAGAAATAGATTACATAACTTAATAGTTTAGCTGTGAAAGAACCTAAAGAGTGCCCGAGAGATTTAAATTCATGCCTAAATCATATCTGTGGGACTGCATCCTACCCACCTCACAATAGTACATTGTTCAGTAAGAGCAGAATGGAGTTTTAGGCATGCATGCAATCAAAAAACTAAATCAAAGTTGTATGAACATAACTTCTGAATCTTTTGTGTATGATATCGGCGATTGCAGACAGTGCAGACATAAACTGATGCAAAGTCATGATGCCATTTAAAAGTGAAGACCGTGAAAGATCTTGTAGACCTTTCAAATTCGTGCAGAATAAAATAGTCTAGCTTCGTAAACTATTGCAGTATGGTCATGATACGCACAAAAATGTTCTCACTAGAACTTAAATGATGACAAATCATCAAAAACAGGAGTCCAGAATTTCACAGTCTGATTCCCTTTGTAAGGCAAATATTACTTGATCATGTTAGTTCCAGCATTTCTCACTCTGTGTTGTATTGCAATGAATATCCATTTTGCTTTCATTGTTCATGGAGTCTATTCTTAAAAGGGTACTGAGGAATTACTTTAAGCTACATGTTGAGTCTTACATAAAGTGGAGTACTCAAATCTTTGTACTTGAACTCTTTTTGCTGGCATTTCTCCCCAAATTTCTTCTTTTTCAATAGCCCTCAGCAAGTCCTCAGCTCTAACAGCATCTATTCATGAATGTTACCTATGCATGCCAGGGCTGGATGGGGGATGAAAACCTCAGGCCCTACCTGTATTAGAAGCACTGTACCACTGCAGAAATATTGGAATACCCTCTGCAAAGTGTTCCGCTGCACTCACAGTTATACTAACAGAGCTTTGGCAGGCAATCAAGCCAGAATCTACTGGTGATATAAACATCACCAATAAAAGCATGATTTTGTTAAATAATAGTATTTTCTCAGAAATTGGGTTTTGTAGATCTACATCTAGTTTCCTGTGAATTACTTAATTCTTACTGACATCTTGCTGGTAAAAATGAAGGTGGGGAAGTTTCCATAATTTTCTGGCCAACAGTTTCAGTAATGGGAGTGTACTGTAATATTAAAATGCTGTAACAGAGCTGGGAAATGGAATGTCTCTTCCAGTGCTCCCTTAGCTTGGTGGAATTTTATACCATCCTCAAATGCAAGACTGGCTAGAAATCATGATCTAGCCATAAATAATTCCATTATATTGCTTGTTTGGTGGCATTTACTTGGAAGGAGGTTGCTTCTTTTCCTTATACTGAAGGAGATTTGTTCTCTGGGGCTAAAAGAGGTCAAAAATCATACATGTGCTGAAGCTGTAAAGAAAGTCTGTAGATAATTGACTAGGGACCCAATGTTTTGGCTGCCTTAACTCAAAGCTCTCACTGATTGCACAAAGTCAACATAAATACTCCCTGCCTTCACTGATACCCTTGCCACCATAGCCACCAGCTAGGACAGAAAATCTGAGCCAATTTTAAGACTTTTGCCATTATACACAGTTTTAAATAGAGCTGCACATGAGTCTTTACCTCTTCCTTTGAAAGATTGTTTTGTAGCCCGCAATTCTGGAAAAGGCAGATACTGTGTACATTCAAAGTTGTTTCAAAACATAAACTGTTTTATGAGGTTTAGACATAAGACATATGGGGAGTAAAACTGATAATAAACCAAACAGGAAAAGCACCTGGATTTTGTCTTCCATGTTGCACCAAGCTGTTTTTATAGTACTTCAGTCAGATGCATGCCAAGAGAAGCTGCATGGGATACATGTTATGGGGAATCATTGTAACATAGTGTTTAGGGATTTAAACAAACAATACATTGGAACTGCATCCTTTATACTATTATTATAAACTATTATTGTTAATATATTATTATTCAATATCTTTTATAATATTCTTATTTTTCCCTTAATGTGTGTGTAAAATGGGCAAACTGCCCACTGAAAGATCACAGTTTATCTTCCAAGTATGTATGTTCCGTAATTGTTACAACTCATTAGGTAAATGTGTGCAAGTGCAGCATTGCAGCATTGTTACATTACTTTCACTTGATGCAAGAAATTGCATAATTTTACAAACAGTTCTTAGAATGTGGTGTTTTGAAGAACTGGCTCAGTACTTACAGATGTATATCTGAACACTGTGAAACTGCAAAAATAACACCAGTGAATTCCCGTGTAGATCCATAAGGAATACAGAAGTGAGAGAATAATTTCCTCAGCAGCTTGTGAGACCTCTCTCAGTCACTTGAAAAAGAGGAAGTTCTTACATTTTACATTGTTTCACAGTAGTGTGTGTGGACCAAATCATTAAAAAACTGATATTCTGGTAACATAAGGTACTAGCAAAGGAATAGCACAGGCTCTATTCATTCTGGCCAAAATTAAGGGAAATGCAGGTAAGGTTTGCTGAAATGAACGTGACATGCTTGAAGTTGTCCATGAATCCTGACATTTCCCTACAGAAGGACAGCTATGCACAGTCCTTGTTTCTTTTGACTGTTTAAAAGCACGTTGTTTCAAAGTGATTTACAAAACATGAGCAACCAAATGTAATTATTCATTCTGTTTATGTTTGATCAGTGTTATGTTATCCTTTATTAACTCTTATTGTAATAGGTAATTCATTGCACATGTTCATTCCTGTGTTACAGCAGGGTATAAATAGCTGCATAACAAGATTGAAACCAGCCAATACAGAATAGCCCTATAAATTTAAATTAGTGAAAAAATGATTCACCTCTAGATGGTTGCATCTTTGCTGAGTTTGCAGTAATTCAAGTTGATAATTCATGGCAACTGCTTTGCTTTGGTTTAGGAACCATGAAAATTAATGGCCCATATAAGAAATACTGATCTCCTAAGACAGTATATCCTCTCATTTGCTCTGTATTCTCATACACATAACGTGCCAATCACACAAAAAGTGGAGTTTGCAAAAGAAGTTTTTTTCTTTCTTATAGGCCACAGTATGGTGGTAAATTCTGCCAAGGTTCCAGTCGTATTTATCAGCTTTGTAATCAGCAGCCGTGTCCTGCAAACAGCTTGGACTTCCGTGCCCAGCAGTGTGCAGAGTACAACAGCAAACCTTTCCGGGGATGGTACTACAAATGGAAGCCATATACTAAAGTAGAAGGTAATTATGTCACAGCTGTGATGGTCAGAGGTAATCTCAGGAAGTGAGCTCTAAGCTTCAATTCATCCATATTCTTTGGGCAAATATCACCCTGATGTAAGCAAACAGAAATTCAGTTGGCTTATTTGAGATGTGTTTGCTTTCTAGCACAGTTGAATCCGGCCTCCTGTGCCATACTGCCTGTATGAACATGCAGAATTTATCTCGGTTGTGAATTTGAATCTTTGTCCTCAGCATGACTCCCTGGCTGTTGCTACCCCTCTCTTTCATTTTATATTATGTATTGGTTAGTGTAAACCCAAACCAAAACAATGTCCATGGATTTTTCAGCCTGGGAAATGCAAGCTCCCACAGTAACATTTTCAGAATCTTCCTTCCTTTGGAATGTTCTCAGATTTCAAAACGTAGCAATAAATCAACCTTTTGACTCTTCTGCTGGTATAGTCCCATGAGAATTGGAAAAACAAACAATGTACTGGCAAAAAGTTTTTTGAAGTCATCTTTTACTAAGACATCCTCATAAAGTTCAGTTCTCAATAACTATTTCTTGTCTTTTTTACAAGCAAAGTTTATTTTTACTTTATACATCCTAATTTTGCAAATATTTTCAATCAGTATTCATTTTTGTCTGATACAACAAATATTTCTGCAGTTTGAAATCACAATTTGGAGCTGCAGTTGCTCCTACTTGATTAAAAGTGGCTGAATTGTGTCACATTGTAGCTGCTTCAGTTAGCATCTGCCTGAATTTGGATTTGATAGCATTAAGTGTATAATTATATATATATAGACACAAACATATATGTAACTTTCATTTATAGCCTGATTATATTTTCTTCAAAAGTCCTTGCAGACATTTTCATGGGTATATAGAAATCTACATCCTAACAGTCAATGTGAACAGAGGAAAGAGGAAATACAGTTTCACAGTGTGTAGCAATAATGGAAGATTTATAATAGGGAGAATAATGCATCTTCTTTAATAGAAATTAAGGTAGCCTATGTTGGTTTTAAAGGTAGGGGCTGCATTTAATAGAAGAAATAGGAGCTTAAAGTCAGGGTCAAAGGGCATAATTTTCAAAAGCAACATGTCCCCAGGTGACTCTGAACTTGAAGAGGCCTGTCCTTACACGCTTAGTGCTGCTTTTCAATGTGTAACTCAAGATCTACATTTACAGTCCTGAAAGCATGATCTGGTTTTCAGAATTGCTACAGATGCCTTGCCTCTGCAGAAAGTACTATTGACAATCCAGCTGCTTATTTAATAATAGAAGGACACTACTCTGAATCCAGTTTTGTGTTCTTCAGAATTTTGTTGCGCTATTTTATTTGTTGCCTGTACTATTTGTATTAAAATTGTGTATTTCAGCAATTATGACAATATTTACAATTGCATGATGAGTTTTGTCTATGTAGAATTAATCAGTTGTGCTGTTTATAAGCATAACATACTGTCTATATATAAGAAGCAATTTGATTGACAGGCAAGTCCACTTTTCTTCTAAACCAGCATAATATAAGCTACTGCATTTGGCTGTATTTCTGCCCATCTTGGGGCCCTAATATGCCACCACACAAAATTAATCCTTGTAGCTTGCCATCTAGGATGCAGGAAGAGACAGTATCAGGGTGCTTTTGACTTTTGTTTAAACTGCGCTGCAGGTCTGCTAATACTTTCTTGTATTGTTCTTTGTTTTTGGTTTTTACCCCTAGAGGAAGATAGATGTAAATTGTACTGCACAGCTGAAGACTTTGACTTTTTCTTTGCAATGTCAAGCAAAGTGAAGGATGGAACTCCATGTTCTCCAAATAAATATGATGTTTGCATTGATGGAATATGTGAAGTAAGATAAAATTAAGTTTCTTACAATCCTAATGTCTTCTTTTTTTATTTTAAGAGGGCAGTTGACTCCTTTATGGAAAATGCAGCTGTTTCTTTAAATTCCCTTGTGTCTGAGTCCTTCACTTGTGCCTTTTGGTTGCAGCAAGTAGGGTGTGATCATGAACTTGGTTCCAAAGCTGTATTGGATGCTTGTGGAGTTTGTAAAGGAGATAATTCAACATGCAAGTTCTTTAAAGGCCAATACTTGATCCAGCACAAAGCTAATGGTAAGGAAAGCTGTTCCACATGATCATCAATTCATTGCTCTGCTGTATCCCCATGTAATAAATATGACTGCTTGCTCATTAGGGCAGTGGCTACAAGTCCAGATGTGAACTGAAAATCACTGGGAGAGTGAGAGGAAAGTTCACATTTCTCCTGTTTCTTGGTAACAAGAAAGCTATGAGCATAAGTCTTGGTTAGTTAATTTACAAGCATTCCTCGTGTTTCTTAAGCCACATTTTCCCTTTACGTGTGAATTTCCTCTTAAAAGAGATGTTAGGATTCAGGCAATTGAACGAAGAGCTGTCAACAGCTCTGACTGGGATGGGACTGTATAAAAATTGATACACAGCATAATGCCAAACATGACAGTATTTCCATGTCCATTTTCAAATGAAGTTGCTGGAAGCTGTCCAGCTGATTCAGTGGATGATCCCATTGCTACGAGATGGACTTTGCTTTAGTGGACTGTCACAGGCTTCCTGTGAAATAATCTTACTGTGCTGCAGTTTCTCAGGCATAAAATACAGATAGTATTTTTTTACCTATGGGAGTATTTTGAAGATCCATTTACTGTTGATCATAAGATATGTCACTACTATGGTAATACAGGGCATTGCTTAAGATGTAGTAATACAAATGTACAATGCTAGAAGAATAACCTAAACTGAATGCTCTGTGAAATTAGCTGTGTGCAGTGTGTGCTCTGCTGATGTGTGATCATCAGCACGGTCTTATCTGGTTGTAGGAGTGAGATTTCTACATGCTCAGAGTTCAGTGGCTCACACCAGGGAGATCCTGTGCTACACAGGGCTTTGTGAAAGCTCTCTGCATCCTCGTGCACCTTACCCAAAAACACTTGTCCATGATGGAAGTAGTGCCTTCCAACTACTGTACGCAACTACAGGGGAAACGTGGTAAAGCAATTGCAGTGAAGCCACCATTAGCCCATTCTGCATTTTTCTAAAGTGAACTTGCTTTTTCTTGTCTTTAATCACCAAGAAAAATTCCAGGAACTGAAATACCTCAGAGTTACTCTGATTACAGGCTGCATGGTGGAGGGTGTGCGTGTAAAATTAGAACTGATTTCTTGTGGAGACAGAATAACTTTGGTGGATCAGAACAATTATCTTCAATCTCTTTTAAACTGCAAAACCTTCAAACTGGCTAAGAAATGATAAGCCATATCTACCTGTATGACAACTGCAAAAATGTCGCTTGCTTCTTTTATTTCAGACTACTATGCTGTGGTCACTGTTCCAGCAGGAGCACGCAGTATACAGCTCCAGGAAATGCAGATCTCCACCAGCTACCTAGCAGTGCGCAACCTTGGTAAAAAGTATTATCTGACAGGAGACTGGACAATTGACTGGCCAGGAAAGTTCTCTTTTGCTGGAACAGTTTTTGATTATCAACGCTCTTTTAACCATCCAGAGAGTCTATATGCAGCAGGACCAACTAATGAGACGCTGGTCTTTGAAGTAAGCTTTCTTCTGTTTATTCTTCCCTTGATGTCTATTACAGAATTAGTAAAGACAGCTTGAGCTCTGCACTGTAGCTCTCGGCAAGATTAAAGAATAGCGTTGAGTCATGACAGTATTCAGACTTAATTGTGTGGTCATGCTAGATGGAAAGGCCTTTCACTAGTCTAGCAAGGTCTGAAGTTTATCAAACTGTCACAAATTCAGTGAAAAGGAAGGTGCATTAACCACACCATATAGCATGATTTCTCTGTTGCTGCATAATGGCTATAGAGATAATAAACACATCCCATAAATGGTATACAATAAAATACAGTGATGTAAAAGTCAAATCTGACATTATGGCAAGGCTTAATGCTAGCAGCTTCTAATAATACTTCTGAAACTGCAGATGCATGTAGCCAGTCTAACATCTGCCTTGGGACACAGTTGGTCGAAGTACCACACATAGGCTCCTGTATAATTTCTGCTGGTTCAGTTTTATTGGTGATAGCATCTGAACTAATGAATTTTATATATGTTTATCTCCCAGTCAAATTTGTATCACCTACTCTGTCTAACAGATGTTCTGTGTTGCAACTATATTTCATAGAAAGTTATTTTGGTACTTATGTGGTTTGTTCCAGGGTTACAATTTTGAAATTGGCCACTAATACTTTTGTTCTAAGAAAAATCCCTTTCTGCATTGAGTTACTTCACTAGATTTTCTCTTAAAATGCATCACAACATCTGAGGGGCTGTTTCTGGTTCAGTTGCTCAAGTTTTTGCTTCCTGTTAGCCACATTAGTTTGCCTGTTTTGTCAGAAAGCTCTAGCAGATCTTTGGCTTTGTAACTGATCCATTGTGTCTGCTTTGATGAATCCTTCCTTGTGAGAAGGAAGGAGCCCTCCCTAGAAGGGATTCAGTTCCTTCTTTCTTACACCTTCCAGCACCATTCTGGTCACTCACTACCAAAGGCAGAGCTTTCTGTGGTGTGCATTTGTGCCCTTCTCTGAGGCAGCAGCCTGCAGTTGTTCACCCCACCACAGAACACCATCCCTCTGCAGGAGGTAGCAGGAGTGGTTAGCTGAGAGCTCCAGGCCCCATCTCCCTTAGGCAGCTTTGTTCTGTTAAACTAAGACAGACAGTTAGGTATAGACTGGGACATGAAATATATTCATCAAGGAGTATTTAAACTTTCACAAGTATTGGGCCAAGTGTTATTTGGAATACTGAAGAGCCTTACTGCTAACCATAGAGACTGAGTCATGCCCTTAAATGTATCTTTAAGAACCACTGAAGTTCATGGACCATGCACACTTGTTGAAGTACATTAGGATGAACACATGTTTTAGAACAGACAGTCTGACATGGACTAAGGGTGTGTATTTTCACAAATTACTATCACAATTTGCAGTGCTTTTTAAAACTTTTTTTTCTGAGAAAAAAGAATTTTCATTTCGGGTATATATGTGCATAGGGATGCTTTAGTCCAAAGAAGAGTTTGGTCTACAAATTACAGACACACTTCCCCATCTACAAAACATCTTTAAAACAGCCTTACACCAAAGAAACAGGCACACTTGTAAATACTGTGAAATGTTAAACTGAACTCTCAGGAATCTTATTTGTCATATTACAAAGTAGATTAAACTATATTATTACAGAGCTGAAGTATGAATAATAAATTTCCTGTAAGATGACTTACTTGGCTGCATATCGTGCACATACTTTGCAGAATAAAGATTAAAGAAAGAAATTTTAATGCCAAATAACACTTCTATTTTCATCCTATCAAATTATGCTAAACAGTTTTATTAAGATTTAACATTTAACTGGAGGCTATTGCTCCTTTGAGAGCTTATTTAAACTTCCCTTGTATTTTTATTGAAATACCTACACCACTGGCATTGGCAACTAGGGATTCTAGTGACTGCAAATGTTACGGTCACGTATTCCCAATTACATGTATCTATGAGCTGCGGTTAAGATTTTTTCTTCCTTTCAATAATTTAAGCAAGATTCAACAAGCTGAGTTCTGGAAAAAATGCAACATTTTCTGTGTTCAGAGATCTGCATTATTTATGATTTACCAGTAACTGTAAGCAGCAAAAATGCCAATGAAAACTGAAGAAATATGCTTTTATGAGAAAATACGCATATTGCTGAAGATCTGTTTGCAGCAGTAATAATGAAACAATTCCTACTTTGCCTATAAATACCAGAAATTGATAGAAAGCTGAAAAAGGGAGTGTTTAAGCATACTGCATTGTAGCTTTGTTTATATTTTCCTGTTGTACATTTTTCAGAACAGTGTACAAAAAGAATGCCAGCATTTTTTTATCTAATTCAGTTGGTTTTCAGTAAAGTAAAGCTTTCCAGGTTCAGCTTCTTCCTGTAATCTTCAGATATTTTTTCATCATTTTTTAATTAGGTTGTTTCCAAAAGAAATTTAATACTTATTTTCTAGATTAGGTTTGGTTTTGTTTGTTTGTTTTTGTTTTTGTTTTCCCAAGAATTTGGAGTGAGCCCTTGTAAAAATGCACACTGCAGGTATTGAGCAACTGAATAAATTACATGCAGAAATACAGAAACTTTTATTATTCAGGTGGGCAGAAAATACAAGATTTTGTAGGTGCACTTATTGCCATTCCACTGTGATTTGAAAGACAGATTAACACTACTTGTGCCTGTTCACTTTTGTAGTCATAGTTTTGCTAGATGTTTGTGTGGTGACTCAAACGGTCCAGGTTTTCCACTGTGCTTTTGAACGCAAATCAGCCTGCACATATCCAGAATGTTCAGGCTCTGCATGTCCTCTGAGCAACACTCACAGGAGAGGATGGGACCGGTGCTCCCTAGGTACGGGTCCAGACAGGTGTGGGAAATCTGTGCTCAAGGCAATCACTTCTTTTGAAATGCAGTCATTCTCCAAACTATTTTCTTGAAAGAGACATCTGAAGCATGTATTAAGAGAGAAGGAGGAAGCCCAAGTCAGAAAAAAAGTCTTAAAATTCCCCACTGTCTTGCATAGCACAAGTTCAGCCTTGCAGTTCCACAAAATGCTTTGTATTTCTGTCTTACTGTACAGAATGTTCCCACACAATTGTTTTTCCATCAGGGTTTTCAATAGTTCAGCTAAGCATGTACCATTTAGTCAGACAAGAGTGATAAAAAGCTCTTCATATTTACCCTGGAATTTCTAAAAAAAAAAAAAAAAAAAAATACACATGTATCTATTTACATATATTCTATGTATGTAATTATGGGACCAAGTCATACCAAAGAAGACAAAAGGCAGTGAATCTGTAATTTAACTAGGTTGTGGGAGGAGTAATATAAATTATAGTGGCCAAATATTTTCTGAGGAGAACACTGTGAGTTAAATGTAGGATTAAATGTGTGGGACTAGTATTTCCTGAGCACAGCTACTGGAAGGCTAAATGTAGGATGAGATTTTAGAATTCTTCTAAGACCATTCTGGATCATTCAAGAATTAATTTCACAAAGGGAGGGAAAGCAAAAATCAGTAAACCAATGCCCTTCAGAATTTGTGTATCTGCATCCTTCTGAAGTAATATCGATACTCTGGTGATTGAGGGTTTGTAGAAACCAGTAAAAGCTGAAATGAAAAATAATCATGGATTTAGAAGGCAGTTCCCAAAATGGTCACATTCAGGTTAGATGAAATAACAGGCAGTGGTCAAAGGGGTAGAAATATGATAGTTAAATGATAGTTTAGGATCAGAAATTAATACCAGGTTTTTAAAATATGGTTTCAGTAGCATAATATCTCATCTTAAATGGAAACACACTGGAATATTTTTTTAATGTAGTTGAATATATTCAGCTCATTTATCTATTGTTTGGTGCTAGGTAACGTAAGGTCAGCACTTTCAATTTAAAGACCTTACCAGTGTTTTTCTGTTAACTGAAGTATTCTGTTTCTGAATAATATTCTGAAAATAATTCTGAAAAATATTTAACTTAATGAGAAACAAACGGTAAATTCATCATTCATTTATCTAGCTTTGCAAATAAGGACTGCCAGTGGGCAGCTCCAACTGCTGAAAGTACTTTGAGGAGAGGCTAGCAAGGCATGATGGACGCTGCCCTCACGGGGCTTTAGCAATACAGAACCCGTATCAGGTCCACTCATGACATCCACTTGTTGAGATATTCAGTCACCTTCCACAACTTACTTGAATTATGAGAAATATTCTGAAAGGGCAAAGGAAACTGAACTGTTATGTGGGCATGACAAATATTGTGTGACCCAGGATTGATAAACTAATGTAAAAACTGAGAGTTTAATAAATACTAAATAATTAGTAAATAATAAAATTCATTTTCTATTCCATCGGCAAGTGGATGAAGAACTGACTGATTTGGGAAGTCAGATATGATTTAAGAAAGCACTGTAAAGTTTTCAGGGTGAGATAGAATTTGAATCGTCACTGAAGTTTACCTCAAACTTGGTGAAATAGAGAAATTGTGAAATCTTTGTGAAAAATATTTATTTGGACAGCAGTAAGTAACAGATGGAGAGGATGCTTGCAAAGAGGCAGACATTCATGGGAAGAGAAGGTGAATGGAGCTCCAAGGCAGGAATATGTCTAATTAAAACCAGTAAATCACTTCCTCTTTATCAATAGGGGAAAGAAGAGAAAGGAGGCCGGGTGGAATGACTTTACTGATGATGTAGCTGCCACTGGGAGAAAGCCAAGTTGCAGTTATAAAGCACTGCATTTATTATTAGCTACTAGATGATAAATTTGTACTGATTTCCCCTAAAGAGAAAGTAAGCGGAAGAGAGCTAAGATGTGCTTATAAGATACAGATGTTGGTTCAATACAGCGGATAAAAGGGTTCTCCTTTAGTGAGGAGAGATTAGCTGGACAGTATCCCTGCAGGTTGTACATTTAACATGCGAACAGTAGAAAAAATGGAGACACAATAACAACAGAAGATAAATTTGAAACAGCTGAAGTAGAAATGAGATCATACAGGACCTTTCAAGGATACTCTATTTTTTTTACTTTTTTCTTTCTCCTTTTAATCACCTTAGTGGACTTTCTTGAAAAACAATCATTTGTCAAAAGCTTTTAGCTCAGACTGTGTTTAAAATGTCTTTAGAAATAATGACGAGATAAAGCCCCTATTGTTTTAAGGTTTGGCTTAAGTAAGCAATGGGTAATTCTTCCTTTACAGGTGCTTTCCAAGCAGGTTTTCTCTCCCTTTTCTTTGACATTCCTGATGTTAGCCATTGTCCAGCATCCCATCCAATAAAAATCCATTAAGACAAGGGTCCTGGTTTAAAGTTTCTTTTAAACAGTTTTCTACCATGCTACATGCTTAATTTATCCTACTGAAACCTGAGCAAATCCATAAAAGTAGAATTAGTCTTGATTAGACAGAGAAATCACAATCTGGTTTAGGATGTTGGATATTGTGATATTTAAGCAGCATGTAGATTCACAGTAAATGACAACTGTAGGTCTCTCAAGAAGAGCTCAGGCAGGCACCAGCCTTCCACACAGACACCTCTCTGCAACTGAAGTCTCACTGCTGACAGCTTAACCCTGTCACACTTGCCTAAAGAACTTACCAAAGACTTACATGGCTGGAGCAACCTGAGAAATGTAGGTGCAATTTGAAGACTCAGATCAAAGCTAGCATGTGTGGATGCTGGGATTCAAAGTTTGGGCTCTATATTGTGTAAACTAATTTCTTTTAATCCAGTGTGCCACAAGTAACTTCACACACCCATCTTACATTAAAAAGCAGCTGAAAACAGTCAATGGTAATAAAACAATGCTGATAGACTCTAAAAGTATGAGCTGCAAAATGAAGTATTTTATTGGAAACTTAGGATAGACATGGGAAAGAAAAGTAATCTCAAAGAAAGGAGCAGATGCACAGCTAGTTTAGGAAATCTGTTGATTTAGCTCTGAAATCAAAATTAGCAGCGAAAGGAAAAGGTTCTTTGCTCAGGAGAGTTCAATTTATCCATTGTTTTAATGTCTTGTGCCCTAAGCGAAAGCCACAGCTCTTTTTCTTCAGGATAGATCTGGCAGATTCCAGCCACGGAGTCTGTGGTTTTTGAGCTCAAGAAGCTGTAAATTTTATAACTCCGCGCCCTGCGGCAGAGCTGCTGAGTGTTGTGTCTGAAGTCAGGTGGTTGGTGTGTTAAAGGTAGACATTAAACAGTTCTGCTGAGGAACTGGAAATGTTTAAGGACGTTGTTTGCCAGCTGTAAATTTGGGAGCAAATGCCAGTTGGCTGGAAAGATGCTGGAATGCATCCAGTTAAGTAGACTAGCATTGGAGGTCTTTCCAAATTTGTAGGTCTGATAACTTGGCTGTATGTGCAGACTGCAGTTATTGGGTTGTTAAGGAAGGGCTTTATAATGAATGTTTGAAAATATGATAGAAAACTTTTTACATGCTCATTACTTTGGCAAAATTGCAACTTTGCAATAGTATTGCATTCCTGGTGAAAGCTTGGTTGGACATTCTACTTTGTATACTATTTTCCGGCTGAATGCCATGGACTTGGGTTTTGCCTCCTACAATATTTTGCCTCTGATACTTTTCCAGAGTTTAATTTTGGCCTTTTGCTACATAGCTGGGATGACCCAGGGGGAAAGTGACCCCACTGTGGTGCAGCTCTTGCTTTGTAAACATTCCTCATGGAGTCTGCTGGGTGGGAAGGGGTTCACATGTGGGCTGCCAGCCAGGAAACATAGTTTACCCCATCTGCCCACTATAACTGTGTCTGCTTTCCACGGCATGAGAAGGGGTGTAGCCCAAGGTCTTGAAATGAGTATGGCCCAGCTTCCTGGTGTGCAGGACCTGCCCCCAGGCACTCGCTCAGCTGGAGGTTGTGAGTTTCTTACATCACTGATGGTTGTTCTCTGAAGTGATAGGAGCACATCTTGTTCTAACTCATTCAAGATCAGTTCCTCTTAATTCCTTTCATTCTTTTGAAGCACCAGAAGAATATTGCTCTATCAGGAGTAAAACTGGCTGCCGCTTTTATCTTCTTATCCTCCCTTTTTCATATTCTGACTTCTGTTTTTCAGGAGGAATTAATTCGGTTTCTTGCCTCTACTACCACCAAATAAAGAGCACTCTCAGAGACAAGTGCTCAGTCTAGTACTTCAAAGTATTCTTATTTAGAAGCTTTACTGGCTTCTTGGCCACTGACACAGCACAGGTTTATGACATTTGTCAGAATCAGAAGAGATGAGGGCTCACCCTTACACAAGGTTATGGACAAAACCTCCTCCTCTTTTGACACACGAGTTACTGAAAGGCTAGATAGAATTTCAGCCTCTGCACTTGAACGAACGCAGAGCATCTACTGAAAGGGGAGAAAGTGTTTCTGGCTGCCCGAGATGCTGAGATCTGAGCTAATACCTGGGATTTGTAGGGCCTTCCAATGGGTAAAAGCAAATTAAAGCATTTTGAGCTCTGGTCTTAAGAACCAGGAAAGAAATTGTTTTAATTGAAGAATAGTTTTCCAGGGCTCAGTTCTTACTAGGGTTAACACAGCTTTTTTTTTTCCTGAAGCACATGTTCTGAAACTTTTAGATATTTGTCTCAATTTGTCCCTCAGAGGAGGAGAGTAGGGTGAACACAAATCATTGCAGCCTGTTACTTCTACAAATCTGATGGCCATGGTCTTGAGGTTCAAGATTCAAAGTTACTGTGGAACAGCTGTTTTAAGAGAGTTGGACTTTCTGCTATCAGCAATTGGACAGCTTTGTAAAAGTAAAAATTTAGATAGAAGAGATATTTTCCTTCATCTGAAGGGACAGTTAAATCTTCTGAAAGATTTACATCAGACGGTCATGAACAGCCAAGGATAAAAAGAAAGGTGCTCATGAATTAAGCTTGGATGGGCGAGCTGAAAACTTTCATGTGAAATACTCTAATTTACTTGTGCTTGGAGAGTTTTCTAATCTGAATCTTCCAATGACAAGGCATTTGCTCTCCAATTCTTTTGGAAGTTTTTTTACTTTTACAGTTCTAATTGTTGTATTCTTAGTTTGGATCATTATTAAGGTTCACTGACTGAAATAAAATCTTTGGCTACTAGGAAAGGAAAATACAGCAT
Source organism: Pezoporus wallicus (assembly GCF_028554395.1). NCBI lineage: Eukaryota > Metazoa > Chordata > Aves > Psittaciformes > Psittacidae > Pezoporus > Pezoporus wallicus. The sequence continues at coordinate 1,811,809 of NW_026636658.1, forward strand.
CCTTTGTTCTTTCTTCTAGAAAAGTAAACAATACATAGTCCAGATTCTTCATGTGTTCAACATTATTGAAGTGGGAGTCATACAATTTTGGTCTGAATTTTCAATGTCACGAATAATTTCTGTACATTTCCAGAATAATTTAAAATCTTTGACTACATTTCAAAATATTATTATTAATTATAAACTGCATTGATATTTCTTAGCCTTAAACAACATAAATACAAGTTTGTTTATTTTATGAAACCAGTCTGTAGAGAAATCAGTATCCATGCTATGCTTAAACGCTTGGGTAAGACATCATATGAACTTGACTGATATTTATTTGTACTTTGAATGGTAATCGTTAACATAGATTGAAATTGTACTTGAAATGCTGGTGCTTATCAAAAAGTATATTTAGGACCTGAGGTTAAATGCACCTAGTCTTTGTATTATAATGATCAGACCCATACTGGTGAAGAATTAAAACATAATTCAGCTCTGTAACTGCAAACTCTTGTGCTTTTTCTACCAAGTATGAATATAAATGCACTTTTGCTGCCAGAAAGTTTTAAAAATAAATGTTCTTAAATAGAAATTTATCCCCAAATATAGCTCTGTGTCAGATGTTTGTGCATCTTGCATTGATTATAATTCATATTTGAAATGAATACAGTGTATTTCAGAAAGTTGCCTACATGAAAACTGAAATATAATTTAGCAGTAAAACAGTACACCCCCGAGAGGTAGGCTCCCCAAGTTAAATGACAAAGACTGGTATTATAGTCAGTAATCACTGATTCTATAAATTTTCTAACACATTATGCTATAATCATGAATAAATTTTTTCTCCAATCCTTTTTCCATGTAGACACCAAGGGACAGGCCTGGACTAAAGCTTTATCAGCTTCAATCATTAGGAGAAAAATACCAGCTGAGGGTCTTCCAAGCAAAATTTATCATCAGTCTGCATAGAAAATAGTTTTTTAGCCTCAAGAACTGAGACAGCCATCTCTAAGCACCTCTATTCCCAGTCTCCATACAGCTATGCTACTGATTTGCTCAAGCTTCTTTCCATCAAACATTTGAGTCCTGCTTGCTTACCAAGCAAAGGCTTTGTCATTCATAGAAGGCAGGAAATTTCTCTCATCCCCACCCTTCATCCATCTACTGCACTGCCACAGCAAACACAGTACCTGCCTGTGAGCCCCAGTCAACGCAGGGACCCAGTTACAGGCTTGTTGCAGGAGCAGAGCACTGAGAGCTGGGGCAGGGGCAATGACAAATGCTACATTGCCAAAAGGTTTCAGATAGTTGGCATCTACTAAAGGCATTTCTGCTTCCCTAAGCCAGTCAAATGCCATCTGAATTAAGGGAGCATTATGCCCTGCAGGTGTTAGTCCAAGCAAACACTTTGCTGTTTAGGAATTACTTTGGTGTTTTTTAGTTTATGGAAACATTTAGTCTCCTGAACGTTCTTTCACAAACATGGTCTGTACAGATATATTATCTGTGTCATGTTCAACTTGTCTTCCTTCAGAATGACAAAATCCTTCTTTTGTTTTTACCTTCTCCCTCTTTTTTTTTTTTTTTAAACAAACTCAAAATACTCCTCTACAGATCCTGCTACAAGGCAAAAATCCTGGGATTACATGGGAATACACATTTTCCAAAACCAACAATGAAAACAAGACATCTGTCAAAAAACACAGCTACTCATGGGTGACGGTGCATTCAGAGTGCTCAGCTACCTGTGGTGGTGGTAAGTAACTTCCCAATTGCCAGTCATCATTGTCTTTGTTTTTTTAGGGCATTTCAAACATTTCAGCTGCCTTTAATTTTGCAAAGGTGCATCAATACATATGGGGGTTACACTGAACACATGGTCCCTATTTTTTTATCTGACAACTTATAGTATAGATGGAATACCTTCATACATCCTTTATAGTAAAAAGAAAATCACACCGGTCTCAGTTCACGTCACTAACAGTGATTCAGTCTTTTTTTCTATAGGTAAGTCCATAGCCATATGATATCTTACATTGAAGTAATGTGGAAAGTAAATATGTGCTTTGATGGTATAATTTGGGAGCAAAGAAAGATAGCAAATAATGAGTAAAATTTATCTTACCTGTAGAGAATAATTGAAGACTAAAATATTATCAAGACCTTTACAAACAGTTGCACCTTAATTTTGTCACTGTTAAACTACAAATACTCGAGTTCTGCCAGCTCAGAGTCTGAAATCCTGTATAAGCTGAGGATTTCTTATTACCGTATTCCTATAGGTATTTGCATTGTGCAGACCATCTGTTTGTTCTTCTAAATCCTGGATGATCTGTCAGTGAAGGTAATTCTGGGATGTAATGAAAGCATAAAATTGGCATGTGGGGAGTCCTGCAAAAAGTATGGAAAATTAACATTTTAGTAGCCCTTAAATTGGAACTGAGTCATATAATAAGATTATACAATGCAGTTGTCTTTAATACCAAATAATAGGACTGGGTAACCAAGGAAATGATGCATTATGCTTCTGTATAGGAAAAATGTCCAGGTGAAATTCAGGAACCTCTTGCTATTATGTTGTCAGGCCTCACAGCATCTGAATAAACTGTTTATGGAAGAAAGACTCTCCAGGAGCGCTGTAGACATAAAATATGACAACTGTATTTTTATTGCTTCCCTTTAAAACAAATAAAGGTTGCAGCATGGATATAAAGATGCTAGAAGCATGGCTGTTTTCAAATTTGAGTTCCTGTGCCCAGTGAACCATGAGTGAGGGGAATGATACATCTCAATTAAAGATAAATTGACAAAATCACTTCATCTCTTAAGGCATTTGTGGTCTTCTCTGCCATCTGTCCTGATATTGACACTAGATGAGTTTAGGAGCAGGAACCTGCAGAATTCTATAAACACAAAATGTTTTGTTGTAGCCTGCAAGTGCATGAAGGCAGCTCTAAGCAAGCACTGATAGTTTCTGCAGGGAATTAGGATTTGAGGAATTACTGCTTTTTTGCTGTGGGAAGATTCTACAAATATGCTGTTTATAACTGAAATGTTTCATCTGACTTCAGTAGTACCTGTGTTGCAGAAAAGGGAATTAATGTTAAAAAATGCTGCCAAATTAAATCCTATTTTATTTATTTCAAGTCAGTGGAATTGAACCAAGCATGAGCTTCGACTTGTTTAGTTAAAATTCTTCCCTACTACTTTTTGTTCTTATATTTTGAATAAACATTTGTTTTACTGTATTTGTTTTCTAATACATCCATAGGACACATTACAACAAAAGCAATTTGTTTAGAAGATCATCGTACGCGAATTAATTCCTCCTTTTGTGGCCCAAGGATGAAGCCTTTAACTGAGACAAAACTATGCAACACTAATCCCTGCCCAGCATAGTAAGTGCTCTCTATTTTTGTACCTTTTTTGCTGTGCCTTATGACTGAGTTCACCATGAAAGAAGTCCTCTGACAGGCAGACAGGACTGTATAGCCTTCTAGATGAACCCACTTTTATTCTGTAATGTAAATCAGTAATTGTTTAAAAATGTTAGTTGTGTAGGCTTCTGCCCAACGATAATAATAGAGGCAGTATTTCTAATGTTGCTAAGCAGGACCTCCCGAGGATTGCTTGCAGCTCTATCACCATGCTGGGGTTAGCTATGTGACACCGAGTAAATCTAAGTTACTTAGAGGCCTGTTCTGCCGCCTTTACTCACCTTGAATCAGTAAGACCATTTCCTGAGTAAAGTGCTACTCCCCATGTGGAAGCTTGGCCCCATGACTCAGATTCCACATATTAGATTAGGTTAAAAGAACCTTGTGAAGTATAATTAGTGCTTTTTGGACAAAATGTCCCACAGAGTATTATGATACCAAGGAGAGGACTATCTAAACCGAATAAATCATCATCAATGCTCCTGGTGCCCACAAAAATAAATATGAAGACATTGCCTCTGTGAACAGTCTTATTTTCTAAAAGACATGAGAAAGGTGAGATGCAAAGGAAGACATTGACATACAGATAAGCGTTTAGAATCCAGCTGGCCTAAATCAATAGAGCTCCTTTAAAAACAAGTGAGTTATGCTGATTTATAGTAGCTGTAGTAGGCGTCCTTTGGAAAAAAAAATGCAGTGTGCTCATATAATTAAGCACAGTATTGTGTGGCTTGGAATATAAGTGGACAGATTGAAGGACACATTGGCCATCTTTCTCCTGCTGTTTTTTTTTTCCTCACTTTTGGATTTCTGACTTTGCAACCCTAGCATTGTTTTAATTTCATACTAAAGATCAGAAAAGCTGCAATATGTTCAACAAGACACTCTGACTTCCAGGACAGAGAATTTCTAAAGCGATGTGTTGAAAAATGAGGAGTCTTTCAGTGAGAAATAAAGACAGATGAAGATGCATTGAAGTGCACAGGCAGCAGAAGGCAGAGGAAATGGAGTAAAACTCTAGACCTGGTGTCATCTGCTGGTTTATTACTCTGTGGTGGTAAAAGCAATGGGCTGTAGAAGCAATTGGCTAAGTCTGCTCCCATACTTCACAAAATAACACATTTAATGAAGCTTAATAGAAAGCATTCCTCATCTCCTCTGTCCAGAAGAGGATGATGGGGCAAAGCAAAAAGATGGGTATGTTCTGCAGTGGCTTTGTTTTTACTTAAAAATCCATAGTTTGCAGTATGTTAAACATACTAAAAAATAGTCCAGTAATAGTTTGGAATTTCCTGCCAAATTTAAAGATTACAGAAGAGTACACAAAATCCAAATGGCAAATTATGCACTACGACCACAAAACGAGAGCGATAAGATTTAAGTAATGGCAACATGTGACATGAGAGCCACATGTTCCTGCTTCAGCAGTTTCTTTAGATTGCGTTTAGCCACACGATTTTCTCAATACCAATTTTAAATAATCTTTGTAGCCAAACACAATCCTTCATATGTGACTTATCTTCTGCCAGAACTATTTTTATCCAATGAACTCAGTATCATGTACACATAAATGTCTTGTCTATGATGTCCCCAGGAGTCTTTTTAAGTTGTTTATGCTTACCTTTGCTTTGATGTGGCCTTGTTATGCTATAAGGCTTCACCACAGTCATATTCATTTCTACTGACCACACACGAAATTGCCATTTCTGTTAACCAGAGATCCTGTTGTACTTTGAACATCCACTGATACCCCATCACTGAAAATGCTGACTATGCATTCTGACATGCAGTGCAATGTTTTCATGCCGAAACTGCTCTGATATTCTTAGCTTTACTACTTTTAAAACACAATTAATGACTTGAACCCTAAAAAGAGTACAAAAAAAAAAACAACCCATAAACCCCCAAGCCACCTTTAGGGAAACTCATTAATTAATTACTTTTGAATCCTTGGGATATGTTAATGTGTGGAGGATCTACATGTAGGACCATGTCTTAAGTTAACAGATTGCCATTCATCTGAGTGAAACTGTGCCAGACTCTCTGCTGAGGAATCTGCCCAGAAAGTCATGGCATGTAATAATTCCCATAAAACTGAGACAGCCAACATCAAAAAAATGTAGCTTTAATAAATAACATCAAAGAAACAAAGAATGCTTAATAGCCAGCAAGTAAAGCAAAAAGAAATATGGTACGTGCAACAGGCAAGGGAAGGAGATGACTAACACGAGATACAGTTTTGTGTCAGTTTTGTGACATAAAAGAGGCTCCAGAGTTACAAAGGTCAGTAAGGAATAATTACTGCATAAGAACAAAGACTTATTAGTCTGAGTAGGAACAAACTACTGTCCCGACAGCAAAGAACACAGAAAGGCATCGGTACTGTGCACTGTTGTTATTGGATTTCAGAGCTGCCAAATCTAGTCATAATTATTTAGTTATTTGAGCTAATGAAAGATACTCTTGGATCACAGCCCAGATAATCTTGGAAAATGGCAGTTTACTGCAGGACATTAAAGTAGGTTTATTGCCCTCGCCTCTGTGAAGAAGGAAACTTTCTGGACAGTTATTGTGAATAAACTCTTAAAATGAACATTTCTGGTAGTTCTACCAATCAGTGTTGTCAGAAACACCAAGGCAAACTAATTAAAAGTTGTAAAATGGATTAAAACTATAACCTTTTTTCCAGAAGTTTGCATTGCAATAGTCCAAATATTTATAAATCAGACAAAAAGGAAACTTCTGACGTGGTCTGGAATTACGTAACTACTGACTTTTCACATTAATATTTCTTTGTCCTTAAATGAGTGCTTTTTATATTTCCCACTAGTTTTGGCAGTTACTGAAGTTACTGACTGAGAATTGGGATTTCTCCTGTTCCCAAAGGGATTTTTCCAAAATAGGCTTTTTATACATTTTTTACAAATTAGAATTAGATTTGTCTTCAGGCAGATGTGGACAGACAAATGGGATGCTGTTCATCTTTCACACAGTAAGAAAAGTAAAAAAAACTATATGTAAGCAGCTATTTCAGTGGTTATGGGACTGCTGCTGTGAGAAACTGTAGGGTAGGCCAAGCAGCTGGATGTCAGATGAGAGCCTTTTCTGTGGCAAACATTATTAAAAATGTGCAAAATGGATGTTTTAAAATCTTTAATTTCAGTGCTGGGTCTTTAAATGAGACTTCTCAGCTTGAGTAGTTGTGTTTCCTTCATAGTTTCCTTTGTTCTTTCACTTCTGTTTTCCTATCTAGTAGTTATTTTATGGTCTTACATCAACAAAGACATGTGGTTGGTTGTTTGCAAAGTGTCCCACAAAGGCTGGGGACCCAATCAGTGTGTTACTAACAGAAGTACTGAGCAGCTACTAGTATTTAAAAACTGAACTTACCCTGAGCAATTGGTGGTAACTATTCAGACTCTTGTGTCACTTCTGTGACACGATGTGTAACTGAAGCGTGCCTGTGACTGGAGAAGGGATTTGCAGCTTTTGCTGGTTATATTTCCTTTGCTTTATTTAGATTCTGCATCATCTGTCGGCCAAATTTATTAGTCTGAGGACATTTAAATCCTCAAGACGCTAATGACAGGACTGCTGATTTTAGCAAGCAAATTCTTTTTTGTGAATAGAGGCCGGTAAGATTTGACATAAATAGCACTGGTCGGCACCATGCCAACATCTGTCTTGCTGCATGAGTGAACCTGCACACAAATGCACAGGAGGTACCAGCTCAGCTAAACTAGCCCCATTCCTTCTCTTCCACACCAGCTTTCCCTTTGTACCAGCTGAGGAGAATCTTCCTCCACTTCCCTGTCTTCTGAAGAGATGTAAAAAGGAAAAAATGTAAACCAAAAGGCAGAACTTTCCAATAATCAAATCTTATCGATTTTCAGAACTGTTTTCATTTATTTGTATTCTTCCTTTGGCTTTGGGTGTGTTTGTCTATTTGGAGATCTCTTCGGCAGCTAAAGTGACAAAAATTATCATCCTACCATTTATTTAGAAGAGGTTTTTCTTTTCGTGTTTTAGAGAGCTTTTTTTTTTTTTTTTTTAATTAGAAGCATAGACGTGGTTAGAAAGGCATGGTGATTTGTTAGCCAAACCCTTAGATCTTCTGGATACTCCACCAGCCTGGCAGCATTTTTCACAATCCCTGTGGAATTCAAGATTCCAGGTCAAATTCACAGGCAAGCTGGTTCTGGTAGATGTAGAGCTGTAAAGAAGTAATACTAGTTTTTCTAGTTGTGTGACTTATATTTCGTCCCTAGCAAAATGCTTCATGCTTTGAAAATGGATGATATAACTAATTATGTTTTTTTGATTTCTTGAACAGATAGAAGTACATCAGGAGAGCAGGATCCCGAATAATTCCCATTTGACAGGGGGCTTGAATGAATTGATTTTATAAAGCTAACTAACTGGGCTCCTGTGTTTCTAATATGATTTTCTCTTCTTAGCTGGTCAACAGGTGAATGGAGTGCATGCAGCAAATCTTGTGGAGGAGGGCAACAAACCCGTCTCATTCAGTGTGTTCAGAAAAGGGCTTTCCAAAGAGAGGAGGTAGTGGCCCATTCCCTGTGTCCCATCAGCACCCCTACGCAGGTGCAGATATGCAATAGCCAGGACTGCCCACCTGAATGGAGCCCTGGTCTATGGTCTCAGGTAATTTGGAGAAAATCTTGCATTTTTGTCTGCTGGCATAATGCAAATATTGCCAAAAAAAAAGTTCAGAAAGAATAACAATATGAACTTTGTGAGGGTCAGTACTTTGCAAGTGGCTCTGTTCATGAAGATAACATGTAAATAGGTATATATTTTAATTAGCCTTCCTATGTGCTTAGACAGGAGGGCTTGACAGAAGTGGGCATGTGGTGTCTTTTCTGGTATGTACAAACAGAAGGGTAATTTTTTCTGGTTTTATAACTGAAGGCTCTATGAATTCCTCAAAGCCATCACACCCCTCTGAGATTACTTCCCGCAGTAATATTAACTTTTCTCAGAGTTTATAAGCAGTCACGGAATGAAGAAATATTTGGGGTTAGAGTTGTGTGTTAATGCACACACATGTGAATTATGGGTAAATAGATTTGTGATGTACATGTTCACTAATCACTTCTGTACATTTGCCTTTGTTAGAGTAACTGTTCCACTTCAAGTAGAGCACTGCTGCAATTAGTTGCCTGGAGGGGCATAAGGCCCCTGAGCAGATACCTGTGTGCACGCACCCTGCTCTGCAGACTTGACAACTGCCTGACATCAAACCAGCCTGATTTAAAACACACACACACTTACACAGAGCTCATCTCTGCTCTTTCTTTCACTCCTATTGATGCAGGTATGAACTGTTAGTGTAAGGATGAGTGAAGTACTGGGAAATCTGGGATTTAAGTGAGAGCTGCCAATACACTTATGTCAAAATAAGCTACGTTATTTTCACTTTTCCATCTTCATTTAGTCAGATTCAAGGTGGATTTAAATTTACTCAAAAATCTGTTACTTCTGTGTCTAGTTCGTGGTAATGTTACTCTTTGTGTGTTGAAGAACATCTTGACCTAAGCTGAGTAGCACAGACTGCCCCTCCAGCAGGGTGCCCATAAACTGGCTAGGACAGACAAGTAATTACTCAACACTCCACTGCAACAGTTTTAACACTGAAAAATGGAACTTTTTTTTCCCCTATATGTGAAGGAAACCTTAGTGTGGGAGGAGACTGTAAAAAGCGAGTATGATCATTAGATCCTTAAAAAGGAAGAAAGAACAGTCTTCAAATGCATTCACACTTTCAAACTTTTCTTCCTCAAAAACTAAATTAAAAAAACCCACCACAATTAAAACAAACAAAATAAACCAACCAATCAAAAAAAAAAAAAAACCCCGAACCAAATTTCCTTCTCTTTAGGAGGTGTAAAATTCAAGTTGGAATTTTCAAATAAGCCCATGAAAATTAACCTCACAAGTACTGCTGAAATGTAGTGAACAGGCCTATTGAGCAAGTTGTTAGTGAGGATTTTAAAATTCAGCTGAAAGCTGTTATATCACATGCTCAAAGGAGCTAAAGAGGGGAAAAATGCAAAATGTTCAACCTCTCTACACAAACCAGAGTAATTTTAAGTGAAAAGAGTTGTTTATTGTTTTGGGGAAAGATTAAGCATAGAGATTTTCAGAATGCAGATATTTCTGTTGTATCCTCAGTATAACTCTGCTTTCAAGACATCTTTTTAAAACATTTGGGTTTTAATACTAGTGCAGGACTTTGCCTTGGAATGTGCCCCTTAATTATTAGTAAGAACAATTGGAAAAGGATGGAAGAAGGTAGAATGCTGGCAACATTATTTTGGGGCCGTTCGTTTCTTCATTTCATAGGAATAGCTCATTCATGCATTTTGTTGTATGCTAAGACAGTGGAAACTACAGAATGTATTTTCAAATAAAACCCAATGCAGCAGTGTGTATTTATTCACTGGGGACTTGCCCTAAGCTTCAGTTGTAATCTTGGCAATTAAAATATCTCTGGTCAAACTTCCTAACCATTGTCTGTATCAGATTCTGTCTTGTAGTGAGATTCATTTGGTGAAGGAGTTATGTACTGATTCCCTGGGTAGTTTTCTCTGCCTGTATCCCATCCCTCTAGGCCAAGGTGAGGACAAAATAACAAATAGCTGAGAACTTTGTTGGGAGATTTTGCGATGGGAGGTTAGGACCAGCTTTCAGCTATACTGCCCAGGGAAAAAAGCATATTGCTCACAAGTCCAACTTACCTCATCTACGGAAGAGAGATATTACTTATCTGTTCTATATGGAGGCTGTAAGAGTTCAGAGTTTACATTAAGAAAGAACTTAGAACAGTGTTTCAGAAGTGACATACAGATGTTACTGTTATTTACCAATAGAATTTCAAGTTTACTTATAATGGCAGCTACCCAGCACATTAGCCATGGTTTCTGTGCTCTGCTGTAAAACACAAACAATGCCAATTTTCATTTCCTCTAGTTCAAATGAATGTTTCTTTCCATCACAGTGCTCCAAGACTTGTGGGAGAGGTGTTAAGAAACGGGATGTCTACTGCAAAAGTACTGGTTCTCCCAAGGTTAAAATCTTGCCTGAAAGTATGTGCAGCAAAGACCATAAACCTGAATCCCATCAGACCTGTGTGCTAGGACGCTGCCCCAAGAACGACCGGCTCCAGTGGGTGGTTTCTTCCTGGAGTGAGGTAAAGCAGTATGGTTACATGGCTTGGCTGCTCTTGGAAATATTGACTCAGGGATATGCACAAATCCTGTGGGGGAAAAGCTGAGCTGTCATTTTTTAATCAGGTGTGCTAGGCAAGCAGCTGGAGAAACACAGCTCTTTACATACAACTGCAGTTAGATGTACCCCAATGTCTTTGTCTTTCACTGACTCAGATTCGTATTTCATTTTACACATTATGGAACATGGTCTTGTGGGTTTAGTTACATAGTGTTTCTGTAGTTTTGCATAACTGGGGGTCTCTTGCACATAGCACAGTCTCCTTTATCTGCATGTGTTCCTTTAGATTTAAACAGTATACTTTGCCCTTGCAGTGCTCGGTCTCCTGTGGCCCAGGTGTACAAAAACGAGAACTAAAATGTGGAGAGAAAACCATCCATGGGAAATTGATCACCTTTCCTCAGAGAAGATGTAGAAACATCAAAAAACCAAACACTAAGCTGGAAGAAGGTTGTAACAAGGGAGCCTGTCCATCGCAAATGCTGTATAACATGGTGTCTGGCTGGTATTCCTCACCCTGGCAGCAGGTAGGAATGGGAAACTTTCTCACCTCTCCCTGTCCCAGCTAGCACTTTGTCCAGCACTGTTTCATGTCTTGACTTTTACAGGGCTTATAAAAGGATAGTGTTTTTCTACGCAGTAGCTCAAGTAGCAGCCCTTAGTGCTTTTCACTATGCAGCATTAGAGAACAAAATAACTGCAGAGTGGCTCTTGGACAGTGTATCCACTGTAATTAGAAGTTGGTTGTGGTGATGGACTTAGGGAGCACCAAACCTAGGAAAGCTGTGGTGTCATATGCCACAGAACAAGCACTAGAGCTGGGATGTCACAAACACCAAGCTACCTAGATAAAAGCTATCACTGGTCTTACATTGTGCTGTAGTCAAACATCCAATTGTATGGAGGAGACATCTCCAGTACTAGCGGTCCACAGGTGTCTCCTGCACCTACCTATTCTCTAAAGAAGGATACACTACTCAGGCGCTGAAACATGGTGCAGCTGGTCCACATCCATCATGTACTTTGGTGGAGCTCATTTCTTTGTCCTGAAACTGAAGAATGTCACCTAAAAATGTTATTCATGCTTGAGACGCACTACATTCTGTGCTCATTTTCCAACACTTTCTTCTCAGTCTTTTTCAAACTGCACTGTGGTTGAACTATTACATATCTATATGCACAATGTATTTGAGCATCTGCACAGATTGCCTGGAATTCACTAAATGCTATGATTAATTATGGGATCAGTCTGTATTTGTTTCTACATTCTTGCAAACAAGCTTCTGTATTTCTGGAACTTATCTACTTTATGAGTCATATATCAATGAGACACACACTCATTTAATAACATTTACATGAAACAATGTATGCCTGACAATTGTAATCAGATGAAAATGATCACATTTATCTTAAAGACAACTTTTCATGAAACACATACAAGTAAAAGGCTTATTAACTTTTAAATACTTCATAGATCTTCCTGCAAATGCATAGTGGTTCTCCCTAGATACAGCTATAATTATGGTTCCAATGGGAGTTTTATCCCTGTTCAGACAGCAGGATTGGGCCCAGAGGCTGAGAGTTCAAAGAAATCAGTGCAGACAATCAGGAACAGGTTTTCTTCAGTGTTTCATGTCTGTCTCCATGCCTGAGTGAGGAACCAGATTTTCAGCCGAATCCTTAAATAACCAAACTTTTGGAAGGGAGAGCAGATACATGTGTCTTTGAAAAGTTGGTCCTGATGGGGGTTGCTGCACAGCAACACATCCTTTCCTCACCTCTCTTGCTTTGAAAGTCTCATCCAAAGCTCTGAAAGTTACTGCTTCAGCTTTTGTGGGCTCCCAGAGAGTCTCTGTAAATGAAAAGCGGCTTTTACTGTTTCCTCTTCACAGTGCACAGTAACATGTGGAGGGGGAGTGCAAACCCGCAGTGTACAGTGCCTGCGCCATGGAAGACCAGCTTCTGGGTGCTTGCCCCAGCAGAAACCAGCAGTCCTGAGAGCCTGCAACACTAACTTCTGCCCCATCCCTGTGAAAAGAGGTAAACCCCAGCTCTACATGCTGCAGCAGGGTTGGTTGCTTGGAACTCTATATCGAGCAAAAATCACCTTTTCCAGTTACGCCCACTGAGGATTTGTATTTGGCATGTTCCTTCATAAATGATTTTTCCCCAGACTTTCCAGCTTTACAGTTACCATCTGATACTACAGCATCTCTTTTCTCATAATGAACTCTTTTAAAGCACACTTGGGAGCATAACTGACACAGGAGATGTAAAAAGAAAGAGTTTGTCAAAAAGTAAGGTCGTTTGGTTCTGAGCTTCATCTTTATCCTATCTTGTTGTATAACATAAAAACATCCTATCCTGTTACTGGTTTATGGTTAATAATAGTAATTTTTGAACTAAGCAATGTGAATTTGCTATACAGGTTTAGCCTTTTGAAGTCTGCCCAAACTTCAGATTGCACCATATCCTGAGAGTCCCAAAACATTTTGTCTAGAATGTACATCTCTGCCTACTACTTCTGATTAGCATAAGATGTGCAGTCAGGGAGCACTGCTAAGGTCTGTCCCCATTTTTATGTCTACTATGTTCCACTCCCCCTCTCCAATGTGTTTTGCAATTCTAGAGGAGCAGGAGGAAGAAGAGGGTTTGTGTCACTCTGAGTGACAGCAGAGGAGTTCTCGCAGAACCACAGCAGAAAGCAAGTGGTGCATTAGCCCCATCCCACATATTTGCTGACAAGCTGGCTACTGTTTATGACTCCTTCTTAACTTAAAAGGCTTATAGAGATCCGGGTTTGTCCCATATAATGCTAGTTATCTAGGTCTGCTAAAGCACTAAAATACCATACATCAGCTGTCTTGTTACCATTTTAAACCTGGGAGCTGCAAGTAACCTCTGTAGAACCCAGGCCAGATTGCAAGAGAAAGGTGGTAACAGAGCTGGGAGCAAAGGTCAAGCTCTGGCCTTGCATCTTGTGAGCTGACATTGGCCAGCCACCCCCTCCTTGACACCAACTGCTGCCATTCACTGCACAGAGACCCCGGAACACCCAGAGGTTTCTTAACAGACTCTTCACTGCATCATCTCAGGACATGTAGTTATCAAACTGATATATCAGGGGACCTGAATGCAAGCAAGGATGTATAGATTAAATGGCCCTGAAAAGGATAAGTGAATAGTTCTGTATTTTTATAAGTAAATGTTCCTAACACTTCAGATTAGCCTTCCTAAAAAGTTCTGCTGTACTTTGGAGTTTCTGTATTATGTCCTTTTCTGTCATGACATAGCAAGCACTTTTCATTCACCTTTGCTCTGCTCTGCTGTATTTCATGTCTGCAGTAATGTCTGTTATTAATTTTTGCCTTGGCCTGTTTCTGTCTCTCCTCACATCTGCAGGAGCCCTTTCTCCTTTATTATAACTGGGTCATCAGGCCCTAGAGATCAATTATCTCTTCACTGCTCTGTAACTTTCTGTCTAAACCAGCAAAAAGAGAGGGAACCAGCTGTGCTGGAATCACATTGAAGCAAATGAGTTGCTATTATCAGCCATGTAGCTCCAGCTCAGTGATCACAGTCAAGAAATTAATGTTTCAGGGAGAGTTTACACACTTTCCTAGACAAGCTGGGTCATTTCCATCCCTCTGTTAGATGCTGTTACGGTCACTGTAACTCTGAGGAAATCCAACTGCCTGTAATGAATGAAAATTTAAACAACTCAAGTATAAATACTTGAGTAAACAGAAATAAGAAAAGGGCATCTTGATCCACATCCATTGAAATCTGTGGAACTCTTTGCGTTAGTTTCAATAGTCTCTGGATTAGGTCCCAAGAGTAAAGTTTTCAGCCTTACCTCTGTCATGTCAGCACACTGCACTGTGGTGTTCAAAAGGGGCAGAAAGACTTACTCACATTGACTCCTTAGTGCTTATAAAGTTTTTTAAACAGCAGTTTGTAACTTGAAAGTCTCAATCAGAACAGCTTTCTGCACTTTGTGCTGTGTGCATTTTCCCAGTTCCTGGACAGCCCTTTGTTCGAGATCAGTATTTTATTTATGTAGCTTTAGCATTTACAGACAGGCTTATTTTTAAAAAAAACTGAAGAATAAAATGGCATATTTAAATAAAATATTATTATTTGCTTATTAATTCAAATAAATATGAGGGTGATAGAGGTATACAAAATCATCTTTGCCATCATATAAAATGGAATCAAAAAAAGCAAAGTGGTGACTAAAGAAGCTCATGTAGAGACAGAGAGCACTCCTGGCCCAAAGACTATGACAGAGTTGTCTGTGCTATGTGAAGGAGCATTTATCTTCTGTGACTCAGCTTAGCTGATGGGAGAGCACAGACAATGGTGGCGAGATTTTTCTTCACTGTCTCCTTGTAAATTCCTTTTATTGACCATGTAAACAGTAGTTCTGAGAGTTGAATGGAATCTTTTCTCATGCTCACAGGAGATTTCAGTTTAGCTATAAATTTTGCTAAACCTCATTTAAATGTCTTACTGCTCTCTCAGACATGGTGAGTTTGTTTATAAATCATCCATATGAATCATCACTCTGCTCTTTTAAAGGAGCATAAAGCATCCACTACAGAACTGTGGAAAGGAGCAACTATGAAATGTTTTTAAAGTGAGTGGGCTGTGCGTATAAATGATCTGTATGTAAATTTAAGTGAAATAAAATCTTAATTGAAAAATACAGTGTATTTGTAATTAAAAGCTGTGCTTTTCAGAACTAAACATTATCAGCCTGTCTCTCTTCCCAGTGTGGTTAATTAAGATTTCACCAACATAGTTGAAGTGCTAAAAGCCCAATTCATGCACCCCATTGAAGTGTCTAAGCAGAGATTCCTTAGGCTGCCTTCACAGTCAGAGAAAGAAGTCCCTCTAGCAAATGTGGGAACACAAACCTACAGTAGAACCCTCTGTGCACACGTGTGCTCGTAGCAGGATCCTTGGACTCTGACTGCCACACACTTGGAGTGTAGAGGCACAGGTAGACTCCATGGGATGGATGTTGGTGGCAAGCATCAGTCAGCAGCATGCCTGGAGCAGGCTCCCTGGTACAAGTTCCTGGCTTCAGAACAACATTTGTAACTGGAGATAAAAGCACAGATGATTTTTTTTTATCCTCCACAGAGGAATTGCTTTCTGTATTCCCGAACGTGGGCTCTCAGTTTTTTGATTCCTGTAACCTCTGATGTATCATTATATCAGCTCTATGTCTAGCAAATTAGCAATTTGGATCTCTTAACAAACTAATCACCTCTCTTAACAAATTAAAAAGCAAACTAGAATTTTTGAGCTAAAGAAAGCTCCTCTTTGAACTGAGTCACCCATTGTGTTTTTAACATTACCAAATGCATACAAGTGTATGAAAACTATTGCCTGACTTGTATACTTGCCAAAATAGAGTCTTACCATTTTGCTTGGATTTCTCTCCTTCAGATGATCCTTCTTGTGTGGATTTCTTCACTTGGTGTCATCTGGTACCCCAGCACGGTGTCTGTAACCACAAATTTTATGGCAAGCAATGTTGTAAATCATGCACAAAGAAGAACTGATAGCATGTTATCAACCCACCAGTGACAGGATTCACTTCTGCAATTTATGTTGGAATTAACTTTGCTTTGAGGCAAGACATGGTGCCACATAAACCACTGATGGAAGAGCCATTTTCTAAGGGAATGTCTGAGGTACAGTAATTATTGGAGATATGTTGAAAAAAGAATGTTTCTTTGTTTTTTTTCTTTATTTGCTGACCTCACTAAAGTACAGGGTACTATGGATCACTTGAACACTGAGACTCGAAGGGGCAGTTCTTCTTTCTTTTTAAGAGTTATTTTGCACTGTCCTATGTTATGAGGAAGAAACTGAGGCAAGGAAGCCTCTTCTGGCTAACTTACCAGAATGCAAAGCAAAAGAGACTGGGAGCCTGAGGAGGAAGGTTACAGCATGGCAGCTTGACAGATGGCACTATCAAAAGCTTTTCCTTTATGATGCTGTCATCCCAGGGTAAGGAGGTGGTTTGCTGCCACTGCCACAGAAAGACACTCCAACGGCTGTTGTCTGGAGAACGCAGCGTCACATGTGTGACCACACGAAGTAATTAGTGCACTACAAAGATAAATGGTGCTTCTCTATTAGACTTGCTGCTGGAAAGGCAAGTTTTGCATCATGCTAATGTTTTTATTAATTTGAAGAATTCCTTTTCTGCTTTATGTAGGAACTCAGAGGTGGTTAACTAGTAACTTGAAATGTATTCCTAGAAATATTCAGCATTAGAATATTTGGACTTTTAATATTGCTGTGTTACAAGTAAAATAAGATTTCATGTTTCAATTAACTCAAGGAACTCAGATTTACTGAACTCAATGGTTATGTTTTCAACTTCCTACGCTCAATAGGTATGTCATTTTAAAATTTAAACTTGATATTTTAAAGTAGGTTTACTCAGAAGGTAGGTTATTTGAATGACAAGATAACTGAAGCATGTCTTCCTTTTAATTGCAAATCTCTGCAAATTTTGATTCATCTCTTACCCAAAGGAAATAACACAACTATTACAATCCATTACTTCATGCTAGACTTCTCTAAGATATTTAGTTACACAGGTTATATTAAAAAAAAAAAAAAAAAAGAAAAAAATAAGTGGATGATTTACTCTAACCAAATGAAAGGCAATTCTATTTTTATACATTCTCCTGATAGTTTTATTTAGTTCAAAATTCACCAGCAAACAAAAGAAACGTAAACATAATGATATCTGTGATCATTCAGTATCACGATGCTTGGTGACACTACGCTACAGTTTAAGGTTTCTGCATTGAAAAACCTCTAGCCTCTTTGCCAAACCATTCTGAGATGGGGATGTGTCCTACTGTAATTTTCTGGGGAGCGCCTATGAGGGCCATATTTATCGAATTCCACCCAATCCCACAACTCCATTTGATGAATGTAGTTCAGTTTTACTGTTTCTTTAAAGTATCGTTTCAGCGGCAGATTAGCCAGCTCAGCACTAATGGCAGACAGTGGTCACTTAAAATTAGCAGTTCCTTCTGCAACAATTTAAATTAAAACCATGTATGCTATGATACTTTAAGAAATGATTATTGGAAACATATCTCAGCCTACACCGTTCTGTCTCGATATTGGACGTTGTGTAATTATAACCTTTTTTCTAGGAGAACTACATGGGGGTTTTTTGTCTTGTTTTTATAATTGTGTCCTTTTTATTATTTGATGTAAAATAATTAATTTATTAATGCATAGCTTTTCCTTTATATTTCTTTGCTCCCTTCCTTAAGTGACAACTGAGAAAAGAAAATCGTAGTGTCACAAATATGAATTATGGTGTAAAAAAAGCAAAAAATATAAGTGTAATATTTAATTATTTTATAAGCTTTGTAATAAAGTACTCTAACTGTTTCACTATATTTGGAATTGTAAAATTCATGAATAAAATATAGAGCTTATAAGTAAATACCAAGTAATGCAAGTGATGAATGCATTCATCTGCGTTTGTGTTGATAGTCCTGTAATGTCTTTATTAAACGCTGCCCTGTTTTCTCCCTAGTCTCTGCTGATGTGTAGCTGGCTGTTGTCTATGACTCTGAGCAGCCTTCAGTTCTGTGCAGGGGGAGCAACAACTGCTGCCCCCCAGGAAAAGCCCATCCTTTGGGGCAGTGGAACTTTAGCCACCAGAGCTAAGTGTGACCCCTCTGCCTAACCATGCCCCCACCATGCAGGTCTTGTATGGGTTAATAGTGGTGGGGACTCCTCAAAACAGTCTGTTTGAGTGTTAACAAGCTGTTATGATGAATGGGATGGAGGTCATTCCTTTCAGGCACTCAAAGTCAGGCAAATGTGCCAGGGTCATGTGAAACTTCACTACTCTTGAAGGTCCCATTATACTGGTGAGTGAGGAATGCATGCCTGGTTATTCAACAGAGGGAATGTATTGTAGTTGCCTTTTAAGAGCAGAAGATGTTTCTCATTTGACTGACTACCCTATCACTGAAGCAGCTGGCTTGGGCTGTGCCCATTTCAGGCACAAAAAGGCAAAATGGACCTAACTAACTTCATGGTTCTATTTTCAGAACAACACAAAAGCTAAAAAACACAAAAATACCATTGCCTTCCCCTCCTCCTGCCATATGGAAGGCAAAACTGACCTACCCCTTCTCTCATCAAGGCAGTGGAAACTTGTTTAATCACAGAACCAGTGTGATTCCTCCCTGCATGTATTGCTCTGCAAGGTGGTTTGCAAGGTATGAAGCCTCATTCAACACAGCATTAGGTTTTACAGCCTCCCCCATCTGCCTGGGGATGCTTATTTTCCTAAAAATGACTCAGCTAAGAAGTTTCCAAGCCAATCCCTAGTAGGGACTATATCAATTCACTGCATCTTTTCATATACATATATTCTCTAACATTATTTGTCGTTTTTCCCTTCTTTCACCGTCGGTTCTCTGACAACAGCAAGCTATACCAAGTATTGCTGATAAGATATACTCAGCATGCTTCTGCCTTACTTACAGTATACTCTGGCAGGCGATAGTAAGCAATACATCAGTCTGCTCCTGAAGGATTCTCAGCAAGCCCTCCTCTGAACATTATTTGGACTAGTGATTTCAGTAATTAATATGCCCACATAAGAATTCAGACTCTTAACCACTTTGTGTTCTGGGCTAGAATTTTGGAATTAAGATGAACTGACGGTTGTCAGTGAATTACAGTGTTGGAGATGTATGTTGAAAGAGGAAATATTGCATAAAGATGTGCTATTGTGTGGTTGGATCGACCCCAAGTCCACAACTGTTTTATTGCTGAGCCCTTACAATGATATTTGGTATACAAAGCCTGGCAGTTTTCTAGAAGTATATTGCTGGAAGGCTCACTTTATAAAGCAGAATGGGGTCTTTTCACAAAGGAATAGCTCCATTTCCTGTAGTCAGCTTTCATCACTCAGGTGAAGGATGCATCTGCCTAAAACTCAAACACATATTTAATGAATGGCTTGATTGTGTAAATCAAACTCAGCTATCTCGGATGCCCAGAAGACATGAAATGTTGGAGACAGATGAACGTTTAGTTGCATGTGGTTTTATGGTAACATGATCCATATCCCATATTTCCTTTATTTTTTAGCAAATCCTATTCAAAGCGTCAATAAAATAACATTATTATTTCTACTGTAATAGAAGTCCAACCGCACTGAGTCACTGAGATCCCATTGTGTACAACATGTACTCATGTCATAGAAGGCTTATGGTCCCAAGTGTACAATAAGGAACAATAGGAAAAGAAGATGTTAACAGTGAGTTCATTGTGATTAGGAGAAGTGTTGCTTGTGGCTCCCTGTCTGTCTGCCTGGATGCTGCAGAACATTTCCAAGGTGGCTCCACGCAGATAACACCAGAAAGAGCAATAGTGAGGAACTTGACTCTGTTTTAAAAGCAACCACTGAGCATTGCTGAAGTCTGGGTGGACAGCGGAGGGTAGAGACAGAAGCAGAGGAATGAATCAAAGCACTGGAATGAATCAAAAATGAGGTGTGTGCAGTGCTAGGTCCTAACCCAGACAGTGCCTCTCTCAAGATAAAAGCAACACCTGCAGAGTGTTCTGACTGTTAGCCTGGCAGTTATCGGGAACTAGAGAGAGGTGTTTTCAGCAAGGCAGTAAGTCATCTTTCCATCAACAAAAAGGTCTGAAATAAGGAGAGGAAGCTGCTAGAAAACACCTTGAATTCCTCCCCAGCCAATATTGCATAAACATCAGACAAATCGAGCTGACCTTCCTGCACATTGTGTGCTGCTGTTACCATGGGTATTTTTCATCCCTGCTCTTCAGAAGAAATCCAGGCCTGGAACATGTCCTTCATTGAATACCACGTTCCAGAGTTCTTCAAACTGCAGCTTACAAGTAACTTACTTCCTGTGAGAACGGGCAGTGACAGACCAGTGGTAGAGCTGTACCAACTCTGACTTGCATGGCAAGTGATGCAGACACAGGTTGCTACTCCAGCATTGGTATTGTGTTGCCCATGGAAAATCGCTGCCTCCATCCTGGGGAGGGGAAACCATCAGCATGATCTGGCTCAAAAAGCTTGCTCTAACAGCCAGCAGAAGCCAGGTGTGGCTGAGGGAATTAGTGTACTTGTTTTCCATGATGGATACTGAGATAGAAACAATCTGAAAGTCCCAATTAGGTTGAATGTGAGACAAAACCTGAAGTCCTCTATTCGCAATGCGATGCGGTAATGTTGAAACCAGTTTTCCTCATGTTCTCTGAAGGAAAGCATCTGTTATGGGACCTGCACTTGAAACTAATATTTTTGCACTTTCTGCTCAGTGGTAAGAGTTATTCAGTCATGAACAGAATCTGTTTTAATTTCTGGATTCTTACAGTGGAGGCAGGAACTTTCAACTGAACCCTAACTTCCAGGCTTACTTTCTAAGCATTAAATCAAACCACTGTCACCATACATTTCAGCCTTAACACTGCTATGTACCTGCTGCAATTTAAGATAGACCTTTGGTACCCCTTATGTGACTTGGGCTGCGAAGCATTAATTTATTATGTTCTGTGCTGATAATGTTCACTAATCCTTTTGTAATAACATAGGAGACCTGGCATAAAAGCACATTTAAAAAGAATATGAAAGGGTTTATAATGGAAATGTTTACTCATGAAGTTCTTACCTATGGAAAGCAAACATTTCAGAGAAAACCATACACAAGAACTCCCCCTTTGAGATTGTCACTTTCTCAAATCACTGTAATGTTAGGTCTAACAGGAGAAACTGAAGGCATTCTCACCAAAGTGGGATTCCCCTGCCAATACTTCTGTGCTTCCATGGGAATAACAGCCCTGCACTAGCTCTATTTAGATTACAGTTGAAGAGATTCAGGATATCTTCAGAATTCAAGAGTTGTTCTTGTACAGAACACTTCATCTGGAGTGCCCTTTCTCAACAAATATCACAGTGCTTTTAGCACAGTAATCTAATGCAGCCACCCTGCTTCCCCACATCAGGCAATGCCGGGTGCTGCACACATAACCAGGACTCCTGCAGGCTCAAGCAGAAGGGGCACCTCAAAACAGACGTGGCTACAGAGAAAATGCCATCAATATTTTCCCTGGATGCAGTTATGACTTGTCTCACTGGAAAAGCCATTTTGGTGCAATGTGTTCCCCAGAGCACTAAAACTCACATTTCCACATTGTATATTCAACCTAACTGTTAAACAATAAAAAGTAACTGAGGTCTCTATTTCCTTAAAATGCACCATCAAAAAGTGATTTTTACAAGCTACTAAACACAATATTTTGTGGCTTTCATTCTGGGGGCTTTTAATAGCTGCAATGTAACTTTTGACTGAGAAGGACAGAATAAACTTTCCAGGTGTATTTTTAATATCCAAACAGATAATCTCACTGACTTTCTCCCCAGATGATACAAACAGATAAACCCTGCAGAAAGTGCTCATAGATATTCATTCTATTAATGGTATGTCACTATTTATCTGCAGAACCTGAGTAAGATTCAATATACAAATCAGTATTCGAATCTGCAGAAAGATACTCTACTTCTAAGTCCATTAAAGAAATTTTAACTTTCAAAGTTTTAACTTTACTTTAACTGCACAGCACCCTCCACTGATAGCTAATATTTTAACTGGGTCAGAACATTTAATTTCTATCCAGAGATATTGCCCGTCAGCAGAAAGCTCATCACCTCAGACTTTGTGCAAATACACTGCAAATGCCAAGCTGCCCAGAACAACCACGACTTACTCATGCCTGTCTTTGCTGGTGTGTGGGGAAAAGTCAGCCAACACAGACAATAACAGGCTGTAAACACAGCTCTCTCCAATTAGACATAGTATATACTTCTTCAAACTGTATCATTTACCACAATTCAATTTTGAGGGTTTTGGTGTCCACTTCCAAAATACTGGTTGCAATCCCCAAATTGTATATAAACAAACTGGAACATCTAATTTGAAAAGCATTCAGCTATTGAGTGAGACTGTCAGACAGTACATGGGCTACTGCGATATACACCTACCATGTTACATGTTCTGGACTCGAACTGCCCCTGTGGCCACTTAACATCTAACGCTGACTTTTTTTGTTTCTCAATTGCAATAGAAGTTGTCATGAAAATAATGAACTTGTTATAAGCTTTTTATTCAGATAAGCATAGAGCTACTAATCTCTACACTAGACCTATGTTACATTAGCCACACTGATTCCAGAGCGTGCCAATGCAACTCTTGGGTAGCTGATATAAAACACCTCGCTAAGACACTTTAACATCTGGCACGCTCATCAGCCATTTTATTTATTCCTTAGCACAGTGGCTCTACCCTGGAGCTTATGCATTTTTGAGAGCCCTGCTCAGCTTCACAGTCGTATTGCTGTTTGCAAGGCAGAGCTAAAGTCCCTGTGCCTCCCCACCGCAGAGCAGGGTCAAACATTAGGCGTGAGCACTGGTGAGAGACCTTCACTTCAGCTAAGCAGCTGAGAAGCTGGAAGCCTGCAGAACTGCTAATACAACAGATGAGGGCTGATGCCAGAGCTGTAAATTAAAGCTTTTGAATATGGGGCTTCTGAGCTTTGACCTATGGAGATCAACAAGAGCAAGACTGAAAGGAGCCAGACTGACCTGTGTCTGCTGCTGAATTCAACCTATGCACCAGTATTTCAGCAGGGGCCAAGAATGGGGTTTTCTTCTTGAAGCACAATTTGGAAACACAAAATGGAAGGGGATTTATGTTCTGATAAATTCTGACTTCACAGGATTTGCTGATACTCTCTTGCTCTTATTGAGTGATGTGCTCACTCCTTCTGTTTTACAACTAATGCTAAACCTATGGTCGAGGAGGATTTTTTCCCACACTTTCACTTGGACACTTTCAAGTGCATTCCCAGTACTAGTGCATATATTTCAACCTCTTCTACAATCTCCCATGAATTATCGGGTTTTGAGTCTTAGACTTCTGCATCAAGTCTGCTGTAAGGTGGTAGACAGTGTTTCTGCAACTTATACTTGCACTAGGGAAGGAAGAGAGGAAGAGAAAGAGAAAAGCAAACACTCATTTGGTTTGTTCTGGACTCTAAACCCATGACATAGCAGTCTGCTGTGCAGAGAATGGATCTGATAAAAGAAGTGACCACCTTCAGTCCTTTAATCACCTCTCACTATCCCCTCTGATTAGTTAGGTTAAATGGTTCATTTTATTCAGGGCAGGCCCAACTCACACCTCATATCCACATGAAGGTGAGCGCAATGGGGCCTTCCTGTTGACTGGTTCTGGTAACAGCACTGCTCTTCTGGGAGATCATGACTTTAAGGGAGCTTAAAGATCTTATTCTTCTCTTAGGGCAGAGTAGAGATTCCTCTAACAAGGCCAATATTAGAATCTGCCACCCGAACTTACAATGTGCATTCTATAGTTCTTCCAGGTTGTTAATTTAGCTCTTTTTTAAATATAAGCAACTTAATTAATGTGGAAAAAAAACCAAAATATTTCATACACGATACACCTTCTTACTCAGGGAACCAGAGTAAAGTAGTTCCCCAGCTCCCTAGATTATACAATCACACTTTGCCCAGAAAGAGAGTACTTCAAGAACTGGGTTATTCTTGGTGCTTGCTTTTGTAAATGCTCTTCCCTGAACTTCTCATTAACCTTTACTGGATGGATCCCAGCCAGCATCCTTCAACTACCAAAGGACTCTTTCAGAGGAGAGTTTACACCTCAGTTTCCAAATTGTGCAGCTGTGGCATGCTAACTACATAGAAGAGGAAGGCAAACAGTGCATTTGCCTTTTTAAAACCAGCGGTCGATTAAAAAATACAGTACCAATAATGTGAGAGTGATACAGTCCTGAAACCTTCAGACATTTTGGCACATAGCTCTGTCTCTCTCGGACAATTGCATCCCCTTTTTCACTGCTTCTCTCCTCCTGTTCCAAAGCTCCCTCCCAAAGCCATCGGGGGGTGGGGAGCAGAATGGCTTGTGAAGTGTCTTGGGGTAATCCACTTTGACAGGGAACTACGCTGATTAAAAGTTATGGCTTTGGAACAGCAAAGCTCCCACTGCTGTTCGTGAACAAGCTGCTGCTTTCTATTTAAAACTTAACAGTCACATCTAATCAAGAGAAAATAAGGACATTTTTATGAATTCCATGAGAAAAATTCCCCTCAGGTGTAGGTTGCAAGGTTTGATCAGCTCCGGTATCGTGTTTTAGCGTTTCGCATTAATCCTGCAGATCCTGAGCCAAATATGCTCGCACTCATACTTGCCTAACGGCCAGGCAGAAATGTTTTGGCAATTTGTTGTTATTTCAGCTAAACTTGCAATATGCAAATGAAGATTTATGGCAAATGAAGTCTTAAAACTGTACATTTATCTTCACGTGGAAAAGGTATCATGTAGTTGCAAGGTGCCAAAAAATACCAGATCTAGGCAGAGAACAAGAAAATTACAGCTCCCAGAGGGCACTGGAGAATTGTACATCAGCATTTTGTGTCCTGATGACAGGAAACAAACTATTTCACAGTCTGAGATTTTCTGGAAGATATGAAGTTGACCCAGCTCTCAGACTAAGCATCTTGTTTCAGTGTTTCCAACTGAAAATTGTTAAAGTCGGGTAAACCTAGGTTTTTCAGCAAGGCTAAACTGAAAGCAAAATTAGTAGTTTATGGAATGGAAGTATCTTGTTGAAAACACAGAGATGAGAAAAAACTGATTAGGTACAGATAACATTTATATTCCTACTATTCACCCATCCTCTCCCTTTCTCCATGCATAAGCAATTAAGATCTTTCCCAGCCATGTGCCGACTCAGCTTTACTGCAATCCCATTAAGGCACAGAGACAAGATACTGCCTATTCCCTTTCTCGTATTTCTGGGGTAGTGCAGATTAACACAAACCATGCAGTCAGATTCAGAGGTGCTCTAGAGAGATGCAGTCTTGTGTGGTCTTATTCCCTGCTTTATATTCTGCAGTACTGAAGACAATAGGATGACACATGGACTGGAGATAGATCTATGCATACTTTCCTTCCTGAGTCAGGGTTTCCAATGAAAAGCCCTGGAAAACTGTGATGCATGCCCAAAGTTCAGCTTGGCCTGAGCCTTAGGGTCCAATTTTCATCTCAATCAGAAATAATTTCTCTTATGTTAAAGGATTCATAACCATGCAAAATCAGTGCACACAAGCCAAACTCCAGCCACATCTGGTAATAAGGACTTTAACAATGAGAAGGATGTTAAGTGAACAGCACTTTTTTCCCTCAGTCTATCCCTGCACATACAAAGCAAATTTCCAGATTATGGAAGCTGTTTTGCTTCACGCCTCTAGCTTACTGGAAGAACAAATCAGCCTTAGTTATGCACAGTCTACCTTATTCCCTGGTTCTACCTAACTCCTATGAACATCACACAGAATTAGAACTGGTGTTGTGAGAGTGTCATTCAAGAGAGGCTTGGACTCGGATGATATAAATACTTAATTCTGTCTTGGAGAATAAAACTGGTTTAATCAAAGGGATCTGGTGTCCAGTAGTGCGGGACTGGGTTCCCTCAGCCCAGAGCCTGCAGCTGGTACCTGGTGTGGCTGATGAGAGGGTGCTCTCCAGTGTGCGATCAGGGAACGGCACAGCAGCCCAGGAGGTGGGCTGCAGCGAGTGAACACTATGTGTGTTCTTAGACAGCCACCTAGTGAGGCAGGGAGGAATCAAGAGCTGGAGGAAAATGCAGCGAATTCAGAGCCTGAAGTTACAAACAGTGTTAAACCAGTGCTAAAATCAGCAGTGCATTTCATAGGGTTTTCACCTCGTAGTCAGTGCAGTTGCAGAGCAGGAGGGCTCTTGAACTACTTAACAGCTGTGAGACAAGATTCCTCATCACTTTATGAGTCTGGAAATGAAGGTTCAGGTGAAAGTTTGAGTGTGAAAAAGATGTCTGAGGGCTACTGCCTTTCAAAACTTTGTTTAGAAACAAGTATAACTGTATGGGGGGGTGTTATGCATATATATCGATATCTATATCTGTCTTCATCTCACCTTATGTGCCCATTTCTAAACCAAAACAATGCTGTTTTGACTGAAAACTCTTACACATGCAATACAGAAAGAGGGGTAAAGTGCAGAGGGAAAGATCCTTAGAACTTCCCCTGGATTCACACAGAGATGCTGCTTCACTAATGTGTTTGTTCTGTACCACCTCTGCTAACATAACTTGAATGTGGTTGTGAGAATACCATGAAGTCTTTCGACTACAGCAAGAGAACCTATGAGCCCTTGTTGTGGTCCTTCAGCCATAAGGGTCCACAGAAAAACATTCAGGTGAATTTTGAGTTTGCCTTTGCAAACTCTTTACTCCAGGAAGAGCACTGACAAAGTTACACACTTGTGGTCTTGTATCTGTGCTAGTGCTCTGGACAGTCACAGAGCCATAACATGCAACTTTATCCTCATGTGAGAAAGATGCAAAATGTGTGGAAATATAATGAAGCAACCAGAGTCAGCACCTCATCAGTCCAGCAGTTACAGATTAACCGCTGTTTCTAAACTAACTCTTGCTATGAAGACCACCTGCGGTAAGGAAGGTCCCAGATGGTCTCTTTTTCAACTGTGATCATTGAAAATAAAATGGAAATGAAAAGGAAATGGAAAGATCAGCTGAAATGAAAAATTCAGTCACTGGTGGAAAGCCTTCTCCAACACACAGTTCTCCAAAAAGTTTCAGGGATTATCAACATGCCACAGAATAAATAGCTGCAAGGGGGATGAGCAGGTCAGAGAAGAAGCAATTAAACCGTACTAATGACACACTGGGAGGTTGTAGAATTTCTATTTACATACTTATTGCCTCCCAGAAATCAGATGCAGACAACTGCCATAGCTGCAGATCATGTCAACCCTGAACCACTGCTGCAGCCCTGGACATACAGTGTCTTTGTTCTTACAGACCTGAAGCATTTGTAACCCCCAAATCCAGCAATATGACAATATACTAAAAATAGCCAGGAGCGCACTTTGGCTTCCTCTCAGGAGCAGCAGCTCTACATGCCTAATTGAATCTCCCCGAAACACAAAAACAATCGAAGGAAAAAGAAATCTCCCTCATGAGGGCCAGATGATTTTAATTAGGTCTCACTCAGAATCTTCCCAGCCTCACATAGCTCAGATCACTACACAGCATGCAGTCACACTGCGATTACACGCTGTGCTCCAGGCCTCTCCTTTCGCTTTCACACCAGTTGCTGCTCTTCTGTCCCAGTTTCTCCCTGTTCCTTAAGAACTTACTGTCATCCAGGCCTTGGAGCTCCAGTTTTAAAACTCTCCAGACATGGGGTGCCATTTGACAATTTCTTGGGGTTTTATACCTCAAGAAGAGCTAGCCTGCACATAAAACATGCTTCTGTGTAGGAGCTGAATGTACACACAAAGGTTCCACACAAAATCTGTGGAGAAGGAGAAGCAGTATTTATTTATTCCAGATAAGGTTTTGCAGTCCCTTTGTCTTCCAGCAGACACAAGCACATCTACTACCAGCCCAGCAACTGGAATGCAAACTCAGATCTCACTTGCTTTCTTAGAGGGCAAGAGGGGTTCAATCCTGACGGCAGCTCACCAGAACCTTCAAGGGTATCACCTGAGGGAATGTGGGTACCACGACCAACAGACAAGACTTCAACAAGTTTACACTTCTGCAGTCTTCCTCCACAAACCTCAGTTTTCATCTCTTGTATCAAGGGAGGAATTTGTGCCATGATGCTGTGGTGTTCTGTGGCTGTGCTGAGACATGTGAGATAAGCACTTTTCTGTGTCCCAGTTACAACTTGGGTATTTAAGGGTTTGGCATTAAGGAACTGAGGCATCTCGAAAGTAGAGTCTTCCACCTTCCCCTTTCCCAGCCATACCTATTAATAATAAGTACTAACACTATATCCCATGAGAACTGGAAATTGGGTATCCATTTTACTCTAAGTAGATATTTATAAATACTAAAATCATTTCATCCACTTCAGTATAACAAATATTCATTGTCATAGTTAACAAAGTCCTGCAGTTTGCCCTTGTGTGATTTCTCCTTTCCTGGGCCTGAGTATTTTTTAAGCATAAGCTTTTGGGTTGATTTTTCTGCATGTGTGTGTACACTATGGGTCAAATATATCCAGTATTAAGCGCTACAAGCATCATCCTGGCCCTGAATTACTTCTGCTTTCTTCAGTGATTTAGCTGCCATCTCAAGGGTTCATTATAGATCTTGCAAAGACTTTTGAATTCTTGTTTGTTTGTTTTTGAATGCCAAAGAGGGGAATCTAGTAAATTATAGCTTCCAAGATTAAATTCCAGATTTTGGAAAGACTTACATGGACCTTCTGAAACATCTCCACTCCACTGTCATATTTCTTCTCCACTTGGGGTCACCTACAAGAGTTTCCCCAGTGACCACTGGTTCCCAGTTCTCCCTGCTGCTGGAATTCAGTATGCGCAGGTGCTACGTGTGACATTTTGGCCTGAACTTCTATCAGCCTCTTCCACAGTGGGAATTTGGTGTGTGACAGAGAATATGGCAGAGTAACCTGCAGAACTAAGAAAGCAGATGTTTAGATCTCCAGTTTATTTCATGTAAAGTTTGTGTTACCCTGTGAACATGAGCTACACAAGAACACATTTAACTATTAAAATTTGATTACGTTTGACAAATTCAGCTGAGCTGCAATCAACCAAATTAATGTGGTGTGTGCTTGCAGAAGATGCTCTGCAGACATGGTTTGCCTGAGACTCTGCAGATAGCAAAGTTTCAAAGTCATATCAAGAATTGAGAAAAACCCTTCTGTTTGCTGGATGACTAGTTTGCAAAACCTGGTATGTTCCACTTTAGTGTAAACAACTTCAGAGGCAAAAAGTTATTGCACTTTTTGTAAAACAGGAGAAACAGTGACCCATCTGAGAAACTAAGATATACCCACTGGTTTATTAACATTACATGGATTAACAGTGATAATACCACAGGGCTCAGATGACAGAGCCAGTGGAAACATGAGTCTGAAGATAGCTTTTCTCTCTTGTCAGCATTGCTCAATGCTAAGCCTACCTAGTTTTGGAGAAAGTCTCGTGTTTTGGATCTGAAAGAAGTGAAAAAAACCCACAGCTCTCTGTTTTCACAGACTTAGGAGATTTAAATTCAGGTAGTCTGTGAAACTTCATAGAATCAAAAACTTCCCACAGCTCATCTAGAACTTAAAAGAGGTGTTTGCTCATTCTATTTGATGTTTTTCATTCTTCATGTGAGACAATTCCCTCCACTGATCTCCCCTAGTGGTCTTAATTTCAGAGCAGAAGTGATGTATCATAGAAGCAGACTCTATGCTGAGATGGTAGCTGTAGAGAAACACTTATATCATATGGGAAAACTTTGAAAGCAAGTTACAGGTGTTTAGGTTATTACAAAATGAATGATAAAACTTCCTTTATATACCTTTTGGATATTATTAGAAGAAATGCTGTAACAACCATTCCCAGATGTGTGCTGTTCTTGCTGTTCAGTATCAGTAAGGCCTGAAAACTTTTTACCTTTTTTCCCCTTGTTCCTCTACCTACACATCAAGAAGGCTGTGGGACAAAACTGCAAAGAGTCTGCCTACCATTAATAGGCTCTGAAAACATGGGAAGAAAGAGCTTGTAAATGTCACCCTCTGGCTTGTTCCTATGTAAGGATAAGAGAAATTGATCAAAAGTCTGCGTAAGATTTGGAAAAGCACATCATGAAACATGGGAAAGGTATGGAACAACAAGACAACTGTTCAGGTAGATCTCACTGGCTTGACCTGCTTGCTAGACTAAAACATGTCCAGATTAAACCTAAGCATTTTAAGTCTATGTTATGCTGCTCAGAGCACACTAGAACGGTTGCCTCCTCACAGTTGCTGTTACAGGTCTGGAGAGGAGGTGTCCTACTTATGGTCAGAGAGAAACCCGCCGAGTCTTTGCTTAACGGCACTGCCGCCTTCAAAGTACAGACCAGAAGTAGCTTTGTTTTAATTCACGTCATGGTAAAATCATCAAGATGATACGTAAAGGAAACGATTATTCATTTAATGACTTTCTATTTCTTTCTGTGTTTTCAATGCAGCTATTCTCTCCAGCCCCTGAAAGCAGTGTATGGAAGTACAGGTCAAAACAGTGGCACTGCTGCACGAAGCAGGATCCTTGTTTCCCTCCACAAGGAAAGTCTGTACACAAATATAGTTCAAATGCTTCCAGCAAATGACAAAACTCAGCAATGAACCTCTTCACTCTCTCATGTTATACCTGTCTATGTCTGAGCTATCTTTGCCAGTAGCGTCCTTTCTGAGTTGATTGAAGCAAGTTTATTAATGTTACACCTGTTCCTTTAATATACACCTCCAGAAAGATGTTTAAGCACAATGCTGTTCATAGCATGTAACCAAGCTCTTTAACCCCCACCTCACAAGCCTTCCTCATCAAACCAAGCACTGAACACAATGCCTAAATGAGCAATTGTATTTGTATTGTTTGCCTGAAGGTTTTGCACATATGTGGGTTTGCTAATATGCTTTGAGGAAAAATACTCCTGCAAGTACAACCATGAATGTGTCCTTAAAATTGCTCTTCTGAAAACAGCTCAGTCTATTTGTAAGAATTCCTGCAACTTAGCACATGCTTCATCTTTAGCTCAGAGTGTTAGCCAAGTAATAATCAGCACTCAGCAAGTATTAGAAAGCCAGTTTGTCACAGTGAGGTCATGGGGAAGATTATTCCTGCTTTATGTCTCTATTTATAATAAATATTCTATAGCCTGTCATGGAAAGGATGTAGAACATATTTATACTTCAAGCCTCCCTTCTCACATACAATTCATCAATTTGTGGAAAATTCAATAAGAGCCTATTCCCTTTTGTCATTTTTTACATGCCTCCTGGCTCAGAAGAGCCAATAATCTACCTTACAGTGAAATGGAGAATCTGTGTATCTTTGAAAGTTAATGTACTACAGATCTAGATTAAAAAAGGTATTTAGGTATTTCCTTTTAAGGTAGAACATAACTATATAAATCGTCTTCTCTGAATCAAGACAAACATACGATGCGCTCCCCTAATATTTAGGCTGTTTATGACCATCTGTTGAGATACCATGATTCAATTTCACAACTTCATCCTACTCCTATCCAAGTATTTATTGCCAGATAACTGTGGGGCTGGAAAAAGAGCCTACAGAACAATGTAATGGCTATCTCTTCCTCTTTAGTAAACACTTTAAGGAAAATCAAATGCATTTCTCAGAACAGAAACATTTTCTTCTCTGAAAAAAGCAACAGGAAATATATGCAGCGTCTCCCCACATGGCAATGAGCTATTGGAATAACTTGTGGTAGTCATTATGAAATTAGTCCTACCCTAAGGGATCTCATAAGAACATTCTAGATAGCGCTGTTATCCCTGCATCTACGTGTAGAGGTGCCAAGGAAAATGGTGATGAAGCTTGTTATTGCATAGCTTCGTGGGAGAACTATCTGAAAACATTTTCAGCACATGGGACTGACTACGCCAGGGAAATTAGTAACCAAATTACAGGGTCTTAAAAGTCAGGGAGGCCAAAGCAACTAGTCTAATCTATAATAGGTAGCTTCCAATTTGACACCTTCCATACCCAGAATTCAGAGTTCACCAGACATTACACACAGTCCTCAGATTCTCTAAGGGAATATGGCAAAGAAGCTGGCTTCTATTTTTAGATAGCCTGGAGACTCCTCAAACCAGGAAATTTCCTTCAGAATATTTGGAGAACAGCACATGCCGACACTAATTTACAACATAGTGCTTCCAAGTATGCAAAACAGGTAGAAAAACTCTAGGTTCTTTTCCTTTTCACTCTGAACATCTTAGCAGCACTGCAGCAACCATGAAACTTTAAAAATAAAGTAATAAGAGAATAAACCAGATGACTGAGGAATGTACAGTAGTTCAGGGCTCAAATCACAGATATGTTACAAAAAGGCAGGAAACAAAACATGTCAGCTAAGATTTCGACAGGGTAGTATCTCAGAGAGGCTTACAGCATGAAATTGGCCAGCAAAGAGAAAAAGCATTTATTTACAAGACATGAAGATACATGTTGTATCTGTGACCACTATAAATATATAATGGATATTTTAATGCACACTGGTGAAGCAAAATGAATACAGCCAACTATTTCTTTTTATAAAACATATGGGAATGATCATGATAGAATTACTCCTTTCAGAAATTCAGCCATGAAGTCTTGGGGAACTTTCAGTTGTACTCCAATAAAATAATTGCTTAGAAAGAAAACAACATTTCTTTTTTATATGAAGAAAGTCTCTAATCCTACATTTCTTAATCCTATAATTCTTACCCAAATGGCTTTCACTGAAGTCTACTGCACAAAGAAGTATTCTCAAGTGAATGAAAAATAATGAAAAAAGTTAGTAACATATTTAATCTTCACAAAGAAATAGGTTTCTCTTCAAAGAATAAATGTGATGTTTGTCTTGAGACAAACTTGAGAAATTACTTGCATATGAATTACTTTTTTTCTTACAACAGCATAGCAATTGATGATAGAGTTGTATGTCAGGTGAGCTGACCCTCCATTGACATTCAGTGCCTAACACCATTTAACTGTTTCACAGCTAACAGAGGAAAAAGTTGTGCCTGTCCTTAAGAGGCAAGATTAAGAGCCAAGAATCCTCGAAATAGAGAGGAAGAAGGATTCCTCCCTCCAAAGTTGAGACTCTTATAACCTTATGTACCTTTTTGGCATTTTTCAGCCAATTCACACAGTTGTTCTTTTGAGACAAGAAATCAGAGAAAGGATGAATGAACAGTTAAAAGAACCACACACAGAACAGATCAGCAGCCACATCTATGCGTTGAAAGATGTCAGAATTTGTATTTTAAGTTTTCAAATTTACCATCCTGCTATGATGACCTGAAGATAAGTACCCTTACCTCTGTCTCCTGATCTTTTTTTCCAAATATACATCCCTTCTCAGCTGTAGATCTGAACTCAGTCATTTCCCATAGCCTCTCCCTAAAAGCTCCTGGTCGTTAGCTCTGGCTAACTTTACAGCAGCCACGTCTCATTTTCCATATCCAGGAATTCCTGGCATCACATCAGTTCAGTGGACATTCCCATCATTATTTTAAGCAGGATTCTGACATTTTGTTGGGTTTGGGTCATTTCAGCCCTCTAACCTAAAGCTGTTACTAATCTGAATAATGGGCTTCACATTCTGATACATACACAGATTTTCACATTGCATGGAAAATATTGATGTTTGTCTGAAAAAAAAATGATAAGTGAGCTTAAAACAATCAGGTTTGTGAGTTCCTGAGGCTGCAGGACTTTAAAACTATCAGCATGGTGTATGAAACAGTCAATAATTAATACTGCTTAACAGTCCTTTTCAACCAGCCATTTGCAGTGGACAGAGCAGCATCAGCATCTCCATGCTCCAGTTGGGGAGAGAGAAGCAAGAAGTTTATGTCCCTTCTAAAGCAATACCTACCATTAGGATCTGACCTGCTTAGAATTCAGGAAAGTCACCTTAAAACCTATATACAATCCCAGTTACCTTACTGAATCCTTTCCCATGCAAAACCTAAAAGTGCTTTCCTGAATAAATCTTACAGAAAATTATAAAACAGTACCCTTAGTAAGCCAGGTAAAAGTGAGAATAAAGACTAAAAACTGCCAAGACAAATAAAGACACAAGCACTGAAGAAAAAAAGCCCCTGAAACATGTGTCCTACATCGTAGGCAACATATCTTTGTTTCAGAGGGGCTACACAATACACCTGCCATAAAAGCCTTCTGCAGCCCCATGAACAACTATATTTAAAAAAAAAAACTATAAAAAAAAGCCAAACACAAACCCAATTCAGTGTAACTAAACACTATTTCTTCTTGAAGTGAGCTAATGTAGCATGAGTGCAGCACTCAGTTAAATCTCTGGCACTTAACAGCACTCAGAGAAATACACAATGCAGTCTTGGAAGCCAGGCAAAGACGGATGGAAACAAACAATAAATGAACGGGCGGCTAGACAGAGAGAAAAATCTCACCCAACATTTTATCTTCCATCTGCTTCTCCTTTTCACAATCAATCCAAGCCCCAGATTTCCCTTCCTGACACTAGAAATGGCACAAGGAGTGTTTATGACAGAGTGGAATGTGTTTAAACACAATAAACAGACAACAAAATTTAAATCTGAAGGTAAGCATTTGCGAGCAAAGACTCCTGAGAAAGATATCTTTAAAATACAGCATTCTTTTTATTTCCTTTGTTTCTCCATATTGTTCTTTAATCTTCCTGCTAGCAGGGGGTCTGAACAACAGCAAGAGATAAGCAGAGATGATATGAAAGAAGATGCAACTTTGAAAAAGAAAAATCTGTTTCTTACTGTCTAGCTCTTTAGTATCACCTGCAGCAATATGGAAAAGCAGTAGGAAATGTGCTGGGTGGGAGCTCTGCTGCAAGCTTGTGTTACAAACAGTACATATTTGCATGCCACGGAATACAGTCATCTTCATCCTTCCCATCAGGCCTAATGATATCTGACACTGTCGTGGTTTAAACCCAGTCAGGTAACTTGTTCACTCACTCCCAGTGAGTGGTGCCAAGCTGACAACAATCAAGGTCCGTGTTCGTCTCCCCCCCTCCCTGCACCGGGGCTCTCCCCTTCCCCGCTCCCGGAGGAACGGGGAGGAGGATAGAGAGAGTGCAACTCCTACGGGTTGAGACAAGAACAGTCCAGCAACAAATCACCACCGCTACTATCAGCTAAAACAATGATAAGGGAAAATAACAAGGGAAGAGAATACGATACCACCGGCCAAGAAAACGAGTTCCACCCGGAAGCTCCT
Source organism: Pezoporus wallicus (assembly GCF_028554395.1). Lineage (NCBI taxonomy): Eukaryota > Metazoa > Chordata > Aves > Psittaciformes > Psittacidae > Pezoporus > Pezoporus wallicus. The sequence goes on from NW_026636658.1 coordinate 1,847,429, forward strand.
GTCCTCCCGGGTAACTCCCAGTTACCCCCCACCCCGGGCATGACGTGCTGTGGTATGGAATACCTCCCCGGCTAGCCCGGGTCAGGCGCCCCGTCTCTGCTTCCTCACAGCTTCCCCTCCTCCCTGGCAGAGCATGAGCCTCACAGAGTCCTTGGTCAGGGTAAACATCACTTAGCAACAACCGACAACATCGGCTTCACCAACGCTGTTCTCAAAACTAGAAGTCAAAACACAGCACTGCACCAGCTAACACAAAGGAAAAAACATGACTGCTACTGCTGAACCCAGGACAGACACTTACAATTTAGCATATAGCATGTTATTTCAAAACATTTTAAATAATCTTTCATTTAAATTTACGTTGCTTCTGTAGGACAGAAGGCAGGACAAAAAACCCCATATGGTTAAAAGCTAGGCAGTTACTGAGCAAGTTTCCAGGGTCAATAAACTACAGAAGTCAGTGAAATTCTTTAACGGTCTTTACACAGGAGGATTGGCACCTGTGAGGTGATGTGCCATGTCACTACAGATACTTCAAAGATATGTATGGTTAATATTTTCTCCTGTCATCAAATGTGCAATGATAGTTTGAGACCAAAACTTTCTCTTCCTCTTCACAGGATGAAATACTTTGCTGCCTAATATAAAGTTAGTTCTTCAAGTAAAAAGTTATAAACAAAGCATACTTAAGGCTGAAGGTATATTTATAATGCAGCCTTAGATTACTTCTTCAAGCAAAACAACCCCAACACACTGGACTAGAGGAGTTCTGAATCACCATCTACATCATACTGCACACTGTAACCATCCCTTTCCACCCTTACTTTCTCGACTCAGAGAGGGTATGATAAAACCATTTTCAACAAGAGCAGGAACTCTAAAATCAACCGGTTTTATTGATTCAAAAAACAGAGGGATTTCTGATAGCAAGAGAAAGCATACATCTCCACTGGAAGCTTCCACTAATTTAGATTTCTTACTTTAAAGCAGCAAAACACTTTTGCGTTGTCCCTAGTGACTAATTCCCTTTTGAGAATGGGGTTGGCATGGAGCACTAAATCAGTGCAACAAAGAACACTATTCCCTGGCACTGATGTAGTGTGTTTTCATAGCAAGACCATACTGATTTCAGGGCCATTTTGTAGTTGAGCATTTCAGTGTACTGCAAAGACTTTGCAAGAGTTGCAGCACCAAATTTTATCAGTTGTGTCAGTTTGATTGGATTGTAGTCCAGCTTCAAAGATTCTAGCTATACAGTAATATTTTATTGCTTGTACCTCTGACAAAGACTGTATTATCTAGCTCTAGAAATGTACTCAGAAGGCTGTAAATAAAGAGCAAAATTTTGCAGGACTAGGATTCCAGGTTGTAAATGGCAAAAGGGCACATTCACAATAGAACACTGGTGGCATTTTTTGGCCCCTAGTTAACTGTTATTGCTATTTTAGCAATTGAATAATGATGGAAGAAGTTACAGTAACTTTGCCCTGGATCACAAGAGAGATAGATATGTACAGGTTTGGGAAAAAAACTCTGCATTTTCATCTCCCTGCATGTAGTTTCCTATCTTAAGGAGCACCCTTTTTGGGTAACTATAAAACACAGCCTTTTGTTAAATAATCAAAATTAAGTACAGAAAAGACTAATTCTGCTGAGCAGAAACTGCATAAAGCACATCATAGTATATGCACAGCGCAGCGATGGAACTTCTGAAGCTGAAGATGGGCTAACCTGTATCTAGTGCCTATCACTACCTCCTGGCATATTGCTTATTTTGCAGAATTGCTTATGTGTTCAGTATCGCAGATGACAGTACCAACTCTAATAGAGAGTTTACTTCAGCTGACATAGTGGGGAGCTCCTCTGAGAGCAAGGGCTGCAGAGTTTGCATTTCTGTGTTGTGTTGAACCTGATCCAGCATTCATTTCAGGTGATGGAATGACTCCTGTCAACTCCAGCATGCATTATATTAGGCCCTTGGTGCAGTTAGTTGCAGTGACAGTGTTTGAATACTGAATTTCCTGAACCCTAGTGTTACACAGGTATTTCACAACTAGAGGAAATTATTTTCCCACCTTTTCAGTGCTCATTTTACAGTCTACCATGAAAAACACCACTTTCTCCAAATCATTGAGCAACCTTCTTTGCTTTTACATGCTTTAGTTCCTGGAAAACAATCAGATAAAAATATCAGCTGTATTTTCTCAAAGTTAAAAAGCTATTTCAGAACAATGATTCTTATTTTTCCCAATATTTAGCCATCTAGAAGTGATTGTGTTGAGAGTTGAAAAAAATCAGCCATTTCATTTAGTAAATTAAAAAAATCCTAGTTAAAACCTTCTTCCATTTCAGGCATGTCCTTATATCTCACAAGGCCAAGTACTGCCTTGATCATGGCCCAAGGGATGTGGTTCTCTCAAGAGACTAAGCTGAAAACTTCCCAAATATCATTCTAACTACTTTTAAACTTGCTAAATATTTTAAAAACAATTTCAGTACTTCTAAAATTGGTATTGTTTCCAAAATCTACACGATATATGTAGGAACGATTCATTGTATAACTGCGGTTATGTGGTATTTTGTTGTACCATTACAGTGGTTAAATAAATAGTTCTCAGCAGGAACTCCTAATGACAGGTCTCCAGAAACTGCAAGCACTTAGGAGAAAAGAGTATGTATATGTCAACAGGATTGTCTTTGTCTTCAGTAGGTTTTCTTATTCATATGACAAGTCACAACTAACATAAGAAATTAAGTTATTTGATTTCTTACACTGTATTCTTTGTCTCTTCTAGCCGACAACCATCTCCCTTTATTTCCCTTTATTGTTTAGCAGAACAATATTCACACTAGGTGACCAAGATCTATCAAGTTAGAAGCCACCAAGATCTGAAATCAAGGTGAATGTGATTACTATAAGAACATACTGTGTTTTGTGGGTGTTTTGTTTTTTTTTTGTTTTTTTTATTTTCTTTTGCTTAGGGTGTTTTTCAGAACTTGACATAAGATGCCATGATCTGGCAAATAAAATATCCTGAAGATTATTTCAAGAGAATGAGGATTACAGGCTATCCACGGAAACAATCTTCTTGAGGTATTTCCTAGAGATCTATCACTGTCATACCAAAATTTCAATGTGTGAGGCAGATAAATATGGATGGTAACTGAGCTGTAAACTGACCTTGTAAGCTTGGGATAGATTTAGTCACTGCTGCCAAAAAAATTTTCAGGTACATCAGAGATTTGTGCCCAGGGGTCCTCTTCTTACCCAACTAACTTGTAATCACAACTGTCAGTTTCAGAGCATTTATATGACCCTGTGGAGTGTAATGTGACTCAACCATCTGAATGTGAAATTTGTTAGACAACTGCAGCATGCTCAGTGGGAGCAGATTGTGAGGCAACAGTGATGTGTAAGAGAAGATGAAAGAAGAGGTTAAAGGGGTCCTGCAGTGGTTTTGCAAGTTTGGGAATAGGTGTGCACTCATTATGTGCCAATGTGCCTTCTCACACACCTCTGAAGAGATCACTTGGATGCTGTGAAAACTGCAGCAGTAACAGAATCTGACACCTATCTCTTCCAGTATCAGGGTATAAGAATGATTGGCCTACACTTTAATAAGCCTTGCCATTCCTTGTTTATCAGGGACATCAGGCTTTGAAAGCACAACTTGTTATAGTTTTGCTGTAAGAGGTGTAAGCAGCCTGCCCCACACCACTCTACCAATTACCCACAGCACCTCTTAACCTGTACCAATCATTGATCTGTAAATCATTCCAATTTCATAAAGGGGTTTTGAGCACTACTAACTTGTGTCTATTACAAGCAGAATTGATTTATTATTCCTCCCCCACTTACACTTGTTTTAGCCTACAGTAATCCAAAAGGAATCTATTGGTACAGTTAAGGGCTTCATGTAAAACTTAACCCTTAGGCAATGACAGACTACTTGGAAGGCTCTCACTAAGTTATCAGTTACACACTTTTTTTTTATTTAAGTCTAATTTTACTTCCCACTTCTATTTTTTCTCATAATTTCTTATTGCTGAGGTGGGCACTTGGAGAGAAAAGCAGTACTGCTATTAAAAGAATCAATACTTGCATTGCACAATACTTACACTACTTCATTCTGTTTGCATCCTGTGCCCTTCATATGTCAGCAGTAGTGATCAATTATGAAGATCTGTCAGGTTTGTTATTACATGATATCATTTATTCTGTTAAGAGGATAAAGCAAAGTCAGCAAGGCAAGAACATATCAAGTCAACTATAGCTGCAAAGCCTATTCTTACAGCCTGTTAGAAAGACAAGCCTATTTCCTATATTCTAAACAGAGCTTAAGAACAAATGCACAACTCTGTTCAGCCTGACCACTACAGAAATGTAACTGAGAAACACAACATACATCTTGGAAATTCTTTCAGGAATTTCCAGTAGTGTTTTTGCTTAAAGACTTTCCCCTCCATCACAAAAACAGTCAATGAGAACACCACTTATCAGATCCTTTTTATCCTGTACCCAGAGAATGACTTCATTTCCCATAGATGGCCCAGTTCAGGTTCTCTGGTAATTACAATTAAGGCATGCAGCTGTGGTCTTGACTCTCTAAGACAATGTCAACTTGAATTTGCCAAGACTAGCAGATACCCAAGTGCACTGTAACAGGTAAAGAGAAAAGTAGCAAGTATAAGCAGAATATGGCTTCAAGATCTCTAAGAGCTTGTCATTCATGTGATTAATCTCTAGTATTGTAATTGAATAACTTGAGCACCATATTAAACTTGCAAACACATTCAGTTGCTGACTAACAAGATTCTAGTTTCATACACGTATATGCCCAGCCCAGGCAAGGGTAAAGTCAAAGACAGATTTTGTTTATGGCTTTGCTTTTCTTCACAAGAGAAAAAAGAGCAGAATTTCTTACAGTGGTTTTCAACTAATGCTTTTAAGGGGAATAGCTGAATATTTAATATTATCCTCACAGTGGGAATTCCAGTATTTGTAGCCACTGCCAAGGAAGGATCTTTTACTACTAAACAGGTTGAAGCTGAAAGTGAACATGCTGCAGAGGCCAAGGGGAGATGCCAAAGCTCTGAGTTCCCTGCATAGCTACAGAACAGGTATAGTGCAAGTACACCATGGTCAAGATATTTTCTGTGCTTGGCAAACGTCTCATCCTGACTTGGAAAGGACTATGTTGAAGGTAAAATGTATTTTCATTCTGCACTTCCATTCAGCTGTGATTTAAGGAGCTAATTAGTGCCAACATTTGAGGTCCAGATCCTAAATAAGCTTAAGCACCTATCGTCTATTGCAGCTCATGCCAGCTGAAAGCCATGTACCACAGAGGATCTGAATTCAAACTCTACTAAAAGAGGTACAGTCCTACATGTAGAACTTTCTCTTGCTTTCCAGTTAGAAGGAACCTAGGCATGTGGAGACCAGTTCCCATTTGTGCTTAGACCTTACAGACAGGAATAATAGATTGTGATTCTGAAAACATGAAGAAGAACTTGACCCCAGGTGCCAAAATCAGATAAGCTACTTGGATCTTCGAAACCCTAGATGAGCTACCACTTAACACTTGTCTTGAATCAAGCTGTTTCCATTAAAATGCAGTACAATCATAGAATCTAGAATCCTTAGAATGCTTAGGGTTGGAAAGGACCTCATATCATCTAGTTCCAACCCCCTGACATGGGCAGGGACACGACACACTAGACCATGTTACCCAAGGCTCTGTTCAGTGTGGCCCTGAACACTGCCAGTGATGGAGCATTTACAACTTCTCTGGGCAACCTGTGCCAGTGTCTTACCACCCTCGCAGTAAAGAACTTCTTCCTTATACCTAACCTGAACTTCCCCTGTTAAAGTTTGAAGCCAGTGTGTGCTAAGTATCTGCGTGAAGGTGAGCACAATGCCACCAACAACCTTGACATTAGCTCCTGAACTGAAGAATGAGGCTTAAAATAGTCTTTTGTCTGTCAATTTGCTTTGTGGGACTCGAAGCAGAAACTATGGTCTTAAACTACATAGACCCAATTCTGCTTCTAGCACATCTTGTTCCTGGCTAGAACTATACAATGTAGCCTGTGCTATTTCCAGGGCCAAATTTTCTTCTTGGTACAAATTTAAACTCTACAGAATGCACTGGAGATTTTCCAGACATAGTGGTAGGAATGTATTTAAAACTGAACTTTTACTGTTTCTTGTTATTCTCCCTTATATCTCATTTACAGCTTTCTTTTAAAATGTGAACAATCTTAGAATGCGTATTTGCATATATGAAACCAGAGATTTCATCCTACTCTGAACATGGCCCCGTGACATTTGTGTTACTGTGCCTGTCCTGAGTCTGCTGATAGTTACACAAGCAAATGACAAGCTGCAGAAAAACAATTTAGAAGAAAAGAAATGCAATTCTAAATGTGTTATGCTTATCTACATTTGTAATTCCAGTCATGGATCCTATCTGTTTGTAAATTTCAAAGCAAAATATCTCTCAACTTGCAAAGTCAGTATGGATATGCTCATCTTTTTCTTGCTGCATAAAATTAGACACATACCAAGCAACTGTGAACTGATTAAGAGTCTCTCCAGCAAAATAAAAGATGAGAGGTCTTGTTATGAACTTGGTTGCTGACTCTTGACAGAGGTAAGAATGTAAGGCACATTGAGATGCTTATGAGATTCCTACTGACTATTATGAGAACTTTAAGTGGTTATACGCTGAAAAGTGACTCTGAATACACAGCACTGTGAAGTTCCAAATTTATTTTCTCTCAAAGTCTTACAGAATAAATTTGCCCACTTTACAGGTTAAGATACATTTTCTCTTGCTGACAGCCCTGAAAGTCACAACTGCGTTCTCCTCAACTTGTGCATTTCATTACTGCTCTTCCAAAGTGGCGTCTTAGTTAAAAACTCTATTGTTAATGTAAGAGAGAAAAAAATATTCCAAACTACCTCCCTACAGCTTCATTGAGTTCTATAATGGTAACAAGAATAAAAAGACCCTGGAAATTGGTTTTGCCATACAAAAGGAAAACAGCACACAGGGAACAGATCTAGTGAGTATGAAGGGAACACTATGCATGGTTTCATTTTTTACCAGAATGAGAGAAAGAATACAGGGAGAAGTGGGTGCAACAACTGTAGGTTTTCTGAACTCAAACCAACTTTAGCAGCCTACTTTCCAGTCTAGGTTTCTTATGCAAAATTAAGAAATAAACCCCACCTCCATTTAAACAGCCTTTGCATTCTGACCACAAAAAATGCTATGTTTGTGTCCAGTTCACATTACAGGTAAAGGTGCAATCTTCCTTACATGTACTACTACTATGACTAGCTCAACAATAAATCTGGAGTGTAACAAGTTCAGTCATGGCCTAAAGGCAGCTGTGTCCCAGAGACAACAGATGAAGGTAGCTCATGCAAAATGGCCTGTTCCATTGTTCCGAGATGGCAGCTGGCAGTTTCAGTAGTATCAGCCAATAGAGCTGTACTGCTCAGAAGAGAAAGGGAACAGCCAGAGATTATTTCTACAGTTTGTGTGTTTTGTTGGGTTGCATGGAGTCTCCTCTCATGTTGTTGCAAAAGTGTTTAAAGCATATGAGGAGATATACTTAGTGCCCCTGTGCTGTGCTTACCCCGACAGATTCCTCTGTTGGAGATAAGTGTTTGCAACTGTGATGGCTGCAGTTTTTGTGGGGTATGAAGTTGATCTTCAGACATTTTTGCTGCTGCTCTGAAGTCTTCCCTGACTCCAGTGAAACTGCTTTCTGGAACACCTCTCATTTCAGCCACATACATGAGGACAATTGGCCTCATCATGCACTAGGAAAATGTGCAACTGCCGTAAATTTACCCATTTGGCTTCAGATAGAAATCCTTTAACAGACCTCAAATATAAAAAACAACAAGTGCACATCCTAAGATTACTATGAAGCTATAACCACAGCTAAAAGGCGACACAAATCACTCTGAGATTTGATTTCTCTGAATCATAAAGATTCACCATAAAAATCTAATTATGAGCATCATTAAAAAAATGAGCTTCAGAGCATGAAATGTTAGAGACATTCGCAATCTTTTAGGAAAATAATGTCTTGCTCATGATCAGATTTTAAATCATCCCAAGTTGTCTGAATGCTAACTTCTTGCAAGCAGGTCAAGAAGATGATTCCATGCTCCTATGAATGTGCTGCAGGAAATCCATAATTTGAACTCTTAGCATTCCACAGGTGATAACTTTATCCATTAAGGCACATGTCACACTTTCCATCCATATCTCCATCAGTTGATGAAATAGGCAGTATTTGATGCTTGTCTGGTAATAACACTGAACATCATTTGAATACCAACCAAAATGTGATTTTAGATGTTTCATTTTCAAAGAAACTGAATATTCTTGTTGATTGCTTTACTTAAAATTACAACTACCCTGTATTTTATTAGGTTAGTTTTAATAGGTTACATAAATAGTGATAAAGGGTCATAATTTTCAGCACTCTAGCAAGTTGTCAGTAGCCTGTCTACTGATATATATGATATTTCTCTGGCAGGAGGACAGTAGTCACTTTGTCCCTACTTTCATGGAAATGGCAGATCTGGATCCATATGTTTATTTATTTATTTTGTTTATATTGATACATTTCTAAACCAAGCATTTTAAACTCCCTGAGAAACTTTCAGCACTCCATTTTGGAGTACAGAGTTGTGGAGAACAAAGATTCCTACTCTCCCCCGAGTACCTTTGTATGGAAATTAATATTCAAAACACTGATTCTTAGTAAAGACCTTAGATAACTGACCCAGCTGAAATCAAGGGATTACAAATGTCTATTTTCATGGCTGTATGGTCACTTCTCAGATTCAGATCTGACCCTGTCCCTTTGACATGTATTTTACAGATGGAATCTTCTACTTACATTCCAAAGTGAAACTAGAGGGCAATAATGAATGGGATATTCAGAATTTCTGAGCCTGAGAATATTTGAAATAGGTGGTCTTCATTTAACAGTTAACAAAAAATCATAATTTGCTTCATGTGTCTAATTGTAAAGGACTTGTGCTAGGATACAAGCACTAGGACTTTCCTAGGATGGACTTTCCTAGGAAAGGAAAGGAGGAAGAAGTTTCACGGAAGACTGGAAATGAAAATCACTTGCTTTCATGTTGTTGGGATATTCTTAAAAGAAAGTGGGAAACTCTTTTTGGAAGGATATCTTCATACAGGGAACAAGTGTTTCTTCCAAACAAAATATTAAAGGACATTTTAAGATCCTTTAATTTATTTTGTAATTTGTTGAAGCACAAATAGAGAAAAATCTCCTGGAAAGGAAACAAGAGAAGAGAGAAAAAAGAAAATAAAGGGGGAAAGATAGGAGAAAAAAAAAAAAAAAGTTTATAAAAGTAAGGAGAATGAAAAAAGAAAATATAACTTTTCATCAGAGTATCTTACCTGCACAGTCCAAAGATTGTTTTTACCCTTACTGTCAAGACTCTTTATGTTTTATCTGTAAAGCTAGTTGATCTGTAAACTGAGAGTTTGGCAAGGGGGGAGGGAAGGGTCTGGTTTGGTTCTCTCTGCCCTTGAAACTAATTTATCACACTTTCATATAGTGCCTTGGGCCATATATTATTTATAACATCTTTGCTTACTCAGATTGCTGTTAGTAAAGGACAACGTCTGAAGCTTGGACATTGCACAGTGCCAGAAAATAAAAATCTTCACACCTTACTACTTTCAAGTCTCAATAAAGTCAAGATACCTGGATGGCTTTTTATCTTGAATTTATGGTTTGGTGATTAACATCTTCAGGGCGGCTTCAGACATCAGGAGAAGGTTTTGCTTCAAAAAAGCTTTCTTTTAGGAACATCAAGGGCAAAATTAATGATTCAGGATTCAGTCTGGAAGCAAGAGATGTAAGTGTGAAGTGAACCTTTAATGGTCTGTAAGAGGGAGTGACTGCTTAGAAGAGGTTTTATAGCACTGTGCTTCCTGCTACTTCAATAATAGTAACAGTAAAAATGCATACCTCTTATACTTCACTTCCCATCATCAGAGCTCAAATAATTATGTTAATTTCTTATCTTTAAGCAAGTGTTACCTAAGAAAAGAATGTGACAATGTGGTATGTGTTTTCTACTGTGTTTTTAAGCAATGCAGCAGGTTAGTTTTGTCTCCTTTGCTGAGGCAGGATATGGAGAAGGACAAAATAGCACTCACATTTTAGACAGATCACTGTAATTTCCTTGAAGGTGAGGATCATGTCATGGCTACACATGATGCCTGGCTCCTTTGAGTAGAAAAAGAATATGTTTGTTACATTTAGAAGCCTCACTATATCTGCTTTCAAATATATAGCACAGGACGAGCATGAGGCCACATCAGTATGGCATGTTATTGACGCTTGATGTTACCTAGAAGTTCAAGGCAGGCAGTTTCAAACCAGAAGATTATGCGTTTCTTAAGAAAAGGAATTAAAGAGAAGTCTTAAAATGCTCATCAGCCCCAGCAGGCTTCATTTTTTTCCCCTCCTACAGCCAATAGAAAATCGCCATGCCATATGAAATTAATTCAGGTCATGACAGTGCAGCTGTAAAGCTACAGGACAACTCATGGAGATTGCTCAGAACAGACTCTCCATTTTCATGTTGCATTTAATGAGCCTTTTTGTTGAAAAAATTGTTATGATTTACATTGTTTCCAGAATAAGATGAATATGGGTCCTGTGTTTTTTAGTCTCTCCAAGATAATTACTGAGATTCAATTGTTTCTGCTTTATGTACCTGTGTCCCATAGGTCTACATTCACTTTATCATTAGCAAGGTATGAAAGGGAGCAATAGGATATTCACATAGGTCAGGTTTCCATGAAGAGAGCTTGCCTCTCGCACTGGTGTTCTTTCTGCTAATTCAAAAGTAAAGACGAATAGTAACAATTCATTTCAGCTATATATTATTAATTTCAAGCAGTCTAGTATTTCTTTCAGCCACTTTATATTACTCACATGTAATGACCCCTGCCCACATAAATCAGCCAGGAAGATTTAATTCTCTTACAGATGAACCCAGTTATGTTCACTTCCAGCCTCTTCCTGCAAAACTCTGAACATAATGCTGTTTTCTCTCAGTCCTCTTGAAGAAGTAATGCATAACTAAACCCTTCAGTGAAACTTGGAAAATCACCCTTCAGCTCCTAAATGCTAACTATTAACTGCAGGAATGTGAAGAGTTTCATGTTATTGTACTTAGCCCTTCTATGCTAGATTATCCTTGATTTTGCACTGTCCTTTTTTTGTTGAATGAGGTGATAATTAAACACATACAGTCTATAGAACAGAAAGTGTTATTGAAAACTAACCAGCAAAGGTCACAAAATAAATACATTGACAACTTGCTAAGAAAAGAGATTATCCAAAGTCTTGACTTGGTGTTATTTTAAATCCCAAGGCACAAGAGTTTTTATTCCGTCTCAATTCCTTCATTATTTGGGGATGTCTATGTATTGCTTAGCTTTAATTTCTGTCAAAGCCATCCAATCAACTCTGTTGACTACTTGGTGAAATTCCCTTCTACACTTGGGTCAGTGTGTACTGAAGAAGAAGGTTATCTGCGCTATTAAACCTTTGACTTCTTGTCTTTTGAAGAGATCATTTTGCATTTTGCTATGGCAGAGCTGTAATTAGATCTGTTAATTAAGGACAGAATGAACTTTTTAAAACTTGAAACCCCTTTGCATTTTTGATAAGTTTGCTTAGGTTGCTACTGACCTTTGTAAAGGGTTTGCCACTGCTTATTAATTGTTAAATTTTAATTAGGCATGCTGATGAATGTGCTAGCCTTTGCAATAAATAAAAGGTAGCTTCATTTATAATCGGATATTTACCAGTCTACAGTGAAATTATCTGCTTTCCTAGGACACAGTTAATTTAACGTATTTTGATAACAGTAATTGGTGGTATATAAAACTCAAACCCAAACAGATAATGACTCCCTGCTTCACAGACTGGATTACCAGTTCAGACTGAGCTAGGACACTGGATCTGAAAAACACTCCACAGGCACTTGAACTAAATGACTTTAACAGCTGAGCAGATGTTCATGGTATTTTAACTGAAATTCTTTCAAAATGTGTTTCCCAGAGAAGAATCAACCCTTCCTACAGAAAAAGCAGGTCAAACCAAGGAGATAGAGAAGTAAGGGGATGAAGAACAGGATCGTCTTTCGTGCCTAAGGGAGATGAAAATTTGCAGCACTAGCAAGTAACCTTTCTTCTTTGCCAGTAATAACAATGCGGCCAGTTCTTGTGCATATGTGATCCATCCAGGGACTCTATAGATTAACCCAACAAGAAGGTTGCGGAGCAAAATAATGGGAATCTGTCCTAAACTCCCTTGAAATCAAAAGATAACAGGAATCAAAATGATTGTTTCAGACTGACCAATAGCCCCATATCTGAAAGAAATAGAAGGTATCTATCCTGTTTGATTACGCTAGTAGAATTAGTAACCACACTGTTTAAATTTGATCTCCTGCCACTCTCAACAGAGAATCATCTCATGATGAATGAGGCATTTAATTAGCCATGTCCATTACCAGAGTAAATAATCACCAGCTTCTGACGTAGCACACTCGTGTATGTAACTGAATCCCAGTCTCGGTCCCATATCTCTAAACTGAGCAGCAAACTTTAAATAATAAAGACGGTGACTTAAATCTTGGTTCAGGTAGAGGGAAGTGGCAAAAGTCACCCTTAATCCCCACAAAATCCCTGCCCAGTTTCAGAGATTAACAACCACATGCTCTGCACTGCTCTGATCAGGACCCACACATACATAATGAAGTGTTACTGCAGCTGGTGCCAATTTTTCAGCTGTTTCACTGTCTGCCTTCAAGAAAGAAAATGTACAATTCACTTTTTGCTGGGAAGTTTATTAAGTATGTCTTCCCAAGGACTGGATAATTAGATAATTATTATGTTGTCTCTATTATTACTGATGAAATGCTACCTAAATTTCATTAGGGACGGTCCATACAGGTTTTGAAATCCAATGGAGTGTACTGCTCAGAACTGTGTGTGTAATGCCAGGGGTTCCCTGTCCCCTGACCACCTCAAAGTGTGTGGTCACTGCTGTTTGGTTTGATGCCAGCTCTTCAAGTGTCGAGTGCTGCTTTCAAGATTCACACTGCAAGCAGCAGGGCTGATGATTGACTTGCCAGGGTGACTTCAGGCAGTCATGAAAGTATTACTTTTCAAAGGCTAGTGCTTTGGGAGCATTCTACCATACTGTGCGAATATGTTGCTAATGGTACACCTAGTTGTTAACTGGACTTACAATGAGAATTCAGAGACAGTAGGCAAATTCATTTTCTGGATTCTAATAAGTACATCTTCCTAGAAAACAAGTTTAATAGACTCCTTGTGTGGGACTCATTGATACGTGTTTCATTATCTCCTGACACTGAGAAAGAGACCTAAGCCAATTTCCAGAGAGTGTTCAAGTAACATGTCTGCTGTTAACCCTGTTTTATCCACAGATGTTCCTAGCAAGTCTACTGAGAATCAAATCTTTTTCTTTTGAATTCAGGTATGATTGTTTGCCTGGCTTCATTTCTCCATGAAATAGCAAAAGAAGTGTCTGAAAGCTTTCCCCGTTGCAGACATAAAAATGACATTACATCTTCAGCACAGGGTGGGGCATGTTTCATCTGATACTTCAAGACACAGGCTAATGCATCTTATGCAGTGCTGTTGATTTAAGTGAGGACCAACACCCTAGAGATACCGTTGTTACTGCAACAGAAAATGGGGCATGAAATAAGGCTGCATATCAGTCTTTTTAATAATGATCTCCTCAGAGCTGTATTAATGGGCTGGAAGCAAGGAATTATGGTTGAGCAGAATTTCTTCCCCTTGAACTTAGAATAGCAGCAGGACATGAAGGAGCTGTAATAGAATGTTATTTTACAAGAAGTAAATAATGTAATAGAGTCTATAAGGATGTCAGCAGGAGAGTTAGAACTGTCATAGCATAATCCTGACTTGAGCAGCAATGTGTGAAAAAGTAGCCTGCAGCAGTTTTTCCAGTACTTCAATAATTTCTGCCTTCTCACTGATCTTTGTTTACTCTACTTACCTTGTCAAAAAAATGTTTTACCTTATGTTAAAATGCAAGCTAAAAGAAGAAAATGTATTCCCAGAAATCCCAACTTTTCAAGCATACATATTTTCTTTTCTTTCTGAGTTGTTGTTGTGGAAAACATGGAAGAATTGTATTCCTTTCACTTAAAAAATATGAAGAGTAGTAGAAACATAAATAAAAGGAAGAATCCTATGTCTTTGCTGCTTCTTTTTCCTTCCAGCTAATGAATAATTCAAAAAATTGGCAGTATTACACTTCACATCCTTGTGATATGATGGCATTTTTTCCAATAAGTCCTCAAATGTAAGCTCAGGAGGGTCATGAAACTACACAGTTATCATTATTGGAATACAACAGCGTCTTCCAAGATACTGCAGCACCTTTATATCGTTATTGAGGAAAGGCAGAGAGGACAAGTTTGAAACTAAATAAAATGCTGAGTATTAAACTGAAGTTACAAAAAAAGGGGAAGGGGACTGAGTCACTTTTTTATCATTTCTCTTTTCATAAGACAGCTATTTAAATTTCCCATAACCATTCTTACAGGAACATTCTAAAGACTGCGGGACAAACTAGTGCAGAGTTTCAGGATGGTTTTCCTCCTGTCTTGACATCATTCAAAGAATTCAGAGTATGTACTCCCAGAGTAATACTCTCACAAGACTTCCCTGGCACAACTTCAACCTGACTTTCCAGAGGTTCTAGGCACCTCTACTATTCTTTAAAAAAGCATTGCTTCTGTCATTACTTTGCTAACTGGTGCTCTTGCAGAACCCAAGATCCTATGCAATTCTCTCACCTCATCCCAGTCAGAGCCTCAGAACTACCATGTCATGCTTTTAATTCAAATTGTATTGGCTTCTCTAAGTTTGAGACAGACCTTTAACATCAGTTTGGTGTAATGTGTTTGTATGGAATATTTGTCTTGGTTTTAAGGAAATACATTAAAAACCTTTCACTGAGAATATGAGATACTGCATTGTCCTTGAAATTGTGTTAGGACCTTCAAAGCCATTTAATCTCAATTAAAGCAGAGCATGGAAGATAAGGTGCTCTGAAGATGCATTAAAGCATGTTACAGTGCCAAGCCTCTGTGCACTTTGACATATCCTAAAAGCACTGTGGCACTGGTTTAAAGGTATGGTTCAAAAATCTCCTTGTGACCCATTATCCATGGATCATTAGCATAATTCAGAACTATTATAGTGCATTGTGCCAATGCATGCTAACAAGAACTGTTAATGTATGAAGTCTTGACATGATAGATTGTAATGCCTCTGGCTCTGTCATGTCAATGGAAGTTTATGCATTAAATAAAACACACCAGGGGATTAGATAGTTCAGAGATTGGAAATTCACTGTAAAGCCTTTTAATTCAAAATCACCATTTGTAATCTATGCTGGAACTTCAAAGTACAACCAAAAGTTTCACCTCATATGGGTGTTCAGAAACCTATTTGGAATTAGTTTAGGTTACTCAGTACAGTCCTTCCACCATAGGACAGTGTCCTTCATATCATTCTGACTGGGATCCTAAGGACTGTTGACGAAATGAAGCCCAGACTACCCTCACAGCTGAGTGAGCACAAGACATTTCAGGGTGACATGAACAAGTCTGTGCTGCCATTGATTTTTCTGCACTAATTCAGAGGATAAACAGAGGACTCAATTCTCCAGAGTTATCAATCTGGCACCTTTCAAGCACATTTAGATTGGCATGGGCTTTTTTCTGTTTTCTTTTTTTCTCCTTCCTAATTACATATTAAGTGCATCAGTGTTAACAGATGTCACTAGAATATAATTCCCAAGGATTTCTAGAGCAAATAACACTAGGAAAAAAATGATTCACAAAGAACTGTTTAGCTATTATAATCATTGAGAATAAACTACATTATTTTCTTACATGCCTACTTCAATACCAGGTTTAGAGTTATTTTGTTGTAAGATTTTGCCAAAATTGCCAGCAAACAGTGATGAATGACAACTACATAGGAAAAAAGATGTTGGAACAGTGACAATTTGGCAGCCACAAAGATTAAAAGCTTTGGGTCGTAGTTTTTACAGTGGTTTAACCTCCACAACTATAATTTATGTACATTGCAAAATCCTACTGTGCCAGAAAATGTATTTGCATTTGCAACATGCTAAAGAATACCACATGAGTACCATGATACTCTGGCTCTATTTTCTACTTGTTTTTTGAGCTTAGAAAACCATTTTTGTATTTCTGTCCCCCTTAATTTGTTAGGTGATTTTTTTTTTTTAAGCAGCTCACCTACTGCATAAGTTGGTTGCTAATAAGTTTACATAGGAACTAAGAATTACATAGGAACTGGAAGTAATTAATATACCAGAATACCTTTTTAGGTTCCTACAAAATAATGATCTTGGTAGCACAGAGTTAGCATAGCTTCCAAAGGCAGTGGTGAAAGCTGAAAAGATTAAGCCTCTTTGAAAGCAGAGCTGGTTTAATACATTTGCCCACATGTGGACATACACATTAAAACTGATGCCCACAACCCCACTCATAATAGTAACAGTAATTAAACATCTTTCTGAAGTTCATTACTACCACTGCCTCTTTATTTTGCACTAATTCACAGCAGTAATTTTTATTCTGTATCTATTCTGGACATGGCAAAGCAGGTCACAAAACAGATGAGCACACTTACATAAAAATACTCAACACACTGTTTTTGCAGTTACTATAGAAGGACTGTTTGTTTAATGCTACTGAGGTCTACTGCCACAAGTAACACTGATACAAGTAGAAAAATGATCTATGAAAAATGATTTCTAAATAAGATGGGAATATCCCTGACCCTTATCAGAAACTCTGCTGTTCATCTTCTACTGGACCACAGCGCCTGGAGCAGTATCAGCACACCAAGTTCAGACAAGTCTCTCCTTCATGTCCTGAGCTGGCTCTGGAGGAGGTCTAGCCTGGGAGCCATGTGGCCAGGCCAGCTAACAGCCAGCTGAAACCTGACCAGAAATAAACCAGCTTGTCTGGCCAGCTCAAAGCATGGGGAAAGCAGATGTGCATCTGTCTGCATCTGATCACAGCTTTTTCCACTTTTTTCCCTCCAGCTTTGGCCTTGGATTTGGAGATGAGATCTGCTCCTTTTACCCAGTTTGAATATGGTCTCAGGAGTTATTATCCCACCTGGAGGAAGCCCATTAACACCCTTTGCACTGACCTTTGCCCATAGGCCCTTAAGTCTCCAACATCCAGACAAAAACTGGCCAACAACCACTGCAGATCAGCTTCAACTGTGTGCTAATGTTCCTTCTACTGTGTGGCAGGGAAAAAGCAGTTCCAGAACAACACATACAGTTGTTGCATTTTTACTCTCAGACTAGTGTATTTGCCTCACTTAGTCCATTGTCTAAAATGTGAATAAAATCTGAATTTTATCTTATTAGTGACTTGGTTCAAGCTCAGATTTCCAATACTTCTGGAACTATTTCAGGGACGAACTGTAGATGGAGTTATTAACCCACCAGATGCATTTGACAGAGGAAAAGGCCCTCGATGTTTCTTCTCTGAAACATCTCTGATCTTCACTATTGTTTATTCATTCACTAAAAATAGTACATTGAAAAGCAGGAAATGGCAGAAGGATGGAGTTATTGAGACATATGACAGATATTACAGATAGCTGGTTTGGCAATGTCACACAACTGCTTGTCCACATACCATTATCCACCTCTTAGCACTTCTAATGAAGTCTAGACCTGCAGAAAAAAGAGCAGCCATTTTCAGCTGAGCTTGAACTTGGGCAATGGTCAAACCCCAAATTCACCACTGGGGTTACAAACAAAACTGTCTTCACCTTCCATGATATGCTGATTGCCTATTGAAAATATTAGGATGACAATTTCTGTCTCTGTAATAAAAGAAGTCTCAATTGTTATAACACTTGCACGTTTGTAAGGAAGCAGAAGACCCTGTCAGCAATGGGTTAAAAAAATCCCCTGGAACTGCACCATAAGCAAATTTTATTCCTGTTCAGTGATTTATTTAAATGCAGTTATCTCTGAAGGATAAGAAAGAAAACCTTAGGGTATTCACAGAAGCAGGGATTTAGGGCACAAAGGGATTTTTCACCTTCAGATCAAATCATTTATTCTAAAATGAGGATGGCCAACTGGGATGGTCAACCAAGCGTTTGTTCAAGACTATGGAACATGACTAGTGGAAGAACTCTGCTGACCTGAAGGCTTCTTGGATAATCTGAAAGCACAGCTGTGGGAGCAAATGAATTAACTGAGACTGCTGGGGCTGAAAACTAACAGCCAGTCCTAAACAGCATCCTGGAGAGCTGTTTGCTTCTAAGATACTCCTCACCCTCCTCCTCCTCTACCTGCTTTACCAAACTGGTAGGCATTTCCTTATCGCCCTCAGCAACATGAAGCTATCAAGATACTGTCTGTACAGTTAGGAAAGCTGGTCTAATCTCTTCTAGCCAGCTGTTCTTAGCAACTGAATAATCAAGCAAACATGGAAGTGTCTTCTCGCACCAGGAGATCCACAACACAGCCCCTAAAGCAAAGAGGACACACCAGCCAGCCCACGGCTTCTGATATGCAGCACTAAACAGGAGGAGACACTGGTCTATGTTTATTAGACCGTTGTACTCCACTACAGAGCACATCTGTCACAGGCCTGAAGGCACACTGGCTTGAGTGGTCCTTTTTCTTCTCCTGGCCTTCCTCTGCTCCCTCTTTGACAGCCTACTATAATAAACAAGGCCTAAGAGAAACAGCTTGTTTTGAGGTCAGTATTACTTGTATATTTTTTAATACACAGAATTTTCTTTATGTCTTCTGAACATGAAAGAACATGTTGATCATCTTGACTTTCTTCTGTACATGTATGTACCCCTAGTTATACATACTTCCACTGTTTGCCTAATGCCAGACCTTTCATTTACAGCAAAGCACTGTAGGAAGTGCACTAATTCTGAAAACTGCCAACACAGACATGCACTATTGTCAATCAGAGCAAGGTGGTCCTAGAAGCTTCCATGTAAGCTTATACAGTATTTAAATATGCAAGTTTTCTTATGCAGATGTCTCAAGACAAATTGCACACAGAAAATTATTTATATTTACAGGCAGTGTGAATAACATGCCTTTTAGCTATCTTAAAAGTATGCAAAGTTACCATTTAAAATTAAAAGGTTCTGAGAAACGTTTGTTATAATCCTTATGATACTGCAATTATTTAAATGAAAAACCTTCACACCTAGCAAGACAATAATTTGATGGCTCACTAAAAGAAACAAGCCATAATAATGTATTCATGTTAAGATTCTGCATTAAATGGAAGAACTACTTGAAAAGATGTATGTCTGACTCTGTTACAGGGGCCACTTTAGACTGCTCTGATGAAACAGCCTTAGATCACCAGTTCTGTTCTTGCAGTATAGCAGAAACGGAATTCTGGCTAATATTTATATACTTGAGAATGCATAGCTATTTTTTGATGTCTTGTATTAAAAACACGATGGCAATGCTAAATGAGATTTAATAGAAGTGATGATCTCGTTACGCTGAGTATTTTGATTATGAAAAGAACAGCAGTGTGTAATACATTTCTTTGCTACGGAACACTAGAGGTCTCTCTCTACCTGTGCTTTTCTGCCACCTCTCACTCTTTGAGAGCTTGTGTACGAGCTCTTATTTTGCACCATAGTCTCTGTTTATGCTTTAGAAAATTTACCTCATATAACCTGGATGCCAGTGTATAACACCCACTTATTGAATTAATTGTTTAATAAGCCAATTAACTCTAGCTATTTCTCTCTATAAGTGTGCAGATAAGATCATTCTCTTCCTCTACATAATATGACACTATTGTAATGAAAAGTTAAAGGAGATTGGATAAAGCAATGTAGCATTAGTGTTTCAAGCCAAGAATACTTGCAGGCAGTGCGACTTTTGATGTTGACTCCAGCTGCACCAGAATTTGCAAAAAGCCACTTTACTACAACACAGATGTCCATTTAGCTCTGTCATTTTCACAGATTCATGTATCGGTCCACTCATTAATGCAGAGTTTATCTCTTTGGTTGTGTATGTGTTAAATAAGTTGATTCATATTTTGTATTTCTTTCCAGATCACTAAAGTAGTTGGTTTACTGAGCATTTTGCACACTCCTTACACATTAAGAAACCCTGACTTGCACACTCAGCTCTCACAAAACAGTGTTTAGAGCTGAGCTTCTGTGGAAATGCTGCCATAGACATACTCCGGGTAGCATGAGCTCAGCAAAGCACATAAATTCCTTACCATGTAATTCAGTGCCTTTGGCTGACTCCTGTCAGAGTGCCTGCACAGAGATCCACCTCAGCATCATCACCATCTCTAAATTAACCTGTGGCTACTAAGGTAGTTACAGCTTCCAGCCATTTGTGCCACTCCTCTGCTGAATCCCACTCATCCACTGGAATTCATTGCTTCCTGGCAAAAATAAGAGGACCCCTTCTGTGCTCCCTTGTGACTGGTCATAACAGCCTAGCAAAGGGCTCTCACCTCAGCTCTTAGAGAGACCCATCCCATTTCTCCCTCCTTTCTTCTCCCTTATTATAGCCTTTATCACAAATTGCTGAAAAGAAGTGGAGAAGTGCTTAGGATTAGATGTCAAAAAAGCTTCAAATCTGACTTATGATCCACTGTCATTGATATGTAATTTGGCTGTATTGAGTGGATCAGTGAACACATGCTTTGCGTATGTTGAAGTCCCTCAGAGTTTAGAGTTGTGCAGTTATCTAGTGCATTTTTCCTTACAGTAAGTAAATAAGTCTTTCTTTTGGTGTATGGACATGCAAGTCTGAACACTTCCTCTGAAGGACACAACATTTCTGGCAGACCAGAGCCAGGAATGGAAAAGACAACTAAAGACTTGAATACTTAGTGTAACACCAAGCAATAGGGTACCCAATCTTCTTTCCTGGCAGCAGGTTCTTATGAAACACAATGAGTGCACTTTTTCACAGAATACTCAATTAGATCATGGAGTTCAGTATCATTTAATGTTAGGGAGAATAAAAATGCAAATGGGTTAAAAGAAGGAATGAGAAAAGCTGGTCCCCATGCAAGACAGAGCTGTTTGTCTAACTAACAGACACTTTTATATTGGACTATGTACAAAAATCCACATGAAACAGCAGCAAGTGCAACCTATCAGATGAGAGGAAAAGGTTTGCTGTCACATTCCTTAAACACTACCCTCAGCTTGCACTATCCTCACTCTGGACACAAGATGTTTCACAGGAAAGGGTTTGTGTTGAAGTTACTACTCCAGCTGAGAGGAGAGGGAGGAAAGATCTATTTCATGAGGGATATCTAGCAAGCAAGTGCAGTTATGGTTATACAATGCAAACATGACTTGCAGGTAAGACTTATTTCTGTGTTTTTCCTCTAAAAGTTCAGAAACTCTGCTCCTATAAAAAGTATCATGTCATATTTCAGAACACATGGCTCAGGATATGCCTTGGAATAAGCAATGATGACACAGTTTGCATCATGGCCAGAAGATTAAGCATGGTAAGTCAATTCAAGTGGTTTCCCCCTTTCACTGACTGGTAATCAGGCCTTTCTGACCTGGTACGTAGATTGACTACCACCTGCTACACAACCACGCATGGAAATCAATACGCAATAAGAGAAGACAGAAGTTTTGAAGGGAACCTTTCTACCTTTTTCAACCTAAGCATAGTACAACGGTTATAAGGGTAATTTTGAAACTAAGGGCACTGCAATGTTGCTTTTGTTCTGCAAAGCAAATGCCAGTTCTCCAAGTGTAATGGCAACTGATGGCAGCTCAAGGCTATATCCATTTTTATCCTGTGAGTGAACCAGGAATTAGTAGAGCTGGGAGGTCGCTGTGGAAAATGAGGGGATCTAAAAACCTACTTATTTACATAAATATTCTGAATATTCCTTTAGTAAAGCGTTGTGGCTGTAGAACTAATTATCTTTCTCATCTCCTTACTAACTTCCATGGCTGCACTTTCTTCTTTTTAGGGCAGATCTCCCAGTTTTCATATGGATCTGGATATGCCCTGGTTTTTATTGATGATCATGTGAAGGTCAAAACAGATGTTTGTTTCTATCTTCTCAGGATCCTGTTACCAATACTATATTTATTAAGCAAGTATATGATTAGCAAATACAGCAAAAAATTAAATCAAATGAAAACCAAACACAAGCAGTGTATTTACAAGCTCATTCTTAACTAATGATACACTTCAGTGCATGTCTAGACTCACTGCCTTGCAGTTAGAGAAGCCTCGATTCAACTTACACCCCTTCACATTCTCAGGTCAAGGAGCTCTTTGCACAGCAGCACTGCTTTACTCAGTGAGTGTGTCCCCCCGCTCAGCTTTGATTTTCAAGGAAGCTGGATTTATTCAGCAAAGTCCTTTTATTTTTCCTCTTATTTTCATATTGCTCAGTCATGCTTGTTACAGTCTTCACCTCCTTCTTTTCCACCATTAATTCTTTAAAGCTGGCAAAATTCTAGCCAAGTAGAAGTATTAGGATTTTCCAGTTTCCTTCAAAATTGTCAGTCATCATGTGGGGCTTTTTTCTTCAAATGAGGAAGTTCTCCTGAATCAAAAGAAACATTCTGTTAATTTCAAAACACAAACATTTCAGGTTTTGTTTTTCAGGATTTTTTTTTCTCAGAAGCTTCTAAATTATATTTAAGTAAATTTATCTGTAAACAAATTCAAATTATTGTTTTCTGAAATATAAGAAATAAAAGCTTGAATATTTTAGTTTTCCTTTTTTAGGCAAAGAACCTTCAGAATTTGAAAGAAATCTGTAACTCTTGTTTATCAACCCAAAGCTGCATTTTTAGCAAATTACTATTGCTTGTTCCTAGTTAACTTCCCAGTTAGGCAGACAAACCATCCATGAGGGTGTCCATATGATGGTCTTGCCATTGTTTGCAATCTTACTGGCTTAACTGATCCTGTGCTTGCAAAAACATGTGTGGAAAGTATCTTTGTGATAACCCACCTCATTCTGGGACAGCATTGTGAGAACCCCACCGCAGCTATATCACTCCTAAGTAGATAGACTGACACTATCACAAGTTTATCTTGTTACTTGTCCACTGTAACTTGGCTTTAAATGGGATATAGTTTGGCCCTCTATATTTTCATTTAGACTCTTAACAGATACATATTGTTACTATTACTAAACCTTTCAGGTACATCAAGGAAACAACACTGGAAAGAGATGGAATTTTAGATAAAGCCAGTGAGATATATCTGCTCCTACAGAGACGTTACACAATCTTTAAAATACATGTAGCTCAAGATGTCAGTTCCTAAGGTCTTATTTCAGGAAGTCTTACAGATAAGAAAATTAAGACAACCTCACCAAACACAAGCTGAATGAGCCAGCAGGATTCATGGATTTTAAATAAGTAAAGGCAGCTATGACTATCTAGTCTGATTTCCATTGCTCAGGCAGGCCAAAGAATTTCATCCAATAAATCCTGCTATCAAATGAATTACTGCTTCCTCCCATGTAAGCAGTCCTTAGATCCAGTAAGTTGTGGCTGAATTATAGCATATCTTTCAGGAGGGCATCCAGCTTTCTTCCATCCTATAATGCTTATGAGGCTAGGCACGAAGCCCAGTAAGACATTTTCTCTTCCTTATCATAGTGCTAGAACTTAATCCAGCTAAAATGTGAAGGTAAACTTATGTTGTTGTGACATACTACTCCCATACACTACTGCCATTACTCCGTGCCAGAATTCTACCTGTACTCAATGAGGTAAGAATTTCTTCAGAAATGATGACTAGCTTACCAGGAAGAAATCAGTCAACAAGATGATCACTGTCTACAAAAACATTACTTCCAATCTGAGTATTTTCCTTTTTGTTTTTTTTCCAAATTTAGTGGAGTTTGAAAAATGAAGCAGAGATTGGAAGAAGGAGTGAAAAAATGACAAAGGGCAAAAACATGAGAATATTGATAATTGTACCCTGAATTTTAGTCGTATGTCATGGTTTAACCCCAGTGCCAGCTCAGCCCCATACAGCTGCTCCCTCCATCCCTCCCCCAACAAGATGGGGGAGACAATCAGAAAAGTAAGCAGACTCATGGCTTGAGATAAGAAGAATTTAATAGCTGAAGCAAGAGCCACACACAGGGATTCATTCATTTGTTCCCACCACCAGGCAAGTGTTCTGTCATTCCCAGGAAAGCAGGGCTCCAGCACATGAAACAGTTACTTGAGAAAAGAAACACCATCACTCTGAACTACCTCCCCTTCCTTCTTTCCCAGCTTTCTATGCTGAGCATGATGCACAGGGTCTGAGATATCCTTCTGGTCAGCTGGGCTCAACTATCAAGGCTGTCCCCTCCCAGCTCTTGGTGCACCCCCAGCCTCCTGCCTGGTGGGGTGGGGTGAGGAGCCTTGGCTCTGTGTAAGCGCTGTTGCTGTTCAGCAATAACTGAAACAACAACACTGTGTTCAGCACAAATCCAAAACAGCCTGATGGCAGCTACTGTGAGGAAAATTAACTCTACCCCAGCCTATACCAGCCCAGAGTGTTACCCACAGTCTCCCTATACTGTCAGAAGTGAGTTACACACTTCTGGAGCAGAACTCACATCAAACGGGCTCTGAATCTTCTTAGGGTGCCTCTTTATATCTACGAGCATATAGCAATATATAAAGAGCAAGTACACTCTCTACCTAGATACCAGTTTTGAGGGGTAAATTTGAACATTAATCATAGTTATGTCTAGATGAATGCAGACTAAAATTGGTCCTATTTATTCTACTAGCAGGCATCTGAAATCATCTTGCACCTTAATTTGTGTTTCTATTACATCACTGCAAAATAAAATATGTTTAATAAGCAGAATCCCAACAACTTCATGATGGAGGAGAGATTTTTCTTGTTGTAGGTGTTCGCCACTGATGGCATAAGCAAAGGAAAGATGTCCCAGCTGCAACCCATTCTCCCGACTGATTCAAGATTTTAATGTGAAAATGGCTATTTTTAGGCTACAGCTCATTTGAGGTTGTTCTCTGTCCGCAGCATGTAGTTGATTGCTGATAACCCGTTTGGGGGAGTGGGGGTGAACTAGTGCAATCTGCAAACATTAGGAATCAGATTGACTGAAAAGCAGAGCTAAGCTGCAGAGACCTTTCCGAGATTCAAGTCTGATCTCTGATACTCTGCCTTCTCTTAAAGATCCACTCTTTACTTATAAGTGACACTTCTTTCACATTTTAAGTAGCTGGCAGAAAATAAAATGGAAAAGGCCCTAAAATGCTTTTGCCAGCCTAGTCAATGCATTTAAGATTAAGCTGAATATTTCTATACCTCTGTGACCTTTAAAATCAATTAAGAAGGTGAGATGTTAGGGTTTAGTCTCAGCCAGGTGATTGATGTTTTGTTTTTTTTTTTCAACTATAAAGCAAAGCAATAGCCTGTAGTCTAAAGCTTATTTATAATTCCCTTTAACAGCACTTCGTATAAAGATACAACTAATTTCTTTGTGAAAATAGCCTGGCTCTGCAATAGTGTGATATATTTAAAGAAAACAAAGTAAAGACCTGGAGCCTGCCTTCAAGATATGTATTAAAGAGCTGTCAATAGTTGCCCTGCATTTGAAGGAATTTTGTCAATAAGAAAACCTGACAGCATTTCTGTAAGATAAGTGTCAATAAGGGTATTTCATTCATCTACTTACTTTCTGAAATGAATTCGCAATGACAGTAAACAGGAACAAAAGCAGCTTTGTGGGTGGGGCATTTGTTTCTCGGGTTGCTCCAAGGATATATTTCTTAACACCACTTGCAAAGAAATGCCAATGCAGGAAGAGCAGCCTGAGGGTCAACTGCCTACTGACAGTGATGCTTAATGCAGTCCCCTTCACTCTTCTTAACCCTGTATGCTCTACTAACCCATTCTTCATGTGCTCAAGCAAATATCCAGATGTAAATGTGCATGTCATTTGACAAGGTTTCACCATACAGCTTTTTTTTTTTTCCTCACCTTAGAAAAGTAATGGAAAGAGGGAGAGAAGGTCTTTTGCATTCACTGAAGTACAGAAAAAGCCCAAATTCAACAACTTGAAACCTCAATGTCAAGTGGAAGTCAGAGCCCGATTATACTTTCGTTCTAAATTCCCGTCACAATGATCCTGCTGTCTGCTTTTTGTTACCTCTCATTATCTGACACTGGATTGCAAATCTCACAGTAAACCATGAATAAGCGGAGGCCGTGTGCTTACATGGAACAGTGTCAGCACACTTGCTTCTGGAAGGCAAGGCTGATTTTTAATGTTTTTTCTTCTTTGCTGTGTTTTTCCAATATGCAGAGCTGCAAATAACACACTGGAGGATGCAGCAAAAATGACAAGCAAAATCTATTTCGTTTACTTAAAGGGATCTACCTTAAAAGTCTGTCCCCATCCACTACTGACATACAGGGCATCTATCACCCTCTATGGGCTGGGTCAGTAGTAAGGGCACATCATGCACTCAGATTTCAATCCTGCCACCACTGAAATGGCTTGATTTGAGTCTTAAACCTGCAGTACAAGTTTACAAAGAAACATCCCTGGTGCCTCAGTGCAACTTCTTTCTGAGTATTCCAGTGAAGGAAAGGTGGGAGCACTGCCTGAGTTATTGCAGGCTCATCCCCCTGTGCATTCAGTCCTTCCCTGCCAGTCAATTCAGACAGATGTGTTCCGGGCTGCTATCTTTTTTCACCACCCTTTTGTCTTACAAGGTGAAGTACGGCTGGCTGCTGGCACTCAGACTGATGGGCCTGCCTGCTCCCTCCAGAGCAGAAACATTTACCCTTGATCTTCACTCCAGGGGAAAGCTCCTTCACTCTGCAGCTACCAGTCTCTATCGCTATTTGTAGGACTTTTTTTCACATTCAATAACTAGAGAAGTTAGTCATGAGATTTTGCTCAGGGGGATTTTAACATGAAAGGGATGCTATTGAATTTAACAGTATCACCTTCCTTTTGCTACAAAACAGCATGTTTGTACAATGACAAAGAAAAGCATTGCCTGCAATCACAGAAGAGGTGCTCTCTAGACTACAGAGGTCCCAAGGACTAGGGGTAAATGAACTAAACAAATTTAAAAACTCATAAAGGTTCAGGCTTTGAAATGGAATCTCAGTTGAGGACCTATCTGTCTAAATACCACCGGGACTTAAGTGCAGTGCATACTCCCTAAAAAGCCCAACCTAATGTACATTTGAAAGGGTCAAAAGACAAATTTAAGTACAATGTGGCAAAACCTAGGGTTGACGTGGGTAAGGAGAAGGAAATATTAACCAATCTCTCAAAGGAAATACTGAATCAACATAGTGGAAAGAAAGTCTCCTGTTATTCTGTGTAGTAAGTTTGGAATTTCCCAGCTTTCCTGAAAGCATTGCTAGAGGAATATATTTCTTTCACCTGAAACTGATACAGGATCGCTTGCTGTTACATCTTGATATGAAAATGTTAACTTAGTGCTGCACCTCTCAGGGAAAGAAACAGGAAGGAAGAAAAGAAAAGCTCAGGTAAATATCTCAGCTACTAAATCTTTCTCTGCATGTCCAGCCCTTCTATTTCAGTTCTTTGCTGAAAGGAAGTACAGGACTATACCTAAGAAACATGACTGTCAGCATTCATTAAGACCAGTGCTTAATCTCAGTTGACAACATCAATGTCAGAATCGTAGCTGGGAGCTGGCAGCATTTCAATAGAGGATTCTTCTGAGCTCTTACACACTACTTCAATAAATAATCCTACCGGGAAATATGGAGAAGAGCATTTAAAATGATTTTCGCTGGCACATCACTACAAGGTTGAACCATCATGTAGCGGTGTGCCCACTGCCTAATTCCACTGTGAAATGTTGAAATACAGCTTTTAGCTCCACGGAAGCATGTAGGCCTCTATTTACATGCAAATTAATGCCATTCATGTGTGAACTACAGCAGGTACTGACTCTGCCAGATGGAATAATTTGGGGATGGGCCCATTCTCTTTTGCTGAGGGCTGCATGTATTCACACATGCTGCAAATAATTGTTGAAGTTTCTATGTCACCAGAAGTCCCAACTAAATAGCTATTTAAATAATTTACTTTTTTTTCCAAGTGAAACATGGTCATGTGTGCAGTTGTTCAGACTAAAAATAACGTGGATGATAATCACACTTAACATGTTACTATTAGTAATAATATCATTAGCAATAAGGGAGAAGCAGGTGGTCTCAGGGCAGAGTATCAGGAAACCTGGATGTGTTACTGCCCAGTGATTTTGGACATGCCATTTCATTTCATCTCCTTTTTCCCTTTGTTTTCATATGTAATCTATTCACAGAAAGCATAATACTCTATTCGGTTTCCTGATCTGAAGTAGGAAAAAAACCCCACAAGAATTACTGTAAGAGACATTTACATGAATTTCATTGCATTAGCCCGCACTCGACCTTCACCAGCAGTGAGGGTCACTTGATTTTAATCAATGGCAGCCCTTTTCTTCAGAATTACGATGGTATTGCAAAGCAGCAGGTGGCTAAACTGACTGATGAAAACAGGCATGGCTTGGATGACAGTGCTTTATTTGAAGCACTGATATGCTTAATATTTGTTCAATTATCATCAGCAGAGGAATCAAGATATCAGTGTGTGAACCTCCTCAACATGAGGAGCCAACCTTATATAACGCAGCAACAAACACAAGACCCGAGAGGAATCAGACAACAGAATCAGCTGATCTATTTACAGTTGGAAGCTACAAAAGGTTTTTAGGCTGTGATTTTCATTCTCTGGAAGCTGGAGATGCAGAGACAGATTATGACAGTTGCATAAAGAAAAGGATTTAATTAAACTGAAGAAAATGAGATGAATTTTGCATAACAAAAGAAAGGAGGAAAATACACCTATCTTGCATAAATAGGCTGGGACAGGATGTGAGGGGCTGCACTCACCTCCCACTCTCCTTGAAGCATCTTTCTATAGTGCGTACCTCAAGCCACAGAATAAGGGAGCAGCGCTGATGCTGCCAACCCACACTGTTTGCACTGAACCCACAACCTGGAGTCTTATTCCAGGGAGAGCTCACTGATGGGGTGAATCCTCCATAGACTGCACCCCCCTTTTGAACAGAGCCTGACTGCCCATCCAGCAGACACTGCCTGGATCTGTGTAAAGTGGCCCGCTTCTGCAATGAACATCAGAGGTGTTACTACAGAAAGCACTGAGAATGGAGTGAGGCAAGCAAAGAAAATGAGCTGCACATTCAAAAATCCATATGGACAGAAATGGAAATGACTGAAAAGATCACAGACGTAACCAAGAAAACCCCATACCACAAAATTTCTAGATTCACAGTATCACAGTATGCTAGAGATTGGAAGGGACCTCAAAAGATCATCTAGTCCAATCTCCCTGCCGGAGCAGGATCACCTAGATAATGTTACACAGGACTGTGTCCAGGCAGGTTTTGAATGTCTCCAGGGAAGGAGACTCCACAACCTCCCTGGGCAGCCTGTTCCAGTGTTCCGTCACCCTCACTGAGAAGAAGTTTCTTCTCAAGTTTAAGTGGAACCTCTTGTGTTCCAGTTTGTACCCATTAAGGGGCACCCATTCAGGATGATATGCAGCCATTAAGAAAGTTAAGCAGAGCCCTGTCCTTTTCAGTTTCTCCTATTCCAGAGCCATTTCACAAACATTTGGCTTCACTGCTGCCACCCCCTAGAACACTCCCTAATGCCTTTGCATTTTGAGGTCTCCAGGGCTAGCGGATGGGTTTGTTTTACCTGTAAATGTTGGCTAGCACTGCAAAACGTAGACTCACTATGAATTCATTACAGTGGGAAATACAGCATCATCTTCCAACCGTGGAAAAAATCTCTTTATTG